>NC_090935.1:947249370-947874370 GCF_040938575.1 Ambystoma mexicanum
ATACCTATATGTCATGCCTGTAGCCACTCTTGGGTGCATTATCTGTGTATTCTGGCACTGGAGTTCTTCGCTTGCGATATTCACTTCTTCCTGACAGTGTTACGTTTTTGGATAGTCTTAATAATGAGCTGCTTGATGTCGTTATCTCCTTTCCCGCTTTCTTTTCTTTTGCTTAGTTTCTTTCGTTTTTATTTGTTCTTGTGTGTCCCTTATGCCTGTGCCTAGTGTACTTTTATCTTTGCAGGTATTTCGCTTTGTCTTCGATGCTTGCACATTATGCACGTGTGCTAGCCTGATTTTGGAATGGCTGTCTACTTTTGCCGATGAATTTTACGCGCTTCTTTGCTTGACTTTCGAACGGATGCTTCTTCCCTTTGCTAGCTTTTAAACCCTCGCCCTCTGTTATGACCAGCTAGTGGCTTGTGTTGGTACTAGAGCTTGCAGCAAGGCAACCCTTGAGTGCAGTCCCCCCTGCGCTTACTACCCATCGCCGGTGACTTGGCAACGCCTGCTTCCGCCATTCATGCTCTTCCCATTGGATGTCTGCATGCTGCTGCGGGTGTTCTCAAGCCAGTTGCATCGTCCTGTGTTCCACCCCCGTCGCACATTCTCATATGCCCACAGTGCAATCAGGGCCGGCCTTAGGGCAGGACGGGCTCAGCGACCACCCTGGGCGCAATGCACCCCAGGGCGCAATTAGCCCCCTGCTATGCCAGCTCGGGGGAGTCTTTCAAGGGCTCCCCCGTGATGGCGTAGTGGGAGAAGGCGCGGCAGGCACCCTTTTGTTATTAAATGCGCCTGCTGCAGGGCACTAAATGCACCCGAGGGAGAGGGGTGGATTTAATACATTCAATAACAAAGCATCAGCACCCTATTCACATGATTACCTCCCCGCTCCGAAGCGGGAGCGAGGTGGTTTTCATTGGAATAGGGCGCTCTTGCATTACCATGAGCGTCCTATTCCAGTGATTAACTCCCTGCCAGGCAACGGAGCAGTTAGTTATAAAAAAAATGTTGTGCTCCTGCCCCTCCGACCCTTACCCCTGATAACCACAGGCGCGCAGGGAAGGGAAGTGCCAATTCTTTTGTAACCAGTGCAGGGCGCTGCTGCCGCTAAGGCCGGCCCTCAGTGCCTTTTCTCTGCATCTTGATCCATTTCTTATAAAGTGGGGTTGGGGATGGAGTAGGGGGTGCTATAGTCTCCAGCACTTGTGACAACAATTTTGCGAATGTTCGGGGGATGATCACACCTTTTCTGAAAGCGATTTGTCTGCGCAGTAATGGCTTCTACTTAAGGAGTTGCACTTCCTCAGTATGGCCCGAAAAGTGGGATGGACTAATAAGGGTGCTATTGCAAGCCCTAAACGGTGGTTTCCACAGCTGCTCCGCCATCTCTTGCTCACGAGGTGCTTTCACTCTGAGATAACCCTCCACCCCTGGGATAAAAGTGAAGCTACTTTACTTTTACAGACGCTGTTTATTAAGTGCATTTGAAGAGATTAATGTCAGTAGACATGAATACACTGCCAGTGCATTTAGTGCCTGCTTTTAAGATGCTTTAACGATGCACTGATTTCTTAAAACATGTCCTTGCTCCTGAAAGAGACAAATAATATCTTGTTTTATTCAAATAATAAAACAGTTCGATTTTCTGCCAATTGGTTACTAGTTTTTTCTTCTTCATAAAATCCATTACTTAGGAAAGATGAGGCATTTGCTCCTTTCTTCAACTTCGTTTCGTCCGCTCATCTTTAATACCAACTCAGGATGTTTGAAACTATGATGTCATCCCAAAGTGATGAATTGGGCTTATTAGTGTGTCATCATGTTTTTTTTTCCGTCCAGGAGTTATCACTTCTGTAGTAATAATAGAGTCATACCAAGGGCTCCTATTCTGACACAGGGCTCAGAGTTACACTATGATTGTCACTGCAAATTAGTCTCGTGCATTGCTGAAAGAGAGAAGTGGATGCACAGTTCCAACATGAATCTGCCACACATATCTGCATCACCTACTACAGGTAAACTGGGGGAGGGCCATGATGAGCCTGGATTCCCTGAGCCAGTCATCGAGGCTGGATTCCCGAGCCAGTCATCGACCATGATAACCGCGTTGAAAATCCCTAATACAAAGAATGAAATTAGAGCTCTCCCTGAGGACTAGAAATGTAAGGGGGTGCTTCAACAAATACTTCTTTGTTCAGATGAAAGTGGCATTGGATCTGAGCTTCTTCAACAGGCATGCTCAGCTGTTCACAATCAAAGGTGAGAAAAAGGCTCTCATAAGCACCTTTTGGGTCTCCCTGTTCTGCAAGCCTGAGTAAAAGCCGTTTACCTATGAGCGTTGCTGTAGTGGGGCAAGGGGGCTACTACGGCACAAGGACAATGCAAAGCAAGTAAGAGATCTAGAACGCAATGTTCAGAAGAAAGGTATTCATAAATGAGTATTCATGAGAGAATGTATGCAAAGAAACACTGAACCACCTGAATGTTGTCATGGCACCAGGCTGAAACTTTATTGTAGTTTCAGGCTGCAATTAAGGTCAGTGTTATGATGTGAGATAGTCTTGCTCAGTCTCACTGGCCATGAATGCATGCTGATATAATGTTGGTGAATGTATGATGGACAGCTCAGGGGAATGTTGAGTGAGTGTGATGAGTGGGTGTGCCATGAGCTCAGTTCGGGGCCTGAGCTCGATGTGAGAGGATGGCTGGTCGGTGTCTCTTGTGCCACTCGATAAATGCTGATATCTACCTGCCCATGTATCCTGTAAATACCTGCAAGTAACTGGATATGTATAAATGTACCTATTTACAATAAAGCAACCTGGATTCATGCCATGTCTCCACAGCTGGTCTGTGTGTGGACAATGAAAATCACTTGTCTATTTACGACAGTCAGGTTACTTGGAATTATATGGGCTATATTTGGTGAGGAGTCTGAGGTTTATGTCTCCATGTTCATGCCAGAGAGATTTGTTTCTTCATCAATTTGAGAGCTGTTGTTATTATAATATCTCTCCGGCTGCACACAGTCCTTGTGTTGCTGTCCAGATTGCCATCAGACACTACCTTGAGATCTCATTCCTTTGTGACCAGACCTGTATTTCCCCCCTAGGGCATGCAAGCTATCTCTTGACCAACCCATCTCTGACAAACGTTTTTGCCTTTGGTTATCATGAGACTGAAAGTAATTACGCACACTCTGTCAATGGTCACGGCTAGGTTACAGATGTCCTCCTTTTTGAGACAGCATCACAATATCATGAATGCAGGACATATATGTTATCGGTTCGAATGTACGAGTAATTACAGCACCACCTGTGGGTAAAATGAAGAACTTTGCACGCTGTGTGGAGCTTTTCTAAAAATGAGTGGTGCATGTTACTGTAAAATGACTGTGCGATATGTGGGTACGGATCGAAGGATCAACCCAAAATTTCAGGAGGGTCTCTGCATGGCACAGGGGCAGCAGACTCTACTCCATCCTGCAAAACAGACTAGGGACACATGTCCAGCCCGTATCCTATGCCATACCCTCCTCTAGCTATATTAAAAGCATCAGCAAAGGAAAGCGAAGGGAGCCAGTTGGTAACCAACCAATGCCTCATGTCCCTTGCCCTACAGCTGCAGACGAACATGCCCACATCTTCCTGGTTCTCGCATCCCACCTCTAAAGCGCACATTTGAAAGCAGTGTTCAATCATTAATCACCACTTCCACACATTACAAATATACAAGTGACAATTTCGTTTCCCTGAATTCCATTCCAAAACAATAATCCAAGTCTTTGTACACAGTTCGTTGCTTCACTACTACTGGGTTTCCTGCCACAGTCTTGCACCGGCGAATAGGGCAATAGCCAGTGGCCGGAGTGCCAACCCATCAGTCTAGTATGGGCAATGTTGTTGTTAGAATGGACCACTTTTTTGGCCAGAGTAGTGTGGTTTCCTGAGTTACAGCACTAGTTTTAAGCACTGTTAGTAAATATGTTTTCAAATGCATAAGGTGCAAAATATTTTTCCAAAAACACCCTCTTGGATAGTACTCAAACAGCCCGTTCTGAACAGTAATGAATTGTAAAGTGTGATTTTGAGCCATTTTTGTATTGATGCCTGGACCGATCTTATGCCTCAGCCCTAGTCCGACCCTGCCTGATAACGTGGGAATGAATGCCTAATGCCAGAATGTGTCAGAATGGGAGGCCTGCTTGAAGTGAATAGGTGTGTCTGAGAGTGCTTGAGAGTGCATGTCTGACCGCATAAATATGTAGCTTTACCAATCTGTTTTGGCATGAAGGACTGAAAAATGATTGTGTAATGGGGTTGCTCAAAACCATGTCAGTAGTATTGATTTTTTTCAAACTCTCCATCCATCACTCACCAGTAATGTTCATACATGCGTCCTGAGCTTACAGTGTGTACAGACAAAAGCAGTCATTGATGATGTCGAATTACATGTCTGGGGTTGCTTGAGTTCTTTTACAGAAATGTTGTGACCTAGTTATTCAGCCTGGACTTCCCCTTTTAGGCAGAAACCAAGACTGACTTGCATGTTATCTTTCCCCTTAAGGAATGGCATGGGAGGAAAAACGAGGGTTTGGACGGCTGCCCAGAGCAATGTCAGTGTTAAGGATTTATTCGAAACCCTCCATCCTTCATTCGACTTTTGTAAAGATTTAATGTTTTTGCATGTTTGCCAATTTGCCATTGTGGTATACTTTGACCATAAAAATGCTGTTATTTCTTGTTTGCTATATGCCCTGTGGTGGAAGGGCATTATACACTGTGCTTGCAGGAGCAGAGGGTCAGTGAATGGAGGACAGCAGCAACCAGCCCAAGAGGGGGAACAGTATTTTCCCCAGAATATACTGAGCAAACGTAGCAAGAACAGGGTACATTTCAATATATACAGCAACACCCATTGCTACAACAGATGCAAACATAAACACAGCTGCAAGTGCAAGCGCAGTTTCAGCTGCAGATGCACCATGCACCACAGCAGCATATGCCTCAAATTCAGCAAGCTCTGCATCCATTACAAATGCAGCCACAGCAGCCCAGAGTGTGGGACAGGAACATACTACTGCAAACTGCAGTATCCACCACATGGAGTGTGACAGTGGTAGGTGTGAACCCTTTTACAGGAACAGGGAAGAGCATTTTTCCACAATAGGACAGCCCACGGAGAAGCTTGATGTGTCCAGTGCCATCTGTAACTTCCAACCTGGAAGAGGCACCCCAGATGTTTTTGAAGTGACAAGATCTTGTGTCAAGGAAAGGGGATTTCCACTGTCAGAAATAACAATGGGCGCACAAGTGTTCTCTGGGGCTATGACAAAGTTTCTATTTACAGAACAGTTATCTATAACAGTGGGAGAAGATAACATGGCTGCGCCATAGTATTCCTGAAAGCCACCCGTTTTTTAAAAGTTTTTTTTATTGTTTTTGGTTGATTCAAACCTTTACAAAAATATAAATCAGCCATAATAGAGTAAGTAATTCATAAGGAATACAACAGAACAGTATATAAAGAAATCATAACTCATAAAAATACTCATTATTCATAAACAGAAGTACTGAAATACTTGAATACTAATAAAGATTAAAAAAATAAAAGATACAGCTAATGCAATCAAAAGAGATAAAACAAAACAAGAAAAATAAAAAAAGACAAGAAATTATCAAATAGTAATAGTCAAATCAAAAATGATGTAATTCCAGTAATTGAATGAATGCAATATATAAAATGAGTAACAGCAATAGCAATTAATAAGTCCTAAAAAGTATTTAACATACAAATAAAATTCAAGATACATTTGTGTCACATATTTCATATACAATCAAACAGAGTACAATAAATGCCCATACACTTATTTGATATTATTCGAAATCTACAAATTCAGCGATTTAATGAAGCCCGACAGAGTAATACCTTCACGGATATTATGGATTTCAAGACAAAGCTTCCACACCAGATCTTCATCTGTTCAACAAACATTATTGGGTTCATTGCTAAAGGCCCCAGGTACTGTACTCTTAGGCCCTGTAATGATACACAGCAATAAAACACCAGTTAACATATTGGGAAGAGACTTGATGGCAAAATTAAACATGAAAATTTCATTAACTGAGGAAGGAATCATATTTTCAACACCAGACATGTATTATGCAAAAACAACTGAGTTTTTATGGGCATTTTATGGCTGGAAAGCATTACGAGGGATAACGCTAAATTCACAATCATTCCTTTATTGGGTGTGAGGAACCTGAGGGCATCCTCCTATTTACTCCCCTTGGATCTTCCTCTCAGGTGAGAAAGGCCATCGCTTTTATATCCTGACCCTGGGGGTGGATATGCGAGGGGATACCACCTGGGTGGAGGAACCTTGGGGAGTGGGGAGAGGATGTCTGCAGGTGAGACATGGTACCCCTCTTTTCCCCATGAGAATGAATCCTACCCCCCTTCCTTCATTGGGCTCTGTCAGTCAATACCTCTTCCATATAAACACACCGTGACTTTAAAGTAAATCTCTTTAAAACTTGGACGAGGAAGAGGTGACTAGGAGCAATGCACACTTCTAGTCAGTTTCATCACTTTAGAACTGAGATGAGGAAGATGCCTATTAAGGATCAGGGATGTCCTACTAATTGTTACAAGGAGGGTCAGGCAAACTGCCTGCATCTGCAGCCTATTGAGAGGCTGCAAGTGCTTAAAAGCAGACCTTCACAGCAAATCAGAAAGAACTTGTTTGGAGAGAAGGTGGCTGGCGTGTGGGGAGCAGCAGCCTGGAGCAGGATACGGCAGAGATGACGCTGTGTGTGTCCTAGGGGGAAGAAGGAGCCGCGACCCGAGCGGGCTGTGAGAGGACCAAAGCCCTAACAATATCCTGTGGTATGTGTTCCCAGCTGGAGCTGGGGAACATGAAGAACTACTGAATGCCGCGGGACGCTGCCCGAAGGTTCTCCGGAAGCTAGCCCTGCTCGCTGTGTCTCCCGACACCTACTCGGGAGGAGAGAGTGGAACGAAGAACAGCGCAAGAACTCCCAATTAAGCAGAGCAGGTCTGGTGAGTACAAGAGTGAGGATACTTGTACCGGGGTGCTCTGGGGTGAATGTAAGACAGTTAATGTTTACTCACAAGCAAAAAGCACATAACAAGATGGTTTGGAACCCGAATGAAACCAAAAGAATTGTGAATACATTTGCTAAGTGATTTTGAAGAAATAAGGAATCATGAAAAAGGTGCCACATATTGGGAAAAATACAAAGGCCAATATTGAAGACCGAACTAAAGAAAAGATATGTGGAATTTCTAGTACAGGTGGAAAAGGAATAACGTGCTATGTTGAAAGGGGTGAAGCTTGTTGTGCACATTAAGAAGCAAAGTGAAAGCTGTTATACACAGTTATGAACTGAATGAAAAGCAATTGTGAAAGACAAGTTATTGAACTCAGCTGTGCAAGTTGAATGTAATTTGTGACAAAGCCAAAAAGACTGCCATTATACAAATGATGAAGTCCAAGTTGTGGCAAAGCCATACGATTGTCAACATATACCTGAAGATTGAGCTCAATAGTTGTCAAAAAGTAACCACACCAGATGTTAAATGCTGGCACTGGTACTAGGTGGAACACCAGTGTGAATCAAGAAGGTTTAAGAGCATCACAAAGTGTCAGGGGCTATCGGTTGCGTGATCTGTAATGAGTAGACCGTGTGGTCTGACAACTGCACATAGATTAGCCCAACCTGGGAAAGTGCCAAGAAGAGCCCAGAGACAAAGGCTGTGTGATGTAAGTGCTGAAGGGAAGACGAGCATTTGTTTCACACGAGTCAAAAGGAGTACCAGTTGGAACTGTGTAATATTGGTGAAACCCAAGAGACTTGAACCTTTTCGAACTGTGTTGATATTGGGGAAGGGAACCCTGAGACAGCTGTATCTGTACCGAACCTGGCTCCTGAGGTATTTTTGGATTGCGTTACCCTTGGGTAAAGGAATCCTGACTCTTTCTTTGTGCCACTGTTTGAACTTGGGGAAGCTGAACCAAGCCCAAGCTAGAAGAAGCTCAGAGCTTCATTTTTAAATACTGTTTCTTTTGATGCTGTCATCCCTACACATTGGGCCTCATTACGACCCAGGCGCTAATGGGTTAACAGCGCCGTAAAAGGCTGCAGCGCCGTTAACCTATTAGCACCTAATTACGAGGTCCCTTTGCGGGACCCAACCTTAACGCCCATTAACCTATTAGCGCCTAATTATGAGGTCCCTTTGCGGGACCCAACCTTAACGGCTGGTCTAGGGACCCGCAAAGGGACCTTGGTGCTAATTACTGTGCCGCAATTTGCGGCACCGTACTTAGCGCCTTCCCCATTCCCATTGAGCCCTATGGGGCAAAAATGGGAATGGGGAAGGGCCATGGAGGAAGGGGGAATTACCGCCCCGCCAACCTTGTAATGGGTGGTAATTCCCCCTTTCTCCATGGCGGAGTCGGTAACTTACCGGCATGGACCATGGTGCTAATAGCACCATGGTCTTCCTCCAGGGTCGTAATGAGGCCCATTGTGTATCTTTAGTTGTGAGGGCAATGATAGGTTTTGGACACATACTGACTTTTAAGTTGAACTTACTGGCACAGACTAAACTTAGTTTCTTTTGGTAGGGAAATCCCACCTTAACATAGTAAAAGTTAGGCCTTAATCCATCCTGACGTTTGAAATAAAATCCTTTTGTTAAGAAAGTGAATCTGTTGTCTGTGTCCTTGCTTTATGATGCCTCCACAGTGCTACAAACGTTGTTAGGATGGCTTCCACGAATACGAGACAAGCTGTTACAATTACCCAATGAGCTTCTAATGAGAGCAGATGTACCCACAGATGTGGCAGAAGGAGATGTCATAACGATACATTTAGAAGCAGCAATAGTGCAAGAGGATGGAGTAGTTTTACATGGAATAGACGAAGAAGGTGTTAGATGGCATGTAGCCACAGAATTAGACTCAAAATTACGGCTGAGTGACATGACAGTTCATGAGCTATTTTTGGGTGACGACACAGATGATGAAGTAATTTTTTGAATATCCATTCCTTATCAATTGCAAACACAGTACAGAGAAATTCCTCAATATTGTTGGCTAAAAAAGTACCATCATTTATGCAACAAGATTTGGCAAAGGTACCAAGTGTACAATGGACTAGCAGCCCTTATGATGTAGGTCTGCTAAAAGGGATCGGAGGAGTATGAATAAAATGTAAAAAGAGAGCAATTTTATCCAGAGTTAAAGAGTATCCCATGTCAAGAGAAGCAGATGAAGGAATCAATTACATGAAAGCGGCCTTGATGCAACAGGGTATCATTATGCCATCTGAATCCCTCTGCAATATGGCGGTATACCCAGTTAAAAAAGGAAAAAGGAGGGTCTTGGAGATTCATACTCGATTTATGACCCCTAAACAACATTGTGGAGCTAGAGTTTAACATTGTGCCTAACCTGGGTACAATTTTGTGTAACATATCACCCACTGCTGCACAATTTACAGTGATTGATCTAAAATTGCTTTCTTTTCCATTCCATTGCACAAAGCTTTTCAATATCCCACAGTATTTACTTACTGCAGGGTCAGACTCCAACACACAAGACTCCTAAAGGGGTACTGTGTGTCCCCCAGTGTTTTCAAAAGGGTGCTACAGATGGACTTGGGAAATGTATAAACACCCGGTACTATTATACAGTATGTCGATGATTTGTTAGAGTGCAGCACCACACAGGAAAAGTGAAGGACATACTCAGTGACATTGTTCACAGTATTGGCAGACAAGAGCTACAAGGTCGACAAAGAAAATTTGCAGTATTGCCAGGAAGAAGTACTATACTTGGGCCATATAATATCAAAGGAAGGGAGGAAGGTAAAACCTGAAAGATTTACAGCAATTCCTGGGGCTGTGCAATTATTGTCTTGTGTGGTTTTATTGACCATAGCACAAAGTTCAGTCCATTTTAGAAGGACTGAAGGAGGCACAGAAAGAGAAAAGCCGATTAATTTGGTCAGACAAAATGATAAATGCATTTGAGGCCCTTAAAACTTAATAAGTATTGCACCCATGCTAGCGATGCCCTATTATAAGGACACAGTTTATTTATCCTCACAGTAAAATTGATATGTGAGGACGGCTGTCCTCATGCAGCAGACTCTTGTGGGACACAACCCCTTAGCATACTACATTGGGATCCTGGACCCAGTATTGAGAGGGCATTTTCCATGTGAGCAAGCATTGCCTGCAACAGCCTTTGCAATAGTGAAACCATCTACAATATGAATGGGATGTACAGTGAAATTATATGTGGAGCATGCATACTCTTTGCTGTTCTTCAGAAACCGAAGTCCACCCTCACTTCAGAGCAGGAATTTGGATATGAGGTCCTATTATCCAACCCATAAATAAATATAATTTGATGCCGCACAGTGAATCCTGCAAGATTTATAGCAAAAACAGTAGGAGGAGAGGACTGGATTCACGACTGTTCTACATACACAAACATATATCACAATGTACCCCCAGTAAAAGAAATAAAGTTAGAGGCGGGAGAGGTGGAGTTCATTGAAGGTTCATCAGTGATCAATCAAAGCACTGGATTGAGGCAGTGGGAATCAGCAGTGATGAGAAGCAAGGATGATGATTTTGAGATTGTGGCGAGCATCATATTACCAGCACACTTTCTGTTCAGGCCGTTGAGTTACTACCAATGATATTGGCATTTGAGGAGCACACGGTCCATGTAGTGACAATTTATTCTGACTCTGCTTAGGTGACATCTACAACACACTCAGGACTGTCATAGTGGAGAAGTCCAGCATGCAGACGGCACACCAGTACAGCATACCGCTCTAATAGGGGGACTGTTAGAGTGATTGGCATATCCCATGGTGGCTGCCTTGGTGAAATGTGCAGCACATACATGGGGCATAGATGGGGAGAGTGCGAAGTGCTGCAGTCACATGATGGACCACACTTGGTAAATGAGATATTGGGGGTCATTACGAGTGCGGTGGTAAGGGGTTAACGGCACCGGTAAGGATTCCGCATTTCGAGGTCCCTTAGCAGGTCCCACTAAAACCAGCCGTAAAACCAGCCATCTTTAGCGGGACCCGCTAAGGGACCAGGGAGATAATAACAGGCCTGTAATTTACGGGCCCATTATTAGCTCCCTCCCATTCCCATTGAGCCCTATGGGGGCTCGAATGGGAATGGGGAAGGGTTTTTTGAATGGGGACTTACAGGGTCCTCCAAGGTTGGAATGACCCGGTAAATCCCCCTTCAGAGAACCCGGACCCAGACGCAACTTTGGAGGCAACCATGGTGCTAATAGCACCATGGCTGCCTCCAAACTCGTAATTACCCCCATTGTCTGAGTTAACAGCCCTACTTGGCATCAAGCACAAGCTTGTTACTGTTCACCATCCAAAGGCCAAGAGTGTGGTTGAATGTCTCAACAGCCTCTTAAAGGAACACATTGCAAAACTGAAAGATATCCTAAAGAAAAATAGGTTGCACTGCCTTCCTGTAGCTCTTTTTGCCTAACACAATCAGCCAGATTCAGCCCACCACCTTGTGCCCCATGAAAATGTAATTGTTAGATGCATGTACATCCCTATTGCTACTCCCACACATGCTCAATTGGATGCAGAGGCTTCTGCTGTAGTGCTAGGTGACAAGATGCATGATTATTTAACTACCATAACTAAATGTCTGAAATGTATCTCTCAATAGATCAAGGGCCAGGAAGAAATCAATGACAGAAAAGGAGGAACATTAGATGTGAATTTTGGAAACACTCCCCTTGTCCCTATTTCCAGGTGACCTTATTTATACATGGAACATTGTTCAAAAGTGGCACAAGCCATGGTTTGAAGGCCCATTTACAGTCCAGTATTCAACACCAACTGCAGTAAATCAGCACAGTAATAAGGCATGGGTGCATATAGGTGACGTCAATACATTTGAAGGTTCCCCTGTCAAAAGAAGAGGAGCCTGGTGGAGAAGAAGATGAAGCAACAAGACCACCGATGAGGTTGAGGACAAGAGCAAATGGTGAGAGGATCAATACCGCGCCCAACAAGCCCATTTTGACATTTTCACATTGCCTATATTGATATGCGTGAAAAGTGTAATGGATACCAGTACATGATCATGGTGATGTGTCCCTTTTCACGCCCGATAGAAGCAGGCCACGTACCCATGCCAATGCTAAATCGGCGGACAAATTCCTCGTATTTGAACCGTTTCCCTGATGGGGAGTGTGATAAGTGCTGCAGTCACATGATGGATCACACTTTGTAAATGAGTTATTGTCCGTGTTAACATCCCTGCTTGGCATCAAGCACAAGCTTGTTACTGTTTAGCATCCATTGGCCAAGAGTGTGGTTGAATGCCTCAACAGCCTCTTAAAGGAACACATTGCAAAACAGAGATACCCTAAAGAAAAACGGGTTGTACTGCCTTCTCCTGGCTCTTTTTGCCTTTTGCCTTACGCAATCAGCCAGGTTTGTACAGATGCAGCACATCCCTATTGCTCCTCCCACACAGATCAAGGTGTGGCAGGAGGGCCAGGAAGAAATTAACGACAACAGAGGAGGAACATTAGATGTGAATTCTGTAACACTAGTCCCTAGTTGCAGGTGACCTTATTTATGCGCTGAACTTTCAAGCTTGAAGAAGTATATCCATACTTAGCAGATGGTTGTTTGCCAAAAATATGGTATCCCAGAGGACAATACACATACTAGTCCAACCAAGTGTATGGTCAAACAGCAGAGAGACCCAGAACATGGGCCACATTCTCTGATACATCATCATCAATGTCAGATTTGGAACGACCAGGACCATATAATGCACAGTATGACATCCAAGAGACTTTTGAACCGTCAGTAGAGGCAGGATCTTTTTTAGAATGAGGTAACAACAGAGGTAGACCACAAGGTCGAGGAAGAGGCCAACCTTGATCCAGAGCCACAGAGACCAAATTTCGCAGTCATAGGAGAAATTACCAGAGATAGACAACTCCATCATGGCAGTATTTAACATATCCAGCTTGCCGCTTTCTCAAGCACACATTCATGTTCTAAACAAAGGGCTCTCTTTTGACCCAGCCCAGTTTCCAGCATAGTTTACAACAGAAACAGAGATTTTCCAATTTCTAAGAAAAATCCGGTTGCATGTATATTTTGCCAACACAACTGGGGAGATAGGTCGATCATCCATGACGGTGTTGCGCAGTAAGTGCACGTTCTTATCTGCCACCAGAGAAATGCCAAAGGTAGTGCTCACCTTTGAATTGATTATTCTAAAAGGTGTAAAAAACAATATTGGTTGCTAAAAAAAATATGCCAAATTTAATCTATCTAAAAACCAATGCTTGGCAGTTAAAGCCTTAGAGCATGACAATTCAGTGTTAATAAAACCTGCCGAAAAAGGAGAAAGGATTTTGATACAGGATGCCCAAAAATGCAATCAGGAAGGTTACAGACAGCTCAATAGCATGCAGCATTATACTAAACTCAAAAAAAATATCCCACCAAAGAGCTAGAGAAAATAATCCAATTGCTAACAGAGCCAGTTTATATCTCAAGACATCTTGGCTCAGTAGAATTTTCATACCTAAATGCCCAGAATACCAGACTTCCAGCATTCTATTTGGTTCCAAAAATTCATAAATCTATACATTTTCCACCAGGAAGACCCATCATCTCCACCTGTAGGACAATGTTAGAACCAGTAGCCAAATACATCAATTTGTTTATAAAACCATTTTCCATGGAGGGGGCTTCATACCTCAAAGACACCAGAGGCTATCAGACTCTAATACAGATTGGCTCATTACATTAGATAAAGAGTTGTTGTACCCACACATCCCCCAAAACCCAGGACTAGCAGTACTCAAGCAGGCACTAAATACTTGAACTACACCACACAACGTTCCTAGAGATTTTTTAATCAATCTTGCAGAAGTCTGTCTCAAATGGAACTACTTTAAGAATTAATTATTTCAACAAGTAAATGGGATAACAATGGGGGCAGCCTTTGTCCACAGTTCAGCCAATTTATTTGCTAGCTACATTGAGGATAGACACATCTGTGCCATCATGTATGGACCCAACAGCAACAAAATCTGTAATGTAATACTTAACAATTGGAGTGTACAAACCCGACCTTCCAAAACCTCTGTTTGCCTTTAAAAAAGGTAAAAACATAAGACTGTCATTGGTACATGCAGTTAGAGAAGGAGAGAAAACAGCAATTGACTTGCATAGACAACTAAAGCTATAAACCCTCACAGGCCACTACCCATGTGGCAGCTGTATGGCATGCCAATTCACTATGAAAGAGTTCTCACATGAAGACAGGACAAGGAGCTTAAAAGGACATACTAATTGCAACTTTAATGTTGTGTATATCAATCAATGCCCATGCAAGAACATCTATGTGGGCAAAACCCAGTGCCCTCTTCACTTTAGGATTAATGAACACCATTGCTGTATCCATAAAGGCAAACGGCAAGCAAGCAACTTTGGTAGCCCATTTCTTGCAAAATGAACACACTGCAGAGGACCTTTGCTGGTTTGTGATGGAACATGTTCCAAAATCTAATTCACACGATAACATCCAAGAAGTGCTGGCCAAGTGTAACCCATTTTGGATACGGTCTCAACGAAAATGAGGACTGGGCATCAGTAATTTACTCAGATATTGTATTGTACTTTAACATCATTCAATTACTATTGCGCACAAGGGACAAGAACAGTACAAACACCTTCTAAGCTCGTTCATTTTTATCCAGTATCCCTAAGCGGATACCCTATGGGTTCAGTATAGTTGGTTCAATGCACCTATACCATTGCCCTGAGCTTTAGACAATTTAGGTGAATATTTGATTTTTAGCTTATCAACCATTCCATTATTAATCCAAACCAAGGAGAACACAGGACAACCCACAAGGACCATATTTATATCACTGCAGGCAGCTAGTGCATTAAGCCAACTAAGGCAGTTCCCCTTTAAAGCAGGGTATAGTTCCCTTACATTGACAGTAGATCCTTCCCCAATTTACTTCTAAACAGGATGCACTCCAGGTTATCAATTAGCTGTACAAGTTCCAATTTGCAGCTCCCCATTCGGTTTTCTATTATGCCTTCACCATAGTGATCTATTCAAAGATCTCTGCCTCTTTTCCTAGGCTTCCAGAATGACCATAGAGTCCAGCACACAGAGCAAACCTTTAAAAGAGTATGCTTCATTAGCAAAGTCTGTTTGCAAACGCGGCGACATCTCCTGCCAACACGGCATGACAACAAACAGTAATGCTGTGCTAAGAAGGAAGATCCCAGATAAGCAGGTAAGAGTAAATATCCAATACTTTAGCCCACGATATTTACAGCACCTTAGCGATTGGCATTTAATTAGTAACCCACAACTGCGTTACTTCACAGTAACCTACGTGACAACGTTATCCCAAGTCACTGCACCACAGCAGAGTTTACCACACACTACAATTCTGCCAAAATAAACCATTGCTTCCCAGCACAGAGAAGGACAAGTGGCGTCAGGTAATTATGAGGCATTCCCAGTGGTCAGTTAGATTCTACGACAGGCTTATTTATGACAGTATGTACATTTCATACCTGCACTTGCTCAGCAACCGGAGGCTGTATTTTTTTGCAGAATTCTTCATTTAACATCACACTGGGAAAGCACAAACCCAAAGAAACATGGACAGCAAGCCGAAGGCGTTCGAGCAGCATGACACATAGACTAAGGGGCTCATTACGAGTACATCGGTAGGGGTTAACGGCACCGGTAAGGATGCCGGTGCCGTTAACCCCTACCGCTGCATTCCAAGGTCCCTTAGCGGGTCCCACTAAGGCTGGCTGGTTTTACCAGACGCCCTTAGCGGGAGCCGCTAAGGGACCAGGGAGCTAATAACGGGCCCGCTATTTGCGGGCCCAATATTAGCTCCTTCCCCATTCCAATTGAGCCCTATGGGGGCTCGAATAGGAATGGGGAATGGTTTTCAGAATGGGGATTTACCAGGTCCTCCAAGATTGGAATGACCCGTTAAGTCCCCATTCCGACTACCCAGACCCGGACACGGGTTTGGAGGCAGCCATGGCGCTAATAGCGCTAATAGCGTCATGGCTGCCTCCAAACTCGTAATGACCCCCTAAGTCATCCAACAACTAAAAGCAGACTAGCAGGCAGGTAATCATGAAATATTCTCAGTTACCCATTTCTGCTCTTAGTAAGCCTGTTACCGATCACCAACTCATGTCCCCTTGCACCTGCCAGCAGGCCCCCACTCATGTCCCACACATGTCCCCCAGCACCCCCCAGCAGTAAGGGGCACCTGCCAGCAGGCCCCCACTCATGTCCCACACATGTCCCCCAGCACCCCCACCACCCAGCAGTCAGGGGCACCTGCCAGCAGGCCTCCACTCATGTCCCACTCATGTCCCCCAGCACCCCCACCCCCCAGCAGTGAGGGGCACCTGCCAGCAGGAACCCACTCATGTCCCCCAGCACCCCCACCCCCCAGCAGTGAGGGGCTCCTGCCAGCAGGCCCCCACCCATGTCCCCCAGCATCCCTACCCCCCAGCAGTGAGGGGCACCTGCCAGGAGGCCTCCACTCATGTCCCCCAGCACCCCCAGCCCCCAGCAGTGAGGGGCACCTGCCAGCAGGCCCCCACTCATGTCCCCCAGCACCCCCACCCCCAGCAGTGAGGGGCACCTGCCAGCAGGCCCCCAGTCACGTCCCACTCATGTCCCCCAGCACCCCCACCCCCCAGCAGTGAGGGGCACCTGCCAGCAGGCCCCCACTCATGTCCCACGCATGTCCCCCAGCACCCCCACCCCCCAGCAGTGAGGGGCACCTGCCAGCAGGCCCCCACTCATGTCCCCCAGCACCCCTACGCCCCAGCACTGAGGGGCACCTGCCAGCAGGTCCCCACTCATGTCCCACTCATGTCCCCCAGCACCCCCACCCCCCAGCAGTGAAGGGCACCTGCCAGCAGGCCCCCACTCATGTCCCTCAGCACCCCCACCCCCCAGCAGTGAGGGGCACCTGCCAGCAGGCCCCCACTCGTGTCCCCCCCTCTACATGAAGTAAAGATGCACAATCATGGCCCACTTCTACACCCAAATACCACAGCACGCCACCCCATTCTTGAGATGCAATGATTTCCCAATCCACCCCACACTGACAAGCCTATCTGAAGACACAAACCAAAAGTCAACTATGTACATCAACACATGTCCGTCACACACACACACACTGGTTGGCATTGATTGTGTAAACCCACATTTTCACATGCATCAACCCAATGAGTGAATCCCACACATGGAACTAAAATGTGAAAATGTATTATGTAGAAAAATAAAGCAATGAAATGAAAGCATAACAAAATAGCAAACATGAAATGAAAACCATGTGCAAAAGATGAGTAAATGAAAAGTATAACCAATCCAAAGTAATCCTAAAGAAAAATAGTCAAAACTCTCCCTCCACCAACGCAAATCCAAAGGAAATGTAAAAAGAAAAATCCATTGATCCATGGTTAAATCAAAAGAAAAAGTTCAAAAAAATCCATTGTCCAACTATGTACAATCCATTGTCAAGGGCCCATGAGCCCAACAAAAGAAATGAAACCTACCTAATAAACTACCTAATAAAAAAAATAAACTATATACAAATGTGTGTGGCATAGTCCATTCACCACAAATCAAAGGAAAAGGAAAAGGAAACCTAACTCTAAAAACTATTTACAATGGCAGCGGGCTAGTCCAACGACTCACTTTTGGATGTCCCGGGCCAGGGCATTATCGAACTCCCGCTCAATGTCCTGGAAGCGGTCCTCTTCCATGGCCCCGAGGGTTTGCAGGGACGACGACATGTTCACCTCCAACTCCCTGCGAATTGCCTCGAGGCACTCGGCCCGCCTCAGGGCCCTCCGCATGGAGTTCTCCGCCCTGACCATTGTTAGCCGTGCCTCTTCCGCCCGCTGCCGCTCCGCATCTATGGCATGGCCCAACCGCTGCCACATGGAAGACATTTGAAATCTGGGGTCCTATTGCCCTATGGCCGATGCCTGCCCCTCCGATGTTGAAGGCCCTGGGCCATCATTGCTCCCACCATGTTGCTGCTGCTGTGCCTGTGCCTGTGCCCTGGCTCTTGCTGCCTGCACGTCCTCCTCTGGCTGGGGTGCCGTTGTCGTGGTGGCCACCGCTGCTGGACGTCCGACTCCCGATTGTGGCAGGGATGTGTCCTCCACCAGCCTGGCCGCTGGGTCAGAGGCAGCTCCACAGGGTACCCAGGTGATACATGGGTGGGAAGATGGCATGAAGGACGGCTGACGCGTAGGGGGTTCAGGTGAGGAGGGGGTCGCAAGAAGGTCCAGCACACGTAGGAATCCAGCAAAGGTCACCCGTCCCAGTAGGTGAATAGGGTGAAAGAGGCATGCAAGACGACGTGCAGTCTCTCCACGAAAAGACTGCAGGTCACCTCGCATGCCCCGTTGACGCAACGCTATCCCACTCAGGACAGGCTCAACACGGTCCAACCAGATCCTGGTCCGTCCTTCATAATCGGCGCGCAAACTTCCAAAGAGGGCATCATACTGCCCCAGGACTTGCTCCACCAGGACACCAACTTCCCTGGCACTGAAGCTGGTGGCCCTCTGCCTCTCTGGCTGTGGGTTGCCAGTGGTGCCAGATGGTGTTGTGCCCGACATGGCAACCCCAGAGGTAGGAGTAGGTGGGTAACTGGGTCCTGGGGCTGGGCTGTGGAGCGATGGTATCCCAGTCGGGAGTCTTCGGTTCCAGCAGGGGTGGTCACAGCAACTGCACCCCTGGCTGACGTGCAGGCAGCAAAAAGCAGGGCACGTGGGCAGGAGGCATTCAGGCAGCAGCAGATGGCAGGTGGGAGCGTTCTCGAGGCTCTGGGGAGCAGTAATTCGGTCTTCTGGGCAGGAGCGTGGTCTTCCGTGTGTTTTCGCGTGGCCAGCTTGATACAGAGTGATTTTGCATGTGAAAAAATTGCACGTCAGCGTGTAATTCGAGGAAAGGCCCTTAGCGCATAAGCGCGTCTGTGACTTTACGCACGCAGGCGTTTCCCTCGTGACGTGGGCATAGTGGTTCAGCGCGTGAAAAAAACTGCATGTCCGCGTGTGAATGCGTGTAATCCAAGGAAAGGGCCTACACGCGTAAGTGACGTGACTCGCGCAGGCGTATCCATCAGCACGGGTTAAAGGTGAGCGGGGCCATCAGTTCGCTGTACGTGCCTTTCGTGGAGACCGACGTGTGTTGCTGCTTTGTGTTGTTTCGCACGTATTGGCTTCGGGGTATTGGCTACGCATGTTTTTCTGCATCGCGCTAGTCAGATGGTGATTCGCGCACGCTATTTTTCCCACTGCGGGTGCTCCTGTGTATCGCACCCGTTTTCGAGGTCATAGTAGCCTGCGTGTCCCACGCGTATGCGTTTTTCGTGTTACTGGGTGCCACCGCATACTGCGGGGGGCTGTTAACATCTTGCATCCCACCCCCTTCACCCCAATTGCCCAGGTCAAGTGTGGTGTACACCTCCCATTGGCACTACTCCATCTGTGCCGGCACTACTACATCTGTGCCATGGTTGGGAGGCCACCAAAGGTGAGGGGCACCTCAGCTGGGTGTCCTCCTCGTGGCGGGCGTGGTTGGGGAGATGGCCAGGGTGACCAGGGAGTAAGGGGATTCCAGGGTGTCCAGGGTGGCCGCAGAGGGGGAAGAGGCAGGGGTGCGCCACTTGAGCACAATGTTGTGCCAAGTGTCGGTGCAGTCATGCCACCACCTCCTGTGGTTCCGGGAGATGCAGCTTCTGCATCTGGCATGGCGTCCGTGTGACCCGGCAGTCCGTTTCATCGACTGCCACGGGCCCAAGGGTAGTGGTAGCTGCAGGTGCAGCTTTGGACACCACCACCCAGGCTCAGGGTCTGCGAGCGCAGGCTGCATTGGCACTTGAAGAGCCCTTGGAAGATTTCCAACAGGCCAGGAGGGAAACCGCAGGGGCACGCAGGGCTGCCCTGACCAAGACACGTGTCCCTGGGGCAGTTATGTCATCTGCTGCCCCGAACAGCCGGGTGTAGGCAAGTGCAGGGGCAGATGCACCCAACAACACCCCAGTTGTGAGTCTGCCAACCAGGACAGTTGCGATCAATGACCCTGCCACAGCGGATGTTGCTGCGGAGGGTCCATTAGAGGGCACCCAGCTACCACTGACACAAGTCAGGCCTTTGGTCGTCCCTCCACCTGCCACTCCCTTGGCTCAATCCACCGAACCCACTGGCCATACTGATCAGGACGGCATTAGCCAGCCAGGGTCTGCGCCACAATCCAAGAGGAGGAAGGTTGCACCTGCAGCACAGGCTGGTACCCCACACACAGCCACGATCTCTGGCCTGTTGAGGAAGAAGCCTTTCTGCAAACAGGAATTGGACTTCCTCATGGACTACGTGCGGGACCACAGCCGTGACATGCTAGTGGGTGCTAATTGTCAGACTATGGCTGCCCACTGTGATACCCACTGGAAGCAAGTTGCGGAACATGTGAGTGCATTCGGCCATGCGGTGCGCACGGCGCAAGAGTGCAAAAAGCGTTGGAATGACATCAAACGCAGCGCTAAGGCTAAGCATGCCTCAAATTACAACTTGACTCTGGTGACTGGCAGTGGGCCTGCACCAGAGGAGGAAGACCTCACTCCGTATGAGTCACTCGTTGCGGAGTTCATACCATCTGAATCGGTCGAAGGAGTGGGAGAGATGCTGGACTTTGATGCCCAGTCCAGTGAGTGTTGATGCGTGTTTGTCGAGGATGTGTGTGTGCAGAGGTCAGATGCCCCGCAGGGACATGAGTGCCCATTCATGCTCCATGTGCATTCCACGCATGCCCCTATGTGTCCATGACTGGATGATCACTGTAATACAAGTCCTGGATGACCTACATTGCATGGCATTTCATCTGCCTTCCCATGTCAACTGTGGCTCAGTACTACGTTGCACACATGTTTAGGGTCTGACAATCTGTGTGGGTCACAGGCCTCAGCCTGTTTAATGGCCAATGACTCTGTCCAACTGGTGTAGTGTCTTCTTCACACATGGGTGTACTCCACAGGTTTCATCATGTGGCCTGCTTACTGTCCCATCATCATTAGCTGTGTTGTCATTTGACTCACATGATGCTGTTGATGCTAGTCAACACTGTCTGTCAATACACAGGTCTATGGTCAGCCTTTTGATACCATGCTAGGCATCCCTGCTTTTGCACTTGGGGGGAGGGGTGGTTTGCTTGTAGACATGCTACCCGTTGAATGCACATTGCACGTGATGCCTGAAGTTGACCTTGCACTGCCTTCACATTTTCTGACACACACCATGAAGTCCTTGTACATGTATATAGTAAGTAACATACATATTTGCTGCAATGCATAGACCCACTTCCGTGCAAACTGCCACCTTTCCACAGGTCTAATCACAGAAGCAATTTCAAGTTGACCCAGCATGCATGCCAGGTTCTATTTTGTGTGTCACATGTCTGCCTGATGTGTTTGGTGTCGGGGTGTGTGTGTGTTGTGTGCTTCTAACATGTGTAGTGACCTTTTTTCTCTCTATTTTTCAGGTGATGACGCAATGGAGCCAGAGGATGGTGTTGTCATGCCAGGCACAGGGTTGTTATCACTACATCAACCCAGCACAAGTGGGGGTCGTGGGGTGGTAAGTCACGAAAACCCCCAAGAGCTACAGTCCATCTGGTCTCTGGCTGCCTATGAGTCCAGCCCTGATGAACACTCTGACGACCATGTCGAGTTGGATGAGCATCAGGTCCATATGTCAGGGGTGAGTGATTCTGATGTGGATACTCCTCTGTCCGCGATACCTACCCTGAGGGGTCAGACAGTCTTGGAACCTCCGCCCGTGGTGGATCAGGATGCAGGGTCACCCTCCACACCAATCACTGATGTGCCTGGGACATCACATCGACGGGGGCATGTAGTCGTGCAGCCGTGGGCGGTGCCAACACCACGAGGAAACCCGGTGCTTGGGTCCCACAGGAGTCAAGCTCAGCAACGCGGTCACTGCACGCAACCGCTGTATACTGAGTGTGAGCAAGACATGACTATCAATTCCGAACGCCAGGGGGCAGCAATGGAGAACGTTGCTGAGAGCATGGAGCGTGTGGCCCGATCCGTGCTCCCCCCTGCTAGGCAGGTGCTTCTCCAGCAGCAAGTGGCACGGTCCACGGCCTGCTCGCTCAGGCTGGGCATGGCGGCCTCAGACAGGGCACGCCAGGCTGAAATATCGTTTCTGCGTCAAGCAATTGCTGCTCACGCAGAGGCACACATGGAGGACCTGAGTGAGGAGTATGCTTCCCTTAGATCCACTCTGGGTGTCCTTCTGATGTCACAGAGGGAGCGGGCAGAGCAGAGGTTTGCACAGCTTGAGCGTACCATCTCGGCTGAGCTACATGCTTGCCGGGAGGTGCAGTGGTTGTCCAGCCAGGCCTTGCAGGAGGAACTCCGTGTTACACGTGCTACCTTGCAAGAGGAAGCACGTGTATCACGGGAGGTTCTGCATGCAGACCTACGTATCATCGCCACACAGAACTAGGCTCACCCATCTGGCAGACTTGCTGCAGACGAGGGGCATGCTGCGGCTAGGCGTGGTCATGCTCCTGTGCCACGTCCTCCTTTCCAGGAAGAGCCAGACTCGGACGACAATCTATCTCCCACATAGGTCAGGCTGTGCAGGCATTGAGCCCATGGAGGTTTTTTTTTCCTCAGCATCATCGCATGTGGGTATTGAGCAGCACCCTGTACCTTCCCCCTCCTGTGTGCCCCCCCCCCGGGTCGTATGTGGCCATTTTTGATTTTTCTTTTAGTTTAGTTAGTTAAGTTTCTGTTTGATAGTTATTTTAAATAGGTAGTGTAGGTTTTTCATAGTTAGTGTAATTAGTTAATATAGTTTAAAATTGCTTGTCTATTGTGTTTTCGTGTGGCGGTGTGGTGCTTTGTGGCTTTTGAAAGCATCCACTGTCTGTTCCAGCTGGGCCCTTCAAGCTTGTCTTGTGTCTGTGTTTGCTGCTTGGGGTCCTTGACTCACATATGCCACTCCTGCTTCCCTTATCTATGGGCTCGCAAGGATGGTTCGGTGTAACAGCCTATTACACAAGGGCTTTCGACTGTCATATATATGGCATGTCTGTTGCTGTGGAACTTGTGTTGACACCCCTAATGGGGATGATTAGGGTGTAATTGACCACTGTTCTTCTCTTGCTAGATGGGGTGTTTCATGATACATGTGTACATTCATTGCTATGCATTGTGTAGTATGTTTCTTATCTTTACTGTACATGTGCTTGTTGCAATTCATGCCGTAGATAGTGTGTTCCACACTTTGGCTGTGAAAGACGGACTGATGGTGTGATTTCTGATGTACGTCTCTGACATGGTCCAGTCATGAAATGCCTGAAGAGACACACACAGATGAATCTAAAGCATTAATCATGTGTTTCATGGCCTTTCTGCAGGGGGATGAGCCTCCAGACCACCTTTGCCAGGAGACATGGGCCATTGGACGTCTGGAATCTGGACACGTTTGGTGGTGCCGACATGCGCATGTGTGCGCAAGCAGAGGCACAGGGATTGCGATCATACATCCGAAAACTGCTGACGTGTTTCAAGGGACTCCAGGCAAGGTGAGCAGCACAGCACAACACAGCAAACCTTCCACCAGGCCAATTGCACATGCATGATTAGTAGCAGCACTGACGGTGAGCTTGGACAAATATTGGTGTTGAAGCGCACAATACAGCTCAGATGTGTTAGCGGACTGATGGCTAGTTGATAGGGAAAGTTGTCTGGGGCATGTGCAGGGGCAGTGGCACATACCCTCCGGTCCACCATGGGCCATTGAGACACTTGTATTAGCCATGTAGCGTTCCGAGACATGGAAAGAAACAGCTCACAGGGACAGACAGCAGGGGTTAGACTCGGGTGCAGTGCATTTCATTTCCAAGTAGAATTTGAAACATGCACATGCACTGCCTACTTTATTTTGGTCATGGTGGTACACGACTTGTTCTGAAGTTATTCCTTGCTATATGCGTCTGTCTGCTTA
Source organism: Ambystoma mexicanum (assembly GCF_040938575.1). Lineage (NCBI taxonomy): Eukaryota > Metazoa > Chordata > Amphibia > Caudata > Ambystomatidae > Ambystoma > Ambystoma mexicanum. The sequence goes on from NC_090935.1 coordinate 947,273,562, forward strand.
CCCAAGGAACATTGCATGTTGTGTGAATCGTGACACATTGGTGTTCCATTTGCCATGCACCCAGCGGCGCCTGACTTACTGCATTGACTGTGTATGAACCATCACAGGGGTGATGTTACATATGGGTACGAAGCATCCACACAAGATTGTTTGTAGAGTAGTTTGTTACTTTGGGGCATATTTGGTGGTGTTTTGTGTGTTTTGGGCACGCACAGATTATTAACTGTGGCTCTCTTTGCAGCATTGAACTGCTCCTATTACCGGCCTTGGGAGTGCGCAGGCAGGAGGCCAGCACTCACCCCAGAGATAAGTTTCTCTTTGACTTCCATTTGAGTAATTTGCTGCTATGTGCATGATGAACAAGTTTGGTCTAATTGTGTATGTGTTAATGTGAGTACTACATTTCTGTGCATTCCCTACTTTCCCGTGTCAATCCTACTCCCCTCTCCTGCCCCTCATTCCGGTTATCCAGTATGCCAATGCCTGTCCCGACTGTATATCCCTGACCCTCCTTCCCCACCAGGGTCTCAGAGGCCTGTGTGAGTTTGACCTTGCAGGCACCCAGACCACGGTGAGGGTGGTTGGTTCGTGCCACTCCTGCGCCTGTACACGGGAGCTGTGACAGTAGACATTTCGTGGTGCATCATTCTATGTTAATTACCACACATGGTACACATCCTGTTGTGACATTGTTTTACTGTGCTACCTTGGTTGTTAACATCATTGTGGCAGTACTTGGCCTTTGTGGCGTACTGCTACTTCAAGTCATCTACTGGAGGCTGTTCTGGTTTGTTTTCCTACCTGCAGGCTATTTGTTTGGCTTCTGTGTTGGCCTGCTTTGAGTTCTCCTGGATATGGGCTTTTGCAAATCAAGGTGGACTCTGAGGGTGCTGGCAACTTTTTACACACAAGGTGGGAGATGGTGACAAAGGGGAAAGGTGATCCTGTGGCCAGGTGAAATTAAAGGATGAGGCTGAATAACCCAGGTGCAGTTGTTCAGTGGGTCATGGTGATTTGTGAGGGGGGGGGTGTTTTGTTGTTGATAGTTGCCTTGCCCTGCAATGTGATGGGCACCCTGAGATTGTAATTGTGGTATCCTATGTACATGATGTATTCTGCTGATCAATGCCTGTTCATGTGTTGTGTTTACCTTTCAGGTGTGAGGGGATAGTTGTGGTTTGACATGCTGGGGTATACACATGGTGAATGTTCACATGTGATGTGTAGAGGACACTGATGGTCACTTGATTGCACATGCATATGTTGAGTGCATATCCCTACTGACCCACACACTCGCACTATTATCCACTACATGTACAACCACCCTTCCATGTCCACGTGTACACTCTGTTTGCCTTCTGGTGCCCACTGTGTCCCTGCAGCACATGTTCTATGAACAATTGTGGATCCTGTACATGCCTAATTAGCTTTTTGATGTACTTTGTCGCTTAGATGTGATGCTCAGGGTGTGCATCACACACAATGGCTGTTCACTGTGCTGTGCACTGAGCAGTGTGTTGCAGGAGGTGGACATGGCACACAGAAGCTGCAGTGTGGATTTTGCAATGCACATTGTGCATGTAGACAGGCATTCATTGTTATGTTACAACTACAACTTTTAGAATGCATTTGGGCATGACTTATTTTGGGTGGGAGGTTGTTGGTCAGTCATTTCATCTGATTCCATGTCAGGCATCATTGTCTGATGCCAATTTACATTTTTCACATGGCAATGTGTACCTTACTGGTACTGTGTTGGTGTATGGCTATTGCTTGCCATGCCATGTTGTGGTTTGGGAGGGTTTGAGTGACATACCAGTGATAGTCATGGCCTGTTTTGCAGGTCTGTGTGATTCACACCTTGCATGTGTGCCTTTTGGTCACACAGGATTGCTTGTGTTTAAGTAGCTAGGGATGCACACAATGTGGCACTTCCATGGCAACAATCTCAGGGTGGTAAAGTTGTGACAGTTGACTGTCTCTTTGTCATTATCGCTTGTCACCTGGTATGTGCCAGGCCTGTGTGCACTCTGCAGGGTTGGGAGTTTAGGTGAAAAATGTGGCCACAAGCGGGGTCCGGGCTGCCTCGCCACATGCCCTATCCCCTCCCATGTGCAGCGCCTGTGCCTGTGGTTGGGGATGTGGGGGCACCACCATGTCCACCGGTACGCCCTGCCATGTTGCAACATTGTGCAGGACACATGCTGCCACAATGATCCTGCACACTACTGGGGGTGCATAGAGCGGCTGCCCGCCAGAGCGGTCAAGGGAGCGGAAGCGTGACTTCAGCACTCCGAATGTGCACTCCACTATGGCCCTGGTTGCAATATGGGCGGCGTTGTATCTTACCTGGGGTGGTGTGGTGGGGTTCCGGATTGACATCATCATGTGGTTGCTCAGAGGGTAGGCACTGTCCCCTGGAGAGGTGACAATGTTTGTGATTATTGGGGTTTGTGTATTTATGTGTGTGTGTGACATGCATGCATGTGCACGGGCATTTGTACTCACCTAGGAGCCATGTGTCGCCATGCTGCCCAGCTTCCAGGGCCCAGCTCAGGGCGGACACTCTGTATATGAAACTGTCATGGGTGGAGCCAGGGTAGTTTGCATAGACAGAGGTGATGATTCCCTTTGCATCGCATACCACCTGTATGTTGATGGAATGCCAGTGCTTGCGGTTTCGGTAGATGTGCTCAGTGGCCCTAGGTGGACGTAGGGCCACATGGGTGCAATCTATGACACCGAGCACTTTGGGGAAGTGTGCCACCCTGTACAAGTCCTGGAAAACGGCCTGCCTTTCTGCGGATGTTCTGGGCATGTATATGTGCCTGCGGACTGAGGGGCGCGCTGTCATGATTGCCAAGACCTGGTGTAGGCAGCGTGACTGCGTGGCCTGTGAGACCCCCCCCCCACTATGGCAGTAGTCCTCTGAAAAGACCCAGTGGCCAAAAATGCAGGACATTGAGCCCCTTCTCCAAGGGGCTCAATGCTTGGGAGCAGAGGGTGGGGGATGTAAGGTCATCTTACCACTCCCTGACCAGGTCTAGGATGATACAGGGTGGAAACCTATACCTGCCATAGACCTGGTCGTCAGGAATCCCAAAAAGGCTTGTCTGTGGTGAAATAATGCGTGCCCTGGCTATTCTCCTCCTCCTGCGGTGTCCCACGAATAGTGCTGCGACAAATGGGGCATTCATCGTAGTTGTATATACGTGTTTGCGCGCGGGGACGCTTCCGCCTGCCTTCGTGTGATGGATGCGTTGACGCCTGTGCACGTCTTTTGCCGTGCACGCGTTTCCCGTATTCAAATCCATGAATACGGGTTGTTCGCGTGCGTGTGGGTGTTCCGTGTAGTTCCCTGAAGTACTTCCCCAGTTATGCCTTCTTTTTCACGCGTTATTCCCCATTCCGCGTGTTACGCCCACTGTTCCGCCCACTTTTGTTGTGTGCGCCGCGCTATGGGTGCTTTTGCTGTGCGCGTAGTGCATGCCGTTTGATGACATGTGTGCCCGCGTACGCCATGCACGGATTTGGCGCACAACCAGTGGGAAACAAGCGCAGCGCCTTCCTTGAATCCCAGGCGTGCACGTGCGCTTGCTTTCTCATGCTTGCGCCACCTTGCGCCAGCTTGCGCTGGGATTTTCGGTGCACGTTTGTTCCATGAATCGGCCCCTAAATATACCAATTGCCTTTCATCTAGGGTTTGACCAATCTGAAATACTTGAGCACATTAAAACATCTAGCAACTCAAAAGCAGTTGGGCCTAATGGCCTATCCAATTATGATTTGAAAACACAGCCAGAAATCTGGTCTTCCATATTATACAAGATCTTCTCAGCGGTGAATGCAACACAATACTTACCCAGGACATGGACCCAAGCTATCATGGTCCCAATTTATAAAAAAGGAGATAGGCAATCTCCAGCAAGTTATAGGACCAAATCCTTTTTAGATGTACCGGGTAAAATCATTTGCAGGATAATTCTTAAACAGCTACAAACATGTACTCATGGGTCTCAGCAAAACACTTAACTGATCGTTTACAATCTGGTTTCATGAAAGGCCTGGGCACCGTTCCCAACATTATTTCCCTAACGATGATCCAATCACAATATGCTCAAAGGATCCAGCCACTATATCTAGGCTTTATAGACTTCAGAGCCGCATTTGACTCTGTTGATAGGGTTTTTTATATAGTGAATTAAAACATCATGATTACCCTGGATCTTAAATATCTCTGATAATGTTATTTCACATGAATACAACCATGCGAGTTCGCATTAGGTTGGATGGGAAATTATCTCCTATAATCTGTACACAAAGAGGCTTAAAACAGGGGTGTGCTTTAGCATTGTTTCTTTTCAATTTTTTCATTTTAGGCATGAATGTTGATTCCCCTGATTAGGAAACTAAAAAATTCCTTATCTTCTAAATGCGGATAATCTCGTTCTTCTTTCACAAACTCCACTGGGACTCCAACGTATGTTGCAGAATCTGGGCTCCTATGTGCAGTTGAACAACTTGGATATCAACACAATGAAAACCCAGATTGTCATCTCTGGTAAGGCACGTAGCATTAGAAATTGTAAATACACATGACATCTGCAACATTCCAAACTACTTATAGTTCCCCAATACAAATACGTGGAAGTAACAATTGAAAGTGTTAAGTCCTTGCGACAGGAGGCTCTGGAACTTAAAAAACAGACTTCAAAATGTAACATCGCAAACTAAATTGTTAATTCGTAAGTATGGAAAATTTTCACTGAAAACAATTGTTATCTTTTACAGGTGAAGGTCATCCCCATCATGTTGTATGGTGTGGAGGGAACTTTACCAAAGAGGCAGGCATTTTGGGATTTGCTCGAGTCTACTTATTGGGAGCAAATATTACAGTTACATAGTGTCACCACGTTACCGTTGCTACGGCATGAATTCAGCCTACTATCCATGTATTGCCAGGTGACTTGGAAACAGTGTGCTTTACTTCGGAAATGTTTGTTGGGGTTAGAAACCAAGAACATTTTAGAGGTAACAGCCTTTCATGTGTTGAGATCGAAAAACAAGTTTCCAATCACCTAGCGCAATCATGTACTGAACAGTTTAGCTGATGCAGATGTCACAATTGAGTTATTGTTGACTAATCCTAATCGGGCAAAGACAAAGATGTACCAGCTCAACTGGGTAAATAATACAACCAACTGCACGCAATACAAAGACTTTAGCACATCCCTAGTTGGCACCAAAAGATATGGAGGGTAATTCATGGATTATTTGCGTCGAAAAAAATCGGATCTGTGCGTCATTCTGCCTGCAAATCCCCATTTGTTAAACAGGGATTTGCGGGCAGATTGGCGCACCAATCACGTTTCGTTCGGCGCAAATAATCCATGAATTACCCCCATGGTGTCATGGCTGCTTACTTGGTGAAATGTCCCTCTCCCAAAATACGTAATAAATATCTAAGGTTCCGATTAAATCTATGGAAAAGAAGAGATATTTTGCGTAGAAGAAAAATGTTGGCACCTGAAAAAATCTATCGTCGATACTGCCTAAATGCTAAGCAAAGTGAAACTCTACAGCATTTAGTGGTAGAGTGTGATATTTTAACAATAGCGCGTCAGAAATGCTTTAATAAGGTGATTTCCATGAACAGTCATATGGGGAGTGACCAAATATGGCAATTTCTATTTTCAAATCCTCGTCCAGCTCTACAGATATCCATAGTTCAATATTTACAAATGATCTTGCCTATTTCTAAAGAATGTTAACTCTGTGATCAGATTCATTCCTGTGTTTGTTGTGCAATGGTCTTTTTATGCATTTTTAATTAAGATGTTAATATGAATTTTGCCTTTTTGAACTTATGATCGTTTTACTAGTGTTTTAGGATTTATGTATTTACATTGTAACTTTGTACAAACATGATTGTGATATAAAAAAGATTTGAGAAGAGATTTGAAAAGTTGATTATTGTGGGATACATTGACCCACTAGTCTCTGCCCTGCGACATCACTGTGTGCTGTTGGCACCGGAAACAGCGAAATGGCCGCAAAAAGCCCTATGCGCGCTAAACCTCTGAGAATTGCGCAGTGAAACCAGAAAGTTGGCTGCCAATCTACTTTGCCTGTGTCAGTAGTGGAACAGGAGACCACACTACTGAAATCTGTCATTGGGCTGCCCACAGAGTGAAAATGGAAACAACATGAAAGGCAGTGCTTCATTGCAAGGAAACCCAGAAGTGCTCTGAAATCCGTTTTTCCTTGGTTGCTGAAATTACAAAATAATGGTTCCCAAACATCAGAAAAGATCCAACATCCTTGCTGGGTGTTACCCGTCACTTATTTAAAGAATCCACATAAGCACACAATGTCAGGAGAAGCAGATTTCATCACAAGAATATCCACATTAAAATAAGGTGCTTGCCTGGGAAAATCTGTCAGATATGGGCGCAGTACCGTCGGCCGCCTGTATCAAAGCTGTCATTTAATTACAATGGAAGCTTAAACTTGTACAGTAAAATCAAATGGTTGAAATGAAGTGAATTGCTATGAAAAGCAATATAGGTTGCCACTATTTAATTTCTATGTTTGAAAAGACTGGAATTAGAGATTTGTTTGCCTGTTTTAAAAATTGTAACTTTAATTTCAACAAAGAACAATGTCACAAATTACTTTAAAGTAGCCTGATTTAGCAAAACTTTGAAGAAGCTTACCCCACTGGGAAACACACCACCCTTCTGCTTCTCATCAAAGGCCAGGAACTTCCAGTCAGGTGTTAATGAAGAGGGGAGGAGATTTTGCTCTGCTGCTCTGGGGAGAGACAAAAGACTCCCTTGATTGAAATGATATGCAGGTGCAAATGTCAACAGAAACTCCTGCCAGGGGAAAGAGGCCGGGATTGCTCTTGAACCACTAAAACTTTGGAGGCGGGACAGTTATGTGTAATCTTAAAGCACAAGAAAGTATATCTTTGATAAGGACTGACAGAGGGCTGTGCAAAATTGTAAAAATTTGTAAAATAACAGTATTGTTAATATGAAAATTCTGGTCAAGTTGTAAAACTACTCAGAACTCTGTGCGATGTTCAGGGACATGACTACAGACTTTGTGGTTTTGTAGCAAGTGTGGTGATGCCAGAAACATGAAACTTCACATGATTATGCGCAGATGTCATGCGCACATATGTGTAAAAATGTGGACAAATCTGACATTGGGTACCGGACCAAAAGTGCAAAAAAATCTAGACCCAAGCTCTCACCAAGATGGGGCTCGGATGAATACTAGCTCCAACAGATATCTGATATAAATATGCTATTGGTATTAAGTATTACGTTTGCAAAATTGAGAAAATGTCTTGTATGAAAAATAGATTTCATGTGCAGAAACAGAGGGGAGGTTCTCCCTGGATCATCAAATACAGCGTCATCATGACACCAGGTTTTCTTCTCAAATCAGGCAAGAGGAAAGACCCTAACCAATAGAATCCCTAGGGGTGTGCCTAGTAAAAGTCAGCACATCCACCCTTTTAGAAAATACATAAATAGAGACAGCTTAGGACCTAGAAAGACAGACACATCCACTCACCATCCGATTGCTGGCGAGGCACTTTGCAAGAGAAATCCATATTCCAGACTCCAGAACTTTGAAAGCAGAAAGGCCCATTTCCAAAACTGAACCCTTCTCAGCTTGGCCTTTAATAAATCCTGAAACCAGATTTTACCCCAGACCTCTAAGGGGAACAACAAAAAGAACAGCCTGGCTGAGCTGTGCTGCTTTCTTGCTAAGAATTCTTGCCAGAATCCAGAGAGCCGACCCACTAGAGCAGAGCTGTGACCAGATAGCAGCGAACCAGAACCAACCTGTCAACCTGTCCATTCCAAACAGTGGTAGTGAGTATCCATAGCGTATCCATAGCATAGAATTGTCTCTAGCATATGTATTATCCATAAGTCATCCCTATCCAAACCCACTCTCTTATATCCAGAACTGCATTGTAGAAAATCTTTGGTCTTACCTGAATCTTTCTCTCATCCCTATAGTCCTTTGGTAATAGTAGTGTTAAAATCATCTTTGCGCTAATATATTTGCTGAAGAAAGACAAGCATCTCGGCAGTCAAAAACCAGCCAGAGGCGTCGCTGAACTGGTGGCTGTGCTGTCGTGTAGTTTGTGGCTTCATAGTCTCCCTAGTATAAGAAACCTAGTCTGTAATTTTTTTCAAAAGCGTAACTTTGTTTTACAAATTTTGACTCTTTCTGAAAAAACCGACCTCTACAAAAACCTTCATAACTTTTCCACTGTTTATGCTAGAAACAAAATGTAAGTGTGCACTTGAAGCTAATATCCTCAGCTTTCAAACAAACATGCCGCGAATGTTTTGTTTGGCTCAAATCTTACACGTGTGAAATAGCTGTACATTGCATCAGACCTCAGAATTAAGTTTTCAATCTGCTAGTTACTCAATAATCATTGCTAGTGTTTATCTGAAACTATTCAAACTATACAAAACAGCTCCCACTAGTATTGAATCCATGTTAGTGAATTAAATCCATTTTCAGTGTTTTTACCGTTCCATTCAAAGCCACATTCAAAACCATTTTGACAAGTTGCAATCATTCCTCTTTTTCTCTGTGTTTGCTGGGGGAAATTGGTATTGATGCTGTATTTGTTGAATGTGTATTCCTGAAACCTGTTTTCTCCCCTTCCATCTCTTTATACTGCATTAAGTAGTGTGCAGGGAGGAAGAGTGATCACATTGCATTTTGATTGAACCCACACAAAGTATTATTCTATGCTGCATTATTTTTCCTATCATTACTCCGTGTGATGAAGAGAGTTGTTGTGACATCACCCCATGGTGATCCTTGTATGAATATTGAATAGTGTGATATATATATATATTGTGAAATACATAAAATAAATCCTTTTAACTTTGCAAAACAGCCCGCTTCCTGGTACAGTGTGACCGGCGGGATTCAACGAGAGGGTCGTGATATAAGGGTATATCATTCAGAAATAAAAGAACTTATAGACATAAATAAATAGTTAAGGGTTCCAGCTGTGCATCACACGCTAGCCATTGACTTAGGTGGGGTGCCAGGTTGAAATCACTTACAGCATTGGGGGCTCGTCACGAGATTTCTGAATTAGACATACCACTTGTAACAGTCTAATAAAGTGTGCTAATTAACGGGGTTCATAATCCCTGTTGGGCTACCACGCTATGTTACACTGTGAAAAACACCCCTCAATAGGAATGCTCTAAGGAATTGGTCTGCTTTGCAAAAATAAAATAAACTCCTGTAAGTCAGAAAGAAAATCAATATTTCCAGAATGGCGACCTTGGTAGAGATCAATATGGCTAAAGAACACCTAATGCATAAATTATTTGTAAGGGGTGAATGGACAGAGCTGGATCAGAAGGTGTGGTTGCAGGCAATCACAGAACAGAACACTGCAACAGGAGTAGACAAATGGCAGGATCAGGGTCCATTACATGTGGCCCTGAGTGAACTGTATATGGCCCGTAAGGTAAAGGAATAGCAAAGCAAGATTGCCAAAATAGCGGCATATCTGTACCTCCATATTGGAGCAATACAGGACAAATATGCCAAGGGCCAAGATCTGGCAAACAAGCAACTGCAGGCATTAGAAAAAGCCCAAACTGATCTGGACTCTGTAGAGCAGAGGCTGCAGAGAAGCCATGAATCAGAAAATGAAATTAGGCAGTATCTAACCAAAACAAAATAAGATATGGGTATCCTGCAGCAGGAGAAGGTATAACAGGATACCAGAATGCTGGCCTTGCAGAAGGAGTACAAAGAAAGTTTGGACTCTCTACTGCCAAGCCAGACAAAGCTGGAACAGCAAACAAATTTCAACAGGGCATGCTCATAGCAGGTAGTCATCCTGACAAACCGCCAAGGCCAAGAAAAAGAAGAGAATAATAAACTAATTCTGAAAGACCTAGACACCCAGGCAGAATTTGATGAATTGCGCCAGAAAGCTGGTACGCTCCAAAGACAGAGGGACGACCTGGCTGCACAGAGGCATACTCTTGCTCAGGAAAGGGACACCTTCGGCCAGGAAGTCTGTTAATTTAAAAGAGAAGATAGAAGAAAATCCCCTGGCCCTTCAGGGACTGGGTGACCTCCAAAACGACCATGAAATCTGTTACAGCACTCCAGGAGGGTGGAAGATGCTCTAGCAAGGAAGGACAATTTCAGCATGGACAGGACTCAGGAGGTAACCCTCCTGCAGCAAAAACTGCCCCAGTACTCTAAATTGACACAGGAAGCGCAGAGAGACAATGAAGCTCTCTTTGAGAAAAATGACAGGCTCCACAGACAGGTAGCTATGCAAGAGCAATGGATAGAAACTAGCAAGGCCTTGATAGAGGAACAGAAAGCTCAGGTTCTTGCATGGCAACAGGGAGCAGGGGCTGAGAGGGATGAGGTCTGCTGGGAAAGGGAAACACCTGAGCATAACCTCAGGAACCCTAGTACCAGAGGCCTTCATCTCTTCCAATCCCTAGACTCTGCCAACTCCATGTCCACTGGCGCACCTGAGCCAATGGCCACGGGGATGGCAGACTTCAATCCAATGAGGAATATGGGGCTCATAGACCAGCACCTCCCAGGAATAGATGGGCGGGCATCTGGGTATGGGTTCCCAAGTACTGTAAAATGTAGTGGGGAACTCCATGAGAGTAGGCCCACTAAGGGCATCCTGAAAACCTCTGCCCAGCTAGGACAGTGGGGGGTACTCATCAAATCCTGGGAGCAAGGAGGAATTGGAAGACTCCTCTCAGCGCCCCAGGACACAGGAGACCAGGTCCCCACAATCTGCCAGGCATTCCCAGGCTCGCAGAATCCGGGAGTGCCTAGAAGACCAGACAGGCACCTCTGGGAGCAGTGCCTCTGAGTCAGAGGAGGTGTGGACCAGGGTTACCCGAACCAAAAAAGCAAACAAGGTCAGAAGGGCCTTGCTCAAGGATCCCCTAAAGCAAATCAAAGTGATAAGGAGCATCATCACGCCCTATCATAAGAACGCAAAGTATTCAGTTTGAGAGCACTTAGAGCTCTTTGAACAGATGATGGAAACTTTCCATTTGAAGGACAGCAAAAGCTGTATTCAGTATGTGAAATGGACCTTCTCTCCAGAGTACTCCAGTTTCTTTGCGGAGCTGGAGGACCAAAATAATTCTAGATGGTCCACCTATAGGGCGGCCATCTTGAAACATTTTTCTGTGCACAGAAATCCTCAGGAGGCTCGCAAGGCAGCCTACAACTTGCAATGTGGGGAAGATCAGGCCCCACAAGAATTTGTTCAGGAATTAAAGCGGGCCTTTGCGCAGACCACCAGAAGGGTGCGCACTGACAGCAAAGAGTTTGTGAATACTTTTTTCCACGCTCTCCGCAAGCACATCATGACCCAGCTAGTGAGAGATTTTCACGAGAAAAGATCACTAGACTGGGTCATTGAACAGGCCACACACATTTATGAGGTGCAAAAGCCCATAGAAAACAAAAATATTCCAAAAAGCCCCAAACCAACCAACAACCCTGCTTTTGCTAAGGTGGCCGAGGTGAAGGTTGCCCTCATTTTAGATTTGGAGATGGGGGGCCTAAAAACCTGCCTGCACAGAATCAGAATAATCCCAAGCCCAGAAGGCCCTCGGGTCAGTCACAAACAGGGAGCCAGGGAGGCAACTCCACAAATGGGACCCCTAACTCCCCTGACTACATAAGTCCCAGCTATAAAGGGAATTGACCCATCCTGGGTTATGTGTGTACTCCTCCAGACCAAGGGGGGGGATCAAACCAAACAGCAGCTAACCCAGAAACTTCCCTCCACATTTCCCCAGGGGGGCAGTAATTCCCCAAATCCTGGACAGAACTTCTTCCCCATGTACCCGCAAAACTTTCAACCCCAGAACCATCCATCCTTCTTTCACCAACTTCCTGAGCCCAGACAGCCCAATCTGGGACAGGGGAGGCCAAGGATGGAGGGGTACCCAAACTTCACTAACCCGGGTATTTTGGGAGAAGGGATAGCTACCCTTCCCGGGATCAGCCCAGAGGAGACAACAGTACCTCGCATCAGCCTGAGCGGGTGTCACAACTAGAGCGCCAGGTCCAAAACATGGCACAGGATCTGGGTCACATGCTGAGGGCTCAACAGAACCCTCAGATGAGCTTACCGGCGCAGAATGCCTCAAACTCAGGACCTGGTGCTTCAGAGCAATGTTGGGGGAAGAACCCCGACAACCCACCGGTTCCCCGGGAGGAGGCACAAAGGGAAGGGGGTGTAGAGCCTTGGAGGAAGCTTCTTTCCCCACTTGTCAAAAGCCCCTGGAAACCCAGGAACCGGAACAAAAATCTCCTGCCCCTGAAAGTCTGCAACCCAAGGAGCAGAGGGGGGTAGGAGAAACAAAGAGCCTAAACAGACCCATTTTGAGGAGGAGGCACAAATCCTCCAATTTGAAGGAGAGGGATCCTCGGAGGATCCTGGGAAAAGGATTTTTTCCTTCAGAGATGGGGGAACGCCTCCCAAAGAAAAGTGGGTCCCAAAAGATCCAAATCCAGACTCGGGAGATGTGGGGACTGAGCTAGCGCCGCCCATCATCCAACCCCAGAACCAACAACATGAAAATCCCCTGGTTCAAACCCATCCTGGTGACTGCCTCCAAAAAGGGGGGGCAGCCCAGAATCAGAACCGGGGTAATCCAAAACTTCTCCCATATCTAGCTGTCACCTTTTCTTTTCAAATTCCCAAGGCTCCAAACAGAATTCTGCCCAAATCACCCAAATCACCTCTCTATCAGTGTCCAAAACCAAGAAATTAACCCACCAGTTGTCCAAAAATGTACATGATCTGTGCCCCCTTGAGGAGAAGGAGGGAAGATTCTATGCCCCGGTCCAGATACCAGGGCAGTGTACAATTTTGGCACTGGTGGACACTGGATCCCAAGCTACCCTTCTATCAAAAAGGGCCTTTGACCAACTGAATTCGGGAAGGGGGAGAATTACCAAATTCCTCTCACCCCTCTTCCTGGACAACTTCAGAACTTCGACGGGAAGGAAATTCCCATTGAGGGGACTGCGGATTTGGACATTAAAATTGGGCGACACAAGGTAAAGGTTGTAACTCCAGAGGGCACCCCTTGTTTACTAGGGAATGACCTCCTGCAAAGGTTGTCACCCCTGATAGATTGTGTAAACAAGGTCCTCTGGACCCAGACTAGCCGACCAATAAAATTAAAACAAAGTGTCAAACATGTTAGTTTAAACGGCACATGCCACATGGTTGAACAAAAATCTGACCAAGTAGAATTTCACTTCCAGAACAACCAAATTCCAGACGTGACAGTAATAGCAGTAGGACAACAAACTGGTGATGGGGGGGTCCTGTCTATTTCTGAAAATCAACCTTCCTTCCAGTCTAAGGTGGCATTCCACACTGGAAGGAAACACTCTGAAATTATATACAAATTCACAATCAGAAAATCCCACTCCCACAGTCCAGAAAGATGAGAAATCAGCTAAGAGCCTGGCTGATATTCAGCAAATTGGAGAGCAGTTGTTCATCCCTGTTCAGTTAAATGAAGGGAAGGACTCTGTTCTCACCCAAATGTGTGTGAACAACGGTAAGAGCTTCATCAGCGAAGCCATGTTTCGCCAACTGCCAAAAGATCCAGCCATTCCCACATTTAAACTGATAAACAAATGGGACATGGAACTGGAATCACCCAATTCCAAACATCTCCTGCCAAGCAGGTGTATGCTCAAAATCTCCATAGGCAACAAGAGCATAGTCCATAATTGTTGGGTCGTGCGAGACGTCACTGCCGCCTTTTACTTAAGCAGTGACATTCTCAATCGCTTTGCCATTAGTTTGGACCTAATAAACTTCAAAGCTTGATCCTGATTAGCGGATAATCCCATGGGCTTTGATGACCCAGAGAAAGCAATTAGGTCAGCTCAACTGCTGCCTTATGCAGTTGAAAATCAGATTGCAGAGGAAGTCACCATCCCAGAAAGGACCAAACAATTCTCCCTGGAAGTGAAAGTTAAAAGAGGACAGAAATTGAAAAACCCTGACACCTATATTCATCTTAATGCTTAATTCCAACAGTAAGTGTTGGGGGTGAACCCAACAACACTAGTCCATATAGAACATGACACCATTCCAGCAGAGGTGGATAACAGCGACTTAAAGATTATCACTCTAACCGCAGGCACCGTTATTTGGATGGCGGTTGATGACCTACATTTTTCCAAAGATTTAGGCAGTGAACTGTTAGGACCAATCCCCAAGGACTGTTTTGACATTGATAGTGATGACTCAACACCAGACAGGATCTTTACCCGGCATGGGGGGAACTTCCTGGTGTACACTTTCTGCCCTTATGGTAAGGAAGATGTGACCTGTGACTTCAGGAGGGATGAGGTGATTTTCCAGGTCCATGAGGGCTGCCTTCCCCACCTGAAGCCACCAGTCCAAATCAGCACTTTGACCAAGGACTTCTCCACCCAGCTGGAGGAGTCCGATGAGATAGCAAAACCGGAAGTCTTTCCAGGCTTCATGTAGATGGTTGAAGAGAGAGTCAACCTAGCTGATGCCTGTGAGACTCTGGAGCAGAAGCAAAAATTGAAACAAGTTTTCTTAGATTTTCAAAATCTCTTTGCAGTGGACTCATATGACTGTGGTCGCACTGACATCTACACAACAAAAATTCCTACGGACCCTGGCATGACTCCAGTGTTTGTGAAGCAATATCGCTTGCCCCTCGCATCAATGGAGTCCCTTACTGAAATAATTAAGAACCTTGAGTCCCGTGGGATAATCCGTCCAGTCCACAGCACCTTCAACAATCCGGTGCTGGGGATTTTGAAGCCAAACGGCCAGTGGAGACTCTTCGCTGACCTTAGGGAGCTCAACAAACGGGTCCATACTTCCCGATGGCCTCTTCCCTACATTGACCAAGTGCAGGCCCAGATCCAGGGGTCACAGGTATTCACTGCCATTGACCTGACCAACGGGTACTGGACTGTACCTGTCAGGAGGGAGGACTAATACAAGCTGGCTTTCACCTTCGGGGGGCAGCAGTACACATGGACCCGGACACCCTTCGGATACATCAACTCCGGCAATGAATTTAACATTTTTCTACATAAGGCCATGCCCGACTTGGGTGAAAGGGGTAACCTGGCCTATGTAGATGACTATCTCATCAAAAGCTCAACTGTGGAGGAACACATAGCGGAGATCTGTTATGTTCTGACACAGTTGAGGGCTGCCAGAGCAAAACTTTCGTTTCAAAAGGCACAGTGGTGCAGAACCCGTGTCAATTTATTGGGGCATGAGATCACTCGTCAGGGTCTCTGTCCCCGGGAAAAGAAAGTGGAAGCACTCCAGAAATTAAAAGACCCCACAACTCTGCAGGAACTAAGGAGCCTCCTTGGACTGACTAATTACAGCAGAAAGTTCATTGAGGACTACGCAGAGATCACAAGACCCCTGATCCATCTTTTGAAGGGGGGGTCAAGTGGGAGTGGGGTCCAGAACAAGCCGAGGCCGTAAGACTACTCAAAAGAAGCCTCTCACAAGCGCCTTGCCTAGCTTACCCTGTCAAAAAAAGGAGTTCTTCTTGGACACAGGGTTCTCAAATACATGCTTGACTGCAGTATTATACCAAAAGCATGACAAGGTCAATAAAGTAATCTCCTATGCGAGTAAAACTTTATCTTCTGTGGAGGAAAAATTCAACGATTGTGAGAAGGCACTCCTGGCAATGGTGTGGGCATTGAAGAATTACAGCCCGTTCATCCAGGGGGAACATATCATATTGGAGACTCCATACCAGCCTCTGTAATATCTCTAAAGTGACAGAATCCGGGTCGGAAATGTGAGTAATTGCCGAATTACTTCCTGGATTCTGTCAATGCAAGGCTTTTCTGTGGAGGTCAGATATGGCCAAAAAAAGAAGAGTCCCCTTGCGCAAGGTCTGGCTGACTTGCATGATTGTGCCAGAGAAAACTGTCTCAAGGACGAAAGTCTTAAAATCAAGGACAACGTGGAGGCATACCTTAATTCCCCCCACAAAGTCTTTGAAGAAGACAAGTGTGAGGGAATGGCCACTGTCTATTTGATGGATGCTCTTACCATGTTGACAACAACGGGGAAAAAAACGTGTGGCCGGTGTAGGGAATGCCTGGGTGAATGACGCCCCAGAACCTTCCGCTGGGTACAAGATGGGTCCCCGAAGTAGTCAAGTGGCAGAGTTGATGGCTGTGCATCAAGCCATCCTCACTGCTGTCCAACACCAACTCTATGAACTGGTCATAATCACTGATTCGGATTATGTACGGAACGGATTCGTCGAGCACCTGGTTAACTGGAAAACCAGTGGCATGCTATGTGCTAATAATAAACCATTGACACATGGGAAATTAGTCCAAAATATTGATGATCTGATCACCTGGAATGGGATGACCATCTACTGGAAAAACATCAAGGGTCATTTTAAAGAAGAGGGACCATACAAAACTGGAAATGACCTAGCTGATCAGCTGGCCAAAACCAGAGCCATCCAAGGGGATCTACTTGAGATGGAGTCCCTGTTGGGGGAAATCTAGGTCACTGCTATCACTAGGTCCCAGACAAATGCTCACAATGAACTCTCAACGGCACAATGGAGTAAGGAGACCCCAGATGCTGATTTGATTATGGCTCAAAAAGGGGATCCAATAATTGGTAAGTTTTATCAACACATTGAGGGCCCTGAGAACTATCCCCTGAAGGATACCAATTATATAGGGAAAGAGGACCTCAGAGTGTTGATGAAATGTCCAAAAATGTTCTGAATCCAAGATGGTTTGTTGGTAAGAAGATCCCTAGCTGGCCATGATTAGTGGGTGGTCCCTACCTCATTCCGAAGCCTGATGTTAAGTCACACTCATGATGCAGCCACAGCCGGTCACATATAACACTTGAAATCTTGCGCGAGGTTGCATACTGGCCACACATCCCTCACACACCGTGCGCCTCTCCAAAAGAGGGGGATGACACTGCCATGGTCATATTTGCAAGTCGATTTTATCGGGCCCGTGATTCGCTCCTCTAGGGGGAACAAGTACATGTTGACCGTGACATGCTTGTTTACCAAATGGGTGGAATGTCTCCCGGCCCCAAATTGCAAGGCAGAAACAGCAGCTGCCCTGATGATCAACCACATCTTCTCACGTTTTGGACTACCCCAAAGGATCGAGTCAGACCGAGGTAGCCACTTCACTAGCGAAGTAATGGCAAAGATGTGGGAGATACTTGGGGTCAAAAGGAAATTACACATTGCCTATCGGCTAGCCTCTAGTGGTTCAGTGGAGAGATACAACAAGACAATTGTGAGCATATTAAAAAAAGTTTGTGGCAGATTCTATGCCAAGTTGGGATATTCGATTACCCCTTGTCCTGATGGCCATCAGATGTACCCCTTCATCTGCAACTAAAATGCCACTGTTTGAGCTGATGACTGGACGAAAAATGGTGCTTCCCCAGCATCTGCTCTACAGAACCCAAGAGCAGACATTGATCAATGCCTCCACAACTCATGAGTATGTTGAAAATCTGAGAAAACACCTTCAACATGC
The DNA here is from genome assembly GCF_040938575.1 of Ambystoma mexicanum. Classification (NCBI taxonomy): domain Eukaryota; kingdom Metazoa; phylum Chordata; class Amphibia; order Caudata; family Ambystomatidae; genus Ambystoma; species Ambystoma mexicanum. The sequence goes on from NC_090935.1 coordinate 947,291,214, forward strand.
TTTTGCCTATGCTCAGCGAAATCTAGAAAGATCTGCAGACAGCATGAAGACCCACTATGACTTAAAGACGACTAGAAAAGAATACCATTTAGGAGACCGGGTCTACTTATAAAGGTTCCAGAGGAACCAGGCCAAACAGCACACATTTTTGCCTAGCTAGGGGGGTCCTTTTGAAATTGTAGACAAAATCTCACCAGTCGCCTACAAAATCCATATCCACAAAGGCAGTTTGGCAGAAGGGGAAGATAAGTGGGTCCATATCAAACAACTGAAGTGTTGCCATCCTAGGCACACTCTGCAGCAACTAGAGGATTCTTCTGAGACCTCAGAGGGGGTCACTCCAGCTCCCTAGAATTCCAACTATAAAAATATTCCATCTATATAATCAATACATTGCCAATAGAAACAAATTGTCCTGATTTGTCAAAATGTATGTGTCCGCCCCACTACATAAATAGTGATGGGGAAATGTCTACAAATATGCTTTTGCTTTGTCATCCTAGAATTGGAAACTGTTGCAAAGTGACTTGCAGGCTTAACTTAGGTTATATATTAGGTTTATTCAAGACACCTCAGTTACAGTTACATGGAAGTAAATACAGGAGTATGGAGTATTATCAGCACTGGCCCCATCACCCAGGCAGGGGAGCTCTAACTGCCTGCCTCAGTATGGAACCCTCAGAAGAACATTCCATCATTCACACAGCAACATTCCATATGCCCTCACACACTCACATATGGCAGATCAACACAGACAGTCACTATATAACAGAAACCATGGCGACTAAAACCCAGGAGGACCACCCAGGGACCGGAAGGAAAGATCCAAGGGGCCCGGGGTATCACTCCATACTCTCATCAGGAATTGGCGAGGAGAACCGGTCGATCCAACACTGATGGGAAAAGCTGATGAATTTTGACATTTGGACCAGAAAGAAAAGAAACTGATCATCCCAATCTCGCGACTTCCCATTGATGGGCGTTCAAAGCCAAATCGTGAGGGGGGGCTTGTGGGATGCATTGACCCACTAGGCTCTGCCCGGCGACATCACTGTGTGCTGGTGGCACTGGAACCAGCGAAATGGCCGCAAAAAGCCCTATGCGCACTAAACCTCTGAGAATTGCACAGTGAAACCAGAAAGATGGCTGCCAATTTACTTTGCCTGTGTCAGTAGTGGAACAGGAGACCACACTACTGAAATCTGTCATTGGGCTGCCCACAGAGTGAACATGGAAACTATATGAAAGGCAGTGCTTCAATGCAAGGAAACCCAGAAGTGCTCTGAAATTCATTTTTCCTTGGTTGCTGAAATGACAAAATAATCGTTCCCAAACATCAGAAAAGATCCAACATCTTTGCTGGGTGTTACCCGTCACTTATTCAAAGAATCCGCACAGGCACACAATGTCAGAAGAAGCAGATTTCATCACAGGAATATCCACATTACAATAAGGTGCTTGCCTGGGAAAATCTGTCAGATATGGGCGCAGTACCGTCGGCCCCCTCTATGAAAGCTGTCATTTAATTACAATGGACGCTTAAACTTGTACAGTAAAATCAAATGGTTGAAATGAAGTGACTTGCTATCAAAAGCAATATAGGTTGCCACTATTTAATTTCTATTTTTAAAAAGACTGGTATTAGAGATTTGTTTTCGTGTTTTAAAAATTGTAACTTTAATTTCAACAAAGAACAATGTCACAATTTACTTTAAAGTAACCTGATTCAGCAAAACTTCAAAGAAGCTTCCCCCACTGGGAAACACACCACCCTTATGCTTCTCATCAAAGGCCAGGAACTTCCAGTCAGGTATTAATGAAGAGGGGTGGAGATTTTGCCCTGCTGCTCTGGGGAGAGACAAAAGACTCCCATGATTGAAATGATATGCAGATGCAACTGTCAACAGAAACTCAAGCCAAGGGAAATAGGCTGGGATTGCTCTTGAACCACCAAAACTTTGGAGGCGGGACAGACAGTTATGTGTAATCTTAAAGCACAAGAAAGTATATCTTTGAAAGGACTGACAGAGGACTGTGCAAAATTGTAAACATTTGTAAAATAACAGTATTGTTAAGATGAACATTCTGGTTACATTGTAAAACTACTCAGAACTCTGTGCAATGTTCAGGGACATGACTACAGACTTTGTGGTTTTGTAGCAAGTGTGGTGATGCCAGAAACATGAAACTTCACATGATTATGCCCAGATATCATGCGCACATATGTGTAAAAATGTGGACAAATCTGACATTGGGTACTGGACCAAAAGTGCGAAAAATTGCCAAATCTAGACCCGAGCTCTCACCAAGATGGGGCTCGGATGAATACTTGCTGCAACAAATATCTGATATAAATATGCTATTAGTACTAAGGTTACAGAATTGTGTAAATGTCTTGTATGAAAAATAGATTTCATGTGCAGAAACAGAGGAGATGTTCTCCATGGATCATCAAATACAGCGTCATCATGACACCAGGTTTTCTTCTCAAGTCAGGGTAGAGGAAAGACCCTAACCAATAGAATCCCTAGGGGTGTGCCTAGTAGAAGTCAGCATACCCACCCTTTTAGAAAATACATAAATAGAGACAGCTTAGGACCTAGAATGACAGACACATCTACTCACCATCCGATTGCTGGCAAAGCACTTTGCAAGAGAAATCCATATTCCAGACTCCAGAACTTTGAAAGCAGAAAGGCCCATTTCCAAAGCTGAACCTCTCTCAGCTTGGCCTTTAATACATCCTGAAACCAGATTTTACCCCAGACCTCTAAGGGGAAAAACAAAAAGAACAGCCTGGCTGAGCTGTGCTGCTTTCTTGCTAAGAATTCTTGCCAGAATCCAGAGATCCGACCCAGTAGAGCAGAGCTGTGACCAGATAGCAGCGAACCAGAACAGACCCATCAGATCCAGTCCAGAGTGCCGTGCTGAGTGCAGAACCAGAGCTCCTTGAGTCCAGTCCGGTGTGCTAGCAGAATTCCAGTCCAGAAAGTATCCCTGGCCAGATCTCTGACGGGTCCATTCCAAACAGTGGTAGTGAGTATCCATAGCATAGGATTGTCTCTAGCATGTGTATTATCCATAAGTCATCCCTATCCAAACCCACTCTCTTATATCCAGAACTGCATTGTAGAAAATCTTTGGTCTTACCTGAATCTTTCTCCTAAAATCATCTTTGCGCTAATATATTTGCTGAAGAAAGACAAGCGCCTCGGCAGGCAAAAACCAGCCAGAGGCGTCGCTGGACTAGTTTGTGGCTTCATAGTCTCCCTAGTATAAGAAACCTGGTTTGTAATTTTTTTAAAAAGCGCAACCTTGTTTTACAAATTTTGACTCTTTGAGAAAAAACCGACCTCTACAAAAACCTTCATAACTTCTCCACCGTTTATGCTAGAAACAGAATTTAAGTGTCCACTTGAAGCTAACATCCTCAGCTTTCCAAACAACCTAGAATCACATCCTACTAATTTTTCCGCACTCGCGCTTACCACGCGTGGAAAAGTTTGCTGCAAAGTTTTCGTTTGGCTCAAATCTATCACGTGTGAAACAGCTGTACATTGCATCTGACCTCAGAATTAAGTTTTCAATCTGCTAGTTACTCAATAATCATTGCTAGTGTTTATCTGAAACTATACAAAGTGGCTCCTACTAGTATTGAATCCATGTTAGTGAATAAAATCAATTTTCAGTGTTTTTACCGTTCCATTCAAAGCCACATTCAAAACCATTTTGACAAGTTGCAATCATTCCTGTTTTTCTCTGTGTTTGCTGGGGGAAATTGGGATTGATACTGTATTTGTTGAGTGTATATTCTTGAAACCTGTTTTCTCTCCTTCCATCTCTTTATACTGCATATTAGGGGGATTGAGTAGTGTGCAGCGGGGAAGAGTGATCACATTGCATTTTGATTGAACCCACACAAAGTATTATTCTATGCTGCATTATTTTTCCTATCATTACTCCGTGTGATAAAGAGAGTTGTTGTGACATCACCGCATTGGTGATGCTTGTATAAATATTGAATAGTGTGATATATATATATATATATTGTGAAATACATAAAATAAATCCTTTTAACTTTGCAAAACAGCCTGCTTCCTGGTACAGTGTGACCGGGGGGGATTCAAAGAGAGGGGCGTGATATAACGGTATATCACTCAGAAATAAAATAACTTATAGACATAAATAAATAATTAAGGGGTCCAGCTGTGCATCACACGCTATGCATTGACTTAGGTGGAGTGCCGGGTGAAATCACTTACATTATTCACCTCCCCAGAGGTATCCTTCCTTTCCTCTCCTTCCCCCAGCAGCTCACTGTCTCTAGAGCCCTGGTTCTCTCTAAGCTGGACTACTGTAACAGCCTCTATCTTAATCTGCCCGCCTCTACTCTCCGCCCTTTGCAACTCATCCAGAACAGGACTGCAAGACTTGTCCTTGGCCTCAAGCCCAGGGACCGTATCTCTCCAGGACTGAAATCACTACACTGGCTCCCAGTGACTGCGAGGATCAAGTTCAAAACCCTCTGCATTGTCCACAAGGCCGTCTGGGGCCTTGGGACAAAATACCTTCAACTCTCTCTTCCTAAATATCTTCCTTCTCGAGCTCTTCACTCATCCGCCTCCAACTCCCTCAGGGTCAGCCGCTTCTCCAAACAACGAGTTGGGGGCAGATCTCTTTCCACTGCAGGGGCCTCCCTCTGGAACAGCCTTCCTACCTCCCTGAAACTTGAGGAGAACCACCTACGGTTCCGGAAGCACCTCAAAACCTTCCTCTTTGCCTCCGCTTTCTCTCCCCCTCTCCCCTGCTAATACTACTGAAACTGCACTGAATCTGCAACTGGGCCATTCACCGTTCTCGGCCCAGCCACTCTCCCCTGCACTGCCTCCACGGCAACCCCTGCACTACGGGACTGTGTCTGTATCCATACAGCCCCCCTTCCCAGCACTTGTCTGCACTTACCTCGCACTTGCCACCAGCTGGCCCTTGTTATTTATCCTGTATGCTGTATGCTAATAACCCTGTACTGCACTTTCCCCTCTCCCTTTCCCCCATGCACTTTTCCCTTCCCCTCTACCCTTGCACTTGCGCGATCTGAATGACACCTGGCCTAGTAAGATCGTTGTCTGTCTCCCATTGTTCCCCCCTGACTCGTTTCGCCTTGAAACACTTGTGTATAGGCGCGTTACAAATGCCTTATCATATCATATCATCATAAACAAATAATAAAAAATTAAAAAAATAAGCAATTAGGAATGTAATACTGAGATAACAGTGTATTGTTTATTGACAAATAAGATTGAGACCTAGCCACCATGGGGTTTTAAATATTGTACGTATTGTATTTATGTATTGACCATGTTGTCTATCAGTGTGTTGTTTGTTTAATTGAAACAATTGAGTATTCAAATACGCCCCTTTCTTGCACTTTAATTATTTAATAAACAACTTGATATATACTACTTTTGTTCTTCAATTGTGGTAGAACTCAGAAAAATACTGGACTGGCCTCTAGAAATTACTAGTAGGCATCCCTAAAATACATATTGCAGCAGAACCGAGGGCAAAATAAGTTCAATGTGACATGTATTAAAAAACTAAGCAAAAAAAACTTTCACCATGCACTATTTAAGTGCGGTTTGTCACAATAATAATGTGGCAGATAAAGAAGCAAAATGAGCAGCATATTTGGCACAAAGAATAAATATCACAATAGCCCCACACAAATATAAGCTGAACATGAAGCTAACAGAAAACTATCATACATTGTCATTAACACAATTGTGGAATTACAGGGACGCCCACCACAGACAGATCAGGATTTGTGGATAAAAAGGGGGTGTTCACTTTGCCCAGTGATCTGGTTTTGCAACAAGTTAGCACAGGAAAGCCTGTTATGCCACTTGACTTGCTTAGAGTAGCGTTAGAACAGCTGCACTATTCAGAGCATGCCACAAGAGAATATGTAGCAGCAGACGTTTCAGAATGCTGATTTGTCTCTAAACTGCTTCAACATGTTATTGATTTTGTTATTAATTGTGCCACATGCCAGCAATATACCGCTCGGAATACTCTGAGAATGGTGAGTGGATCAATACCCCACCTAACAGGCCCATTTCAGCATTTGCAAATTTATCACGTTGATATGCTCCAAAATTGTAAAGGATACCAGTCCATGATCAAGGTGGTGTGTCCCTTTTCACGCTGAATAGAAGTAGGTTGATTCACCTATGCTGATGCCAAAGCAGCTGCCAAATTCCTCATATGTGAGGTGTTTCCCTGATGGAGAGTGTGCAAAGTGCTGTGGAGAGATAATGGACCACCCTTTGTAAATTAGTTATTTTCTGAGTTAACATCCCTGCTTAGCATCAAGCACAAGCTTTGTACTGTTCATCCCACACAGGCCAACAGTGTTGTTGAATGCCTCTATGGCCTCTTAAAGGAACACATCGCAAAATTAAAAGATACCCCAAAGAAAAACTGGCTGAATTGCCTTCCCGTGGCTCTTTTTGCCTAACGCAATCAGCCATGTTTGGACCACCACCTCACTCCCCCATGGAATTGTGAATGGCAGATGCATGCACCTCCCTATTGCTCCTCCCACACATGCTCAATTGGATGCAGAGGATTCTGCTATAGTGCTAGGTGTTTTTCATCCTTTCATATCCAGGTGGTCCTAGATTATCCGCATTTTGTCGCTAAAGTGTGTTGCAATATATTTGCAAAGCTCTTGGATTGGTGCTGGTGCTGTGTTATACGCTAAAGTGTTTTAGAATTTGTGGATAGTTTTTAACATTTCATTCTGATTGTGTTGTATTGACTTTCTGCTTTGTAGCTCCGACCAGTAAAGGAAAGTAATTGTATCTGTTTGTACCTAGACTGGTTTTGAAAATGAATGTTTCAGGCAACATAACTAAATTTCTACATGTAGTCTTGTCATGAAATATATGCAAGTGGTACAGATGTATCTTACAAAAATGTAACTCAGCCCCCTTCTCATAGTTACAGCTCTGTGTTAGCAGGGAGCAAAATTAATATAAGGCAAGTTATCTGCTTCAGCCCATGTACGTCCAATCACCTGGGTTGGACCGCATCCTAAGATCAAGCTTTGCCCTCCTTTTAGTGATCCCAACCACCAACTCATTCAGGATAGGAGGATCCTTGTTCTCAGCCATGGCCCCCACTCTATGGAACTCGCTTCCACCTCACATATGAAACACTGTATTTGTCATTCTGCAAACTACTAAAAATGTGGCTCTTCCCATAACACTAATGACCACCCAAAGATGTGTCTGAATCCCCCAGCAACCCAACGACGAAACACACAATGAAACTATTGTACCTGGTGTTCAAAACCTCTGATCCTACCGACAGGATAGGATAGAATGATTGGAATGGATGGGATGGTTGGAGTGGATGTAATTTGATGGATGGAGTAAACAGAGCGGGTGGACAGAGTAGACGGAACAACAGAGTGATGGAGTAGAGGGAATAAAGGAGTAAATGGAGTCGATGGAGCATATGGAATCCAATGAATGAATATAATTGGATGGTGGATGGAATTTATGGTGTGGACGGAATTAGATAGAGTGTATGGGGTATATGGAGTGGATCGAATGAACAGATGGAAGTGCAAGTAGAGGATGGAATCAGATAGAGTGGATGGAAATGGCCGGTTTTGGATTGTCTGTATGGAGTGTTGGGAGTATATGGAGTGGATCGAATAGAATGAAAGGAATAAATTGAATGAATGGATGAGGTGGATGAAGTACAAGGAGCAGGAGTACAAGGAGTAGGTGGAGCAGATGGAGCAAAAGAGCGAATAGAGTGTGTGGAGCAGATGGAATAGAAGGAATAAATAGAGTCGATGGAGTGGATGGAGTGAATAAAATCATCTGGATGGAGCGATTGGAATTGGACAAAGTGGATGGAGTGGAAGGAATAGATCGAACGGATAAATTGGATGTAATGGTTAGAGTGGATGGAACGGATAGAGTGGATAGAACAGATAGAATGGATGGAATAAATTGAATGGATTGGATGAATAGAACAGATGGATCGGATAGAACAAATGTAACTGATAGAGTAGAAGGAGCAAACAGAATGGATGAGCAAAAAGAGTGGATGGAACAGACAGAGTTGACAGAACCGACAGAGTGGATACAACTGAATGAGCAGATGGAACAAACAAAGTAGCTGGAACAGATAGAGTATATCTAGATGTAGATGGAACAGACAAAATTAATAGAACAGACAAAGTGGATAGAACGGAAAGAACGGATGGAATGAAATGAATGGATGGAACGGAAAGAATGAATGGAACGGATGGAGTGGTTGAAACGGATGGAGTGGACGAAACGGATGGAGTGGACGAAACGGATGGTATGGATGGAGCGGATTAAATTAAGTGGACTGAGTGGATCGAATTGGAGGACTTAAATGGAACTGAATGACATGGATGGAACTGGACGATTGGATGGAAATAAGCGGTACTGGATGGAAATGGATGAAACAAATTGAGTGGATAGAGTGACCTAATGAATGGGGTGAATGGAATCAGATGACATTGATGAAACTGGACAGAATAGACTGAACTGGATGGAATATATGGAACCGGACAGAGTGGATGGAACTGGACAGAGTGGATCTAACTGGACAGCATGGATGGAATTGGACAGAGTGGATGGAATTGGAAAGAGTGGATGAACTCGACAGACTGGATGGAACTGGACAGAGTGGATGGAATTTTTGCCATAATATCTGTATCCACTTATATATGCTATATATCTGTATCCCTGTATATATCTGTAGCCCCTTATATACCTGTATCGACCCATGTCGCTATATATCTGCATGTCGCTATGTTTGCCCCCACCGTCCTGTCAACGTGCCTTGTCTCAGGCGCTTTTACAGATAACCACCATATCACACCACTATGCTTACTCTCTACTATACACCATCACTGAACTAGAACATAGCTATACCCCTGATCATTCGGCTTAGCTGTTCACTTATGAATACAACCACATGAACACATCAATTCCCTAATAAAACATAGCTAGCTGAGCACATTCCAACTTAGCTGCTCACATAGGCGTTCCTCAGGCCTAACACAGCCAGAACCCAGTCTGGGTGTCCACCCACCAGTCTGCACACATCGAACTGATATCTTCAGCACCACACCTATCGCTAGGAAGCAGCTATCATCCAACAACTGCACCAGCTGCACACATATCCGGTGCACCCATGCACCATACAACACTATTTCTCTCTACTGACCTGAACTACAGTTCCCAAGGCCGTTGAACCGACCAGCGTTGAATCGACTGTCATACCAATGATATATAAGGGGCTATATAAATGCCAAGTAACATAACATAACAAGTAACATTAAAAATGGCAAAATCACAAGTGATATTTGTAAACTCTGCTGGGGTATAAAGACCTCTGTAGAGTAAGTTGGAGAAGGTTCTTGGAACCTTTCGCTATGCATTCTCATGGTGATGTAATGGATAACGGTGATCCTGAACATTCTTGGATGGGAAGCAGCAGCATTACTTGTAGCTGTGCATTACAGGCAGCTTTTATAAAATATGAATTGGTACATATGGTTTACATCATTGCTGCTTGTGCCATTGTTCAAAATACTGAACACTCCAAGAGTAAATCTGAGCAATGGTTCAGGCGTTCAAGTACAATGTTACCTTTGTGTGTGTGGTTTGGCTATGGGTTTTGCCACCTTGCGTTTCTGGTCATTTAAAATGTTTGTTAACTCTGTATAGTTGGTTGGACTGTACAATACATAGGAACATTTTGATACGTGTGGTTTATAGATATCGATGTCTTGATTTCATTTGAGGTACTGTTTCACAGTAATAGTCCTACCTTGTATTTGGAATCGAATGAATGTAAAATGTACTTATTAATGTAAAGGTTATACACTGTGTGGCATACTTTTCAGTTTGTTCTTCTGAGATCACTGAGTGTGCAGCTGAATGTCACTAAAGAAACATGAAAACGCACATGATAACCCAGCTTGCCCAGAGCTGTGCCGATGGTTATGATTTCTTCAAAACCATCCAGCCATCAACTTTTGGTTTTGCTTTAGTCAAAATCAGCAGGGATGCCATTTGCCTGCTTAGGACTGGGCAGATTCTGTAAAGATGTCTGAATGGATATTTTGATAGGACACCTTCTTTAAAGCTGTGAAACAATGTGTACCTTGGCAGACAGTTCTTGTTCTCGCACAAACTTGTGCGTGTTTGGTTATCCTGTCACAGGTTTCTTGATGCATTTGCACATTTTCATTTACTCTTTTCCATTTTAAAGTTTTGCACAATCTATTTCATGAGTGCACCTTTTGGGCAGTCATACACCTCTGAAATATGGGGAGGGAAGGTAGTGCTTGCCTCTGACCATCATTTTTGTGCCCATCTGTGCTTGACTCAACATGTGTTAAATATTGTAAATTGATGCATCATTTTTAACCTTTACTTTTCCGTAGGGAAACCCTAATTTTTGCAATTGTTCAAAAAATACATGTCAAGTGTATTTGAACATAAAAGTGATTGCTTAAAAAAGTGTGTGTTGATTAGAAAGAACTTCAATGATAATGGGAGAAAAAACAATTAGGTTCAGACTGTTTTGCAGATTAAAGAGCATTTTGGGAACATAAGTATGACCACAAAACTTTACATTTGTCAAATTTGGCTGTGAGAGTTGTATGACTGAATCACTTAATACCTAATGCACGCTACGTATGGAATGCAAGTCCCTTTTTTTAAATACACCCTAACAATAGAGCTTTAGTGATTATCATGCATTCATAAAAGTTCGGTTAGCAATTACTTTAGCTGGCAGAGAGGAATGGCTGCTGACAGCTTAGACTGCCTCGTGCATTGGTGGTGATCCGCCAGACTTGGAGAAACCATACAAATGTAGCGGTTGTGTTGGGAAGAGTAGGGGCCAGAGAGTTTGTGTCATGGTGGGTAGAGGCATCAGGAATTGTACATGCTGTGTCTTGTACAGTGCAGACTAGGAGTTGCTGTGTATTATGAGGGGGTCATGCAACGTCTCCCTGGGAAGTTATTAACGGGCCCGCGCTCCGAGCGCTGTTCTCCCTCCTCCCTCCTCCCCCTGCAGCCACTTCCTGGTCCTCCCTCCCTCCCGCCTACCTGCCCGCCCATCTCCCCTCTGATTGGTGCCGCGGGTTGTCCTTCCAGGACTACCCGACGGCTGCTCTCCCCACTCGCTTCTTTGCACGAGCAGAGCAGGTGTGAGCAGCCGCCGTCAGCCGTGCCCAGCCTGCAGGTTTAACCCCTGCCTGGCCCCTGTGGGTCTCCAGTGAGTATTTCTGTGTGCTTTTAAAATTATTAACGGGCCCGCGCTCCGAGAGCTGTTCTCCCTCCTATCCCCTCCCCCTGCAGCCTCTTCCTGGTACTCCCTCCCTCCCTCCCGCCTACCTGCCCGCCCACCCCCCCTCTGATTGGTGCCGTGGGTTGTCGTTCCAGGACTACCCGACGGCTGCTCTCCTGGCTTGCTTCTTTCCACGAGCAGAGCGGGTGTGAGCAGCCTCCATCAGCCGTGCCCAGCCTGCAGGTTTAATCCCTGCCTGGTCCCTGTGGGCCTCCAGTGAGTATTTCTGTGTGCTTTTAAAATTATTAATGGGCCCGCGCTCAGAGCGCTGTTCTCCCTCCTCCCCCCTCCCCCTGCAGCCACTTCCTGGTCCTCCCTCCCTCCCTCCCACCTACCTGCCCGCTCACACCCCCCCTTGCTCCCCCTCCCATTGGGTGCCTTCTGATTAAATCTGACCCCTTGGGCAGCCCCCTGCCCGGCAGCCCCTTCGGCTAACGGCCCCTTAAGCAAAGGGCAGCTCTTACGACTGCGGCTCCCTGTGTGTCTGCAGGTGTCCACAGGGGACGCCAGGTGCCAGTTTCACTTTGCTATCTCCACCTTCTCCCAGCCCACCCCTCCTACACCTGGTCACTTCATTCGCATGGTGTCTTCACCTCACTGTGTTCCACAGTTGTGGTAAACTAGGGTTTCTCCCCTCGCAGGATTCTCAAACTTAGGTGGCCTCTGTACGTAATACGCATTACTGTTGTTTCTGAAATGTGGTAAACTAGGGTTTTTCTCCCCTCGCAGGATTCTCAAACTTAGGTGGCCTCTGTACCTAACACGCATTACTGTTGTTTCTGAAATGTGGTAAACTAGGGTTTTTCTCCCCTCGCAGGATTCTCAAACTTAGATGGCCTCTGTACATAACACGCATTACTGTTGTTTCTGAAATGTGGTAAACTAGGGTTTTTCTCCCGTCGCAGGATTCTCAAACTTAGCTGGCCTCTGTACCTAATACGCATTACTGTTGTTTCTGAAATGTGGTAAACTAGGGTTTTTCTCCCCTCGCAGGATTCTCAAACTTAGGTGGCCTCTGTACCTAATACGCATTACTGTTGTTTCTGAAATGTGGTAAACTAGGGTTTTTCTCCCCTCGCAGGATTCTCAAACTTAGCTGGCCTCTGTACCTAATACGCATTACTGTTGTTTCTGAAATGTGGTAAACTAGGGTTTTTCTCCCCTCGCAGGATTCTCAAACTTAGCTGGCCTCTGTACCTAATACGCATTACTGTTGTTTCTGAAATGTGGTAAACTAGGGTTTTTGTCCCCTCGCAGGATTCTCAAACTTAGCTGGCCTCCGTACCTAATACGCATTACTGTTGTTTCTGAAATGTGGTAAACTAGGGTTTTTGTCCCCTCGCAGGATTCTCAAACTTAGCTGGCCTCCGTACCTAATACGCATTACTGTTGTTTCTGAAATGTGGTAAACTAGGGTTTTTGTCCCCTCGCAGGATTCTCAAACTTAGCTGGCCTCCGTACCTAATACGCATTACTGTTGTTTCTGAAATGTGGTAAACTAGGGTTTTTCTCGCCTCGCAGGATTCTCAAACTTAGGTGGCCTCCGTACCTAATACGCATTACTGTTGTTTCTGAAATGTGGTAAACTAGGGTTTTTCTCCCCTCGCAGGATTCTCAAACTTAGGTGGCCTCCGTACCTAATACGCATTACTGTTGTTTCTGAAATGTGGTAAACTAGGGTTTTCTCCCCTCGCAGGATTCTCAAACTTAGGTGGCCCCCGTACCTAATACGCATTACTGTTGTTTCTGAAATGTGGTAAACTAGGGTTTTTCTCCCCTCGCAGGATTCTCAAACTTAGGTGGCCTCTGTACCTAATACGCATTACTGTTGTTTCTGAAATGTGGTAAACTAGGGTTTTTCTCCCCTCGCAGGATTCTCAAACTTAGGTGGCCTCCGTAACTAATACGCATTAGTGTTGTTTCTGAAATGTGGTAAACTAGGGTTTTTCTCCCCTCGCAGGATTCTCAAACTTAGGTGGCCTCCGTACCTAATACGCATTACTGTTGTTTCTGAAATGTGGTAAACTAGGGTTTTCTCCCCTCGCAGGATTCTCAAACTTAGGTGGCCCCCGTACCTAATACGCATTACTGTTGTTTCTGAAATGTGGTAAACTAGGGTTTTTCTCCCCTCGCAGGATTCTCAAACTTAGGTGGCCTCCGTACCTAATACGCATTACTGTTGTTTCTGAAATGTGGTAAACTAGGGTTTTTCTCCCCTCGCAGGATTCTCAAACTTAGGTGGCCTCCGTAACTAATACGCATTAGTGTTGTTTCTGAAATGTGGTAAACTAGGGTTTTTCTCCCCTCGCAGGATTCTCAAACTTAGGTGGCCTCCGTACCTAATACGCATTACTGTTGTTTCTGAAATGTGGTAAACTAGGGTTTTCTCCCCTCGCAGGATTCTCAAACTTAGGTGGCCCCCGTACCTAATACGCATTACTGTTGTTTCTGAAATGTGGTAAACTAGGGTTTTTCTCCCCTCGCAGGATTCTCAAACTTAGGTGGCCTCCGTACCTAATAGGCATTACTGTTGTTTCTGAAATGTGGTAAACTAGGGTTTTTCTCCCCTCGCAGGATTCTCAAACTTAGGTGGCCTCCGTAACTAATACGCATTAGTGTTGTTTCTGAAATGTGGTAAACTAGGGTTTTTCTCCCCTCGCAGGATTCTCAAACTTAGGTGGCCTCTGTACATAATACGCATTACTGTTGTTTCTGAAATGTGGTAAACTAGGGTTTTCTCCCCTCGCAGGATTCTGAAAGTTATGTGGCCTCTGTACATAATACGCATTACTGTTGTTTCTGAAATGTGGTAAACTAGGGTTTTTCTCCCCTCGCAGGATTCTCAAACTAAGGTGCCCTCTGTACCTAATACGCATTACTGTTGTTTCTGAAATGTGGTAAACTAGGGTTTTCTCCCCTCGCAGGATTCTCACACTTAGGTGGCCTCTCCACTGTGTACCTAATACGCATTTACTGTTGTTTTTCTGAAATGTGGTAAACTTGGGCTTGCCGCTCACTTCCTGTCTGCGTGCTCTCGTATCATCTGTCTTCCCCCCCACTCCCTCCTACTCCATGGTGCTCTCTAGCTTGCCTATCTTCTCTAACTGCTTCTCTATTGACTATCCTGCTCTCATCACTAAATCTGGTAGGAAAAAGTTTAAAAAGGACATCCTGGTCTCCAACCCAGGCCTCCCTATCGCTGACACTTACACTAGTGCCTGCTCCAAGGAAACTCTCACTGACATCCTCTTTTTCGTGCCTTCGTCTGACCTATGGACCCTTCATATGGTCTCTGTGCTCTCTCCTTTCTCCTCTTCTCCCATTAATGCTGGCACCCGTTGCGATGTCCTCTTGGCCCCCTTCCGCTCCTCTAAGGCCATCATTAATGTCTACGCTAATGGGAGCGTCTTGGTCCAAGGCCCTCAGGCCAACCTTCACCTCTTTCATAGACGCTTCCCACGCCTCATCAACTTCCCTTCCTCTCCTGCTGTCCCCCCTCCTCTGTCCTCAGCTACCTTGCCTCTACCCTCCCCCCCTGCCCCCTCTCGTGCTCCTTCTTCACCTCCTTCTTCTACACCTCCGCAGGGCGTACCTCTGATCTGTAACCCTCCCCGGAAGTCCTTCAAGGATGGCAACCTTCTCCACATTGCCACTCTTAACTCTCGCTCTGCCATCAAACATTCCTCTGATATCTGTCGCCTTCTTGAGGAACTGGACCTTGACGTCCTCGGTCTCACTGAGACATGGTTCACGGCCAGCTCTGTCACCAGCTTTGACACACTCCTACCTGACGGTTACAAGATCCTCTCCGTGCCCAGGCCCAACCATGCAGGGGGGGTGTAGCCCTTATCTTCCCTGAGTGGATTCCTGCCACTGTCACTCCTACGCAGACCTACTCCTCTTTTGAATGTCTTGTCTGCCGACTCTCTCTCTCTCCTAGCCATTCCCTTACCGTGGCTACTATCTATCTGCCACCTGGTCAAATTTCCTCCTTCCTCTCTGAGTGGGCTGACCTCTCCTCCTCACTCCTGTCCTCAACCAATCAACTCCTCTTTCTTGGTGACTTCAACATCCACCTGGATGCCTCCTGTCCCCCCTATGGACTATATCGTGACCTCTGTGACTCTCTCTCACTCTCTATTCTCCCGCCTGTGCCTACTCATTCTGCAGGGCACACTCTTGATGCTCTGATCTCTTCCGACCTTCCCCTCTCTCCGTCCCTCTCTCCACTCCTCTCTCCTGGTGTGGTCACTTTCTCCTATCCTCCCACCTCACCCTCCCTACCCCACAGGCAAAGCCACCCTCATCACTGCCACCCGCCTTCTCGGTCATCCGACCCATGAAGCGCGTGTCAGTTGAGGCTTTCGCTGCCACCTTCTCGCCCCCCCACCCCTTTCGGCTGACTCTCACCCTGACACAGCCCTCTCCATGCTCCACTCTGCTATATCTGATACTCTTGATATCCTTGCCCCCGTCATGAGAATCCACCTGAAGCCCAAAGCCAAATGTAACTCCTGGTATGACTCGGATCTCGTCACCCTAAAACGCAAGTGCAGGGTGGCAGAGAGGAAATGGCATGATTCATGTTCATCCGCTGACAAACTGGCATGCCACCTGCTCCAAAGGCAATACCGTCTCTCCGTTCTCACCAAGAAGAGAGCCCTTATCCAAGCCCGCATCTCTGCGGCATCTAACAACTCGGCCGAACTCTTTAAAATCAGCAAGGAGCTTGCCAACCCTGCTGCAGTCTCTACCTCTCCTGTCCCCTCCCAGGCCCTCTGCACTGCACTGGCCTCTCACTTCTTCTCTAAAACTCAGGACATCCTGTCCTCACTCTCCTCCTATCACCTCCCTCCCTCTCTTCCCGGCTCTTCCTCTGGCCCTTCTGCAGCCACCCCTCCTCCCTCCTTCTCTGCCTTTCCCCTTTTATCTGCTGACGAGGTTTCCAGACAAGTCCGATCTATGAAAGTCTCGTCTAAACAGGTTCACCCCTGTTCCTCCAAAACTATCAAGGACCACATCGACTCCCTGGCTCCTGCCCTGGCTGACTTTTGCAACCACTCCTTCGCCTCTGGAGTCTTCCCATCCCCCCTTAAGCACTCCCTTGTGCATCCTCTCCTTAAGAAACCCTCTTCCGACCCCTCCTGCCCGGCTAACTATTGCCCAATCTCCATCACTCCCTTCCTGGGCAAGCTCCTGGAGAAACTGGCCATCTCCCAGCTTAACCTCCATGCTGAATCTGTTGGTAGTCTTCATGACCATCAATCTGGCTTCAGAGCTGCCAGAAGCACGGAAACTGCTCTCCTGAACATCCGTGAGGACCTGCTCTTGAACCTCGAATCCAACACTCCGTGTGTTCTCATTCTGCTGGATCTCTCTTCTGCCTTTGACATTGTCAACCATGCCATCCTGCTCAACCGTCTCCGTGATAACCTGGGTATCACTTGTCAGGCTCTGGCTTGGCTGACCTCTTTCCTTTCCAATCGACCCTCCCAGGTCCAACTGGGGTCCTTCCTCTCTGACATCTTTTTCTCCACCTGTTGTGTCCCCCAGGGATCTAATCTCTCTCCCTGGCTGTTCAACCAGTATCTGGCACTCCTTGCCCACCGCATCGCCGCTCTCTGCCCCAACTTTCAGTGCTATGCGGACGATACCCAGCTCATTTTCAGGCTACCCTCGGCCTCCTCCTCTCCTTCCCTCATCTCTGACTGTCTGTCTGCTATCCAGGAATGGTGTGCCGCCAATGACCTTTGCCTTAATGCCAGTAAGACTGAGATTCTACTCATCGGCTCACCCACTCCCTCCTTCTCTGCAGCTCTCTGGCCAGTCTCTCTTGGCCCTCTTCCTGCTCCGACCTGCAAGGCAAAAAACCTCGGGGTCATCTTCGACTCCACACTCTCCTTCTCTCCTCATATATCGGACGTCTCTAAGAAGTCACACTACCAGCTGCACCTCCTCAGAGGTATTCTTCCCTTCCTCTCCTTCCCCCAGAAGCTCACTGTCTCCCGAGCCCTGGTTCTCTCGAAGCTGGACTACTGTAACAGCCTCTATCTTAATCTGCCTGCCTCCACTCTCCGCCCTCTGCAACTCATCCAGAACAGAACTGCGAGACTTGTCCTTGGCCTCAAGCCCAGGGACCGTATCTCTCCAGGACTGAAATCTCTACACTGGCTCCCAGTGGCTTCGAGGATTAAGTTCAAAACCCTCTGCATTGTCCACAAGGCCTTCTGGGGCCTGGGGCCTAAATACCTTCAACTCTCTCTTCCTAAATATCTTCCTTCCCGAGCCCTTCACTCATCCGTCTCCAACTCCCTCAGGGTCAGCCGCTTCTCGAAGCAACGAGCTGGGGGTAGATCTCTCTCCGCGGCAGGGGCCTCCCTCTGGAACAGCCTTCCTGCCTCCCTGAAACTTGAGGAGAACCATCTCCGGTTCCGGAAGCACCTCAAAACCTTCCTCTTTGCTTCTGCTTTCTCTCTCCCTCTCCCCTGCTACATTCTTCACTGAAACTGCACTGAATCTGCAACTGGGCCACTCGCACCGACCTCGGTTCTGGGCCCAGCCACTCTCCACTTGCACTGCCTCCCTGGCAACCCCTGCACTGCGGGACTGTCTCTGTATCCCTACAGCCCCCCCTTCCCAGCACTTGACTGCACTTACCTTGCACTTGCCACCAGTTGGCCCTATTTATTTTATTCTACTTACCTTGTACTGCACTTCCCCCCTCCCCTTCCCCTTGCACTTTTTCCCTTCCCCCTACCCCTGCACTTGCACGATCTAAATGACACCTGGCCTAGTAGGATTGTTGTCTGTCTTCCCCTTGTTCCCACCTCCCTGCCTCGCTGCGCCTTGAAACACTTGTGTATAGGCGCGTTACAAATGCCATATTATATCATATCATATCAAGTAGTGGATGTCCAATGTCGTGTGGTTTCTGATTGGTTACTAACACTTTCTTATGCTGCAACGTTATTGCTGCCTTGAGTTTTTAGGAGCCTGTGTAAGATAATTGACTTGATGGTTAAGGAACATCATAAGCAAACAGTGTCCCAGCTCAAATGTCTACTGTCCACTCTTCACTGGATTCAGATCATGAACACAATAATCTAACATGCTTGGTGATCACTGAGTTGGAAATGGTAACATTTTATGTGAATCAACAATCTCAGCTAATAGGCAGGTGTTGTTTATCATTGGGTGCAAATGTTTCTTAAGTCCCCAAAGCCCATTGAAAAGTAACCCTACAGATGTTAATGTTAATGTTAAAGGATATTGTTACCGCACACTCTCAGCACCGGAGTGGTCCCCTGGCGCTCTGGCGGCTCTGAAAGAAGAAAGGGAGGGTTGGGGAGGGAGTTAGTGGGATGAGCTGGAGAAGTGCAAGAGAACAGTGATGTGCTGTTGGCGGCCTCAGTCCAGAATTCCATTGGCTGGGCTTTTGGTGTTATACTGTCGGAAGAGGTTGTGTGCTGTTGTGCAAGTGTATGTGTGCTTTGTTTTGTTGTTGCAGTGAGTGTAGTGAAGTTTGTGTGGATTGTTGTGTTGTAGGTTTGTGGTTGCGTTTGGTTAGAATTTGAGAGGTGTATGCAGAGGGTGAAGTTCTTAGTGGGTTGGTTAATTGGCATTGCTGTCTTGAGGTGCAGCACAAATTTGTGTATTTCTAATTAGGTGGGGTGTGTGGGCGTCTCTGTGTCTACGTCCAGATCAGGGCTGTACGACACTCACGGTCCTTTTCCCATATCGCATTCGTTCATATACATAACCTTGTCCAAGTTGGGTACCGGCCATCTACGTGGCCCGTTTTTGATGTGGGGCGGGCAGGCGTTGTGCGTTCCTTGCAGTCTAACCCAGAAAGCATTCCCAATTTAGTCTAGTAGGAGGGCGGCATCTGTAAGCCCGGGTTTACGCCGTCCATGTGTTATTGTGTTATTTACTCCCTCCCTCCAATTATTTTGTGGCCACTGATACCTCCATGCAGCTGAGGTCTTTGCACTAAAGAAAACAAACATAGAGCATGTTAATGTCATGTACCCTCAAAAATGGAAATTCACAGTAACACAAGACAATAATCAATACTGTACCCCATATGAAAGACTTTCAGTACCAATAGAAAAGGATGAAACTATTGTGATTGGAAAGAAAACAATGCACAATACTGTTGCCCAAATATCAGAAATTTTCCAGGGCCCGTATTGTAGAAAAGAGATGGGAAATGTAACAGCTGATAATGTACTCCAATATGGAAAGAGGCAAATTGTGCAAAGCAACTTCTCTGCAATCAAGGGGACCTTTTTCTTGGCCAGGCGGGTGGGATGGGAGTGTTCTCCTAATTGTGCATATTAGTCTCCTTTCAGAAATCAGAGCTGTAAAACTGATCAGGTCTGACACAATATGGCTTTCACATCCCCGTGGGGGCACAGACATGGCTGGTAACTGCCCATCAGCTTCGAGCCCTCACTGAGAACTGTGGGCCATTACTGGCCATATCTGCCCCCTGATCGGTTATGAAAGCCATTCGCACCTCAGGCTTCTAAAGACTGGGCTAGGAGGTACAATGTAAACCATGTACCTTGTTACCAGTGCCACTGTCAAAATGAATTGGTTCTGTAGCTCCTGAGAATCTAATGTGAGTGGTAACCTACCCCCTCTTCCTTATGCTGCCCTTCTCAATAAACCTGCTACTGGGAGTACAGTTTATGTTCCTCAAGCTTCCCTGCCCCACTTCTTCACAGTGCTACACTATTTAGTTCTTCTTGCACTTTTAAATCCTCAGAAATACGGCATATTTGCTTGTGCTGTGCCTAAAGGGAACAGGCGCAGGGGCTGCACACACCATGACAGGGTAATTTCTCACGCTTTCATGCATTTTCCTTTAAATGACCGCTGTCATGATGAAATATGCTTAGAGCACTTACGTTGGTGGCAAAAATTACATTCATATATTCAAGGGGGCTGGGCAGTGATCATTTGTGCTACAGCTCAGCCCCATGGAAATATGAAGGTCACCTTTCAGAATAAGGTGATCTGCAGATTTCCAAAAGTGGGGCATCTATCTTATGACAATTCCCCTCAGTATGTTCAGTAGTTCTTTACCACATATGGTGAAAAAATAATATTGGTGCAGAGGATTAAAAGTAGGTTCTCAGCAGATTATGTGTTCACCAGGATCGACCCTCGTTGACTATTTATTGGGGGTACACCACAGGTGTGCTCAACATCGGGTCCACCAACATTATGGGAAACAATGGGTTCACATAAATGAACATACATGTTGCCCTATCCACAGCATTGGGGCAGGCTAAAAAGGCACACAAATTAAGTGATTGGTGGAGTTCATGTTGACACTACATGCACCAGGCACACATGTACCAGACACAAAACGTTATTATGAATGGATAGTGAGGCAGATCTTCTCCAAAGCATAGGAAAAGAACACATGTTGCCTGTGGTTGAACTTTTAAAGGCGATATCCATTTTGACCTGTGGAGGCACCAATGTTTTTGATGCAGGGGTTGCAGTGCCGCAGAATGCCTGTTTCCTTCTGGGCATTGGCGTCCTTGGAGTGGTGGAACTAAGTACTGTCCATATTCTACCTTATTCTGCACATCAGGCTGTAATTAGCTAATGTATATGTAGTGTCAATACTCAAAATAATATTCTTTCTAATCCAGCCCCTATTTTATATTTCCTTAAATACAACAGAAGTGAAACTTCTACCATGGAATTTATTGATATATTTTCTACGTATGTTATGGATGTTTTTGGCTTTTCTTTCCCAATAATCTCTGGAAAAATAATGATTGAACAAGCAAATAGTTGTTTATAGTGCACAAAGAGTATAACTAATGTTGGAAAAGGACATTTAGTAACATGAGACCTTAGTGTGGAGCATTGAACACATGGCACCATCAGCTACCCGCGTCCCAGGTGCCTGGTCTAACCTCTGGTCTTCCCACCTTCTAGCAACGATGCATGCCTCCTTACACATCAGCCTACTTTACGGCCAGGATGCGTGCATGCATTGTGGACAGAGCATGTATGTACAGCCCTGGTACATGGCAAGGAGTCTCCTTCAACCACACAAGGACACCTAGTGGTGTAAGAACAGACAGCATTTTCATAGGCTTTATTGGTTATATCTCTGGGATGTTTTGTGGCCAAAAATAGCGATAATATGTGTAAATGAAACAAAGGTGTCCTCCCAAAAAAAGACCTCTAGTCCAAATGGCAAATGGCGCCCTGACGAACAGTATGGACTTTCTGCAAATCTGCTCCCTTGCTTGAGGTGGAATGGGGTGCGTATTTATATCTGAGCAAATCTGACCAGCCCAATGAAGCTAGTCACAAAGCACATATTAATCTATACTGTGAGGCATTCATTAATAAAGTCCCAGAGTGACTCTTACCAAACTTTGGAACAAGATTCACTGTAACACCACAAAGCATGTAAATGACGCTGTTCCAATGCGCTCTCATACTCGGTTCTAGAAGTCGGACATTCTCTCCCAAAGGCTGGCATGCAGTGGCAAAACGGTGTGTTGTCAGAGAATTCTTGGGTGACAAGAGCAGGGTTCGTTCAAAATAAAACCATACCCCTCTTCCTGTGATCCTGTCCTGGCTATCCTTTCATTGTTCCGTGAAGGGCAGGCGCAGCAAAATATGACATATTCAAACACTCTACAGGTGTTTTTAAAGTATAACCGGGCAAGTGGGCCATCCCTTTGCAACATAAAGTTAGACAAATGCCCATCACAACCTGTCAGAACTTAAAAGAACTTAACACTCTCCTTGAACACCCTAAAGAAACCTGTGGAAGAAGCAGCAGAAGCATTTGAGTGGCACAGTCACACCCTGTCTACCACAGAAAACAGATGATAATGGTCTTTGCCTGTGTGCGCATCTCAACAGATTAATGTTGAACTTACTAGCAGGCAGGTCCCACTGCCCAAGGCAACCAACATATTATCACAGCCAGGGGAGGCGTCATTATTTTTTACAAGGCGGTCTATGTGCACTGCATCCCTCTCCGAAACCCCTCTCCCAAACCCCTCATGGCATATTTCAAAAGGACATACTTCTGCGCACTGTCTCTTCAGCTACATCCGTTTTTCAATGGTTAATGGCCCACCTCTTCAAAGATGTGCCATAATTGGTCTATTTGCACGACCTGTTGGTGTTGGGGTTATTGCAAGAGGAATTTGACTCACCTTACAACGCAGCACAGACACATTCTTCAAATGAAAAGTCGAAAGTCAGTGGCACTACGCTTAGCAAAGAAATTCAACTTAAGTGCAGCTTGCTATCAGTCATAAGAGAGGCTCTCAACCTCATCAATAGGGATGAGTTGCACATTTTCATGGGGTTAGATGGATAGTATACTGAACTTGTTCCCAGCTTTTCCTCTAAAACAGAAGCCATGCCTAGTCTCCCTGCGGCAGGTTCCACGTTCTGTTGGATGAACATCGCCAACCCCAGAGCATCAAGAATTACATTGCACTCTCACCTTGCCTAGAACTGTCCAATCCAACAGGTGAACAACGATATTGACCGACAGTGTACATAGGTCGGTGCTACCCTGCTCTAGAAAGAGGCAGGCTGAGAATGTGGTAACTTTCCCTACCGAAGCTCCTACATCAGAGCAATATGCACTTGGACCATGGAACACTTCCACACTTACCTGTGGGTACTGCACTTTGATAATGCCCAGATTTAACACACCTTATGTACACACTGACACCAGGAGGCATGAACTATACAAATATCCCACCTTCATCACCTCATAGCCAAATTGCAGAAGTTACTTTTACGAGTTGGAAAAAAAAGCAAGGGTTGCCCTAGACTTGACCTCACAACATAGGAAAGCAGCCGATTGGTGCAAATAGGTATGCATGGTGGCATCCCTTAACACTGCTGCACGGAGCCCGGATGTCATTCTTTGTGAAACCTATCCTTCAAGCCATTAGTGCTATACTGGGGACAGGTGGCCCACTGAAAATATTCTATTGAAAACACTGCACCCAAACTGAAAGGTTGCCGATGAATTAGCCATTGAATCGGGGTCAGCTGTGCAAAATACAGGGGTCATTACAAGTTGGGCGGTGAGGGATACCGGGCACCGGTAAGGAGACCAGTGCCAGTAATCCCTTACTGCCCAATTCCGAGGTCCCTTAGCGGGATCCGCAAGGGACATGTGGTCAGACCACACGTCTCTTACGGGTCCTGTTAGGGGACCAGGGTGCTAATAACGGGCCTGCTATTCACGAGTCCGTTATTAGCGCCCTCCCCGTTCCCATTGAGTCCTATGGGGGCTCAAATGGGAATGGGGAATGGTTGGTTCAATGAGGACTTATCGGTCCCTCCAGGGTCGGAATGCACCGGTACGTCGCGATTGAACCAGACCGGTGCCGGACCCTGTTTTGGAGGCAGCCATGGCGCAAATAGCCCCATGGCTACCTCGAATCTCAGAATGAGGCCCACAGTCTTTACACCTCCCACAACCCTAAAGAGGACACTGCATGGCAGAGCCCTTTAAGGTGGTATAGCCATGACACTACAAAAAGCCAGTTATGGCAACATTATCGTCGGTCAGCTTTACAGCGTGAGGTAGACGAGCCCTCTGCTTTGAAAGTGACAAATGCCTTACCACAACCTGATTGGATTTGACATTATCGGGCCGTTAGGGTACATACGAACAAGAATATAGATTAACCATAACAAACTACTCCCACACAATTATTGAACTCCTATGTCTATGTGCAATTAGTGTGGTGCCCTCATCAAAACACTGACTGACATATTTTCACATGTATGTTTATGACAGCACCATGGTATCAGGCAGCAGTGTTCAGTTTGTTGTAGAAGCAATTGCAGACTTTCTATGGTTACAAATGCAATGCAATGCGTGCATGATGGCGGGTGGCAGCGGATATTATTCTACTGTGTTTTTGACTTTTTACTTGTGCGCTTTTGCATTTTATCAGAAAATGCTATAAGGAGTACCATATAAAATGGCTGCCATATGATTTTCGTCTTTCCTTTGGCCATATTGTCCTTTGGCCTTCTTCCTGCCCTCTCAGGACTGGAATTGCCATTTATGGAAAGCCCTTTCCTGGGAAAAGTCTCTGCTTTCCTGAGTGGAGGTCTCTGTGTGTGGCATGATGTGGGGGCTGGGACGGTCTGGTTGCAGTACACATCCAATTCCCTGAATGTCTGTTGCTGGTGAGAATGTTTGGCCAGGTGCTAGCCATGACTGGATAGCCATTGCCATTTTGAATGGTTATCGATCTGTATCATTAGTGGAGCTGGTGGTGACTCCTGCTCCAATCCTGGATAAAAGGAGGACTCCTGCTGTTATTAAAAAGATCATCTTTGAAGCTGAGACTTTTAGGAAGAAGTACAGACCACTGAAGCACAATCATTGCAGCTGACCGGTATTGCCTCCAGTGAAGTGCTAATGAAGCCCTGCTTCTCTGTACTGATCTCAAGAAGGCCCTCATCAATGTGATGTCATCTTTGATGTCCTGGGTGTTAGTGTTAGCAGTGCACAATGGTGTGGCCAGTTATGGTTGCTAAGCCTACCATAACTGGCGAATTTCAGCGGTTTTTCAGTTTTACTTTGAACCATAATGGCACGTTTGAATAGGTTTTTTAGTGAAGCGCACAGGTTTTTAGTTGGGCAATTTAACCATAACGTCCCCTTAACAACGTTTTTTTTTAGTGAATTGTATGGGTTTTTAGTAGGGCAACTTAACCATAACATCCCTTTAACAAAATTTTTATTCTAACTGAATTGCACACATTTGTTGAAGGGGAAACTAAGCATAACAGCACGTTAATGAAGTTTTCATGCTGAATATACACTATCAGCATGTGATCTTGCAGATATGTAGTATAGTTTGATTACTTAACAAACATACAGCGTAGACCATACAGAACCTCCTCGCTGTCGATATTGTGAAGGCACGGACTGAGCGCCTGTCTGCGGACGGACGTGGACGAGGTCATCACTACCAAAACAGGCAGGGGCATCTGAAATTGTAGTAATGTGTCACACAAAAAATGTGCAACTTTGAGAAAGGACACAGAAAGACATTACAATTAGTAGTAAATAAATGGAGAAACCTAAACGTCTGAAACAAAAACTATGCATTTAATGAGCATGTAGAATGAAATGGATTGTACCATAAAAAGAAAAAGGATGACTCCAACGTAAGTACCTCATAGAAACTCTGTAGGCAGGACCAACCGTAGACGCACGCACTTCAAGGAAGACAAATTACAGCAAAAAAGTAAGTTGACTTAATTTTTCTTATATGAGCGTGCACTTTTTTTGGTATAAGGTGCAGAACAAATAAAGTCTTTCTGTTTGTTTGTTTGTTTGTTTGTTTTATTTATTTGTATAGCGCTCATAACCAGGAGGTAGAAGGGCGCATAAGAAGACGGTTACATAGTTGTGCAGTATACAATTTCAAAATACAGCAGTTTACAGAGTAGAGACATGTTTGAGCAATGGAAGGGGTACTCCCATATTGGGAGGTACTACAGTTACCAATACAATCATTTGCAGAGTTCACAGATATTTGAGCATATGGTGGAGCTATTCATTGTTCAGGATCCAACTGATAACATGTTTCATGAAGATCTGGTAGGACTTGATGGTTTTATTGTTGAGTGGAAGGGTGTTCCAGAGCTGGGAGGCAAGTACTGTGAAGCTGGCTCCTCCAGCTCTTTTTAGGAGAAATCTGGGTACTGACAAGCATGAGGTGTTGGAGGATCTAGTGGTTCTGGTGGCGAGTTTTAAGGTGAATTTGTAAGTGAGGTATGGTCGGGCTAGGTGGTTTAAAGCCTTGTAAGTGAGGCAGATAGTTTTCAGGTCGATTTTCTGTCGGATGGAGAGCCATATGCAGGATTTCCTGGCAGTGGAGATGTGCTCACGTCTCGGGATGTTGAGTGCTGCGCGTAATGTGTTATTTTGAAGTACTTGTAGTTTGTTAATTATTGATTGGTTGGCACCTAGGTACAGGCTATTGCAAGAGTGAGAGTGAGGCAGCTGTTGGATGATATAAAGGGTCTACTGGCCCTGATGAGTTTGCCGGTGTAGGCGGAAGCTGAGGTAATCATGTTGGTTTGTTTGGAAAGGTTGCAGTTGGCATCCGGGTAAAAGCCAAGCGTTTTTACGCTTTTGGCGATGGGGTGGAGTGACCATCGATGGCGATGTTGTTGTAGTTGGGATTCAGTTTTGACAGGTTGCTGGGAGAGCCAACAAGGAAGAGCTCTGTCTTCTCATCATTCAAGCAAAGGCCATGGGAGGCTATCCATGCCGAATGATGGAGAATATTTCGTTGATCCGGGTGACGTCTGCCTGGTAGTTGCCTGTAATGGTGAGGAGTATCTGGGTGTCATCTGCGTAATTTGTGTAGGTGACACCCAGACGGTCAAGTTGGTCAAATAGTGGCTTTGTAAAAATGTTATACAAAGTGGGGTAGACACAGGAGCCTTGTGGTACTCCGCAGGAGATGGGGATGGGGTCTGCTGCATCTGTGATGAGAAGACCTGCATGGTTCTGTTTGCCAGAAAGGATTATATCCATGTGACTGCAGCAGAAGAGAAGTGAGCTGCGGTGTCTAGGTGGCTACAGAGGATTTTATGGTCGACGAGGTCGAAGGCCACTGAGAGGTCTAAGAGGAGTAGGATTGCGGTATTGCCTTTGTCTTTAATGTCATCAATTTGACTTTTGAGATCAACAAGGGCCGTTTCTGTTCCGTGTTGAGGTCTGAAGCCAGATTGTCGTATTCCTAGCAGTTGGTTGGATTCTAGGTATTCCTGAATTTGGAGGTAGGCGACTCTGTCCAGGATTTTTAATAGGAAGGGGACTGTGGTGATGGGTCTGTAGTTGGTGGGTATGGCTGCGTCTAGAGATTGTTTTTTCAGGAGTGGGAGAACCCATGATTGTTTTAGGTTACTAGGGACTGAGTTATTGAGGAATGATAGGTTGATGAGTTTCGTGATGAAGGGGGGTAGATCTCTGGCTGCGTCCTTTATGATCTGTGCGGGACGGCTGTCCCCTTTGCAGTTCGAGGGTTTTAGTGAGGTGATGATTTTTTGAACTTCTGCCGTAGTTACTTTCTTGAATGTGAAGCCTGATTTGGTATTGCTGGGCGTAGGTGAGCCAGGGTTGGTGAGCTTATTGTTAGAGAGTTGTTGGCGTTTGTCCTCAATTTTGGTTTGGAGTCCTGTGATTTTTTTGTTAAGGGCATTTTGGATACTGGTGCACCAAGGTTTGTCTTTCAAGAAGGTGTCAGTGGGTGGGTTGGGATTTTCCAGTTCTTTTAGGATTTTAAATAATTATTTAGTGGAGGATCCGGCCTGCTTGATCCTGATGTTGTATGCCTCTTTTTTAGTACAAATTATCTCACTTTTGTATAGGGAAGATATGGTTGTGAGATTAGATTTGTTTTCCGTGGTAGGGTTGGTTTTCCAGGTGAGTTGTGCCTTAGCTTTCTTTTTTCTGAGTAGCATGAGTTCTGGGGTGTACCAAGAGTTCAGGTGAGCTCTTGGTTTAACTTTGCGCAATTTCAGAGGAGCAATGGTATCCATCGCCTTGTCCATGGAGTCATTAAAGGTGTCAATCAGAAGGTTTAGGTCAGCATTGGTTGGGAGTGCGTTAAGGGTAGGTAAGACCAGGGGTATAAGGGCTTCAGCACTAATATTGCGTTTGTTCCTGGTGGGGCAGGCTGGTGCTAAGGGGCTTTTCTTGGGTAATGGTTGGTTGGTGTTGACCTCAAGGAGGATGAGGTGGTGATCTGTCCATGTCTGAGGTTGGGGGTCCTTGCAGAGCATGTTGCAGTTGTAGGTCACTACCCAGTCGATGATTCTGCCCTTCTGGTGGGTGGGGTGGACACTGAGTTGTGCGAAGCTGTGTTCTGTTAGGTGGTTGGCTAAGGATGTGGCTGGAGTGTCGTTAGGGTCGCGGTAACCGAGGTTGAAGTCCCCAAGGATAATGATTTGTGCTGATGGCTTGGAGTTTTCAGCAATGAGGGATGTGATGTCTTCCTCAAAGACCCCAGGGAGGCCTGGGGGTCTGTATATGAGGTGGAAGGTGATTGACTGTGAGTAGCTCGCAGGATGTAAGTGACACTGAGGGGGCTGATCTGAAGTCTAAAGGGGATTTGTAGACGATCGCTACGCCTCCTCCTCTCGCATTGGGTCTATCGGCTCTGAGGATGCCATAATTGTCCCGGATGGCTAGAGATAAGTATGGTCCGGATGCTTCATGAAGCCAGGTTTCTGTTAAGGCTATGAAATCTAGGTCATTGGTGAGAATGTTGTCGGCTATTTCTGTGGGGTGGGCCTCGAGGGATCTGACATTGAATAATGCTCCTTTTAGTGGGGGTAGTGTGGGTTTGCTGGGCACCTTGTGTTCCTTGTAGGTTTTGGAATTGAGTTTGGCAGTGGTCTTGCTAGTTGTGTTGGGGAATCTAGTGCCTAGTCTATTGTTGCGGGCTGTAAGATTGGGAGAGAGAGAGGGGGTAGTTCCCGGAGGCTTGGGGCTGGCATGAGGTTTGGTGTGGTTAGGCTCTGTGCTAAGTCTGAAGTGGCTGTGGGCTGTGTTAGTGGTAGCAGGGGAGCCTGTGTTGGTAGGTGATGCGGAGGGCAGGTGGTGAATGGGTGGGAAGGGGGGCAGTGGTGGTAGGAAGGGTGTGGGGCACGGTATGGGGTGGTGTCTAGGACAGGCGAGTTTGGCTAGGCCATTCATTTAGGCTATGTAGTTGTTACTGCTACAGGGTACATTGTCCGGCGTGACGCAGAAAGGGAACATGATGAATGTAAACCAGGTGAGCATAGTATGGCTACGCAGGTGCATGGTGCTGGAGGTTAGAGTTGTGGGGATGGTTTGGAGAGCAGCCTAGGCTCTAGGTAGGGTCGGTCTATAGGGCAGTAAAGAATACTGCAAAGTAGCAAATATGCACCTAAAATCAAAACAGTGCAAAATAGCAAAAAGCATCTACGTTCAAAATACTACAAAGTGGCAAGTATGCACCTAAAATCAGAACAGTGCAATATGGCAAAAAACATCTAAGTTCAAAATACTACAAAGTGGCAAGTATGCACATAAAATCAGAACAGTCTAAAATGGCAAAAAGCATCTAAGTTCAAAATACTGCAAAGTGTGCACATAAAATCAGAACTGTGCAAGATGGCAAATGGCAAAAGTGGGGCAGCACAAGGGTCAAAAAATAGTATAGCAATATAGTATAGCATGAGTTATAGAGATTGTTTATACATGAGTAGAGGTAGAAATTGGCACTCAGTTGTGGACATTAAATAAGAGGGGAAAAGGCCCATAGATAAGCTTCATACTGGATGCAGGTGACAGGGCATGCTAATAGGCTGTATACATGACATAAATAATGCTGTAGTGAATAACAAGTATGCGGCGCAACAATATGCAGGGCACAGCAGTGGGTACGGTGCTACAATAAAGTTATTGGTCGCAACAACGGGCTCGATGCTGCGATGAGCTCGGACATGGGTGAGAGTTCATGCTTCAGGCATCGGTGAAGTGAGCGATTAACCGAGCCATGCGCTGGTGGAGAACTGGAAGTCTAGGAGCTGCCTTTGGGATGATGCTAAGTAATTACTCATTAAGGGTTCTTAAAGTGCGTGCCGATGATCATCGGAGAAATGCTGAGGGCGTTAACAAGCGCAGTTAGTTACTCTTGTGCTGCGATGCACACTTGCAGTTCAGCGTGGAGGAGAATAGGCATCAAGTCAAAATACTAGATGTTGCAAGCGGGTCGTCATGCGTGGCGCACAATGGTAGATGAGTGACGGATGATGCGAATGGTGCTGGGGGGAGTCTAGCAGTGGGCTGATGTCGTTGGCTTGTAGGTTGGAATTGTTATATTGGATGAAGCTGGAGATTTGTACTTACGTGGTTCCAGATAACCATATGCGAGCCGACCCTCTCCGGCCCAACACGGACAGGCACAGACAGGTAGGTGCCTTTTAATGCATGCCTTCGAGTGTGTGCTGGCTGATGCCTTCCGGCTCGCTGTGGGGAGTAAGTCGGTTCTTTGCATACAGAAATGTGCAGTACTTTGGAGTGGCTGGAGGAGAATTTTCCGCTTGGGGAAATGTCCGAAGATAACGACAGTAATGGTACACAGTGCTCTGCATAAGAAAAATAATGTGCAATATTTTATGGCCATTTAACATATATATATATATATATTTATTTATTTGTAGCAGAAAAAAAAAAAAGAAGAGTAGCCATCAAAGGACACAGATGAAGACAGGCTGAAAAGGATAGAACGTAAAATGCAGACACTGAATGACAATTTTAATAGTTTAAGGGAATTTGTGGAAGAATTTGTTAGAAGAAAAGTATGTTACCACTGTCCCACCTGTACCTGCCCCCCTTCTCCATTCCCCAGTGAACCGTCCCCAAACCTTCAAGAAGAAAATAGACGTTTTGATGAAATATCCATCCCTTCTTCCCCACACAAATCATCTCCTCACAATCAGCCCGTGTTGAACCCTAATTCCCCTATATTCGTGTCAGTGTCTGCATCCCCCCCGAGTTTCTGTTGATTAAAGTACGTATAATTTTTTATAAAATGTTTGTATAGTTGCTGTTGAATACGGCTTAGAGAAAAGATTTTTTTTTAAAAAAGACCTCAAATGTTCGCGAACAGCACGCCTGTTCAAGCTAGCCATAAGCAATACAATGTGGATGTTCTAACGGCAATATACCTACCCATACCAATGGCAACCAACTGATCTTAGAAGGCACCATCTTTGCAAGTTGTGTGTAAAGAAACAGAATGGGGCGTGCTAAGGACATTATAGCTCTCTGTATGGCTCACAAACGAGTTAAAACATGTTCCTAGAACATAGTAGATAGGCAGGATGTATATAAATGAGGCAAATTAGAAATGTTCTAAGGACACTATATTTGTCCGTATCGTCCGCAGAAAGATGGAACCGTCCGTAGAACAGGCGTGGTGGCCGGCATGTTCGTTATCAAACAAAAGGGAGGTGTCCTAATGAGACAGGATCTGTCCTTAAAGTCATGAGATCACGTACGCACATGCGCAGTACACCCATAAGTACTGTGAACATCCCGCCTGTCCCTAACTGTCCATCTCACTTGTGGTGCACTTTTAATTGGTTGCAGGACCCGACCACTGTTCGTAGAATACTGGCGCGCATGCACACGTGTGTTAGTCTGCATTTGCTGTTGTGCAGCCATACTTTTCCCTCGCGGATGAGTTCAGGACGTCATCATGTGACCACACCCACGCTGAGCGTGTGGGCTAATTTGCGCACTTTGCTTCCGCAACTCTGCAAAATAACTGACACATAAATGGGAAAGTATTTTTCAGTATAACATCACCATTTGACACTTCCCATACAATAGCTCCACCTATGATTGTGTTGTTTACAATTTTTGCAGCGTTTTACAGCGAGCAATGTGGTCACGAGCTGCATCCTTCGATCCCTATAAATAGCCACCCCCCCCGAGCTCATCTTCATTGTGCTTCTGGCTATAGCAGTTAGAGTTGTGCTGCCTTTACTGCTGTAGCGACCATTTGGCAAAAAATCCTTATGCATCCATAGCTGCTACTACTGCATTACCCTCAGAACCACCCCCAAACCCTCCACCGCCACCAACTTCCCAAGGGCCTGCAGAGGGATATATAGGTGAGGACGTAGAGCTCAAGGAAGAAGCGGAAGAAGAGAATGAGGTGGAGGAACACCACACTACAAACACTCGGCGGGAGTCGTGGGTGTGGCGGTTGTTTTCCGTTTATGGCAACGTACCAAAAGCACATGCGAACCTGGTCAAGTGCAACCAGTGCCAGTTGGTGCTGAGTCGCGGGAGACCTGGTGCGCACAGCTTTGGTACGACAACCATGAAGCGACATCTAACGGCGTTCCACAGTGCGGACATTCGCAAGGTGGTGCCATGTGAAGAACATAGTAGATTGAGTTCCTTCACAGCATCCTCCGTGTCCGATCTTCTCACCACAAGAGACACTCCTGTGGGGGAGTGAATTCCTCCAGCTGCGTCATAAGCCGTTCGGGATGCTGTTGGCCCTTACCTTTCGAGGGTCACAATATTGTGTATGTACTGTGACGCAGTTCTCTGCGGGGGGGAGAGTCTTCGAAGTGCTTTTGAGGCTACAGTCACCGAGCATGAGAAGAACTGGGCCCTACCTAAGTGAAGGCCACCCTATATATTTCTCTCTCCACCTGGCCCTTCTTATTCCCATGGTTGGTATCCCTTCCTTACCCTCCCTTGCCCTCCTCTCCTAGTGTGTCGTGTCCATAAAAGCAGTGAACTGAAAAGTTAGCAAAATTTAACAAAAGGCTCTTTTCAGAGCCGCCTTTCTCAGTGCAACCATAGAGCTTTGAAATGACTATTGTAGGCCCCCTCTTTTTTTAAAAAAATTCTGCGGACAGTCATGGGACACACAAAAATGGAGGGTGCAAGCAAAGCAAAACCACTGTACTTTTCGCTGGGAGTAATTGGTGACTCTAAAAAGAGCCTTTCGGTGGTGTTGAGTATGCTTCAAAAACTGTAGGGTGTAAAAAATGGATTACCAAATAGGTTACTATGATTCCAAAAAAAGTTGCAATGCATGTTGTACATTGCGAAGAAAGATTTGATTGCCAGCATATGTGAGATGAACTCCATCTCTGTGAAATATGAAAGAGCTGCGAAACAAAATGTTTTCATTGTGGAATGAGGACATGCCAACATCTCTTAGAAATGCACAAACAGCCTTATTCACATTGTGCCGCGCTTTCTCCATTTGTGGGCCAAATGCAGATGAACGCAGCCACTTTTGTCTTTGAGCAATACGGTTCAAAAGTATATGGCAATTTGGAAACATGTCCATGACTTGCGCAAGTCCTTCCTTCATTGCAAATTGCAAAGAAATGCCAGAAACATGGCCTAAACTATTGCCGCCACAATGAATGATAAGTATATCAGGATGACGCTGTGTCTGTAAAGTAATGCAGAGAGGTACCAAGTCCAACTGCCTCATTCTGCGCACGCCATGCCAGTGCACTTCCACATGAGGAAATCCAAGATCTGCAGATAGACCGCAACTTTCCGCATGCACCTTCAGCCAATGTATCCACGAGTCTCCCATAACCCAGATAATCTGTTGTCGAGCACACAGAGCCATGCTGTCTGGTCTCCTGCCAGGGAAAAGACGTTCTGACTAAATATCTCCATATAAAACACACCCACTGACCTTCACTGGCCAATCCCTACCTTCGCACATTCTCATTTGCATGCGTCTCCACCCCAAAATCCCTGTTGGTAAAAGGCGGCGCCTGCAAACTACCGCCATATTCGCGGACACGTACAGCACCAGAGCGTGCCGACTGTACATTGAAATATTATTCCCCTTTTCCCCTTGAAGGTGGGCTCTGAAAAGCGCCGTTGTTTTTTTGTTTTTCTTTGGGCAGGTGCCTTACAGACACCTGTTATTTTTCTTTTTTTTTGGTGCTATTTTTTGTTCTTACTTTACTCCTACAACCATTACAGAACCTTGTCCAAAGCAAGCCTCACATTACAAAAGAACATGGCATTTCCCAAAGAAGATAACACAACACCATAAACCGCATTACTGCGCCTGGGCACTGGGTACAATGTTCTCGTGGCTGCAGAAAAACATACCAGCACGTAACATAAAAGCATATATGCCGCGATTAATGTTACACCTCCCAAAACGTTGATCAGGACAGAAAACATAACTATTGTCCCATTTTCCTCTAGGCAGGAACCCAGAAAAAATTATTTTCGCAGTTGGAAAGATGTTCATGACTCCTTCAACCAACTGTTCCAAATCTTTCAACAAAGTACGTGAACACACTTAGCCCAAATGGCAAGCACCGTAGTGCAAAAGTACCACATGAGGACTGGTCATCGTTCGCATCTCGGTTTAAACTTGGAGAAGTGCCGCAACATTGCGATCAGTCTCAGTACTCCAAACCACCTCCACTCCTCTCACATCAAAATGATGTGCCACATGCCTACTTTCGGCATACAGCTGTAAACCTTGGACAAAAATGTCTCCAAGGACCAAAACCCTGACCCTCTGCGCCTCTGCCAGCTTCATTATACCCACCGTCTTTCGTCAAGGGAACAAAGTGAACATCTGATTGGCTGATGGCCACAGTCCCTTTTCCATGTTCCATTTGCTGTAGATAACCGTATGTGACACGCCCTACTCACGGACAAGCGGTGTCTACGTGCGACACGTACCTCTTAGCCAATCCTTCTACCCTTTCCACATGATATGATATGATATGATATGGCATTTGTAACGCGCCTATACACAAGTGTTTCAAGGCTCGACGAGGCGGGGGGGGAACAAGGGGAGAACAGACAACGATCCTACTAGGCCATGTGTCAATCAGATCGCGCAAGTGCAAGGGTAGGGGGACTGGGAAAAAGAGCAAGGGGAAGGGGAGAGGGGAAGTGCAGTACATGGTTAGTAGAATACAAGATAAGTAATAGGGCCAGCTGGTGGCAAGTGCAAGGAGAGTGCAGTACATGGTTAGTAGAATACAAGATAAATAATAGGGCCAGCTGGTGGCAAGTGCAAGGTAAGTGCCGGGAGAAGGGCTGTAGGATACAGAGACAGTCCCGTAGTGCAGGTAGGCAGTGCAGGGAAGAGTGGCTGGGCCAAGGACCGAGATCGGTGAGTGGCCAGTTGCAGATTCAGTGCAGGTTCAGTGATTTTAGCAGGGGAGAGAGGGAGAGAAAGCGGAGGCAAAGAGGAAGGTTTTGAGGTGCTTCCGGAATCGGAGATGGTTCTCCTCAAGTTTCAGGGAGACAGGAAGGCTGTTCCAGAGGGAGGCCCCTGCTGTGGAGAGAGATCTACCCCCAGCTCGTTGCTTGGAGAAGTGGCTGACCCTGAGGTCGTTGGAGGTGGATGAGCGAAGAG
Source organism: Ambystoma mexicanum (assembly GCF_040938575.1). Lineage (NCBI taxonomy): Eukaryota > Metazoa > Chordata > Amphibia > Caudata > Ambystomatidae > Ambystoma > Ambystoma mexicanum. The sequence goes on from NC_090935.1 coordinate 947,326,598, forward strand.
CTCGAGAAGGAAGATATTTAGGAAGAGAGAGTTGAAGGTATTTTGGCCCAAGGACCCAGAAGGCCTTGTGGACAATGCAGAGGGTTTTGAACTTAATCCTCGCAGCCACTGGGAGCCAGTGTAGCGATTTCAGTCCTGGAGAGATACGGTCCCTGGGCTTGAGGCCAAGGACAAGTCTTGCAGTCCTGTCCTGGATGAGTTGCAAAGGGCGGAGAGTAGAGGCAGGAAGATTTAGATAGAGGCTGTTACAGTAGTCCAGCTTCGAGAGAACCAGGGCTCTGGAGACAGTGAGCTTCTGGGGGAAGGAGAGGAAAGGAAGGATACCTCTGAGGAGGTGTAGCTGGTAGTGTGACTTCTTAGAGACGTCAGATATAGGAGGAGAGAAAGAGAGAGGGAGGAACATCACTCGCGATTCCATATCCTCATTGGACACAGCTAAGCAGTCACACAACCATCCACCAATGACATTAACTAGCTGTACATCTAACTCTGTCATCAAATTTTGCACTTCAAATGTACTACTGATCACTGTGAATGCAAGTCGCATATCATTGCAAAGCACCTACTTCCATAACTACTGTGCAGGTGTCGTGGATTTCTACATACAGCTCCATCCATGTGCATATGCATGCGTATAAACTGCAGGTATGCATATTTTACTCAGAGAACATGTTCAACCCTTATGATTTCATTTAAACAAATTATTCCAACTAAATCTGCATAGGCAATACATACCAACTCTTGTCCTTCAAGTACAAGATGTCTGATTTTTCATTAACTTACTGCGCTACTTCTTACTGTCTTCCTCATAATTTATATATAGGTTAAAACCCTCCCTTTTTAGTGGGAAACTCGATTTTCCTTTAGAAAATGGCACATTTTTTTACTGTGTACTGTCTACATAAATGCTACTTCCAATGCGATCGTATGAGAAAAAGTAAACGCTCCCGATTGCTGTGGTGACATCTCCCTTCGAGGGTCTCCCAATTTTTCGAAATCGTACTTACAATCTGAAAGTACAGATTTATTCTCCATTTACTATACTAACCAATCGCTTACAAACCTCTCTGCCATAGATAACACAGCTTGAAAGAAACAAGACATTTGTGTAACCTAAAAAGTGTACGCAGTTCTGAAGCACGTGCAACTGCCATACTGCAAGTAACATAGAAAGTCAGCACATAGTGCAGTGAAAAGCACACATCCACTGTGTTCAAATGTCAAAGAAGAATACTGCGACGAAAAATACAACATTAACGTGTACTCTAACATCACAGCTTTAAACACACAAAGTTACTAACTTCTTCTTTTTATAATTGCAGTCAAGACTGCTGTCCTGAAAATCAACAGCATTTACATTGCAAACGACATATCCGAAGAAACCTGGTCATTCTTCAAAAAAAGTACAGTACAACCTTTATAATCTAGCTATTCCTCAAACAGACTGTGTTGGTTATTTATTTAGTTTGTGCACCAAAGCAAACACTGATTTCTGAACCATTCTACCCACAAATCACAATTTACCAAACAAAGATTAACAGGCAGAATGACTCACAAATCCCTGTATGTTTGGAACTCAAATAACATACAGATCCCTTAGAATGTTAGTACTAGAAAACAAATAGCTGTTTCAATTTTATGCCACTATGTTCACTATTAATGCTTCTCCTCACCACTAGCCCACTTTCTACTCTCATCTGAAGCACATTGTAGTAGTATGTAAACATAAAATTAGACTTCCCAAATCATTTTTAGAGGCCAATACACATTCACACACCACCACAAAGTGCTTACACAGCAAAATCATGCACACAACCACACAGCACACATACATTGTACAACAGACCAAACCATGCCTTTTTTTTCTTCAACAGACTCTAAAAAATGCCCACCAAAAAGCAAGTTCGTAGAAAGGAAGGCAGAAGTAGAGCAAATAAAAATAAAAGTTTCCAACCTAAGCATCCATCTGTAGAAGAGTTTCTAGAGAATGTTGGAACAAAACAGCTAATACATTTGTTTACCAAAACAAAGCAAGCCTTAACTACCGAAACTTTACCTCCACAACAAAATGTGGCACAAAGCACAAAACTCTTCACAAAAAATCGGCTACCAGTACCACTTACAATGCTCCTATTAATCCTGATATGGTAACAAGAACCTATAGTAAAAAAAATATTTTAGCAAAACTGTTTCGCCACAGAGTCCTTCAGAATCTAATAAGAAGAGAACCGAAATCATCCACACCGCTTAAAACCTACCGTAGAAAAGTAATCCTACAAGCTCTCGTGGACAGTGCAATCATTCTGAAAAGGAAGTTGTTTATATTGGTGTTAAATAGAATGAAACCACTAACAAAACTAAGTACCAAACTGCAAAAGAAACTTATCAATAAAAGAAATGTGAACAAAACAACTTCTTACATATTTGTGGAGGTGAATGGAGTCACACAACTACCACAGAACCATATTTGAATGAAGAAGCATACAAACAAAATCAAACAAACACAATTGCCATCCATAGCAGTGGACGAGGATATGAAAAAATCAATAATACCATCATGGAACAAGAAATACTGCTTAGAAAAGTATCCCCTCAAAACTCAGAATTACCTCTCGATTCAACTGAATCAGACCATCCAGTATACAAATGGCCGTGCACGTCAATGTGTGCCATTCCTAATAAATCTTTCAAATCTTTACTTCAGTTCCTCAATCAGTATGTGAAAGGTAAAGAGAAAATTAAAATGAAAGTGCTGCAAAATATGGATATCTGTCCAGTGCGCAAATACACAGGACTACAAGGACATTCATTAGGCTGCATTTCTGGACCTATTTGCAAAAGTACCTTCCATGATATCAAAAGGATATCAATACATCATTCAAAAGTAAGAAACCTAGTGTATAAAATACACTATGCTAAAAGTCCAGCTTCAGAATTAGCCAATTTAAATAAGATGCTTCCGCAGAAATTGACCGTATCCAGAGAAAATATTTTGCAATAGTTTTAGAACAGACTACCAACATTTCTGCACATAGCAACCTTCTATTACACACATACAAAAAAGAAATACTAAAATTTAAAAGTGCATCGGCTGAAATACGAAAGCATGTGTGTGTGTGTTGCTGCAGAACGTTTTACAAAAGGAACACAAAAAATGTAGACATAGCATACAAAATAGAAGACAATGAAGATTCCAAATGGTTTGAATTAGCTCTCTACCTTTTAGCCGAAAACAAATATGAAATAATTGAACCCCTAATATGTTGTAGTTACTGCTCTACAAAACTAGACAACAATCAAAGTCCTTCACGTGCTATCACAAATAATTTGGAATTGTTCCCACTACCAGAAACCTTGCAACAACTCAATTTGTACAAGAGCATCATAATTCAAAAAGTTCATCCATTTCAAGCAATTATACGCCTTCACCCAAAAACAGCCAAATTACCTCCCTCTGAATTGGTGAAAGGCATTTGTGGCAAAGTAGTTTATTTGCCATTAGATCTTACAGAATATGTACACACTCTAGGACTGCAACGTTCAATAGAACATTCTTTAATTGTGTTGGTAAATGGTGTACCAACCAAAGACAAAAACATTTGGCAACAACTGGTGGGCTTACATAAAGTTAGACAAGCCTTGCAATATCTAAAAGACAATAACGGATACTACAAGGAAATAAATATTGAAGAAAGCTTAAGGGAACAACTAAAATAATTGAACAGTCAGCAGAAACTGGACAATTTGAACTTCTTGATCCTGCTGCAGTATCCACTCTTTTGGACCAGTACACAATTCATCCATTGCATTCCAATGAAAGCATAGATGATGCACTAGAAACTTACCAAATGCGACAAACCAAAGGTTCACCAATGAGCATATGGGAAAAAAGTATAGAAGCACATGCTTTTCCACTGCTATTTCCTACTGCCAAAGGTAGAGGGTACGATGATAGACCCACCCAGATTACGGCATCAGAATACCGCTCATTACGAATGTATTCCCAAGATCCCAGGTTTAGACAAAATGTGGAATACATATTCCACCTACTCTTTGAAAGTGAAATAGCAACCCTGTGTTACAGAGTTGCACACATTTTGAAATATGGAACCCACTTTCAAAATATGTCAGCTACACAATTAATACAAATAATACAAGATAAAGATGAAGGTTTACATTCAAGTATAACAAATTTGTTTGCAAACATGCGTGGTACAAAAGAATACTGGTTCTGATAACACGGAAACGTACGTTGTATGATCAGAAACCTTGGACCACCAACTTGGTTTGTTACACTTAGTTGTGCAGAATATGCATGGGAAGATTACGCATATCAAACAACAACAAAACCAACATACATTTATTAACACCTGGAGAACTTTGCTCTCTAGATCCAGTTCGTGTGTCAAGATATTTCCATCATCGTTTCATTGCTATGCTACACTTTATTTGTAATAAAACTGTTCCTCCCCTTGGAGAAGTGCAGCACTTTTTTTGGAGAAAAGAATACAAAGCAAGAGGAGCAGCACATATTCACAAGCTTTTATGGATCAAAGGTGCAGCTAAATCTGGTCAGGACACTGATGCCACTGTTTTGCAGTTCATCCAAAATTATGTCACTTGTGAAATCCCTTCACAACGGACACATAGTGACCTGCACAGGCAGATTTTACAATTTCAAAGACACAAATGTGGCAAATATTGTTGTTGCAAATACAAAAACAACGGGAAATACTACACCAAATGCTGATTTGGTTTCCCTAGACCAGTTACAGAAACAGGTGAAGTAAACAACTTCATGTCTTCAGTTCGACATAGTGTGAAAGGTAAATCACCTAAAAACACGTACTACATAAAAAGAACCGAAGAATGTAAGTATACCAATGATTACAATGCAATCATTGCCCTCTTATGGAATGCAAACATAGATGTGCAGTACATTGCAGACAATTCCACTGCTGTGGCACGATATGTTACAGCCTACTTAACAAAAGCTGAAAAAACAGAGCTTCAAAACCTCTGGGATGACTTATCATCAGACAAAACACTATCTCAGAAATTGTACAGCCTAGGCATAAAAATGCTCTCTCATAGAGAATGTGGTGCCTATGAAGCGGCAGATCGTTTAACTGGTACTGCTTTGTACGGAAAATCAGACAACATAGTATGGTTAAGTCTTGGTCCTGCTAAATCTAAAAAAAGAGTTCTGAAATCATATGAGGACATAGAAACAATTGCCAGAAATGATCCCAACAGCCAAGACATTTTAAAAAACAATTTATTAGACACATACTATCCGAACAGGAGTAGCACTTTGGAAAGCATGTGTCTATACCACATAGCTCAAAACTTTGGATACAAAAATAATGTAAAACCCGATGAAAGCAAAGGCAGATATACAGTCACAGATTGTGAAGGCAGCTTAGTGAAACTTACAAAACGAAGCTTGATTAATCATGTTAAATTGTCATTAAAAACTCCTCAACAGAAAAAACTGTATTACATGTCTCTATTACAACTTTTTAAACCATGGAGAAAAGAGAACGAGATACTAGATAACTATGACTGCTATGAAGATGCTTTCAAAGGAAATGAAAGTACTATCACTGATGTGAACTTCACGCAGTACAGAGCAATGTTGCACAATGAACAGCAACACGAAGAAGAACTTCAGGCCCAACTAGATAAAGACTCTTCCGACAGTAGTCAACCTTCTGTAACAGAAAGTCAAGAACCACTAGGACAGCCACTAATAGCAAATGAGGCAGAATTAGCTATCACAGAAGTGGAAAACACCACGTGTGTCACTATCAAGAAAATATAGAAGACTTAACTGTACAACAAACACAACTCAACAAAGAGCAGCACACCATTTTTGAATATATAACTAAACAGATTTCACATGGTGTAGAACACGAACATAAAGAATGTACCTGCCAAAATTACAAACCAATACTACTGTATGTCAGTGGTGAAGCTGGGTCAGGGAAAAACATTATTAATCAAAACATCAGCAAGTTCCTTCAGCAATTGGCAAACAACAAACTATCAGCTGTTGTAACTGCCCCCACAGGTTTAGCTGCCTACAACATAGGTGGTGCCACTTTACACCAATTACTACTTCTTCCAGTAGAATACCAAAACAAATTAGACTACTACAAACTTTCTGCAGATGTCATCTTTGATGTCCTGGGTGTTAGTCTTAGCAGTGCACGGTGGTGGCGCGAGTTATGGTTGCTTAGCTTACCATAACTGGCGAATTTCAAGGGTTTTTTGATTTTTACTTGTAACCATAACGTCCTTTAAACCACCTTTTTTTTACTGAATTTCATAGGTTTTTATTAGTGCAACTTATCCATAACGTCCCTTTAACAAAGTTTTTTCATTGAATATATATATAAATATATATTCAGTGAAAAAACTTTGTTAAAGGGACGTTATGGTTAAGTTGCGCTACTAAAAACCTATGAAATTCAGTGAAAAAACTTTGTTAAAGGGACGTTATGGTTAAGTTGCGCTACTAAGAACCTATGAAATTCAGTGAAAAAACTTTGTTAAGGGGACATTATGGTTCGAAGTAAAACCGAAAAACCCTTGAAATTCGCCAGTTATGGTAAGCTAAGCAACCATAACTCGCGCCACCACCGTGCACTGCTAAGACTAACACCCAGGACATCAAAGATGACATCACAAATGTCATTGATGACATCATTGATGACATCACATGTGTATGTACTTTTCATGAAATATGTGTACAAGGGATTCTTATTATAATGTTGCGAAACAAGTGTCAAGGATCATTGCAATAAATATCATACCCTAATTAGTGCATTGAACGATGCATTGATATAAATAGCATTCTATTATGGGGTTCTATCTAGTATACTAAGCTACTCATACAGAAACATAACATTGTGTGCAGTGTACAAGATGAAGGTAGAATATTTGTAATGTGAATATGTTGAATAATGAAATGATAATTGTTTTCTTAATAGATTTTTGTGTACTGTGAAATATGTAATAAGTAGCTAATAAAACACATGCATTGCATAATTGCATCACTATAGACAAAACACAAAGACACAAGAACACATACCAATATGGGTATATACAGGGAAAGTGAAGTTAGCAAAAAATCACAAGTAGTAGCAGAAACAATTCATAATTTAACTGATTATTTTCATGCAAATAAATGATTGCTCTGTTTCAAAGCTGCTATTTGCCCTAGGTATAAGCATCACTTGATGTGATTGGACCCTAAGGAAAGTAGTGTGAGTACAATGTATACAAGTATGGCCATATACAGGGAAAGTACAGCCATAAAAAAAAAACAACAGAACTATCAGAAAGTGCTCATAAGTCTATTGATTATCTTTATGCACGAAAAGGATTGCTGTCTTTCAAGCTTGTGTATTTCCCGTCTGTATATGTTTCATATGATGTGACTGGACTCTAAGGGAATTACTGTAGGAACCTACTTGAAGGACGTCTACAAATAAAATAAAATGTTTAGTTTTTGACTGTTACTGAAGAAAACCATGTGGCCTAGATATGTCAGCAAAAGAAAAAAGAGTGAGCCAGACATGTGATGTCATCAGTGATGTCATCAATGACATTTGTGATGTCATCTTTGATGTCCTGGGTGTTAGTCTTAGCAGTGCACGGTGGTGGCGCGAGTTATGGTTGCTTAGCTTACCATAACTGGCGAATTTCAAGGGTTTTTCGGTTTTACTTCGAACCATAATGTCCCTTTAACAAAGTTTTTTCACTGAATTTCATAGGGTTTTAGTAGAGCAACTTAACCATAACGTCCCTTTAACAAAGTTTTTTCACTGAATTTCATAGGTTTTTAGTAGCACAACTTAACCATAATGTCCCTTTAACAAAGTTTTTTCATTGAATTTCGTAGGTTTTTAGTAGTGCAACTTAACAATAATGACTTTCACTTTATATGCATATCATATGGAACTGACTGAATCTCTTCTACTGTACTTGATGTCCGCAAACTCATTTAATGTTCGCGGACATGTTCGAAGAACAGTACCACTACCTAAAAAACTCTGTGGGGGTATGTTTGATTGTTATATCATAACATAGGAACATTTAAGAAATTAAAAAAAAGCACACAAACACATTATATGTACTAATACATAAGAAATGTAACCCATATATACAACACACTAACCATTCATTTAAATGCACTATGTTCTAAAATGGAATATACCACAAGAAAATAAATTGGCTTCCAACATAATTACCTCACAAACACAACCGAACTGAGAACAAGAGCAGACCCACTGAGTACATAGGACATATCTTACCTGAAATAGTAAGTGTACTTAATTTTATTCATATATTTATAAACTTTCTGTATTAGAAAAAAAAATATATTATCTTTTTTTTTCTTCTATCACAGAAATGTCTAGTACTCTGGAATGGCTAGAGGAACAATTCCCACATGAAGAAATGTCACAAGATAGTGAAACTAATGGTAAACACTTTATAATATAAACCATTTAATTATTATTATTTTGTATACATTTAACATATATATATATTTTTTTTGTACAGAGTATACCAAAATAGAAAATACTTCAGAAAAACCTGTTATGGATAACACTTTTCACAGTATAGAAGAAAAAATTGATTTATTGTTGACTAATTTTAATAATTTGAAAACTTTTGTGGAAGATCATTTTAAACCAAAAACCTCGTACCATTGCCCCAAATGTACTTGTCCCTCCTCACCATATCCCAGTCAATTATCCCCAAACCCTCTCCATAACCCAAAACGTTTTGATGAGACTTCCATCCCTTCTTCACCTAATAACAATCATGATGAAACCCCTAATTCTCCTGTTTTTGCTTCTGTTTCTGCCTCACCTTCTCTGTCATAAATTATTAATATATGTTAAATAAAGTTTAATTTTTATATTGTGTTGTAAATAGTTTCGTTTTTTTTTTTAAACAATGTAGGTGTCCGCGGACAGTGCAGGTGTTTTGAAATGTTCATAAATAAATGAAAATGGAGGTGTCCTGAAGAACAGTATACCTGTTCGTACTGTTCGCTAGCAAGATAAAACTATTGTAAGAACACACCCGGTGTCCTGAAATGTTCGTAAAAAAAAAAATTAAAGTGTCCTAAAGAACACTATATCTGTCCATAGTGTTTGCTAGCAAGTTCAAACTGTTCTAAGAACACACGCGGTGTCCTGAATTGTTTGTAATTAAACGAAAATGGATGTGTCTTAAAGAACACTATACCTGTTCGTACTGTTTGCTAGCAAGTTGAAAATGTTCTAAGAACACAATTGGTGTCCTGAAATGTTCGAACATAAACGAAATTCAACGTGTCCTGAAGAACACTATATCAGTCCTTACTGTTCGCTAGCAAATTTAAACTGTTCTAAGAACACACGCAGTGTCCTGAAATGTTCGTTTCACGTGTGACGCAATTTTAATTAGTTCAGGACCCGAACAGTGTCCGTAGAACATCAACGCGCATGCGCTAGCCAATCTATGTGCATTTGGTGTCCTGCGGACATGCGCTTCCTTCGCGGACTTGTTCGCGAACGGATCATATGACCGCGCCCACGCTGATCGCGTGTTCTGAATGAGGACACTGTTCGGGTCCCCGAACAAATTAAAATTACATTTTCAATGAATCCATAATATTTTTCAATAAAATCTCACCATGGCACAAGTCCCAGATAGTAATCCTGAGTTTCTACATACCTTTTGAAACTTTTCAAACTTTTTTTTGTGTTCGATTTGTCCGCGGACAGCGCGCATGTCCGCGAACCGCAAACAAGCACCCCTATAAAAGACCACGCCCTAGAGCTTATTCTCATTGTGTTTCTGGCTATTCTTCAGAGCACAGCTATTTCTCCAGCAACTTGCTGATTACACCATCGAGATAGCATCCCTGGCTGCAGAACTGCCACCTGGTGCTGCACCTGCTTCAGCACCACCCCCAATCCCTCCACCACCACCACCTCCCCAAGGGCCTGAAGAGGGGAACAGGAGTGAAGATGCGGAGGAGGAAGAAGAGGATGATGAGAATTAGGTAGAGGAAAACCCTACTACCCGCACTAGGTGTGAGTCTTGGGTGTGGCGGTTATTTACCATTCATGGTAATGTTCCTAAGGCTCATGCGAACCGTGTTACCTGCAATGAGTGCAAAATGATACTCAGTCGCGGGAAGCACGGTAAGTACAGCTTTGGGACCACTACTATGAAGCGACACCTGAGGTAATTTCACTCTGGGGCTATTCACAGGGTTGTACCTTGCGAAGAACGTAGCAGGTTGATTTCCTCTACTTCATCCTCTGTTTCTGATCCTGTCACCACAAGGACCACCTCTGTGGGACAGCGTCTTCCTCAAGCTGCCTCACAGCCCATACAGAATGCTGATGACCCTTACCTTTCGAGGGTCACAGTTGTATGTATGTACTGTGACACAGTACTCTGCAGGGGGGAGCGACTTCGTAGTGCTTTTGAGACTATCGTCTCAGAGCACGAGAAGATCTGCTCACTACCCAAATAAAACCCACTCTACATCTTCCTCTCTCAGCTCGCCCTTTCTTATCCCTGTGGTTGGTGTCCCCCCCTTTACCTTCCTTTCCCCTCCTCTTCTAGTGTGTCGTGTATAAAAAACCCAAAGAAATACAAAATATCAAAAATCAAAAAAAAAATAAGGCTCTTTTCAGAGCCGCAGACAGTTTGCGAACATTTAAAAAATTGGGTTGCTACCCCATCACAAACATTGCAATTTTCTCTGGGAAGAAGTGGTGGCTCTGAAAAGAGCCTTTGGGTGGTGTTTGTAAGTCAAAAATTATAAATGCTTAACACCTACTTCAAAATGGTTGTTGTAATTCCAAAAAAGGTCGCAATGCATTTTGTACATTTCTCAGAAAAATATGATTGCCAGCATAAGTAAGATGGACTCCATCTCTGCGAAAAATGTATGTACTACGAAACATAATATTTTCATTGTGAAAAGAGGACATGCCAAAATCTCTCAGAATGGCACACACAGCCTTATTAACATTGCGCCTTGCTTTTTACATTTCTGGACCAAATGAAGAAGAACGAAGCCAAATTTGTCTCTGCGCAATCCATGAAAATATCACTTGAGAATTAGGAAACATGTCCATAACCTTCCCAAGTCCTTCTTTCATAGCAAATTGCAAAGAAATTCCAGTCACATATCCTAAACTGTTCCCTCCACAATGAATTACAATTATGTCTGGATGTTGCTCTGTCTCCAAAGTAGCACAGAGAGGTAGCAAGTACAACCACTTCATTCCACGTACTCCATGCCAGTGTACTTCCACATGTGGGAATTAAAGATCTACAGCTACTCCACAGCTTTCTGCATGCACCTTCAACCAATGTATCCACGAATCTCCCAAAATCCAAACAATCTGTTTTCTGAAACACACAGCCATAGCTATCTTTTGTTCTCTCAGCAAACGAGAGTATCTGAGAAACTCACTCCTGGCACAACACACCCACTAAACTTTCCTGACCAATCCCTTTCAGTGCTTATTCTCATTTGCATGACTTCTGAACCCAAAAATCCCCGGATCTAACTCCCGATTTCCGCAAACTACCGCCATGTCCGCGGACATATCGTAACATGAACAGTCCTTCTACCATTTCCACTTCACTCTCTCTGCCATTCCCTCATTGAATGTAGCTAAAAAATCACATGACCATGCACCAATCACATTCAATACCTCTAGATCTAACTGCATCATCATAGATCAGCACTGCAAATGTACTGTGAATCTCTCTGAGTGCAAGTGTCATATCATTGGCAAGCACCATCTACCAGAAATACTGTGCAAGTCTCCAAGATTTCTACTTGGAGCTCCATGCATATCCATATGCATGAACACAAACTTCAGGTATGCATATTTTCTGTACAGTAGGTGAACATATTTTCAAACAGACTTTCAGCTTGTGTAATCTGTAAAATGAATTTACTATATTTTTTCAATTTCCTAAAATCAACTATCACTTATAAACCTTTATACTATTTACTTTCTTTATACACACACACTCAAATCATGTTAAACTAACATTTTTTAAATGAAATATATAGACTTCATATATTCAAACAAAATTGCATGCAAGCACAATCTATGTTTAAATCTTTAAAAAAATACTTATACAATTTCATATTTTTTTGTTTTTATTTATTTATTTACTTAATTACTTTAATTTAGACATGACATTGAAGCGGTATTACCTAGAACAGCTTACTTACAGAAATAGTGGTATTCACTGGTATATTATAAATTTCACAAGACATAGTAAAGATATATTTTTTTGCTACAGTTAGTCATTCAATACAATTTGTTCATTAAGAACATATCATATGTACTGAACTGATGCAATGTATCTTATGTAAATAAATTATTTTAATGGTTTTAAAGAAGGCACTGAGGATTTCAATTAAAAAAATCAATATCTAAATTAAAAACAGCGCTATATACAAAGTTACTAATTTGAAGCTTTTACAATTGCAGTGAAGACCAGTCTCCTGAAAAGAAGCAGCCGAATTTGAAGAACAAAGAAGAACTAAGAAGTTACCTGTTATTTTAAGAAAAAAAGTAAGTAGAATATCACCATAATATTTGTATTATTAATCAAACATACTATAACGTTAATACAAGCTATTTTGGTGCCTAAAAATAGAGATTGTGTACCATTTTGTCCAAAAATCTTCATGTCTTAAACAGCGATTTACAGCCAGAATGGCCCATAAATTCCTATTTTTGGACACACAAATTACCCAACTCAACCGCTACAATTTTCATATTATAGAACAAACAACTGTTTTAATTGTATACATTAGATTTACTATTTGTACTTTTCCACACCACTAGCTTACTTTTTTTTGTCATCTGAACCCCAGTTTAGTAACACATAAATTCAAAAATACCTATCCCTATTAGTTGTAGTTCCCAATGCACAATCACACACCATTACATACATCTTTATCATCTTACTCAAACGTGCATGCACACAGCACACATACATTCCAGAACACCCCAACCCATATCTTCTTTATTTTTTTCAACAGACCCTAAAGAATGCCTACCAAAAGTCAAGTCTGTAGAAAGCAACGCAAAAGTAGAGCAAATGAAAATAAAAGTGTCCAACATAAGCATCCATCTCTAGCAGAATTTGTAAAAAAAAGTTGAAACAAAACAGCTAATACAGTCATTTAGTGAAACACAAGAAGTTTCAAGTACAACAACTTTGCCTCCTCTATCAAAATGTAAAACAAACCCAAAAACAATTAACAGAAAATCAGCTATCACTACAGATAAAACTACTTCTTCAGATTTTAATAGAGTGCAAAGTAAGCATACCAAGAAAAGTATTTTAGCCAAAATGTACCGTCACAAAGTCCTTCAAAATCTTATAAAAACAGGAGAGAAATCAGGTTCAATGCTTAAAACCTATCGTAGGAAATTAATCTTAGAAGCGTTGATGGACAGTGCAATTCTTCTGAAAAGAAAGTTATTTATTTTACTGTTAAACAAAATGAAACCACTAACAAAATTAATAACTAAATTACAAAAAAGACTTCTCAATAAGCGAAATGTCAACAGAAAGAACTTCTTAAGTATCTGCGGAGGTGAATGGAATCACACTACAAGCACAGAACCATATTTCAATGAAGAAGCGTACAAACAAAAGCAAACAAATACAATTGCCATACATAGCAGTGGTCAGGGTTATGAAAAAGTGAATAATACCATAATGGAACAAAAAGTACTCCTTATAAAAATATGCCCTGAAAACTTGGAATTACCCCTCCATTCAACTGAATCAGAACGTCTAGTGTACAAATGGCCATGCACGTCAATGTGTAACATTCCCAAACAATGTTTCAAATCTTTACGCCAATTCCTCAATAAATATGTAAAAAGCAAAGACAAAATCATGGATACCTGTTCAGTGCGCAAGTACACAGGACTACAAGGATATTCATTGGCCTGCATTACAGGACCTACTTGTAAAACCACTTTCCATGATATCAAAAGGATATCAACACATCATTCAACTATAAGAAATCTAGTCTATAAACTGTACTATGCTAAAAGTCCTGCTTTAGCACTAGCAAAGTTAAATAACATCCTTCTACATGGTACAGCAAAAGACCTACTTGAAGAAATTCACTAAATCCAGAAAAAATATTTTGGAATTGAAAGCCATTTACAGAATGAAATAGCTTTAAACCAATTAAGCAACAATTCTACATATGGCAACCTTTTACTAAACACATACAAAAAAGAAATACTAAAATTTAAAAGTACATCAGCTGAAGTACCAAACCATGTATGTGTATGTTGCCGTAGAACTTTTTATAAAAGTAACACAAAAACTGTAGACCTATCATACAAAATAGAAGACAATGACGATTCTAAATGGTTTTAATGAGCTCTCTACCTTGTAGCAGAAAACAAATACGAAATAACTGAGCCCTTAATACTTAGCAGTTACTGCACTACAAAACTTGACAACAACCAAACTCCTTCACGTGCTATCACAAATAATTTGGAATTATACCCAGTACCAAAACTCCTACAGCAACTTAATTTATATGAGAGCATCATAATTCAAACAGTACACCCATTTCAAGCAATAATACGCCTTCAACCAAAAACAGCAAAATTACCTCTCTCTGAATTGGTAAAAGGCATTCGTGGAAAAGTAGTTTATTTACCATTAGATCTAAAAGAAAATGTGCATACTCTAGGAGTGCAACGTCCAATGCAGCAATCTTTAATTATCTTAGTAAATGGAGTACCTACAAAAGACAAAAAAATATGGCAACAGCTGGTAGATTTATAAAAAGTTAGACAAGCCTTCCAATATCTTAAAGAGAATAATGAATATTACAAAGAAATTAATATTGAAGAAAACTTGAAAGATACAACTGAAATAATTCAAGAAACACAAGAAGCTGCTGGTCAATTTGAGCTACTAGATCCTGCTACAATGTCAAATACTTTAGACCATTATACAATTCATCCTTTGCACTGTAATGACACCATAGAAGATGTACTGGAAACTTACCAAATGCGTCAAACAAAAGGATCGCCAATCAGCATATGGGAAAAACGTATAGAAGCACATGCTTTTCCTCTACTCTTTCCTACTAGCAAAGGAGGAAGGTATGATGATAGACCCATTCAAATATCAGCTTCAGAATACCGCTCATTACGGATGAATTCTGAAGATCCCAGATTTAGACAAAATGTGGAATACATATTCCACCTACTCTTTGAAAGTGAACTAGCAACTTTATGTTACGGAGTTGCACACATATTAAAATCAGGATCACACTTTCAAAATATGACAGCTACACAATTATTAGAAAAAGTGCAACAAAGGGATGAGGTTTTACAATCAAATATTACAAATCTATTAGCAAATATGCGTGGTACTAAAGAGTACTGGTTTCGACGTCATGAAGATGTACGTTGTATGATCAGAAACCTTGGCCCACCCACTTGGTTTTTTACATTAAGTTGTGCAGAATATGCAGGGGAAGATTTACATGATTTCCTACGCATATCAAATAAAAACAAAACAAACATAGATATTCTAACACCTTGAGAACTTTGTTCTTTGGATCCTGTTAATGTTTCAAGATATTTTCACCATCGCTTCATTGCTATGCTACATTTTATTTGTAATAAAACTGTTCCTCCCCTTGGAGAAGTGCAACACTTCTTTTGGAGAAAAGAATACCAAGTCAGAGGAGCACCACATATCCACATTCTTTTATGGATTAAAGATGCTCCTAAATTTGGTCAAGACCGTGATGCCACTGTTTTACAGTTTATTGAAAAATATGTCACTTGTGAAATTCCATCAGAAGCCACAAATAGTGATCTTCATGCACAAATTTTACAACTTCAAAGACCCAAATGTGGAAAATATTGTCGTCGCAAATACAAAAACAAAGGGAAATACTACACCAAATGCCGATTTGGTTTCCCTAGACCAGTTACAAATACAGGTCAAGTGAACAACCTCATGTCTTCAGTTAGACATAGTGTTAAAGGTAAGTCACCTAAAAATACATATTACATAAAAAGAAAAGAAGAAGAAAAATATATCAATGATTATAATGCAATCATTGCCCACTTATGGAATGCAAACATAGATGTGCAGTACATTGCAGACAATTCTAATGCAGTTGCATGATATGTCACAGCATACTTAACTAAAGCAGAAAAGACAGAGCTCCAAGACCTCTGGAATGACCTGTCATCAGATAAAACAGTATCTCAGAAATTATACAGCATGGGCATAAAAATGCTCACCCATAGAGAATGTGGATCATATGAAGCAGCTGATCGTTTAACTGGTACTGCATTGTATGGTAAATCAGAAAATATAGTACGGCTAAGTCTTGGTCCAGCTAAATCTAGAAAAAGATTTCTAAAATCATATGAAGATATAGAAACAATAGCCAAACATGATCCCAACAGCCAAGACATTTTAAAAAACAATTTATTGGACACATACTACCCATACAGAAGTAATACTTTGGAAAACATGTGTCTATACCACATAGCCCAAAACCTCACATACAAAAATAATATAAAACCTGATAAAAAAGGTAAATATAGAGTGACAGACTGTGAAGGCAGCTTAGTTAAACTCACTAAACCAAATTTAATTAATCATATCCAATTGTCATTAAAGACTCCTCAACATAAAGAAGTATGTTACATGCCCCTGCTACAACTCTTCAAACCATGGAGAAAAGAAGAACAATTACTAGATAACTATGACTCATATGAGGATGCTTTCAAAGCAAATGAAAGCACTATAACTGATGTAAACTTTACACAAGTCAAAACAATGTTGCACAATGAACAGCAACACGAAGAAGAACTCCAAGCCCAACTAGATAAGGACACTCCTGACAGTAGTCAACCTTCTGTAACAGGAAGCCAAGAACCACTGGGAGAACCACTAATAATAAATGAGGCAGAATTAGCTATGATAGAAGTAGAAAACACCATGTGTCAGTATGAAGATAAGGAAGACTTAACTATACTACAATCAAAACTAAACAATGAGCAAAATAGCATTTTTCAAGAAGTAACAAAACAAATTGCACATGGTGTAAAACATGAAAATAAAGAATGTTCCTGCCATAATTATAAACCTATACTACTGTACGTCAGTGGTGAAGCTGGTTCTGGCAAAACATTCCTAATCAAAATCATTAGTAAGTTCCTTCAACAATTGACAAACAACAAACTGTCAGCTGTTGTCACTGCCACCACAGGTTTAGCTGCCTGCAACATAGGTGGTGTTACATTACACCGATTACTACTACTACCAGTAGAACACCAGAACAAATTGGACTATTACAAACTTTCTGCAGAAGCTGCAATGGAATTACGCAGAGTATTGAAACAAATGAAAATGCTACTAATAGATGAAGTGAGCATGGTCTCCAACCTGATGTTAGCTTTGATTCACCTCAGATTACAAGAAGTACTCAAAACAGACTATGAAGAGCTCTTTGCAGGAAAACACATTATTGTTTTTGGAGATCTGCTTCAATTAACACCAGTAAAAGGTGAGCCTATTTTTAAAACATTAGGACACAAACTCTGCCGTAAAACTGTTGGCAGCATTGGAAATGTCAACCTTTGGCAACATTTCCAATACAGAGAATTAACAGAAAACATGCGGCAATCTGCAGATCTCACTTATGCCAACATTTTAAAAAGTATCAGAGTTGGTATACTTTCTAAAGAAGCAGAAGTAATATTGAAAACCCGGCACATTAATGCACTTTATGGCGATAATGCATGTGCTACGGATGTTATGGAACAATTAGCCCACAAAAATGTCAATTGTATGGCCTTAATGACAACTCTTGCAAGCTGTTTCAAATTTAATGAAATCATGCTAAGTAAAGAAATGCAACCAATCATGGAAATTAGCGCCACAGACAAACTAGATGTACATGGTATGACACTACCCATGTGTGACCAAGCCACAACAAGACTAAATAGTTTAGAAAAATAAATCTCAAACACAGCAGGCTTAGAAAAGATATTAAAATTATCCTTAAATTGCAGAGTAATGCTTAAACGTAACCTTGACGTGGACCAAGGACTAGTTAATGGAGCACTGGGTACAGTTGTTGGCTTTCAAACATACCCACGCGACAACACAATTCAGTTTGTCAATATACTCTTTGACAAACTTTCAGGAGTAAAAAGGATAGGACGCTCAACAGCTAGATTCCTTCTCTTAAAAGATATGTATGTACGCAGAGAACAATTTTCTCTAACTCTTGCATACGCAGTCACAATTCATAAATCACAAGGTCTTACCCTAGACAAAGCAATGATAGATATTGGTAACACAGTCTTTAAAGAAGGCATGAGCTAGGTAGCACTATCACGCTTACGTACACTTGACGGTCTATTTCTAATCAACTTTGATGCAAGTAAAATAAACGCTGATATTCCTTGCATTTTAGAATACAATAGACTTCGCTCACTATACACCCCCCACCTAAACACATATTCTGTTCCACAAAAAGTAAAACGTTATAAAAGAAAAATAAATCAAAATGCAACAGGATGTCACTGCAAATCCTCCAAAGAGAGTAAAAGAAACTAATACTTCATCAAGTACCATAAGCAAAAAAGAATCAATTAGGGAAAGTAAACCAAGTACTTCTTTAAAGAAGGAAGACAAACTCCAAAAAAAGCAGTTAGATACAGAACTACCTGGACCAAAATTCTCAAATATAGTTGGTGTAAGTTGCTATGCAAATGTAGCAATGAATATTCTATCTCAATTACCACCAATTGTTGACAACATTTACTTACACAGTACAGACCCATTGTGTTTGCAAATGTTAGTACTTCACAGAAATGCAGCAAACAATCCTGACAACACGTATAGTGTTTTTGGAATAAGACAACAATTGGACTACTGTGCTGGAATGGTGAAATTCACTATAAATTCACAGGAAGATCCACAAGAATTTCTAAGGTACTTACTACAAGTACTGGAAAACAAAAACATACCTATAAATGAAATCTTTCAGATTTCATACATGTGGAAAATACATGCACTCTCTGCAACAATGTGACACAAGAAGAAATCCCCAATGAACGCTTCATATATATATCAATACCAAATTGTGAATCCATTCCATTTCAACGGCTTGTACAAAATGCAAGCCATGGTAGATTATGCTCTACCTGCAATTCAGATAATCGCTCCACTTTAGTAATACAAACACATAGTAAATACATAATACTAATGCTTCTACGTTACAATGCAGTTGGTACCAAAAACAACTGCAAGCTGACTGGATTTACACATGGTCAAATATCACTTGGTATGAAAACCTTCACAACAATAGGTATAATCTACCACGCAGGAGCCACAACCAATTCAGGGCACTACACTGCATATATAAAAAAGAAATGTGGATGGTTTGAATGTAATGATAGTACCATTACTCTAAAGGAGAGATTACCAGGAAATCTTACAAACGCTTATTTGATGTTCTTAAAACCAAAATTTGATAACTAAACTGTATTTAAACCCTAAGTAAACTTGTGTTAAAATAATATAAACTGTTAGAATACTCCAAAAGCTATCTAACTGCTCAAAGATTCTACAACAACTAATCAGATAAATGAATACCACTAAATTAGACCAAAAAATACACAGTTAGAATACGCCAATTGGTATCTAACTGCTCCAAAATTTTATAATATCAAAACAAATAAATAATATGTTACTGCTCCAAAAAAATACAACAAGCCAAAGTATAAAGCATTAGCCAGAAACAACAAGTGAACACTGAAAACAAACAAACAAATAAACTGTAGCATAACAGAAAACGTTTTTTTTTTTCTCCCACAGACCCAATGATTTTAGCAACAAATACAGAAACTGAGCAAATTGCACAGTACTCCGATTTGTAATCTACTAAATATGAGGGTCCAAAAAAAAGGTATATTGATTATACAATGTAATAAGTCATTACAAAATACTAATACTAACATGCTATTTTCTTTTATCACAGAAATGAACAAGAAAAACATGGACTCCCGTTACTAGACCAAACAGTAAGTATACAATAATAAGGAGAACCATAGCAGCATATCACATCCATAGTATCTAATACCTTTGTTCCTTATACATTTGTTTTTCACCCAAAGAAATAAGCAAATATGAATGTGATATGCTGCGGTGGTTGTTGCCAGGGCATAGAGTCTTGGGTGCATAGCCAAATGGCCATGCACCCAAGACTCTATGCCCTGACAACAACCACCGCAGCATATCAGATCCATAGAGTCAAACATTTCAACTGTGGTCTATGGAAACTTTTAATGTCCGCGGACATTATGAGTGTTCTTAGAACACTTTCAACTTGCCAGCGAACAATACGAACAGCGTTTTCAGGACACCCCCTACGAACATTTCAGAACAACGCGATAGTTCTTAGAACACATTCAACTTGACAACGATCAATACGGACAGCCTCTTCAGGACACCCCCATTTTGTTTATTTGCGAACATTTCAGGACGCTGTGAGTGTTCTTAGAACACATTCAACTTGCCAGCGAACAATACGGACTACGCCTTCAGGACACCCCCTACGAACATTCCAGGACACCGGGAGTGTTCTTAGAAATGTCTTCAGAACACCACTATCTTGTTTATTTGCGAACATTTCAGGACACCGCGAGTGTTCTTAGAACCCATTCAACTTGACAGACACCCCCTACGAACATTCCTCAGAGACCGCGAGTGTTCTTAGAAGCGTCTTCAGAACACCACCAACTTGTTCATTTGCGAACATTTCAGGACACTGCGAGTGTTCTTAGAACACATTCAACTTGACAACGAACAATACGGACAGTGTCCTCAGAACACCCCATTTCGTTTATTTGCGAAAATTTCAGGACACCATGAGTGTTCTAAGAACACATTCAACTTGACAGAGAACAATACGGACAGCGTCCTCAGGACACCCCCATTTTGTTTATTTGCGTACATTTCAGGACACTGCGAGTGTTCTTAGAACACATTCAACTTGCCAGCGAACAATACAGACTACGCCTCCAGGACACCCCCTACGAACATTCCAGGACACCCGGAGTGTTCTTAGAAACATCTTCAGAACACCCCCATTTTGTTTATTTGCGAACATTTCAGGACACCGCGAGTGTTCTTAGAACACATTCAACTTGACAGAGAACAATACGGACAGCGTCTTCAGGACAACCCCTACGAACATTCCCCAGACACCGTGAGTGTTCTTAGAACCGTCTTCAGAACACCACCATCTTGTTTATTTGCGAACATTTCAGGACACCGCGAGTGTTCTTAGAACACATTCAACTTGACAGAGAACAATACGGACAGTGTCCTCAGGACACCCCCATTTTGTTTATTTGCGAACATTTCAGGACACCGCGAGTGCTCTTAGAACACATTCAACTTGTCAGCCACAACCCCCATTCATATTTGCGAACATTTCAGGACACAGTGAGTGTTCGACAATGACTTCAGAACACCCCCATTTTGTGTATTTGTGAACAATTCAGGACACCACGAGTGTTCTTAGAACATATTCAACTTGACAACGAACAATATGGACAGCGTCCTCAGGACACCCCCATTTTGTTTATTTGCGAACATTTCAGGACACTGCGAGTGTTCTTAGAACAGTTTCAGTTTGCTTGCGAACAAAACGGACACATATTGAGTCCTCAGAACACCCCCCAATCAGTTTATTAAGAACATTTCAGAACACCTGTGATGTCCGCAGACAAATCGAACACAAAAAGAATGTCTAACACATACAAAACACAACTTTCATCCTATCTCATACACTCCCACCCTCCCCAAACACTCCTACACACCAACACACTCTACTAAATACAAATTTTGAACAAAGTTTCACCATGCTGTCCGCGGACGACTGCAAATCCAAGATGGCGGGCGCTACCGAAAATCTGACGCGCTTCATGCTCCACGCCGTCCAATCAGCGAACACGTTGCATGTCCGCGAACATCACGCAAGCCGATTGGCCAATCAGGACACTGTCCGTGGAGCAAACAGGGAAGTGTGTCCGCGGACCGAACACAGATATCACTAATTTTTTTTTACCTACTTTTTGGTCATTTTAAAAAAGAATACTGGACGGATTTTCACCAAATTTGCAAAAGCACGCTTTCGGGACCAAGCCGCTGCTCCTGGTCCAAATTTGGTGAAAATCCGTCCAGCGGTTTGGGCTGTAGACGCGAGCCACATTTTTTTGCCCCCCCGGACGAATCCTAACCAAACTTTGTAAAACAATTCAGAGTGACCCAAATACTTTTTTTGCAAAGTTTGGTGAGGATCCGTCCTGGGAGAGCGAAGTTATAAGCCACCCAAAAAGTGCTCTTCCTATGGAAACACCAACTTAACCATAACTACATGGCCACTACCGTGGCCATGTAATATATATATTTATATATATATATATATATATATATATATATATATATATATATATATATATATATATATATGATGAAAACACTTTGTTAAAGGGACGTATGGTTAAGTTGCACTAATAAAAAACTATGAAATTCAATTAAAAATGTTTGTTAAAGGGAAGTTATGGTTAAGTTGCACTAATAAAAACCTATGAAAGTCAACATTTTCCCCTGTCCACCTACCCCGCCATATAAGTGTTTCGTGCCTCTTCCCTCATTCCCCCCCCACCTTTCATTCTAAGCTCTCCTGTCAAAATAAAATACATCTGAAAACAAGAATGGAAATGTTCCTTTAGGAACCACTTTTCACAGTTAAAAAATAGAACTGAAAAAAAGTATTATTTCTCAAAAAAGTAATTAGACTCAATAAGATTTTCCAACATTCCCATTTGCATTCTGTGTTATGCTAAACGAAATATTGTGGCATTCATTCCCCGTTCCAGGGACTGGAACAGTGGATACTGGCCCGGCAGACCAAGTTATCAGCCCAAGCTAAGCAATAGTGGATAACTAGATCTCCGGACCATTATCCCCCATTCCAGCATGTGGCATCCGTGTAGGAAGGAAAATCCTTTTCCAAGATGGCCACCATGGAAAGGGAAGGTGGGGTTCCATACAGGGCCCCTCTTCGCTTTCCATGGCAGCCTGCAGAAAGCGAAAAGAGAACCCTTTGACCATATTACCACAAGCACATTTTTCTTCCCTTTCAAACCTATCCCAATTTCGAATAACTTTACCACAAAGCCAATCCCAGGTGTACATGGCCACTTTAACCCCATGTGGTGTCCCTCATGGTCATGGCCCGAAGCCAGATTGTCCGGATCAGGACCTTATTCCATGACCCGGACAATCTGGCCACTGCCCATGGCCACAGCCTACACCTCAGTCACCAAAGGTATATCACTATTTTTTGTACCTACATTATCACATTTTTAGAACCTACAATATGACACTTGTCAAAAAATAAAACACAGGCACATTTGCAAAACCATGCTTTCAGGTCCTTGCCAATGCTCCTTACACAAGTTTGCTGGAAATCCACCCATGTTTTATTTTTTCAAAAGTGTCAAATGTATGCATGTACAATAGTCATATAACCTAGACCCCTCTTGACAAAATCCCACCACACTTTGCCAAAATATTTATATCTAGATCTATAATCTTTTTACAAACCTTTGTGTAGAGTTGTCAAATGGCGCCACATTTATAAGCCTTTACAATATTTTGGGACCCCCCTCTAATTTTGCCCCCTCTTGACAAAATCCCAACAAACTTTGCAAAAACATTTATATCTAGATCTATTATCAGTTTGCCAAATTAAGTGTAGATTCGTCAAATGGCACCTCATCCATAAGCCTTTTCATTATTTTGGGACCCCCCCTCTAATTGTGTCCACTCTTGATAGAATCCCATCAAACTTTGCAAACGCATTCAGAATCAGGCCAGGAAAATGATTGCAGAATCTCATGCAGTTTCATTAAGTGGCGCCAGAGTTATAAGCCATCCAAGAACTGCTTTTCACCATCCCTGGATCTCCGCGAACTTCACAGGACTGTTCGCTAACTTTTATGGTGAAAAACACCCGTTTTATTTGCTTCTTGCAGCCAAATCCCATCCCATCCTCATCACCACTGACCTCCCCAGTGATTATTTGATAAATTTGACAGGTGCAATGTTGTGTTTTTAAGTATGTTTTTATTGTTATGTCCACGGACAGTGGCCGAAGTCCTTGAATCCAAGATGGCAGGCGTTTTCAAAAATCTGACGCACTTCACGCTTTTCACCATCCAGACATGCCGTATATAAACCCCCCACAATCCCCACTAGGGGTGTTACCACAAGTAGTACAGCAGCAGACATGCCACAGATATGACAGTCCAAAGCCCTTGTGTAAATGGCTGTTAGACCGAACCATCCTTGCGAGCCCGTGGAAAAGGGAAGCAGGAGTGGCCCATGTGAGTCAGGACCCCAAGCTGCAAACACATACACGAGACAAGCTTGAAGGGCCCAGCTGGAACAGAGGATACTTTCAAAAGCCCCAAAGCACCACACCGTCACATGAATGCACAATAGAAAAGCAATTTTAAACTATATTAACTAATTAAACTAACTATCAAAAACCATATTAACTAACTAAACTAAGAAGAAAAATCAGAAATGGCCACATATGACCCGGGGGTGGGGGGAGGAACGCAGGAGGGGGGAGTTACAGGGTGCACCTCAACACCCACATGTAATGATGTTGAGACAAAAAAAACCTCCATGGGCTCAACGCCTGCACAGCCCGACCTGTGTGGGAGATATCTTGTCGTCCCCATCACCCTCTTCCTGAAAAGGTTGACGTGGCACAGTACCCTGTCCATGCCTAGGCGCAGCTTGCCCCTCGTCACCAGCAAGTCTGCGGGACAGGTGAGCCTGGTTCTGTGCAGCGATGACACGTACGTCAGCATGTAGAACTTTGCGCGATACACGTAACACAGAGTTCTTCCTGCGTGGAGTGGCTGGACAACTGGTATACCTCCCGGCAAGCACGTAGCTCAGCCGAGATGGTACTCTCTAGCTGCTCCAACCTCTCCTCTGACCGCTTCCTCTGGGACATCAAGAGCACACCCAGATTAGATCTGAGGGATTCATACTGAACCCTCATGGCCTCCATGTGTGCCTCTGTGTGAGCAGCAATTGCTTGATGCAAAGACACCACTTCAGCCCTACGTGCCCTGTCTGAGGATGCCATGCCCAGCCTGAGCGAGCGGGCCGTGGACTGCGCCACCCGCTGCTGGTGTTCAACCTGCCTACCAGGGGGTGGCATGGATTGGGCCACACGTTCCATGCTCTCAGTGATGTTATCAATTGCTGCCCCTTGGTGTTCTGAATTGGCAACCATGGCTTGCTCCCACTCAGTATACCCCAGTGGCTCCCGGCCACTGCATTGCTGGGCTTGACACCTGCGGGGCCCAAGGCGCTGACGTCCTTGTTGGGTCGGCTGCAGGACTACATTCCTCTGTCGACCTGATGCCCCAGGCACATCAGCAACTTGAGTGGAGGGTAACTCTGCATCCCGATTCACCACAGGCGGAGGTCCCACCACCATCTGGCCCCTCAGTGCAGGTGTCGCGGACAGAGGCGCGTCCACATCAGAAACACTCACCCCTGACGAATGGACCCTATGCACATCCAACTCAACATTGTCGTCAGAGTGATCATCCGTGCTAGACTCATTGCCAGCCCTAGACAAGATGGTCTGTAACACAAGTGGGTTCTCGTGGCCTACCAACCCATGACCCCAACTTGTGCTGGATTGCTGGTGTGATAGCAACCCTGTGTCTGGCATGACAACACCATCCTCTGGCTGCATTGCATCATCATCTGGAAAGGGGGGAAACGATGAACATTACTACACATGTCAGAAGCACATAAAACACACACACATAGACATCACATACACAGCCAGCAAATGAAGCAGACATGTCACACACACAGGAGAACCTGTCATGCATCCAGTGGCCATGATATGCATACACATCCAAAAAGCAGAAATGGATGTGTGTAAATAGCAAAGCCTACAGTATTACAAAATGTAGTATATGAACTCCATCAGACACCACCTCTGTCTGGCACATGTCACAGGCAGAAAAGACAGATGGTAACTAAGAGATGCAACACACCATAAGCATGCCTGAACTGCAAATTGACCACTGCTGCAAGTGAATCCAAACACACAATGACACAGTTAACATGCATGTAGCCATGCATCACTGAAGCATCATCATCAATATAGCCGCATCCATCTGCAGGTCGCCCCATACCGGGTGGCATGGGCCATGTAGAAGTAGTGAATGTCAAAAGCAATGCAAGGGTCTGCAACCAGGCATGAGGGACCATAACGTCCCGTACTGTGCGAGCTGCAGGACATGAGGCCTCCACAACACCCCTCAGGGCCTGATTGTGCACATTGGGCTATGAATGTGCCTATTACATCATTTCTTGTGGGAATCTTCACGCCCAGGAGGCACCATAGCCATACACATACTACACAACAGTGAACTTTTGGCATACTGCCAGTTCCACATAACGTGTGCAATGCATAAATGTCTAGAGCATAAACGTCTATCAACTACATATTAGTCAGTCAACTAGAAAGCTGCAGAAGACACATTTGTAAATTGACACTTTCACAAACACATAAGTGAGTACTTTCAATGTTGCACCACACAACGTTGCAGCTGCCTGCATATGTACATGGGAAAGTGTTCAAATACACCCATTTCCCCTTACACCTGTATTGTGAACATGACCAGCATCCAATACACCAAAGCAAGCAGCCATAACGCTGCTTGCTTGGATGTATGTTGAACTGCACACATACACATGTGAAGGATGCTGCACAGTCATCACAATCCGATTGGCAGGCTACAGCCAATCACTGCCCTACGCCAGTTGGTATAGGCCGCACATTGACCAATACACCCATCTAAACAACCACTAGGGAGTTACAATACTGTGCCCGTCGCATACATGACAGAGAAGGGATGAAAAAGAGTCCACACATGCCAGGTGACTTTGACATTGCATCAGTGAGTACTAATGTAGAAGGGTGAAACCCGGCTCAGGCGTGGGTTGATGCAGTGCAGGACATGTGTACATGAGCCACTATCTACATGAACAAGTACATCATGAGGTACACCAATAGATGTGAAGGCAGTGCAAGGGCAAGTTTAGTCATCACGTGCAATGTGCACGCAATGTGTTGCATGGCTACATGCAAACTCCCCACCCCCCTTAAGTGAAAATGCAGGGAGGCATTGCATGGCAGCAAAAGGGTGACTAGAGACCTGTGTATTGCCAGACAGTGTTGACTAGCGTCAATTGCATCATCTGAGTCAACTGACGACGCAGCTGATGATGATGGGACAGTAAGCAGGACACATGATGAACCCTCAGTAGTACACCCATGTGTGCAGAAGCCACTACACCAGTTGAACAGAGTCAGTGGGCCAGAAACAGGGTGAGGCCTGTTCCCCACACAGAAAGTGACACCCTAAACCTGTGTTTGATTCTGGCCTGAGCCAGAGTGGGCATGGAATTGATGATCAAATGCCAGAAAATGTAGGACAGGCTGGACACGTACTATTGTGATCATCCTGTCAAGGACACATAGCGGCATGCATGGAATGCACATGAAGCATGAATGGGCACTCATGTCCCTGTGGAGTATCTGCACAGTTCAAGTGAGACACCCTGCATCAAGGACAGAGGATGTACCCCACTGCATGTGTCTGGCAGGTTGGCTGGTGGATGTTTGCACGGAGACAGGAGCCTTCAACAGGCCATTGCAGTACGCCAACTTGATGCACACCAGTGCCATGGTGAAATTGTGGTGCAGGGGAGGGGCAAAGGAGCATGCCTACGTGGAGTACCCACATGCAGTCCGAAGACACATGCACGCCGGTCATGCAATGACATAGTCCCAGTTCTGAGAGGAAAGACACCCAAGGCTACATGCAGAATGGCCAGTGAGCTGGAACATGGACCAGAGGGGCAGCCGGGTGAGTAGCATGTGAGTAGGGTGCAAGTGTGGCCATGAGGACAGTCCCCGTCTGCTCTACATGTCCAGCATCCTGCACACCAGTCACGTATAATTGAAGCATTCCATGACTTGCACATGGGAACCATGTACACATGACATGTAGTGGCAGTCAAGCACAACACATCACACAAACAAATCACACATGTCCTCGACAAAGACGCTACAACACTCACTGGACGGGGCATCAAAGTCCAGCATCTCTCCCACTCCTTCGACCATTCCTGCTGGTATGAACTCTGCAGCGACAGACTCGTGCGGAGTGAGGTCTTCCTCCTCAGGTGGTGGCCCACTGCCCGTCACCAGAGTCATGTTGTAATTAGAGGCACGCTTTGCCTTAGTACTGCATCTGAGGTCATCCCAATGCTTTTTGCACTCTTGAGCTGTGCGCACCGCATGACCGAATGCACTCACATGATCCGCAACTTGCTTCCAGTGGGACATACGATGGGCAGCCGTAGTTTGACAATTGGGCCCCACTAGCATATCACGGTTGTGGTCCCACACGTAGTCCACAAGGAAGTCCAGTTCCTGCTTGCAGAAAGGCTTCTTCCTCGACATGCCGGAGGCCGGAGCTGTGTCTGAGGTTCCAGCCTCTACTGCAGGTGCAACCTTCCTCCACTTGGACAGTGGTGCGGACCCTGGCTGCCAAATGCCGTCCTGATCAGTATGGGCAGTGGTGCTGGTGGATTGAACCGAGGGAGTGGCAGGTGGAACAAGGACGGAAGCCCTGACTTGTGTCATTGGCTGCTGGGTGCCTTGGAATGGACCCTGCGCAGCAACATCCGCTGTCCCAGGGTCATTGACCGGGACTGTCCTGGATGGTAGACTCGCAACTGGGCTTGTGTCATCTGCATCTGCCCCTGCATTTGCCAACACCGTCTGTTCGAGGCAGCAGATGACATTACTGCCACAGGGACACGTGCCTTGGTCAGGGCAGCCCTGCGTGCACCTACAGTGTGCCTCCTGACCTCCTGGAAATCTTCCATGGACTCTTCAGGTGCCAACTCAGCCTGCGCTGGCAGACCCTGAGCTTGGGTGGTGGTGTCCACAGCTGCACCTACAGCTACCACTACCCTTGGGCCTGTGGCAGTCGGTGAAACGGACTGCCGGGTCACATGTGCGCCAGTGCCAGATGCAAGAACTGCACCTCCCAGAGCCGCAGGGGGGTGGTGGCATGACTGCACCAAGACGTGGCACAACATCATGCCGAAGTGGCGCACCCCTGCCTCTTCCCCTCTGCAACTACCCTGGATACCCTGGAGTCCCCCTGCTCCCTGGTCACCCCGGCCAAGTCCCTAACCACGCCCGCCACGTGGAGTACGCCCAGCTGAGGTGCCCCTCACCTTACGTGGCCTCCCAGCCATGGCACAGATGGAGTAGTGCCAGCACAGATGTAGTAGTGCCAATGGGAGGTGCACACGCCAATTGTCCTGGGCAATTGGGGTGAAGGGGGTGGGATACAAGATGTTAACAGTACCCGTGCACCTGCAAGGCTGTATGTGACCCCGGTGATGAAGTGACGGGTCACGCAACGCTCAGGCACCCCAAAACTGCTGTAAAACCATGCGCGCAACCCCCAGTAGCCCACGTGTGTGGAAGTAACCTCCCGCAGTACGCGGTGGCACCCAGGAACACGAAAAACACGTACTAATGGGACACGCAGGCTACTATGACCTTGAAAACGGTACACGATACACAGGTGGGCCCGCAGAGGGAAAAATAGCATGCGCGACTCACCGTCTGACTAGCGTGATAATGAAAAACACGCGTAGCCAATACCCCCGCCAAAGGAAAAGATACGTCCTTGATCCGCTGTGAAGTTGTGATGGCGCGCGAAACAACACAAAGTAGCAACACACACGTTGGTCTCCACGAAAGGCACGTACAGCAAACTGCTGGCCCCACTCACATTTAACCTGTGCTGAGGGAAACGCCTGCGCGCGTCACGTCACTTACGTGCTTAGGCCCTTTCCTTCGATTACACGCGTGTTTCTTCACATGCTGAATCACTATGCACCCGTCACGAGGGAAACGCCTGCCTGCGTAACGTTACAGATGCGCTTACGCGCTAAGGGCCTTTCCTCCAATTACACGCTGACGTGCAGTTTTTTCACGTGCCAAATCACTCTGTATCAAGCTGGCCACGTAACAACACACGGAAGACCACGCTACTGCCCAGAAGGCCATTTTCCTGCCCCCCAGATCCCTGAGCACGCTCCCATCTCTCATCTGCTGCTGCCTGCCTGCCTGCTGGCCACGTGCCCTGCTGTTTGGTGCCTGCACGTCAGCCATCTGCAGGGGGCCAGTTGATGTGACCACCCCTGCTGGAACAGAAGACTCCCAACTGGGATTCCATCACTCCACAGCCCAGCCCCAGGACCCAGTTGCCCACCCACACCTGCCTCGGGGGTTGCCATGTCGGACACAACACCATCTGGCACCATGGCAACCCCCCAGCAGAGAGGCAGAGGGCTACCAGCTTCAGTGCCAATGAAGTTGGCATCCTGGTGGAGCAAGTCCTGGGGCAGTATGATGCCCTCTTTGGAAGTTCACGCGCCGACAATGAAGGACGGAAGAAGATCTGGATGGACATTGTGGCTGCCATCGACGTGGAGGGGGTGGCAGCTCGTGACATTCAACACGTCTGGAAGCGCTGGGAGGACTTCAGTTCCAGGACCCTCAACAAGGCCTGGCAACTCTTGAAGGCAGCTGATGCTGAGGGGGTGCCGGGTCTGCCTTACCAACAACCAGATCAGGGTCCTGGAATGTGTACGCCCAGTGCTCCACCTCCAGGTCCTTGAGAGGCAGACCGGTCCGGAGTCAAGTGGTAAGTGTACATGCGTACTGATTGGACGCTGTGCATGTTGAGGTGTGCCAGGAGTGTGCAGGTTGGACATTGTAGGCCCATGTATGGATGTGTATGTACAGGGACAAGAGCCTGCCACATGTGAGTCCTGTCATGTGTGAGACACATCAATGGTGTATGTGTTTAAATGCATGCTGGCCAAATGCATGCGTGGGTGCACACATGTTTACATTTCTGTGTATGTACTGTGGCATGGTTGTGGTGTCACACATGGATGCTGGTTCCACCTGCATGTATCTGCACTATGTACATGTGCATGTGTGTGTATTTGACAAGTGTGCAACTGTGATACATCATGGATGCATGTGACACTGACATGTAGGAGGCTGACTGGCAGATGTGACATGGATCCAGGAAATCAACAATTGAGCCGTAGGACTTGCCCTCCGCCATTGTATATAGTTAATTAGTGTTAGGTTTCCTTTATATTTTTCTTTCTTTTGGGGCACATGGACTATGCCCCACATTTTTGTATATAGTTGTTTATTAGATAGGGTTTTTTGTAGGTTTCATTTGGATTGTTGGGCTCATGGACCCTGGATTTATACATTGTATATAGTTGAAGATTACATTTTTTTATTTTTTTACCATGGAGCAAAGGATGTTTTTTTTTTCCTTTGGATTTGCTTTGATGGACAAACCCTTTGGAGCCATTTTCCTTTGGAATTATTTGGATTCTGCATTCATATTCTTTTTTTATATTATTTTGGACATGCAGCCTTTTGTTTATTATTTCTATTATTGTGTAGTTTTCTTTCATTCCATTGCTTTTATATTTCATACATTTTGGTTTCATACTTCATTTGTGTGGTATTTTATCATTGGTTTCATGCATGTCACAATGTGGGTTTTCTCATTCACTTGCACCCATTGTGTGTGTGTGACGGACATCCATTGATGTATATACTTGCCATTTGGGATATATCATGTAATGGGGATTTCAATGTGGGGTGGATGGAATACTTGTTTGGGTGTTTGGCCAGGGGTGGCATGGGGTGGGATTTGGCTGGCCACAAGGGCCATGTGTGGGGATCATGATGACGTGTTGGGGGGACATGAGTCGGGGCCTGCTGGCAGGTGCCCGTCAATGCTGGGTGGCTGGGGGTACAGGGGGACATGAGTCGTGGCCTGCTGGCAGGTGCCCGTCAATGCTGGGTGGCTGAAGGTGCAGGGGGACATGAGTCGGGGCTGCTGGCAGGTGCCCGTCAATACTGGGTGGCTGGGGTGCAGGGGGACATGAGTCGGGGGCCTGATGGCAGGTGCACGTCAATGATGGGTGGGTGGGGGTGCAGGGGGACTTGAGTCGGGGCCTGCTGGCAGGTGCCCGTCAATGCTGGGTGGGTGGGGGTGCAGGAGGACATGAGTTGGGGCCTGCTGGTAGGTGCCCGTCAATGCTGGTTGGCTGGGGTGCAGGGGGACTTGAGTCGGGGCCGGCTGGCAGGTGCCCGTCAATGCTGGGTGGCTGGAGGTACACGGGGACATGTGTCAGGGCCTGCTGGCAGGTGCCCGTCAATGCTGGGTGGGTGGGGGTACAGAAGGACATGAGTCAGGGCCTGCTGGCAGGTGCCCGTCAATGCTGGGTGGGTGGGGTGCAGGGGGACTTGAATCGGGGCCTGCTGGCAGGTGCCCATCAATGCTGGGTGGCTGGGGGTGCAGGGGTACACTACCATACGTGCATTAGAGGGAACCCATTTCATGATAGCAGTGTGACACTAAAGTGAATTTTAGAATGTCTCAAATGGAGGCCACATTCACAGAGCTAGTGCAAAATCTGGAGGCAAAGCTATATGCACATGGGACATGTTCATCAAATAATGCCACAGAATGGCGCGACCGCATCTATGGTGAAGTACAGAAAGAACCATTAGACAACATTTTTGCAGAAGGCAGCATAATTCAGGTCTGCCTTTTGAGACTATTAAATGCAGCTGATAAACATGCAGAGAAAGATTGTCTGATACGGCTATGTGCCAAGACATGGTTTATCCGAAATAGGTCCCTGCGAATGCAAGAAAATGATACCAATCTGATTAGCCGGTTTAAAGTTGATCTGGATGGAGCAAGTGAAAAAGAGGAAATGTTAAGAGCAGAATTGGAGGTATGTCAAAAAGACATGCAGTCAAAATTTAGAGACCTCAACACTCAATTGTCTCAAAGCAAAAAGCAGTTTGAGGATAGTGAACAAGAATTGAAACACTTGAAAGAGTTGGTAGATCATATTAGACAAGACTAAGATTAAGTTGTTTTGGAAATGCAGGTTTTACAAAAAGAACATTTTGAGAAAGAAAGCGATCTCCAAAATGCCGAACAGGAAATAGTTAAAATGTTTCAAGAAAGAGATAAGAGAAACAAAGAATTCAATGAATTCAAAATGCAAATGGGCGATATGCAAGAGGTAATTAATAAGATAGGTGATGAGAACAATTATTTGTGTAAGGAGGCAGATAGGCTCCTTAAAAAGTGCAAGGATTTGGAAAAGCAAATATGCAATTCAAGGTCCCAGGATAGATGACAGGGCACCACATTCAATGGAGTTGAGGTGAATTCTATTTCTACTCGGAGAACTAATGCCCCAGTGGCAGGGCAAGTGAATAAACTTGGTTGCAGTGCCCTTGGGGGATTTGACTCACCCATTGGGGGCCGCCACCAATCCCGTACACCTGAAACCAGGATTCAATCACAAAGTAGTGCATGCGATTCTATGCATAGAAACGTGTAGCCCCATAAAAATAATGAAATCAATCAAGGCTCTGATCAAACCATTCAAAAAAGGAGGGGAGTGCTGTATACAGGACCACTTAGAAGCGGTGCATGATATATTCAAAGCCCTCCAGATACCTAAGGAACAATACAGGCAATGCTTTCACTTAACTCTAGATGCTCCCATGGCCAGTATCATTAGAGGGTTAAATGAACATCAGAACAAGACATAGGCAGAGTTTGAAAAAGAGATTAGACGTCATTTTTCTCCTTTCCAATCATTACAAGAGGCAAAAAAGGTATCATACACAATTACAACTGGGCCTAACACGTCACCTCACCAGTTTTTGCAAGACTTAAAAAGAGTTTTTCCTCGCTTTGATGTATCTTTTGACCCCAATTCCAATGAGTTTAAAACTACATACTTCTATGGGCTACAGAAAGACATCATATCACAGTTAGTCCGTGAATTTGACCGTGACAAGTCCCTTGAATGGATTGTACACCAAAGTACAAAACTATATGAAGTACTCTATTGTCTGGGTAGGGAAAATGATAAAATGAAAGACACTAGACCAAAATCTAAAGAACCCACAGCAACAATGATGAAGATCAGGTCAGCCAAAATGTCCCTTGAGTCTGCTCAAAGTCCAGGTAAAAATAATGTGGCACATGAACAAAGGGGTAATCAACAGAGGTCTTCATACCCTGCACCGATGTTTCAATCACATGATCCTAGTAATAGGGAGAGCTACATCAGCGATAGGTACTTAGGAGAGAGGCCCCGGGCAGGATATCCGCCTGATATGTCAGGTATGAACAATAGTCAGAGACAAAGTCAGGATCAAAGAAATAATGGTCCCTACCAGACATTGGGGACACAGAGCAGATTTGACCCTAACACCATGATATATGGTAATCAGGATAGACCCTGAAATGTGGATCGATTTGCTGAAAATGGGAATTAGCATAGGGGACAATATTCACAGAATGAGAGACAGGACATAAGGCAGAATATGAATTATGCTCCACGTTAATACAATGAATCACCACCACCAGGGGACTACAACCGTAGGATGGGTGCACCCCACTCCCCTCCACATATGAATCAAGAGTTCAAAAACAACCCCAATAGAAATCATTCTCCTGAGAGATATCAGAATAGATTCAATCAGTGGGAAAACAACCAATATCAACCTAGGCCACAGAGAGAAGATTCTAGAGAGATGGAAAGATTCCAGTGTCTCGAGGCCCAAGTGAAAATGTTGGCTAAGCAAATAGGAAAGCTCTGTATGGCGAAAACAACCATCAAAGGAGGGGGCAGAAGGCCATAGCAATGACCGGGTGGCTTCTGATAGTAAGTGACTAAATATTAATGATACCTGCAATGCTAAAAAGATAGATTGTCCTGATTTGGTTTTGCATAATGATTCTGAGATGCTTAATGATTTCAAAAGGAAAACACGACAAATGAACATGTGACAGAAATTGCAAATACATCTAAAAAAGAAGTTCGATTTAATCTAGAGTTAAATCAAACATTGGAGATTTGCACAAATAAAAAAGGAAAACATGAAATTCCAAAAGAAAAGAGGGACAGATTTAAGAAAGACAACTCATGCATGGGTAATACAATTGAACAGGGAGTAAGTGGGGATGCTAGAACCCCTTCCCTGGACAATCAAAACACTAACCAAACACACGCAGAAAGAATAAATACTCCAAAGGAGGGCACAGATCAATCATCTGAAGAGTTCTTTGAGCCACAGATTTTTGAAAAAGTTAAAAAGACTATTACCATACCAAATAACCACACATGCACAGAATTAGAAAATAGCAAATTGCCAAGTGATGTTTTTACACATGTTCAGTTGGAGGATTGTAGTGTGACCTCTGATGATCCCCGGATGGATGGGCACACAGTGGCCACACTCCAAAAGACCTCTGAATATGGGGAAATGAATAAAGTCTCTCACACAGAAATGGACAGGAAGGAGGGAAAAATGTCTTTCCATTTACCAATGTGCTTAGCCAAAAGTGAAAAAGGCCTGAGAAAGGTGAGTCCTGAAATCAGTAAGAATTCACACTTTTTATGCATATTAGAGGAAGTTGAAGACATATACTATGCTCCTATCACTGTGGAAGAGAAATGCAATACATTTGCAATGATTGACACCGGCGCACAGGCCACAATTATGTCCAACGAATTGGTAAAAAGTATCAATGAAGGGAGATCCCCACAGAATCAGATCACAGTGAGGGAAAGTGAAGGTCCAGTGCATAATTTTAACGGTGAGGAGGTGCCTATTATAGGTGTTACCGAAGTTGACATAAAGATAGGAAAACACAGAATGAAACAGGAAGTATTGATCACATGTTGAGACCTAACAAAATAAAATCACAAAACAGCAGTATTAATGAATGCCACACTGTTGCCAAAATGAATGATGCAGTGGAGGTATATGTTCAGAATAGCTGTGTACCTAGCGTTACTGTCATTTTGATGTGTCAAGATAAAATGCAAAGTGGAAAAGAAAAACAATCTGTGCAGATTTATTTAGATCCTAGGAAAAAATGGCAAACTGAAATAGATGAGCACACATTGCACTTCTATTTAAAAGAGAAGAAATGCAAACAGAATCCTACTCCTGAAACAGACTCAGAAAAACACATTACCACTCTTGATAAAAGCTACCTTAGCTCTTGAACAGGAAAGGAGCTTCATTAAAGAGAAATTACTGCAGAAAATAATGGAGAGGGAGGAGATCCCAAAATATAGAATTAAAAACCAACATGTCTCTGTTCTGGACAATCCAGACTTTGAAAACCGAATTGCAGGGAGGTGCATGCTGAAGATTAACATTGGACAGAAAACCATCTACCATAATGTGTGGATAGTGAGTGGAGCACAACATTATTTTTACATGGGCAATGATATCATGCACAGAATGTGTATGGTGTTAGATTTCCTTAATCAAAAAATATGGTCCCGGCTAGGTGGGCTTGCACCTGAATTTGAAGATAAAAGAAAGGCTTATCATTGCACACAACTGGTCCCATATGCAATTGAATTACAGGTGAGGAAGGATACTATTGTTCCTGCATTCACCAAACAGGTTGCAATAACGCCAAAGTGCAAGAATGGACAGCAAATGAAAGATTCTGATGCATTTGTGTGTTTAAATGAGTCCATGAAGCAACAAGGCCTGGATTATGAATATACCCCATTGATAGATGTTGGAGAAGGATGTCAAAATTATGGTGAATAATAAAGGACATCAGAATATTAATTTAGAGGTAAATTCATCATTAGAAATGACCATACAAAAATCCCATTATACTGCATATTTCAATAACATGGTAATTGGACATTTTCCTGAGAGATATGTAGATGCACAGGGTGTGTTGCCAGACTATCTGGATTCTCAGCCCAAAGGGATCTTTAAAATTCAATCTGTGTACACTTATGATTCAAATGAGACAGTGTGCTGTCACCAAGAGAATTGTATAGCAATTGACTTAAATGAAAATGGAATAGAAAATCAGCACATTCAAATGGAAGCTGAAATGCCAAAATATTTAAAAGTAGCAGCTTTACAGAGAGACATAGCCACACAATTGGAAGAAAGCACAGAGATTCCCCCACTGGAGGATTTCCAAGAATTCTCAAAAATGGTAGAGGAGCAGATTTTGTTAGCAGATGCATGTGATAGCGACGAGGATAAGAATGAATTGAGGAAAATATTTATGGAATTTAAAGATGTTTTTGCTAAAGATACATATGATTGCAGCCTAACTAATTTACATGTTGCCACATAACCGGAAGGGTGTGGTAGAAATCCAGTGTTTGTGCGCCAATATAGATTACCACTGTCATGTTTAGAGTCGCAGGCAGAAATAATTAAAAACTTGGAGTCTCAGGGAATTATCAGGCCCATTCATAGTATATCCAACACTCCTATTTTGGGTGTGTTAAAGCCAAACGGTCAATGGCATCTGTGTGCAGACTTGAGATAAGAGAGTGCCAGCGTCCATATGGCCACTGCCATTCATTGATCAAGTCCTTGCTCAGGTGCATGGCTCAAAGGTGTTTACTACATTAGATCTCACATCTGGATATTGGTGTGTGGCATTGGCAGAGGATATTCAGAATTTGTTTTCATTTTCATTTGATAAGACGCAATACGCATGGGTTAGAAGACCATTCGGGTACATCAATAGTGGGAGTGAATTTGGCATATTTTTGAGAAAGGCTATGCCTGATGTAGCGGAAAGAGGAACTATAGTTTATGTGGATGATGTCCTGATAAAAAATGAACGCTTAAAAAGGCATTTTGATGAAATTAGACATGTTTTTTGCCGATTACAAAAGGCGGGTGCCCAAGTATCTTTACAGAAAGCACAATGGTGCAAGAAAAAGGTGAATATTCTAGGCCATGAAGTGACTGAACATGGACTGAACCTACAAAAGAAAAAGGTAGAGGCCATACAGAAATTAAAAGACCCTAGAAATGTGAAAGGGTTAAAAAGCGTATTAGGAATGACGGGATATAACAGGAAATTTATTGAAAATGATGCTGAAAATACTCAACCATTGACTAAACTACTGAAGCTGAATACACCCTGGAAATGGGAAAAAGAGCAATATGAGGCAGTGGCTAAATTACTGGAATGTCTTATAAAGGCACCATGTTTAGCATACCCCATAAAGAACAGAGATTTCTTTATAGAAATATGTTTCTCTGAAATTTGTATGTCAGCAGTATTATCTCAAAAACATGATTTGAATCACAAAACCATTGCTTATGCAAGTAAGGCATTTTCTCAAGTTGAAATTAAATTCGGTGAATATGAAAAGGCCCTTTTGACCACTTTGTGGGCGTTGCAGCATTTCCGCCCCATTATTCAGGGAGAAAAGGTAATCATTGAAACAAATCATCAGCCATTGCAATTTTTAGAGAGGAAAAGAATTAGGTCAGGCAACCTAGCACAATACAGAATTACTTCATGGACACTGGCATTGGAAGGCTTTCCTGTAGAAGTGAGATATGGCCAAAATAAAAAGAGCGCAGTTGTTCAAGGATTGTCAGATTTACATGACTGTGCAGCTGAACATGTATCAACGAAGTAGAGGTGGAATCTACTTTACAGAAGTTTGAACAATCACCACACAAAGCTTTTGATGAAAAGACATGCAAGGATTTGCCAACTGTATATATTGACGGTTGTACTTTTCACATTGAAAATGACAGTAATAAACAATTGGTATCAAAAATAGGAAATGTCTGGTTGAAATGTGAAGACAGAAGACATTCCCAGCATAGGGATGAGAATTGTGCCTAGGAGCAGTCAGGTAGCGGAATTGGCAGCCATTTATAAAGCAATTACTACTGCAGTTGATAATATATGTAGTGAAATTGTTCTGGTGACTGATTCTGATTATGCACGAAATAGCTTTGAGGAATATTTGACTGGCTAGAAAGCAAGAGGCATGATTACGTATAATAAAAAGACCCTCAAACATGGACAAATGATACAGGCCATAGACAAACTAGTGTCAGAGAATGATTTAACAATATACTGGAGGAAAATTCGTGGACATTTAAAAACTCCAGGAGAAGATAAGGAGGGAAATGATAAAGCAGATCGTTTATCCAAAATTGGGGCTGTGATGGGAGAGTTGCTACCTATTGAACACTTACTTGGTGAAATACAGATTGATGCAGTTACACACTCTAAGGCTCCAAAAGGGGTAGAACAACCAGTAGTGCAATGGAGTTATGATACACCAGATCAAGATCTGATTAAGGCACAAAAAGATGATCTCTCCACAAGATCCCTTTTTTTTCCACAGCTGTAATTCTTATCGGGTGATGTAATATAGGGGAGCCAAGATTATCCACACAAACTGCATTCAAGTCCCCACATATCACGTACCAGGGATCTTTCCATTTTAGACTACATTTTGCTATCCAATTTGCCACTTGTGTTGGGAAGTTCATACTTGCTACACTTGCGGGATTCCAATACAAGTTAAGCAAGATTAGAATTTTTCCTTCTTTATGAGTTTTCCAGTTTACTTTCCCTACCACTATTTGTATTAGCGGTGTCAGTGATATTTCCTCAAGTACCATGAATTGAAGTTCGTTTTTGATCAAAATAAGCAGACCTGACATAGGCCTGCCTTTTTTGCCTTTGATCGCTGGATTAAGATGTGATGAGTAACCTTCTATCGGTGGTAAGGATCTTAACCATGTCTCCTGAAAACAGAATACATCATGTTCTTCGATCTTATCACCCCCAGGGGTCAACAGATGCTTAAAGCCCCTAGTGTTCCAACTTGACACAGTAAGGGGCTCTGAGACAATACTCTGTTGAATCTGTGGCTTTTTTATCTTGTCTGCAACCATGTTCATCAGCCATATCCAATTTTCTTCGGATCCTTGTGCTCTTCCCTTCTCTTCTTCTTTTCTCTGTGGCGTCCTTTCTCGATCATTTCTCCTGTTATAAGGGGACCGTCTTTTGCTGTTCCTACAGTTCCAATTATCCTCTCTCCTCGAGGTACGGTGATTTTATTCTCATTGTCTACTCAGCGATCTTTCTCGTCGATTCCTTTCCCTGGTCCTCCCTCGAGTTTCACCAGCCCTTCTAGATCTCTCAGATCTCCAATCATCCTTTTGTCTTGACTGCAGCACTTTTGCTGGTTTAAATATAATTTTTTGCTCAGTCAGATAAAACCCCAACTCATAGGATAGATAATCACCCTATCTGTTTGATCATCAACCAAAAATTCTACTATTGCCAGGTCATCAGATGTAAGAGATCTTAACACTGGAACATGATGTAATAATCTTAGTACATTCGCTCTGTTAAGAATTAAACTGTCTGATTCCCTGGTCATTCTTTCCATGAGCAGTCCATCTTGGTAGCTCCATGTTCTATTTGCCTCTAGACCTCCTTGATTTTTCTCTTGTTCTTGGTCCCGGGAATTTAATCTTCCAGCAAAGAAACATAGGAGTTTTAGAGGTGATATTTTGTGGGGTCTACCACCTTTATTCAGATGGTCTCGTGGTACTGGACCTTCATTCAAGTTTGCTGATGGTCGATTCGGGGTGTCTGAGGGATCCTTGTCGTTTATTAATTTGACTAGATCCTTAGATCTTCCCTTTTTAATTGTGGTATCTTGCTGAGAGCTCCCCACTAGTCGTTGATCTTTCGTTTTCTCTATTTGCAATCCTATTGATTCTTGGGGGACCTCAGGCTCCTCAAGTGAGTCGTCCCTATTGGTTTTTTCTGATATTTCATCCACAATGCTATCTTCTTCTCTCTCTAACTCATCATCCGTGACATAATCTGAAATAGAATATGTTGTCATATTCATTAAATCTATTTCCGGAGATATTCTTCTTCTATGATTTCACTCCCATTTTCTTTGCTGACTTGTGCTTCATCGTGATGCCGAGTTGGGACTTGGGTTTCCAACTTTGGGAGTTTGGTAATCTATTCCAGGAAAAATTTGGTTTTGGTGGTTGGCACCGTTATGTTGTTAAAGAATTTTTTAACCGCCACCCCTCTGAGCTGGGGGGAATCTGCGGCAAATTTGCCGATTTTCGGCACTATTACCAGCAGCAGGAAATCCACCGGTGGTAACAGTGTGAATTTTCCCCATTGGGCCCAATGGGGAATGAGGAATTCCCGAATGGGCCCAATGGGGAATGGGCAATAACCGTTCCGCCAAACCCGTGATCCGGCCCTAATAGTGCCGGGGGGTTTGGCGGTAGGGCTATTAGCGCCCAACTCGTGATGAGGCCCTATGTCTAACTGAAGACATGAAGTTGTTCACTTGACCTGTTGTTGGAACTGATCTAGGGAAAGCAAAGCGGCACTTAGTGTAATATTTCCCTTTGTTTTTATATTTGCGACGACAATACTTTCCACATTTGTGTCTTTGAAATTGTAAGATTTGTGCATGTAGGTCACTATGTGTAATTTGTGAAGGGATTTCACAAGTGACATATTTTATTTTATTTCTCTGTAGTATTCATTGTTGTCTTTTAGATATTGCAGGGCTTCTCTAACTTTATGTAAGTCCACTAGTTGCTGCCAATTTCTTTGTCTTTTGTTGGTATGCCATTTACTAGGATAATCAAAGATTGATCTATTGGGCGTTGCACTCCCAGAGTGTGTACATTTTCTTTGAGATCTAATGGCAAATAAACTACTTTACCACAAATGCCTTTCAGTAATTCAGAGGGAGGTAGTTTTGCTGTTTTTGGTTCAAGGCGTATTATTGCTTGAAATGGGTGCACTGTTTGAATTATGATGCTCTCATACAAGTTAAGTTGTTGCAGTGGTTTTGGTTGTGGGAATATTTCCAAGTTATTAGTGAAAGCACGTGAAGGTATTTGGTTGTTGTCAAGTTTTGCAGTGCAGTAACTTCAAATGATTAAGGGGTTAGTTATTTCGTATTTGTTTTCTGCTATAAGATAGAGAGCCAACTGGAACCACTTGGAATCTTCATTGTCTTCTATTTTGTACATTATGTCCACAGTTTTTGTGCTATTCTCATAAAAATTCCTGCGGCAACACACACACACATGGTTTGGTATTTCAGCAGGTGTGCTTTTAAACTTTAGTATTTCTTTTTTGTATGTGTGTAGTAGAACGTTGTCATCTGTAAAGTTGTTGCTTGTTTGTTCTAAAGATATTGAATTTTGTAAGTGGCTTTAAATTTCAAAATATTTTTTCTGGATGTGGTCTATTTCTTCGAGTAGTTCTTTGGCTGTACCATGTAAAAGAATGTTATTTCAATTGGACAGTGCTAAAGCAGGACTTCTGGCATAGTAGAGTTTATGAACGAGATTTCTTACAGTTGAAGGGTGTGTTCCTATCATTTTGATTTTGTGGAAGGTGCTTTTGCAAATAGGTCCAGAAACGCAGGCTAGGTGTGATTCCACTCACCTCCACAGATGTTTGTGAAGCTATCTTTGTCAGGGGTTTCATTTTGTTTAAAACTAAAATAAATGATTTCCTTTTGAGAAGGATTCCACTGTCTATGAGAGCTTCCAGGAATAATTTTCTACGGTAGGTTTTAAGGGTTGTGCATGATTTCTCTCTTGTTTTTATAAGGTACTGAAGGACTCTGTGGTGGAACATATTTTGTAAAATAATTTTTTTGGTATGCTTACTTGGCTACATCAAGATTTATAGGTGCAGTGTTTGCATTAGTGGTAGCTGCAGTCCTGTTAATAACTTTCTGTTTAGTTTTACATTTTGAAAGAGGAGGCAAAGTTTCTTTACTGGAAGCTGCTTTTGTTTCACTTAGTGACTGTATTAGCTGCATTTCTTTCTACAGAGTTGCTTTTTGATAGGCATTCTTTGGGGTCTGTTGGAGAAAAAAGAAAGTGTGGGTTGGGACGTTGTGCAATGTATGTGTGCATTGTGCATGA
Source organism: Ambystoma mexicanum (assembly GCF_040938575.1). Classification (NCBI taxonomy): domain Eukaryota; kingdom Metazoa; phylum Chordata; class Amphibia; order Caudata; family Ambystomatidae; genus Ambystoma; species Ambystoma mexicanum. Next base: position 947,369,778 of record NC_090935.1, read on the forward strand.
GTGTCTGAGTATGATAGTAGGCATGTATGTAGAGGTGTGTGATTGTGGAATGGGCTGTTACTTCAGGTTGGGAAGGCTATTCTCATATGTGTGTGTTACTATACTGGTGTTCAGATGACAATACAAAGTTTGCACCTGCTGAGGTGCAATCAGTAATACTGAATCTAATGTTGCAGGGTTAATACAATTGTTTGTTTTACAATACCAGACTTCTACAGTGTTTGAGTAACAGTTACAACATTATAGCAGTATTGCACTTACTTTTTTGGATGCAATGAGTAGGTTTCTTCTAAGTTCTGTTTTGTACTTCAGACACAGCAGTTTTTCAGGAGAGTGGTCTTCACTGCAATTGTGAAAGAAAGAAATTAGTAAATATGTGTGTTAATAGCACTGTTGTTAATTTAGACATGTATTTATTTGTTTTTGTAGTAATACTGCTTTCTGTTAATTGTGCATAGCATGCAGTACATGCAGTCTCTTTTGTCTATGTGCATTATGGATATTGTTTGAATCTGTCAGTTGAACTTGCCTTAGAAATTATTACAATAGTAAGCACATAGAACACACTTGGCTTTTTATGGCAGTGTTATTTGATGTTAGGAGATAGGAGAAATAACATTATGCTTTTATTGCTACTTATAATGGCTAAATGGCAGGAACTCTGATGAAAATTATACAATGTATTTATTTACAATGCAGGGTACCTGCTACTTACCCTGGATAAATGTCATGCTGTCATTCCTCTTATCTGATATGATCAAGTATCACTTTAATGGTGTGTGTTTTACAAGTTTTCATTTACCCATATCACAACACAGAATAGGAAACCTTATATTGCATGCATTTGAATATGGTTCTTGCCATTTACAATTATACTGTTATTTCTCCCATCTTTTAACATGCAATTACACTTTGTTAGAATTCTGTGTGTGTTGTGTCTGATTACTATTGTAATCATTTCTAAAGGAAGTTCAAATTATAGATTCTATGTAAAATGCCCAAAATCTACACAAAGGAAATTGTATGTATATCATATGCACTATAATGCATGAACTGCTACTATGATTGAAATGTGGATAAATAGGTGGCAGTGGTTACAAAAATAACAGAATCAATTAAGAGAATAACAGTTCACACTTTACAATTAGTAATATGGGTAAATGAAAATGTGGAAAGCACACAGCTTTGCAAGTGACATTTGATCAAAGCAGATGTGAGAAATTACAGTAAGCTTTTTGTGCAGGTTATACAGGGTGAAATGGCAGTTACCCTGTTCAGATGCATTTATACAAGAGCTGTAGATGTTGGAGAGTTTTCCAGTAGTCATTGCTCTAGGTGCTTCTAAAGTGCTGAACTGTGATGATGGAGTTAGATGTACAGTTATTGGATGTGATTGGTGGATGGTTGTGTGACTGCTTAACAGTAGCTAATGAGGGAATGGTGTAGAGAGTGATGTGGAAAGGGAAACAGGGAAGTGGAATGTTGTCTTGTAACAATGACAATATTTATTTTGTTAATGATGACTATTTTAAAGCAGATGGCATTTCTTCATCCATATTGGGAAATGCTATGTTATTTCAAAATATAAGGAGTACTTTACAGAGTATAATGTGAAGATATCAGGAAGAAAATAAGTGAAAAAACAAAATAACAAAGGTGTTTTTTTATAAGCACTTTGCAAACACCAAAAAAGGCTCTTTTCAGTCTTAGCAGTGCACGGTGGTGGCGCGAGTTATGGTTGCTTAGCTTACCATAACTGGTGAATTTCAGGGGTTTTTGGATTTTACTTGTAACCTTAACATCCTTTTAACAAAGTTTTTTCACTGAATAAATATATATATATATATATATATATATATATATATATATGTATATATATATATATATATATATATATACATATATATATATATATATATATATATATATATATATATATATATATATGTTTGATAATAGCTGTGCGATAAATCTTACCTGAAGGTTTCATCGCTTAGTGTGTATTTTAAAGGCTGAATAAATAATTGTTATTTGTGTACTTATCTGTCTAATTGGAATTATTGTAGTGCTATGTGTGTGTCTCATGGTAGCCCTAGACCACTCTCATACCCCTCCTCAGTCTAAACCTTGTTGCGCTCTCCTTCCTAACCTGATTGGGTTTGGCTCAACCTCAGTGTCTTTCATGTTCACCATAATAGGTTGGCCTTCCAGAATCCATCCCCAGGGTCAATTTTGAAAATCTGTCCTAACAGTCATGTCGTAGGACTTAAACTTCACAAGCCCTCCGATGGGACCTGTTTTGAACTTAACTCTACTAGCAGAGGGGAGGGGAAGGTTCCTGAGGCAACGGAGAGGTTTCAGAAATCACACAGGGCAGGAGCAAGGGTATCAATGTGGTCCATGATGGTTTTGGAAGAACAGGGAGGAACCTGTTTTGATGAGACATTAATAGATCGATAGATCGGACTTGTCCAGAGTCCTCGTCAGAGGAGAAAAGGGGAAATGACGAGAAATAAGGTGGAGGGGGGACTGTAGGAGGACCAGAGTTTGTAGGAGGAGGGAGGAGGAGAGTGGGAGGTGATGAGAGGGTGGACAGGATATCCTGGGTTTTAGAGATGAAGTGAGAGGCAAGGTCTGTGCAAAGGGCATGGGAAGCGACAGGAGAGGTAGGGACTGCAGCAGGGTTGGCCAGCTCCTTGCAGATTTTGAAGAGTTTAGCTGAGTTGTTAGATGCTGCAGAGACTCGGGCTTGGATGTGGGCTCTCTTCTTAGAGTGGACAGAGAGTCGGTATTGCCTATGGAGCAGGACACAGGCCAGTTTGTCTGAGGATGCAAAAGAATCCCTCCAGTTCCACTCAGCCACCCTACACTTTCCTTTAAGTGTAGCTAGGTCATAGTCATACCAAAAATTGCATTTGTCTTTGGGCTTCGAATGGATCCTCTTGACAGGGAAAGAACATTGAGAGTATCAGAAATAGAGGAGTAGAGCATAGACAGGGCTGTGTCAGGATGTAAGTCAGAGTTTCAAAATAGGGATTGCCTTACTGCCACATGTTCTTCAGGCTAAATATAATGGAACAACAAAAGTGAACCTGGGCGAAATGAGATCAGAACATCAGTACACATTTAAACAGTACCAGGTCTTGTCAAAAAATATATATTTATTTATAAGCAATTTACACAAATATTTATTGGTCTCAACATCCACATTTAAACTGTCACGCTCACCTGATTCCCACGGAGGCGCAGGTCTGGCTTCGAGTGCTGATGCTTCTTCAATGGTGAAGCGCAGGACTCTGAAGATGGACAGGAAGGGGCCCTTCTACTCTGGCTTCTCTGGCTCGCAGGAATATTCCCCTTAGGGTCTGGAAGGATGAGTTCTCCATACTGCTTCTGATGCAGGGGCGCGTTGAAACCCAGTTACTTCACTGGATTGAGGTTTGATGGGAGTTCAAAATAAGCTTGACTATTCAGGTAAGGCGCTGTAAGAGTTCTGTTGCAAGTTCAAAAGTTCAAGCTTAATAATAATGTTCATTGTCTTATTGCAGCAAGTGCTAATGCTTATGTCTTTTTCACCTCAGGGGCCGGGGTTCGGAATGCCAGAGATATGGCGCTGACCCCAAGTGAAACGTGCAGTTCCAGTAAATGACAGGTAAGTTCTGGATGAGCGTTCAGGTAATGTCTTTGCATTCGCTCATTCAATGTCTTTGTCTTTTTTCCCCATAGGAGCCGGGGTCCGGAATGCCCAGAAGCGGCAGGACCCGAAATGAAATGGGAATGACCCAACAGGTAAGTTTTAGAAGGAAACTGAGCTTTTCCTATTCCCTTCCTTCTCTCACCTTGTTTTCTTGTCTTTTTCTCTCTAGGCTCTGGGAAGTGGGTGCGGATCCGGATGATCGCTGCTGAAGATGGAGGCGCCCAGGAAAGGTGAGTGAAATGCAGCGCTGCAGCGATCGAAGCGAAATGCTTTTAAAATGATGTCTTCCCTTTCAGGATCGTCGGTGTGATGTCTCTGTGATGCAGCTTTAGCAGGTAAGGTCTTCTTTCTCTCCAATTCTCTCTTATCTCCCTTTGCAGGTGACCTAGGATGCTGACAGGCGTGGCTGAAGTCCAGATGCAGGAGCTGACACGGTGAGCGTCCAGCTGCGAGGAGCAGAACAACGCGAAGCGTGAGTTGCTGATCGGGCGTGGTTTAAATAGCTTTGGAAGAAGTTCCAGGTATGTATCCTTCCACCGATCAGGTATGTATCCTTCCCCGACCACACCCAGGTGGAAAGTAGTCCCACAGGTAAAGTAGTTCCATTCAGGCCTCAAGAGGGCCTGGATGTAGCAGCATGGTCTGCATCAGGTAAGTGCACATTAAAACACTTGAACACATGTCTAGCTTTATGAGCCTGGCGCCTAAGGCGCCAGGACAGGGGTCCAACATGAGCCTGGCGCCTAAGGCGCCAGGACTGTGTCCAAAGGGCCCCAGCTTGGGCCCGGTGGCACTTCCTTGGGGGGAATGATGCCTGCCTCTGGGGTTGCTGGGTCGGACCTGGCTCCTTGGAGGTAGGCATCATGACAGTACCCCCCCTCAAGGCCCCTCCCAAGGTTGTTCCCTCTGGGGGTTTTGGCTTGTTCGGAAATCTCCGGTGGAACCTTTGTATTAATCGAGGTGCGTGAACATAGTTACTAGGCTCCCACAATCTCTCCTGAGGTCCATATCCCTTCCAGTCAACAAGATAGAAGAGTTTTGACTTTAACACCTTGGAGTCTAAAATGTCTTTAACTTCGAATTCTAATTCCCCTTCAATTTGAACTGGGTCTGGAGGCTTGGACAGTCGGGTCCCTGGTTGTACTGGCTTCAAAAGTGATGCATGAAAAACTGGATGAATACGCATGTTGGGCGGTAAATCCAGTTTAAAGGCCACGGGATTGATTATAGCCTTGATGGGATAAGGTCCTATGAATCTGGGATTCAAGGTTCGCGGGCCCTTGAGGGGTAAATGTTTCGTTGCTAGCCATACCTGGTCTCCTACTTGATAAGGAGTTTTACTTCGGTGCAAATCAGCGTTTTCTTTATACTTTTTCTTGGCTTGCTGTAAATGAGTTGCAGCTTCTTTGAAGGCTCGGGTTATTGTGGAATGCAAATGATTTACTGTGGGCATTTCCAGGGTCAGAGGTGGATCTAGGTCAGAGGTCCGAGGATGGTGACCATACAAAGTATAAAAAGGAGTTTGTCCGGTTCCAGAATGCACTGAATTGTTGTATGCATATTCTGCGATCCAAAGTATGTCTTTCCAATTTAACTCGGATTGGTGTAACATGCACCGAAGATATTGCTCGAGAGTCTGATTGGTTCTCTCAGTTTGTCCGTCGGTCTGGGGGTGGTGGCTGGTGAATAACCGCACATCTATTTGTGCTAGTTGGCAAAACTTCTTCCAAATATGGGAGATAAATTGACTTCCACGATCCGAGACTAATATGGAAGGGAAACCATGTATGCGAACTATATTCTCCAGAAATCCCTTGGCCAAGGTGGAAGCTGAAGGCAAACCTTTTAAAGGGATAAAGTGGGCCATTTTGGAGAATAGATCCACAATTACAAGGATAGTGTTGTAACCAGCACAAGGAGGCAGGTCAGTTATAAAGTCCATTGACAAGGTGTGCCATGGTGCCGGTGGAATATCCAAGGGTTGAAGTAGGCCGGCTGGCCTTTTCTTTTGACCCTTGTTTTGGGTGCAAATTCTGCAAGACAAAACAAAAGACTTTATGTCCTTTCTCCAAGAAGGCCACCAGAAGTGGCGTTTGATTTTTTCCTCCGTTTTAGCGATACCAGGGTGTCCTTCCATTAATGATTCATGATGATGGGCAATAACAAGTTCTTGCAATTCTTTACTTGGCAGAAACAACCGCTCCTGGAAGTAGGGTAAATCATCCTTAACGGTGTAATGAGGACCCTTTTGACTCCATTCCAGTAAGGTTGAAGAGTCTAGAAGTTGTTTTACTTGCGTTTGGATGTCCTCAATAGTGTGCAATGAAGTTAAGCCTAAGATTCTTTGCTCAGGTATGATTGGCACAGGTTCTAAACTCGAATTAGGTTCTTCCATGCCAATCCGGGATAAGGCGTCTGCTTTACCATTCTTGAAGTCAGGGCGATAGGTAATTACAAAATCAAATACCGCAAAGAATAGAGCCCATCGGAGTTGTCGTGAAGATTGAGCTTTGGCTGTCTTTAAATACTGTCAATTTCTGTGGTCTGTAATTACGGTGATGGTGTGTCTTGCCCCGAGAAGGTAGTGACGCCAAGCCTTGAAAGCAGATTTAATAGCCAGTAACTCTTTGTCGGTAATTGCGTAGTTGATTTCAGCAGGAGAAAATTTCCTGGACCAAAAGGCCACAGGGTGTAGTTGGTTAGTTTCTGGGTCTCTTTGCGACAGGACAGCTCCCATGGCCGAACTGGATGCGTCGGTTTCCACAATGTAAGGGAGATCTGGGTGTGGGTGCTTCTATACAGGTGCAGAGGTGAATTTGGTTTTCAGGTCCTGAAAGGCTTGTTCGGCCTCAAGAGTGCATTCAAAGCGTTTGTTTTTCTTTAGGAGAGCTGTGATGGGTTGGACTGTTCGGGAAAATTCCGGGATGAATCTTCGATAGAAATTGGCGAAGCCGAGCATGCTCTGAACTCCCTTCACCGAGCTAGGAGATGGCCATTTGAGGATGGCGTCCACCTTTCGCGAGTCCATTCGGACTCCTTGAGGTGTTAGGATGAATCCGAGAAACTCAACTTCTGTGGTATGAAAAACGCATTTTTCGAGCTTTGCAAATAGTCTGTGCTGGCGCAATTTCTCAAGAACTGCCCTAACATGTTTTCTGTGATCGGATTCTGAAGAAGAGTACACCAGGATGTCATCAATATAAACAATGACACAGACATCGATAAGTTCCTGAAGAACATCATTCATAAAGTACTCAAAGGCGGCAGGTGCATTGCACAACCCGAAGGGCATCACCTGATATTCGAAGAGCCCAAATTTGGTGCGGAATGCAGTCTTCCATTCATCGCCTTCTTTTATACGCACCAGGTGATAAGCTCCTCGGAGATCTAACTTGGTGTACACACAAGCGTCTTTCACCTGGTCGATAAGCTCAGGGATCAGGGGCAGAGGATAACGATTCTTAATCGTTATTTGATTTAGGGCGCGATAGTCTATACATGTTCTAAGGTCGCCCTCTTTTTTCGGCACGAAGAACAGAGCTGAGGAGACAGGAGACTTGGACGGGCGAATAAAACCATTGGCTAGGTACTGATCTAAATACTGATGCAAATGCAGGTTCTCAGGTTCCGTAAGAGCATAAATCCTACTACAAGGTAGTTGAGCATTGGGTACCAGATTGATTTGGCAATCATAAGACCGATGGGGAGGTAACGTGTTAGCCTGTTCCTTCTGAAAAACGTCTTGGAATTCTTGGTATTCTGACGGTAGCTGTACAGGGGTGGAAGTTGCTGAGGCTAGACCCATAGCTGGATTTCTTGGATAACAAGTTGGTTCACAATCAGGAAAACTTATCTTCTTTGCTCGCCAGTCAATTCTGGGATTATGTGTTTCTAACCAAGGAATTCCAAGAATTACTTGAAATTGTGGGGCCTTGATCACATCAAACACGATTGCTTCCCGATGTCCATCCTGACCCACCAGTGTCACTTCAACAGTGGAATGCGTTACAGGCCCTGAGGCTATTTCGGTTCCATCTACTGTAGTAATGACATCTTGGGTTACTTTCGGGCGGAGAGGGAGCTTAATCCTGGAAGCCAATTCACGATCTATGTAATTTCCAATAGCTCCACTGTCGATGTATGCTTTTATAGCATGCAACTGCTGAGGCTGTTTTGGGTCCACGAGCACTATTGGCATGACAAAATGCGAGGTTAAAGAGTTTGTTTTCAAGCTCGGCAAGCGGACCCCTACGCTTGTCGGGCTAGGTCGTTTCCCGAATCAGGTGTCAATAAGTCGTTATCAGTGGCTCCAACCACCTTCTTATGTGGTTTAACTGGACAATTTCGAAGAAAGTGACCGGATGTCCCGCAATACAGACAAAGTTGCATTTGCCGCCTTCTCTCTCGTTCTTTCTGCGTTAATGGTCCTTTAACACCGCCGATTTGCATAGGTTCGGATACATCGGTACTCTTGGAGTTAGCGTGGGTTTTGATCGGTACTCGGGTTTCGTACTTGAACCGATCTGCTTTTCTATTTTGAAGTCTGTGATCAAGTTGAACCACCAAGTCTATGTAGTCTGCGCAGACCTGGGGTAGATTTACTATCTGAGCTAGAACATCCTTAAGCTCTCCGCGCAGGCCTCGATGAAACAATGTGATCCTTTTGTTTTCTGGCCATCCAGTTTCCACAACCAGTCTATTAAAGGTGGCAACGTAGGACAGGAGATCCTGATTACCTTGTCGTAAGGATAGCAGTTCGTTGTCAAGGGCCTGTCCTTGAGAGTGTCGAGCAAACAATCTTTCCATGCTGGCCTGGAAGCCCTGAAAATCCTGGAGAATGGGATCATCCTGATTTACCAATGGAATAGGCCAATCGGCAGCACTGCCAAAGAGGTAAGATAGTATAAAGGCTACCTTGGTCTGGTCGTTAGGGAAGGCCCCGGGTCTGCATAGAAAGTGTAAACGTCATTGGTTCATAAAGACGGCATATTTCTTGGGATCCCCCGCAAAATGTTCAGGCGGGGCCAAAGGCATGTGTCCAGGTAGATTGATTTGTACCGGGTTATTCAAACCCATTGATGTGGAAGTACCTCCGGAATTAGGTAAAGGAGTGTGCCCTGCCTGGGCCTGCAATAACCTTTTGGCCAGGTCATCTGTTCTTTCCTTGGATAGGATCAGTTCTCTTTTGAGAGCGTTAGTCTCCTGGCGGGCTGAGTGCACTTCTGCCCGTAATTCCCCCAAAAGCTCAGCCAGCTGGTCAGTCTCGGAAGTCTCCATAGCGCCCGGGTGGGAAATTGTGGGTAGGCTTCGCGTTCTGTCACGCTCACCTGATTCCCACGGAGGCGCAGGTCTGGCTTCGAGTGCTGATGCTTCTTCAATGGTGAAGCGCAGGACTCTGAAGATGGACAGGAAGGGGCCCCTCTACTCTGGCTTCTCTGGCTCGCAGGAATATTCCCCTTAATGTCTGGAAGGATGAGTTCTCCATCCTGCTTCTGATGCAGGGGCGCGTTGAAACCCAATTACTTCAATGGATTGAGGTTTGATGGGAGTTCAAAACAAGCTTGACTATTCAGGTAAGGCGCTGTAAGAGTTCTGTTGCAAGTTCAAAAGTTCAAGCTTAATAATAATGTTCATTGTCTTATTGCAGCAAGCGCTAATGCTTATGTCTTTTTCACCTTAGGGGCCGAGGTTCGGAATGCCGGAGATATGGCGCCGACCCGAAGTGAAACGTGCAGTTCCAGTAAATGACAGGTAAGTTCTGGATGAGCGTTCAGGTAATGTCTTTGCATTCGCTCATTCAATGTCTTTGTCTTTTTTCCCCATAGGGGCCGGGGTCCGGAATGCCCGGAAGCGGCAGGACCCGAAAAGAAATGGGAATGACCCAACAGGTAAGCTTTAGACGGAAACTGAGCTTTTCCTATTCCCTTCCTTCTCTCACCTTGTTTTCTTGTCTTTTTCTCTCTAGGCTCTGGGAAGTGGGTGCGGATCCGAATGATCGCTGCTGAAGATGGAGGCGCCCAGGAAAGGTGAGTGAAATGCAGCGCTGCAGCGATCGAAGCAAAATGCTTTTAAAATTATGTCTTCCCTTTCAGGATCGTCGGTGTGATGTCTCTGTGATGCAGCTTTAGCAGGTGAGGTCTTCTTTCTCTACCAATTCTCTCTTATCTCCCTTTGCAGGTGACCCAGGATGCTGACAGGCGTGGCTGAAGTCCAGATGCAGGAGCTGACACAGTGAGCGTCCAGCTGCGAGTAGCAGAACAACGCGAAGCGTGAGTTGCTGATCGGGCGTGGTTTAAATAGCTTTGGAAGAAGTTCCAGGTATGTATCCTTCCACCGATCAGGTATGTATCCTTCCCCGACCACACCCAGGTGGAAAGTAGTCCCACAGGTAAAGTAGTTCCATTCAGGCCTCAAAAGGGCCTGGATGTAGCAGCATGCTCTGCATCAGGTAAGTGCACATTAAAACACTTGAACACAGGTCTAGCTTTATGAGACTGGCGCCTAAGGCGCCAGGACAGGGGTCCAACATGAGCCTGGCGCCTAAGGTGCCAGGACTGTGTCCAAAGGGCCCCAGCTTGGGCCCGCTGGCACTTCCCTGGGGGGAATGATGCCTGTCTCTGGGGTTGCTGGCTCGGACCTGGCTCCTTGGAGGTAGGCATCATGACATAAACACCACCATTCATTCCATCATTCGTTCACACTCTCACTATACATGTCAATATTCCACATTTGTGGTACTTAGACCACCTAGAACCAATATATTAACATAAATTTCAACACCTCTTGGTGATTACAGTAAGTGTTAATACAAAAACAGATAGCATCCTGCTTATTTGCTGTAACTCAACATATGTTTCGGTTGTCACAATAGACCCCTAATTCAAGCCGGTAAATATAAGCGACCTTCTTCAGGAGACGGATGGTTCTGTTGCAACAACTCCAAAATGTCAAAAGGTGGAGGATGTCATCAAACCTCAATCTACAAACAAACAATATACATAACATCAGAATTCTGATCTCTTATTTGTTTAGACACATATATATCTTGTGTGTATATCTCAGTTTATGTGTATACAGATTGGCACTCACCTCCACGTGAAATAATGGAGACGCGTGTCAACGATGGACTAAATCCTGCAGTGGTGCTAGATAACTCTGCGCCTATACTGCAACGTAAGAGGAGGACAAAGCATCTTAGTAAGCCTGCCCAATAAACAATACACCATTGTATATATGGTATGGACACACTGTCTTACCTGATCAGACAGTGAGTGGCCATGAACCTCTCCACACAAAGAACACATCATCTATGAACCGTTTCCACACTCTCAGGTATCCCCCAAACAGCTGTTGTTTGAAAGCACATAAGGGTCCCAGTACAAAATTATGTCAAAAATCAGCCATATATACATTTGCCACATCAGGTGCAAAGGTGGCACCCATACTTACCCCTCTGAGTTGTTTATATAAACTTTTCTTAAAAAGAAAAAAGTTTTCACACAAGGCCAAACGCGCACATACAAGTATGAAGCCCGTTGGTGGATTTAATGGTGTTTCTCTTGTATCGAGGATCTTTCTTAGCACCTCCAAACTCTGCATCTGCGTGATGGACATATACAATGATTTGACGTCCATTGTCACTAAAATGTCATTTGATTCCATGGTGATACTTTCCAGAATGAGGAGCATATGGGTCGTATCCTTTATATATGCAGGCATTAATTCAACAAGTGATTTAATAAAGAACTCCGTATATACAGATAGGGGCTCTAACAATGAGTCAATTGCAGAGACTATCGGAATCACCACGCAGTGAGAAAAAACCGGGTTACCAGAATAGAACATATCTGGACTCGGCCACATGAGGTGAGGTGAATTGATAGGAGGTTTTGATTACCTCCAGTGTTGTCAAGATGAAAATATTTGAGTATTGAGTCTCTGTGTTGCATTTCAGGCGAGAACAGGGATTTTTCCTCTTTGGATTTATTGACTAAAGACGCAAGACACCCCCCATACCTGAATCTTTGATCAGGTAAGACAGTGTGTCCATACCATATATACAATGGTGTATTGTTTATAGGGCAGGCTTACTAAAATGCTTTGTCCTCCTCTTACGTTGCAGTATAAGCACAGAGTTATCTAGCACCACTGTAGGATTTAGTCCATCGTTGACACGCGTCTCCATTATTTCACGTGGAGGTGAGTGCCAAACTTTATACACATAAACTGAGATATACACACAAGATATATCTGTGTCTATACAAATAAGAGATCGGAATTGTGATGTTATGTATATTGTTTGTTTGTAGATTGAGGTTTCATGACATCCTCCACCATTTGACATTTCGGAGTGGTTGCAACAGAACCATCCGTCTCCTGAAGAAGGTCGCTTATATTTACCGGCTTGAATAAGGGGCCTATTGTGACGACCGAAACATTTTTTGAGTTACAGCAAATAAGCAGGATGCTATTTGTTTTTGCATTAACACTTACTGTAATCACCAAGAGGTGTTGAAATGTATGTTAATATATTGGTTCTAGGTGGTCTAAGTATCACAAGTGTGGAATATATAGTATAGTGAGAGTGTGAATGAATGATGGAATGAATGGTGGTGTTTAAATGTGGATGTTGCGAACAATAAATATTTGTGTAAATTGCTTATAAATAAATATATATTTTTTGACAAGACCTGGTATTGTTTAAATGTGTACAGATGTTCTGATCTCATTTCGCCCAGGTTCATTTTTGTTGTTCCAGGATGTAAGTCAGCCAGAGGTGGAGGGGGGAGGGAAGGTGGCGGAGAAAGCCTCAACTGACACACGCTTCATGGGCCAGATGCCTGAGAATGTAGGTGGAAGTGTTAGGGTAGGCTTGACCTGGGGGGAAGAGAGGGAGAGATGAGAGGAGAGGAGGGAGTAATCGCAGAGGAATGGAGAGGGAGAGGTCAGAGGAGATCAAGACATCAAGCATGTGCCCTGCAGAGTGAATCAGGCCAGCGGGGAGGATAGAGAGGGAATCACAGAGGTCCCGGAAGAGTACAGAAGAGGAACAAGGAGAGTCTAGATGGATGTTGAGGTCACCAAGAAGGAAGAGTTGAGAGAAAGCCTGCAGACAAGGCATTCAAAAGAAGAATATGTCTGCGTGAGAATGATAGAGGAGGGAATCCACTCAGGAAAGAACAGGGCTACACCCCTTCTGGACCGGGTGGATCTGGGTGCGAAGAGTTGGGTGGGGTTGGGTAGGGTAGGGTTTTTGGTTGGGGGTAGAGAGATTAGGGTTTGGGTGGGTGAGGGTAGAGCAAGTGGCAGTTGGGTGGGTGGGGTAGAGAGTGTGAGGTGGGAGTAGAGAGAATGGGGAATGATTGGTGGGTGGGGGCAGAGACAGTGGGGGTGGATGGGGGTAGAGAGATAGGGATAAGGTAGGTGAGTGGGGTTAGTGTTTTTGGGGCATTGAGAGTGGTGGGTGTGGCTAAAGAGAGGGAGTATGTAAAGAGAGTGGGGTGGTTTGGAGTAGAGAGAGTGGGGTTAGAGAGACTGGGGATTGGTGGGAGTAGAGAGTGTAGGCTACAGTGTGTGGATTGGGGTTCGAGAGAGTGGGGATTCAGACAGGGGGCTAGGGTGCTTCAGGTGGTATGGTAGGGTGGTGGGGATGGAGTGGAGGTAGGGTGGGTGAGTATAGAGGGAGTAGGATTGGGGTAGAGAGAATGGGGGTAGGGTGGGTGGGTGTAGACTTAGTGGGGGAGGGTTGGTGTTGGGTGTGTGGGAGTAACACATTAAGATGAGATAAGCAGAGCAACAGAAGGAGACCATAATACAGACATAGAGGTATGCAAAAGAGATAGATGCACAGAAGGAAGACAAAAAGACACAGCTTTCTAGAAGGAAAGAATAAAGACATATCAAAAGTAGAGAAGGGATGCAATAGAAGGAGTAAAAGGGGGAAAAATAAGACTGAGTGAGAATAAACAAACCCTATCAAGATAATAAGAGACAATAGATACTGTGAGATTAATGTTAACTGAAACAGATAATGGGCCTCATCACGAGTTTGGCGGTAACCCTTAAATCCGGCAGTTGCGCTAATACCGCCGTATTTAAGGGTCCGCCAAATCAGGGCTTCGGGGGAATTCTCCCCAGCTCTGAGCTGGGGGGATATCCGCTGAAAATTTGCGCTATTACCGCCGGCGGGAAATCCGCCGGCAGTAAGAGCGCAAAAATTCCCCATTGAGCCCAATGAGGAATGGGGCATTCCTGAATGGGCTCAGTGGGGAATGGGGAATTCCATTACCGCCAAACCCGTGATCCGGCGCTAATAGCGCCAGGGGGTCTGGCGGTAGGGCTAATACCGCCGGTGGTAATACCGCCAGCGTTACCGCCCAACTCGTGATGAGGCCCAATGTGTGTGGGGAATGGGTGTGTTGAAGGATAGAGAGGCACATTTTGTGATATATGCCATCACTATTTGGAAAAAAGTATGCGTACCATCGGACCTCTGAAAGAAAGAATTTACAAACACTTGAGAGGAATCAAAATCAAAATCAAAGCTAAGAAACAACCTTTAGTAGTGCATTGGAAAATACACATGAAAATGGATCCATGGACCAACTCACATTTTGTGGAATTGAAAGAATTTGTGTAAACACAAGAGGCGGAGATCATGAAAAGGTACTAAAACAGAAAGAGGAGAAATGTATCTTTTTCTTTACAAAATGTAAACTTGGATTAAATTGAGAATATGCATTGCATTCATTTTTGTAAATGATGCAAAGTATGAGATGTGGATGAATTTGACTTTTAGTTTGAGGCAATGCAATTTACCACAATATTTTCATGTTTAAGTTTTGGGATTGTATCAGAATAGAAGGGAAGATTTGCTAATTACTAATTAAGGGGGTAATTCATAGAATTCAGCGCACAAGTGGCGCCTGCGGCTGGCGCAGAGTGTGCACGTGCAAATTTCTACGCCAGCCGTGTGCTCTAAAATCCATTTCTGCGCACAGCGTATTCATGGATTTTAGCTTCCAAAACCAGCCGTGGCGCAGAGTGGCGCAGCGACCCTGCAGCAGCGCCAGTTACGCCCCCAACTTCTCCATGTGCGCCATGCACAGCGCACAAATCCCGTACATGGCGCACAGGCCCCAACCACAAAAACACCTGTAAAACTCCACATGGACCCTCGGATTACATGTACCCCGCTGCACGGGGAGTGTCACACGCGATTGGAGCAGGGTAGGTGTATAAGAGGGGTTCGTGGGAAGTTTCACACACGAAATGCCCTGTGCGAGTGGGGTACGTGTATTCCCAGGGTGTGCAGGAAGTTTCACATGCGATTTGTGCGGGGAACGTGTATTTCGGGGGTGCGCGGGAAGTTTTACACACAAAATGCCCTGTGCGAGTGGGGTACGTGTATTCCTGGGGTGCGCAGGAATTTTCACACGCGATAGGAGAGGGGAACGTGTATTTCGGGGGTGCGCGGGAAGTTTCACACGCGAAATGCCCTATGCGAGTGGGGTACGTGTATTCCTGGGGTGTGCGGGATGTTTCACACGTGATAGGCCCTGTGCGAGTGGGGTACGTGTATAATGGGGTGCACGGGAAGTCTCACACACGATTGGAGAGGGGAACATGTATTTTGGGGGTGCGCGGGAAGTTTCACACGTGAAATACCCTGTGCGAGTGGGGTACGTGTATTCCTGGGGTGCGTGGGAAGTTTCACACGCGATTGGAGAGGGGAACGTGTATTTCGGGGGTGCACAGGACGTTTTACACTCGAAATGCCCTGTGCGAGTGGGGTACGTCTATTTCTGGGGTGCGTGGGAAGTTTTGCACGCGATAGACCCTGTGTGAGTGAGGTACGTGTATTCCCAGGGTGTGCAGGAAGCTTCACACGTGATTGGTGCAGGGAACGTGTATTTCGGGGGTGCGCAGGAAGTTTTACACACAAAATGCCCTGTGCGAGTGGGGTACGTGTATTCCTGGGGTGCGCAGGAATTTTCACACGCGATAGGCCCTGTGCGAGTGGGGTATGTGTATTCCTGGGGTGCGCAGGAAGTCTCACACGCGATTGGAGAGGGGAACGTGTATACACGTGAAATGCCCTGTGCGAGTAGGGTACGTGTATTCCTGGGGTGCGCGGGAAGTTTCACACGTGATTGGAGAGGGGAACGTGTATTTCGAAGGTGCGCGGGAAGTTTCACACGCGAAATGCCCTATGCGAGTGGGGTACGTGTATTCCTGGGGTGCGCGGGACATTTCACACGTGATAGGCCCTGTGCGAGTGGGGTACGTGTATTCCTGGGGTGCGTGGGAAGTTTCACATGCGACTAGCCCTGTGCGAGTGCGGCACGTGTATAACTGGGTTCGCGGAAATTTTCACATGCAAAATGCCCTGTGCGAGTGGGGTACGTGTAGTCCTGGGGTGCATGGGAAGTTTCACACGCGATAGGCCCTGTGCGAGTGGGGTACGTGAATAACTGGGCTGCGCGGGACGTTTTACACGCGATTGGCCTTGTGCGAGTGGGGTACATGTATAACTGGGGTCCGATGGAAGTTTCACACGCGATTGGCCCTGTGTGAGTGGGGTACGTGAATTTCGGGGGTGCACAGGGAGTCCTACACGTAAATTGGCAGTGTGGGTCCTCCCAGCTGTTCCCTCTACACCCTCCATAACCCCTGGTCATGTCCCGCAGGCAGCCCATCCACCATGGGCATGCCCCCCAGCCAAGCCACATGTCCCCCAGCACCCCCACCCCCCAGCAGTGAGGGGCACCTGCCAGCAGGCCTCCACTCATGTCCCACACATGTCCCCCAGCACCCCCACTCTCCAGCAGTCAGGGGCACCTGCCAACAGGTCCTCACTCATGTTCCCCAGCACCCTGACCCCCAGCAGTCAGGGGCACCTGCCAGCAGGCCCCCACTCATGTCCCACTCATGTCCCCCAGCACCCCCACCCCCCAGCAGTGAGGGGCACCTGCCAGCAGGCCCCCACTCATGTCCCCCAGCACCCCCACCCCCCAGCAGTCAGGGGCACCTGCCAGCAGGCCCCCACTCATGTCCCACTCATGTCCCCCAGCACCCCCACCCCCCAGCAGTCAGGGGCACCTGCCAGCAGGCCCCCACTCATGTCCCACACATGTCCCCCAGCACCCCCACCCCCCAGCAGTCAGGGGCACCTGCCAGCAGGCCCCCACGCATGTCCCCCAGCACCCCCACCCCAGCAGTCAGGGGCACCTGCCAGCAGGCCCCCACTCATGTCCCACTCATGACCCCCAGCACCCCCACCCCCCAGCAGTGAGGGGCACCTGCCAGCAGGTCCCCACTCATGTCCCACACATGTCCCCCAGCCCCCCCACTCCCCAGCAGGGAGGGGCACCTGCCAGCAGGCCCCCACTCATGTCCCACACATGTCCCCCAGCACCCCCACGCCCCAGCAGTCAGGGGCACCGGCCAGCAGGCCTCCACTCATGTCCCACTCATTTCCCACAGCACCCAAACCCCCCAGCAGTGAGGGGCACCTGCCAGCAGGCCCCCACTCATGTCACCCAGCACCCACACCCCCCAGCAGTCAGGGGCACCTGCCAACAGGCCACCACTCATGTCCCACATATGTCCCCCAGCACCCCCAGCAGTCAGGGGCACCTGCCAGCAGGCCTCCACGCATGTCCCACTCATGTCCCCCAGCACCCCCACCCCCCAGCAGTCAGGGGCACATGCCAGCAGGCCTCCACTCATGTCCCCCAGCACCCCCACCCCCCCAGCAGTCAGGGGCACCTGCCAGCAGGCCCCACTCATGTCCCACTCATGTCCCCCAGCACCCCACCCCCCAGCAGTCAGGGGCACCTGCCAGCAGGCCCCCACTCATGTCCCCCAGCACCCCCACCCCCCAGCAGTCAGGGGAACCTGCCAGCAGGCCCCCACTCATGTCCCACACATGTCCCCCAGCACCCCCACCCCCCAGCAGTCAGGGGCACCTGCCAGCAGGCCCCCACTCATGTCCCACACATGTCCCCCAGCACCCCCACCCCCCAGCAGTCAGGGGCACCTGCCAGATGGCCCCCACTCATGTCCCCCAGCACCCCCATTCCCCAGAAGTCAGGGGCACCTGCCAGCAGGCCCCCACTCATGTCCCACCATGTCCCCCAGCACCCACGTCATGACGATCCTCAATCATGGGCCTCATGGCCACCCACATCACACCCCACGCCACCCCAGCCCAAAGACCCAACCAAGTATTGCATCCACCCAAAGAGAAATGGCTATTACATGATACAACCCGAATGGCAAGTATGTACATGAACACATGTCCGTCACACACACACAATGGGTGCAAGTGAATGTGAAAACCCATATCATGACATGCATGAAACCAATGAGAGAATACCGCACATCGAAGTATGAAACAAAAATGTATTGAACACAACATGAATGTAATGAAAAAAAAAAACCTCAATAATGGGAATAAGAAATAAAATGCAGCATGTCTGGAAAAGAATAAAACATATGAAATCAGAATCCAAAGATATCCAAATGAAAATTGGTCCAGAGTCTCAGTCCAACAAAGCAAATCCAAGGGAAAAAAAAATATCTGAAATCCATTGTGCCATGGTGAAATGAAAATAAAAAAGAGAAACATACACTGTTCAACTATATACAAATCACCAATCCAGGGTCCATGACTCCAACAAATGAAATGAAACCTACAAAAAACACTACCTAATAAAGAACTATATACAAAAATGTCGTGCATTGTCCAAGCTGCCCAAAATAAACAAAAACAGAAAGGAAACCTAACACTATCTAACTATTTACAATGGCAGCGGGCTAGTCCGATGGCTCACTTTTTGATGTCCCGGGCCAGGGCATCATCGAACTCCCGCTCAATGTCCTGGAGGCGGTCCTCTTCCATAGCCCTGAGGGTTCGCAGGGACGACGACATGTTCACCTCCAACTCGGCGCGCCTCAGTGCCCTCCGCATGGAGTTCTCCGCCATGACCATTGTGAGCCGTGCCTCTTCCGCCCGCTGCCGCTCTGCATCTATGGCGTGTCCCAACCGCTGCCACACGGAAGACACTTGGAATCCTGGGTCCTCCTGCCCTCTGGCTGATGCCTGCCCCTCCGATGTTGAAGGCCCCGAGCCATCATTGCTCCCACCATGTTGCTGCTGCTGCTGTGCCTGTGCCTGCGCCCTGGCTCTTGCTGCCTGCACGTCCTCCTCCCGCTGGGGTGCAGTTGTCGTGGTGGCCACCCCTGCTGGATGTCCGACTCCTAACTGTGGCAGGGATGTGTCCTCCACCAGCCATGCCGCTGGGTCAGAGGCAGCTCCACGGGGTACCCAGGTGATACATGGGTGGGAAGATGGCATGGAGGACGACTGGCGCATAGGGGGTTCAGATGAGGAGGGGGTCGCAAGAAGGTCCAGCACACGGAGGAATCCAGCACCGGTGACCCATCCCAGCAGGTCAATGTGGTCAAAGAGGCATCCGAGATGACGTGCAGTCTCTTCACAAAAAGACTGCAGGTCACCTCACATGCCCCGTTGACGCAATGCTATCCCAGCCAGGACAGCTCAACATGGTTCCAGATAGCCATGTACGCAGGGAGAGGAAGGCCAGTTGTTGTGTGCTCATCCCCTCCCTGAAAACGGGTCTGGACGTAGGCATCCCTGCTGGTGACAGATGATGCAGTGACAGGATCAGGGACAGGATTGCACACAGACACCTCGGCAACAGCCTGTGCTGTCTCCTGTCCCTGCCCCTGCACTGCACCACTAGCACCAGTGGAATCCCCACTTCCAGACCCTGTGTGTGTCTCTTCCACGGCCTCCTCCTCCACCAAGCCCCCCACCAACCTGGATGACTCCGTGCCATCTTCCTCCATTGGACCCTGTGGGGTCTCAGCTGCCCCTTCTGCTGCTGAGGAGTCCAACTCCAACCTCTGCCTCTTGGACCTACCCTCGGCAGCTGCGGCCTGGGATGCGGCACCAGACTCCTCACTCCCCGACGAGATGACAATCTGGGAGGGGAGCTGGGCCTTGCATCTCTGGCTGGTGGTGCGATCCCTGCCGCTGTGCTCCACAGCACCCTCTCCGCCCTCTTTATCAGTTGACGCTGCAGACAGAGAGAGATAAAACACAGACATCAGGGCACTGTACAATGGACTGATACACACATGACAGTTGTAAATGAGTGGCAGTGTCAAACTTCAGACATGGCATCATACTCCACAACACACACGTCATTTGAACTCACACACATGAGCATTTCCACAGCAATATTACACCAGGCAGCAACATCCATACACATACAACAGCATGAACAGCCGAAGGTGAGCCTGACATCACATGAAACACAGGGAGTGCACTAGACATGCACACACGCCACCAAACTTACATGCATGTCTACATCCCCTCCAACTGTCGCAGTGATGCGATCACCATACATGTCACATCTGGCATTCAGCCTTCTACATATCAGTTTCATGTGCATCCATGTTGCATCACAGTTGCACACTTGTCAAATACACACACATGCACATGTACACAGTGCAGATACATGCAGCAGGAACCACCATCTATGTGTGACACCACAACCATGCCAACATACATACACAGAAATTCAAACATGTGTGTTCCCACACCTGCATTTGCACAGCATGCTTACCAACACATACACCATCGATGTGTCTCACACCTAAGAGGACTCACATGTGGCAGCCTCACGCCCCTGTTCATACACATCCCTACATGGCCCTATGAAAACACATGTGCAACCTGCACACTACTGGCACACCACCACACGCACAGCGTCCAATCAGTATGCATGTACACTTACTGCTCGACTCCAGATGGGTCTGCCTCTCAAAGACCTGGATGTGGAGCTCTGGGCATATGTGTTCCAAGACCCTCAGAGAGGTGGCCCTGCGCCCCTTTGCATCCGCTGCCTTCAAGAGGCACCGGGCCTGTTGAGGGTCCTGGACCTGAAGTCCTCCCAGCGCTTCTTGACATGTTGTAAGTCGCGGACTGCCACCCCCTCCGCATTGATGGCAGTCACAATGTCCATCCAGATCCTGGTCCGTCCTTCATTGTTGGCACGCAAACTTCCAAAGAGGGCATCATACTGCCCCAGGACTTGATCCACCAGGACACCAACTTCACTGGCACTGAAGCTGGTGGCCCTCTGCCTCTCTGGCTGGGGGTTTCCAGTGGTGCCAGATGGTGTTGTGCCCGACATGTCAACCCCAGAGGCAGGAGTGGGTGGGCAACTGGTTCCTGGGGTTGGGCTGTGGAGCGATGGTATCCCAGTCGGGAGTCTTCGGTTCCAGCAGGGGTGGTCACAGCAACTGCACCCCTGGCTGACGTGCAGGCAGCAAATAGCAGGGCACGTGGGCAGCAGGCAGTCAGGCAGCAGTAGATGGCAGGTAGGAGCGTCTCTGGGGGGCATTAATTCGGCCTTCTGGGCAGGAGTGTGGTCTTCCGTGTGTTGTTGCGTGGCCAGCTTGATACAGAGTGATTTGGCACGTGAAAATCTTGCACGTCAGCATGTAATTCGAGGAAAGGCCCTTTGTGCGTAAGCGCGTCAGCACACGTACGCGGTTTCATTGGACCAAAGGCCCTTAGCGTGTAAGCGCTTCTGTGACGTGATCCCGCACGGGTGTTTCCCTCGTGACGTGGGCATAGTGGTTCAGCGCGCGTGAAAAAACTGCACGTCCGTGTGTGAATGCGTGTAATCTGAGGGCCTACGCGCGTAAGTGACGTGACGCGCGCGGGCGTTTCCATCAACACGAGTGCATGTTCATCGTACACGTCCAAAAACTGCACGTCCGAGTGTCAGCTCATGTAATTGGAGGAAAGGGCCTTAGTGCGTACACACGTAAGTGACACTGTATGTGTGGGCCGCCTTAAAAGGTACGTGTAGGACCCCATTCCCTTGTACGTGCTTTTCGTGGAGAGCGAGTGGGTGATTTCTGTACTTCTTGTCAGTTCCCACGCGATTACTTCACAGCGTTTCAAGTTCGTACTCCCTGTTACCTCTGACAGCGTTCTTTATTTTTTTTGGGCCTGTTTCCTCAAACAGCGTTCACTTCTTCTTTTGTCCTGTCTCCTCAGACAGTGTACAGTTCTTCTTTTGGCGGGGGTGTTGCCTATGCACAGACGCATGTTTTTTTCACGTTCTTTTTCCAGGCAGACGGTGAGTCGCGCACGCATTCACCAACTGTGCTTGCTCCGTGTGTCGTGTACTTCAGAGGTCATTGTAGGCTGCGTGTAACACGCGTACGCTTGTTTTTGTGTTTCTGGGTGCCACAGCGTAGTGCCGGTTCATTTTTCCATGCACATGGTCTACGGGGTGTTGCGTGCATGTTACTTTTTGTTTTTGGGGTGCCTGTGCGTTGTGTGACCTGTCATCTTCCCCCAGGGGTCACAGACAGCCTTGCTAGAGCACTAGGGTACGAATTCCATCTAGTACCCTACCCCTTTCACCCCCAATTGCCCAGGACAATTGTTTACTGCAACTCCCATACGCACAACAACATCAGTGCCATGGTTGGGAGACGACCAAGCGGTAAGGGATGCAAAGGAGGCCGACCTCCAAAAGCTGGGCGTGGTGGGCGTGGTAAGGGACATGGCCATGATTTGCAGGGTGCCCCTAAACCCCCATGTGTGGAGGACCAATCAGGAACACCTATGCCCCCCCCCATGGTTGAGGGAAACGTGGCTGACACCATCCCAGCTCAGCCCTTGTTGGACCAGCCCATTGTGGCAGCTGAGCCGGCACAGGATGACTCCCAGGCTGACTTCCAGGTCAGCAAGTCTAAGCCACGTGTGCCGGTGCAAGTTGGTGTCACCAGGCCACGTGGATCTGGGGCAGCGATCTCATCTGCTGCCCCAAGTAGGCAGGGTGGGGAGGCTGCCAGCCAGCTCTGAGTCTCCCAGCCGGGACAGTGTCGGTCCTGGTCCATCAAACTGACGTTGCCCCTGCCAACATCACACTTCAGCCAATGCCTGCACCAAGACCTATGGGCATTCGCACACTCCCAGTGCCCAGTCCACCTGTGCTTCTGCCCCTACTGACCAGAGCAGCGCAAGCCACTCAGGCTCTGCTCCACCTTTGAAGAAGAGGAAGAAGGGTGCTCTGGCACTACAGGCTGAGAACCCAGACACGGCTACACAGTCTGGCACGTCAAGGAAGCCTAACTTTAATGACCCCGAACTTGATGCACTTGATGACCTATATAGCCGCGAAATGTTGGTGACTGCAGAGTGCAAGACCACACCTGGTCAACGTAGGGCACACTGGCAGACCATCGCGGACCGCATAAGTGCCCTTGGATTTGTGAGGCGCACAGCTGATGATTGCTACAAGCGGTGGAATTACCTGAAATGCAGAGCAAAGAACAAGCTGGCATCAAATCATGCCGCTACTCTGGTGACTGGCGGTGGGTCTCCACAAGGGGACAACAAACTCACTGAACATAAGTCTATTGCTGGGACCTTCGTCACAGAGGAACAGATCCAAGGTGTGGGAGATCTACCTGATTACGACGCATTGTCTGGTGAGTGCCCATGCGTGTGTGGGTAATCCATGTGTATGTTGTTTGGGTGACGGGTTCTGATTGAGTGCCAGGTGAGGGTGTGTACTCCTGAGTGTTATGGGTCACACATGTGCTTCCTCCCATACATTCACGTGCCTTGGATTTGGGTATGACTGTATCCCTTCTGCCCACAGTTGCCAATTAGGCCCACATTAGTGCACTTTACCTTGAACTGTCAACTTGCAACTACATTGTTCAGTTTTTGTAAGTGTTCATTCAGGCTGATTGTTTCCACTGTCCCATTTTTACTACGCATTTTTCTGCCCTGTTGCAACATATGTGATATGCTTCGGTCATTGTTTACAGCCCACACTCGGCCACTATTTTTACCTGGTTATGTTAATGATTACACCATTCAGGCCGATGGAGTATTGGGCTGCACACATTTTTTATTAGGGCCTGTTTGCATGTGGAACATGACAGATGTTTCCTGTAATGTTAAAGTGACCAACCATTGATCAGCCACAATGACTGTATTATTGGACACTGGATGTATTTCAGTGTGTGGCACATGCATATTTAGCAACACTATTCAGCATTAATCTTCGCATCATGCCGATGTGACATGGATGTGTGACAGTACTCATTCACTGACATATTGGGGTAGTTTTGTATTTTAACATGGCTATGCTACATGACATCTGTGTGGTAGCATGTGTCATGTATGTGTATTGGATATGCCACTCACAGCCTGATGTGTGATGCCAGTGCTACCCAACATGCTGCAAATGTGTTGCTTTTCCATCTTGCTCTCGCCAGTGTCTGCCTTTTTGACTCCACATCCAACTCTTTGACAGTGCATGCATGGCAGGGTTATAGTCATGTGGGACATGTGTAAATCATGTACTGGATCTCTGGCTTGTCACGGCCTATGTGTGTGCTATGGTGCTCATGCCTGTTTCCATTTGTTGTCTTTCATGTTTTTGCAGGTGATGACGCACTTGATGCTGTTGAGGTTAAGGAGATGGTGCAGACCCAGGAGGAATCTCAGGCACGACTGGGCCCCAGTGGGGGACGTGGTGTGGTGGTGTGTGAAAACCCAATGTTACTGCAGACCATACTGTCCAGGGGTGTCTCTGGGTGCACCTCCCCAGACCTCTATTCAGGTGTTGAATCTGATGATGAGACTTATGTGCCGTCGCAGGTAAGTGTTTCTGTACTGGTCCAACCCACCTGCTCCAGGGGTAGAACCCTCTATGGGGATGTCAGTGTTGGTAGGTCCACCTTTGGCGGTTACAGATGCAGGGTCACACTCCAGAGCATCTGATCCTGTTCCTGGGCCAGCAGATCAGAGGGGGTATGCAGTCCTGCAGCCTCTGGCAGTGCCAGCACAGCACGTCCAGATCGCCTTGCCCCAAACAGGTGTGGTGCCCGTCGACGTCGGCAACATTGTATGGGAAAACTCCATGTACGGTATGGCAACCCAACAGGCAGCATCAGTAGAAATGATGGCTCAGGAAATGGAGAGGGTGGCCGCTTCCATTATCCCCCTGAAAGGCAGATGGAGCAACAACAGCAGGCAACAGACTCTATTTGCCAATCACACAGGGAAGACATGTTGGCGTCCAACAGGGACCGACGGGCGGCACTGGAGACTCTGCGCGAATCCATATCAATAGAGTCCCAGGGCCACAGGGAAGCCCTAAGGGTAGAACTACATAACCTCAAGCAGACTCTGGTTGAACTTGAGGCTTCCAGTAATTTAAGGGCAGAACAGCAGCTGGAGCAGCTCACACGTTCGCTCTCAGCTGAGCTGCATGCAACACATGAGGAGATCCGGGCATCACACGAGGCCTTGCATGCAGAAATGCAGGCAACCCGTGATGTGCTGTATGGGGATCTCCGCACTTTAATCCTCCAGAATCAGATCTTCCGGACCCGCATGCTTGCTGCCATGGAGGACCATACCAGGGCTTTGCTTGGGCTGCCTCCCATAGTGCCACCACCTCCTGATGCAGAAGCAGAGGATGAGCAGAGCGACAGCAGTTCTCCCACAATGGCATAGCCGTGCAGGCCATGAGCCCAAGGAGGGTTTTTTTTTTTTCGCAACATCCACGCAGGTGGGTGTTGGTATGCACCCTGTCCTCGAACCGCCTGGGTGGCCTCCCCCACCCCCCTGACCCCACATGGCCATTTAGTGTGTTGCCCTGTGTGGCTCCCGTGGGCATCCACTGTATTCCGGCTGAGCACATGCAGGCTTGTCCTGAGTTTGGGTTAGATGCTTGGGTTCGTGAGACACACACCCCTCCTGCTTCCCATTTCCATGGGCTTGCAAAGGGTTTGACCAAGTGACAGTGAATTACACAGTGACGTTGGGCTCCCATGAGCTGTGTGGACAGTCTGTAGTCAATACTGTGTAGACATCCCTAGTGGATATTGTTGTTGTATTGTACACTGCATGGTGTATTGATATGTGCTTGTGCATCCATGTCTTCCTCCTAATTTGCAGGTTCCTTCCTCATGTCTTCACAAGGCCGTCTACTTTGCAGATGCAGTTCATGTTGTATGCAGTACACTGAGACATTTGCCTGGCAGCACACTCTACAGTTGGAAGGGGTCGATGTGCTGGCGTATTCAGGTTGTAAGACTACCACTACTTGAACTAAGTACTGTCATGTTTTTGCATTTTTCCATGGTGTGTTGCAGCATTGTGTTGGTGGTAAGTATTTGGTAATGTGTGCTGTTAGTTATACATTACTGGGAGCATATTGTGTGTGTGCAGTTTCCATTAGGGACAGTGTACTTTGTGACACTTGTGTCAGGTCTTATGCATTGCTTTGTTTGCTTTCACATTGCATGACATGCCATGGTGTGTTTGGTGGTGGAGCTGGGGAGGGGTTGGGTGACATGGCACTGTTCTCATGTTGTATTTAGCAAGGGGGTAATGAATTTAGCAGCATAGATGTATGTCTTTTGATGACACAGCATTGGTGGTGTTTGGGTAGGTAGATATGCACACAATGTAACACTTCGAGGTGACCAATCTCAGACTGGTATGGTTGTGACAGTTGACTGTCCCTTATGTCATCATCATTGATTGTCAGCTGGTATGTGCCAGGGCTGTGTGCACTCCACAGGGGTGTGATTTTATGTGAAGTAATTAGCCACCAGCTGCGTGCGGGCTGCCTCACCACGTGCCCTTTCCCCTCCCATGCGCAGCGGGCGTGCATGTGGTTTGGGATGTGGGGGCACCACCATGTCCACCGGCAGGCCTCGGCGTGTTGCAACATTGTGCAGGACACATGCTGCCAATATGATCCTGCACACTACTGGGGGAGCGTATAACAGCTGCCCACCAGAACGGTCAAGGGAGCGAAAGGACTTGAGGACTCTGAATGTGCACTCCACTATGCCCTGGGTTGCAATATGGGCTGTGTCGTATCTTACCTCGGGTGGCGTGGTGGGGTTCCGAATTGGCGTCATCATGTGGGTGGTCAGAGGGTAGGCACTGTCCCCTGGGGAGGTGGTGATAGGTATCATTAGTGGGGTTGTGACATTACTCAGTATCTGACATGCATGCATGTGCAGTGGCATTTATACTCACCTAGCAGCCATGTATCGCCATGCCACCCAGCTTCTAGGTCCCGGTTTAGGGTTGACATTCTGTAAATGAAACTGTCGTGGGTGGACCCTGGATAGTTGGCATATACAGAGGTGATGATTCCCTTGGCATCACATACTACCTGCACATTGATGGAATGCCAGTGCTTGCGGTTTCTATAGATGTGCTCAGATGCCCTGGGGGGACGTAGAGCCACATGGGTGCAATCAATGTCACCTAGCACTTTGGGGAATTGTGCCACCCCGTAGAAATCCTGGACGGCAGTCTGCCTTTCTGCAGGTGTTCTGGGCAGGTATATGTGCCTGCGGACTGATGGGCGTGCAGTCATGATGGCCAACACCTGGTGTAGGCAGCGTGACTGCGTGGCCTGTGACACCCCCCCACTATAGCACTTGTCCACTGAAATGATCCAGTGGCCAAGAAGTGCAGTACATTGAGGACCTTCTCCAGGGGGCTGAGTGCTTGGCAGCACAGGGTGGGTGATGTGAGGTCATCCTCCCACTCACTCACCAGGTCGAATATTATGTGAGGTGGAAACCTGTACCTACCATACACCTGGTCATCAGGCATCCCAAAAAGGCTGGTCCTGGGTGTAAAAATTCTGGGCCTGACCATCCTCCTCCTAGTCCTGCGGTATCCCACGACCACTGCTGTTAGGAACAGTATGTTCATCTTGGCATCGGAGCTTGTTTGTTGTTTGCGTGCTCTTTTATGCTGCGCGGGTCCACGTACGCCTGCTTCCTGCTGGCGTACGTGTTTCCGGATTAGCGTGTCTTTTTTGGCGCACACATTAGCCCCGTTCGATTCCATGAATACGTGTTGTAGACGCGCGTGTGGGCGTTCCGCGCATTTGCCTCCTGTACTTCCCCGCGACGCCCACATTTTCACGCATTGTTCCCCATTCTGCATGTTACGCCCCCTGTTCCGCCTACTTTTGTTGTGTGCGCTGTGCTATGTGCGCCTTCGCTGTGCGCTTAGCGCACGCTGTTTGGAGACGTGTGCGCCACGCAGAATTTTAGTGCACATCCAGGGATTTACATGCGCACGGACTTTCATGAATCGCTGTGCGTGGGTTTCGCTGCAATTTTTGCATTTGCGCTGCGATTCGCACGCTTTCGCACGCTTGCGCCAAAAATTTCAGCGCACATTAATTCCATGAATCGGCCTGTAAGTGTATTAATATCATTGGAAAGGTTGTCAGATGATGTAACAGATACTGCAAATAAGAAAGTAATATGGAAATGTTTTCAAACAAAATTTAAGTACACAGGTTATTGTAAAGGCTCTCAGGTAATGGGACGTAATTGGAAAATAATAAAGCAACAAGGATATTTGTGAGTGCTAACAAACAAGTGCACAGACATGGGCTACCCAGCCCAATATGGTGGATATTTAAGACAAGGAATACTAAGGCAGACGTTTTTCAGTGTTAGTTGTAGCTTCAGTATTTAAATAGAGGCAGAAATGGCGCTGCAGTTATGCAAGATCATGGACTTGGGACAGCTTACACGCTACACAACACATTAACTAATATATAGGTAAGTGGGACCACACCAAATAATAGGGAAATGTTCGAAAAATATGTACTTTCAGATGGACTGTTGAGTCCCTAATACTAGCACTCTGTTCTTTCAATAGGTGGCTCCTCATATTAAGGCCAATTTCAGTATAATAGATGCAAGTGGGAAGGAGGTTGAATTGTTATCATTAAGTGCTCCTACAAGTAAATGTACAGTGCAAGGATACTACAATTCATAATATATTAATTTGAATTCAAAAATTGGTTATGCTTATTTACATTTCAGCATTTACAGTGTTTATGGGTGCTGGCCCATTAAAAGATCAATGAAGACGATAACTGAAGAGACCAGGACGATCTGACCAACCTAATTAGGCCTTCTAACCCCTCACACACCCCTGGCCCGTAGGGTCTTTCAAACACAGTCTTGAAGGAAAATCCGGAAGAATGGGCCACAATGCTGGAACTGATCCTGAAGAATGTTTCGGTGGCGCAAAAGGTCCCTGACTCATCATGGAAAGCTGCCAATGTGGTGCCGAATTTTAAGAGTGGCAATAGACAGGATCCTGACAACTATCAGCCTATTTCCCTCCTGGACTTTCTGGGAAAAGTCTATGCAGCCCTATTCTTAACCC
This sequence comes from Ambystoma mexicanum, assembly GCF_040938575.1. NCBI lineage: Eukaryota > Metazoa > Chordata > Amphibia > Caudata > Ambystomatidae > Ambystoma > Ambystoma mexicanum. The sequence goes on from NC_090935.1 coordinate 947,398,778, forward strand.
CTTAAGTGCCAATGACGAGACTGCTCGTCCTAGGTGCATGGGGAATATCATTAGGAAAAATGTTCCTGGCAGTTAGAGGCTGAACAAGTGGTGAAGCAGAGAAGGGTGCAATGACGTCTTCCAAAGAGGATTTGTAAAGGGATTGGGGACCGCCCTCTCTATCTTTATACCATCGATGTTGAAGTATAAAACTCTTAGGGCGAACTGCAAACTTTGCCTGGCCTTCATGGACTTCAAAAAAGCCTTTGATAGCATAAATAGGCAGCACTTATGGAATAAACTGGCTGGCTGGGGTGCCCTGAAGACCTTGTGACACAGTTAAGGTCCCTCCATACCCACACTAAGATCAGAGTGCATCTAAATGCTAATGGGTGGCTAAGTGAGGACCTCCCAACCAGGAGAGGAATCAAGCAGGGGTGCCTGTTGGCTCCAGCCCTTTATAAACTTGGAAATCCTGTCAGCCAGAGCTGCAACGGGCTCAACCTCATTTTGGTGTAGATTCTGCAAAATCACTGGTTCAGCTGAAAACCTACCTCACCTGTTCACTAGATGCACAGCTTTAACATCGATTAGGTCAAGACACTTTGGGTGCTTCTTGGAAGGCTGGGCAACACTATAAGCAGTGGAGTGGTGGACTTAGTTGTTGAGAAGGGAGACGCCTGCTCTGACCATTACAGCAGTGACATTTTTAAGGAAATGTTTTGACTTATTGGACTGTGGTGGATTGGTGGGGGTAATAAACTAAACTGGAATGGCTTTTAAGGATCTCTTTTGAAAGCAGGAAGAATTCTTGTTCTTTTTGCAACAGTTTTGTATTAAACAATAAAATCAAATGGAATTAACTTGACTAATCGAATATCACGGTACACCCACAGGTATTTAAAAATCTTTTTGCGATCACTTGCAAACCAAAGTTACATTTGCCTAATGAGTTGAGGTAAGGTTGAGTTAATATGTTCTTTTACTAAATATCCCTATTCATAGGGGATGAGCTAACTAGGGGAAAATCTATAGTGTAGCAGTCACACACTTAAGTATTACTTAGCATGTCTTAAAATGAGCCTCACAATAGAAACATTGGTTGACGATTGAGGGCACTGAGAAGAGTCATATATTTTATAAATATTATTTGATTTTATTTTTGTTTGCCTGTTTCCATATGTTCGTTTTTGTTCTTGTGGCTATTGGTTTATGTATGTTTGTTTGAAGTGTTTGTTTCCTCTCATGTTTTAACAGGATGGGAGTTTATTGTGCATATTAGGAAACTAATGACATAGCCAGTGTTCTGATGAAGCTCATCAGAGGTTGTGAATAAGTGTATGACAGTGAAATACATGTTGGCACTTAGATGGCTTATTACTTAACTGATATAGAGATGGTACATTTTAAAGTACCAGAATTTTATGAGTGCTAACATTTAAAGTTTAATGTACGAACAGTAATGAGTTTGTTGATTTTGGATATGACCACTTAAATGAGTTTCCTGTAAAGAGTTTGAATAGAAGGTGGCTTAGCAAGAACAGTGTCATTTTCTTTGGCTTGAGCTATCTAAAGAAGATCACTTCCTTAGATCAGAATACCACTATTGAAGGTGTGTGTTTCTTTGTATTCTTGTTCTTATTTGAAATAGGGTATCAGGCATTCCATTCCTTAATATGCTGGCATAGCAGCATATTAAGGAATTTGTTGTGATTGCGACGACAGGGGGTGACAACCAAACATTCTTGAATCTCTCTATTTATTTGTTTTGGGTTAGGCTATACATGTATCTATACCGCATGCCCCAAAATCCCTTACAATGTCCTTGGGGGTGGGTGGTCACTATTGATATTATAGAATAACATTGTGTATTACATATGTGCTCAAATGAACGCTTTACCAAGAGTAGACACGCTCTACGAAGGGTGACACGAGACCTCATGTCCCATTGCAACACAACCCATGCAGAGACTAATACACACAAAGCAAACATGGGGGCTAACAGGCTGGTTGCCAGAACGACCAGCAAAGAGAAGCAGGTTTAGTAACATGGGGTACTAAACACCACACCATGCATGAAAAGGGCATGACATGCTTCACATAGATGCTTCACACATGCACAAGTCTTTAGGTTCCTGTAGCTCTGTACTCTGTCACACATCATTTCGCGCTTTTCATTTCATTTCATCTGCATACCCACAGGAATAAAGGTAGATGTAGGCTGGGGAGGGTTGGACTGAAATCTAAGGTGCAGTGATGGTGCTAATGGTGGATTGGGCGACTAGTACATTACGCACGTGTGGGGGGGGGGTGGAATGCTAGCACAGGTATAGAGAATGGAGGAATGGAGAATGAGGGCTTTGTATGCAGGTTTTTCCATTAATGAATAGGTGTGTTCTCTTATGAAAAGGCCATGCGTCATTGCCGCCGTAAGTACTGTAGAGGCTTATATGGAAGAGGTGCCAGTGGAAACTGCTTTGTGTGTTATGTAGCTGGGATCATGAGAACCTCGAATATCAGTGTGCATTGTTGTACATTGTTGTGGGTGTATTTATTTATTTAATTATTGTTTGCTTGTTAGGCACTTATAAAATAATAATATACTGTTTCAAAGCGCCCGCAGGGCAGGGAGGGCCTGACGGTACATTACAACACAATATTAGGAGCTGAGGGCAAGAGGAAGAGGGACGGACCTACTATGCCTTGTGAGTATTCAGAACATGCAAGTTCAGAAAAGAAGAGGGAAGAGGGGGTATGTGCTGGGGAGTCCAAGCTCGTGGGAGAGCCATGGAGCAAGTGCTAGGAATGTTCAGTGCTACACAGCCAGAGCCGCAGGAGGTGTAAGTGCGAGTCTACAGAGAAGATGGTCTCCAGTTGCAAAGTGCTGTGGACAGACAGGAGCTGGGAGTAATCGGTGAGGGAGGTCAAGACCCCAAAGATGCATAAGGGCCTAAGACACCGATTAAGCAACTGTGGGACTAGCAGAGGAGAGAAGGTGGGAAGAAGGAGGAAAAGAATAAAGTCTTAAGGAGATTCTGGAATTTGAGAAGGTCCTGCTCAAGGTGCAGGGGGAGGAGGGGCTATTCCAAAGGAGAGAGCCTGCAGAGGAAAGTGACCACACCCTGCCCTCTTTTAAGCAAAACTCTTACACACAAAGAGTTGGTGCCAGAGGAGCGAAAAGGTCTAGTAGGAGAGTATTTAGTGAGCTAAAGTTGAAGATAGTGTGGTCCCCATGCCCAGACAGCCTTGTGGATGATGCAGAGGGATTTGAATTTAATCTGTGCAGCAATTGTGAGCCAGTGAAGAATTGTTAGAGCACGAGAGATGCGGTTCCTGGACTTAAGGCCAGGGATACTTCTCACTGCTCTATTCTGGATAGCTGAAGGGGTTGCAGAGTGGAAGAAGGAAGATTTAGGAGAAGGCTATTACAGTAGTCAAGTCTAGAGAGAACTAGGGCTTGAGTCACATTGATCCTCTGTGAGAAAGTGAGAAAATGTAGAATTGCTTTGTGAAGGAAGAGCTGGTAGTTGGACTTCTTGGCATTATGCTGAGTGTGAGGGAGGAAGGAGAGAGAGGAGTGGAATATGACTCCAAGTTTTTTGGCTTCAATTGAAGGAGCATTAGGGGGAGAACCCAAGGAGGAAGGCTTGAGTGAAGGAAAGAAAGAGGGAGGAGGTGTCCCAATGGGAAGGATCTCAGTTTTACTGGCCTTGAGGCAGAGATCAGTGGAGGCTCACCAGGAATGGATGTCAGAAAGTCAGTCAGGGATGATAGAGGGTGCAAGATGGTCAGCAGGGAGTCTGAAGAAGAGCTGTGTGTCATCTGCGTAACACTGGAAGTTAGAGGAGAAGGAGGAGATGAGGTGTGCAAGGAGAGCAAGGTAAATACTAAAGAGTCAGGGGGAGAGAATAGAACCCTGGGGTATGCCACAGGTGGAGATGGAAGTAGGAGAGGAGAACAGGCCCAGGATGACTTGGGAAGACCGGTTAGTGAGGAACGAGGACAGCCAGTCTAGTGCCCACTCTGAGATACCAAGTGTATCATGGAGCCTTTTTATGAGGATGGAAAGGTTAACTGTGTCAAATGCAGGAGAGATAAAGAAGTATAAAGACTGCCTGGGAGTTGGAGTCAAGAGAGGTGAGCAGTTCTTCACGGGTGTTCAGAAGAGCAGTTTCCGTGCCTCTGGATGTTCAGAATCCAGATTGATGGTTATGGAGACCACCAATAAGTTCAGTGTGAGAGTTAACTTGGGGCAAGGCCAGGTTCTCAAGAAGCTTCCCAAGGAAGGGGGTGATGGAAATATTGCGAGAGCTGGCAGGGCAGGTAGGGTCAGAGGAAGGTTTTTTCAGGAGTGAGTGCACAAGGGAGTGCTTTAGGGGAGAGGGAAAAGTTCCTGTGGTAAAAGAGTGATTGCAGAACTCAGCGTCTAAAAGTATATTTTGCATGAATACCGCCTTATAGTAAACATTGGCCTAAGCACATTTGCATCGCACTGTAAATCACATTGGAATGAAGCTGACATGGGCTGACTACGCCGCCATTTTAAGTTATCTGCCATTTTGATTAAACTCCTGCTTTCTGTCCCATGTTAGAATTTGTGTTTTTGGCTCCAGCAAAGCAAAATTAACTTTTTACTATGTCAACGTAGATAAACTGAAGCTGCTGAAGTGGATTGTTTGTCCTGCACTAAGCAAACCTTGGAGCTAAACAAGAGCTGTGCTAATCAGTAATTTAGATGCCATCTGTACCAACAGTGTCTTCCCCCGTTCAAATAGTGAAACAGAATGATGAATAGATAAACATGAGCTTTTGCAGAAATCTTTATTTTCGCTCCTTGAAACTAAGCTGACTTTAAACTTAAGAACAAATGATAGACAAATATAAGTAAATGAAATAAGGAATGTTACCTTTGTGTCCAATGTTTGAAAAACATATGAAGTGTTTAACAGAAAACAACAGCTATTCAAGGATGTTTTAACATGTATTAGTTTTGCGGAAAGGCTATGTACCATAGGTAAATGTGTTACATGAAGAGGGGCTGGATGATGTGTCTGGGATTGTGAGAAAACTGTGTAAATACTCATGTTTTTGAAATGTCCAGCACTCACTCGTCTGCTTGCACACATTGCGGGGTGTTGAGAGCCAGACAGCTGTTCTGTTCAAATAAAGAGGGTAATTCATAGAATTTCGCAGAAAAGTGTCGCAAGCGGCTGGCGCAGAGTGTCCGCATGCGATTGTCTGCGACAGGCACGTGCGCTAAAACCGATTTCCGCGCACAGCGTATTCATGGATTTTAGGCTCCCAAACCAGCCGTGGCGCAGAGTATCGCAGCGACCCTGCAGCAGCGCCAGTAACGCCCCCAAGAACGCCCTCGCGCAAGGAAAAGCCATCAAAATCGCTAAATCATCGCAAAGGGCTGCGCTAACCCTGGACCAGTTTACAGGGCTGCCAAACAAGGAACGCAAAGCGGGTAACGTACATATCAGGGGTACGCGGGAAGTTGTACACGCGATTAGCCAGGGTACGTGTATTACAGGGGTACGCGGGAAGTTTAACACGCGATTGGCCAGGGTACGTGTATTAGAGGGGTACGCGTGAAGTTTTACACGCGATTAGCCAGGGCACGTGTATTACAGGGGTACGCGGGAAGTTTAACACGCGATTGGCCAGGGTACGTGTATTAGAGGGGTACGTGTGAAGTTTTACACGCGATTAGCCAGGGCACGTGTATTACAGGGGTACGCGGGAAGTTTAACATGCGATTGGCCAGGGTACGTGTATTAGAGGGGTACGCGTGAAGTTTTACACGCGATTAGCCAGGGCACGTGTATTACAGGGGTACGCGGGAATAATCACACGCGATTTGGCTGGGTACGTGTATTACAGGGGTACACGGGAAGTTTTACATGCGATTTGGCTGGGTACGTGTATTACAGGGGTGCGCGGGAATTATCACACGCGATTTGGCTGGGTACGTGTATTACAGGGGTGCGTGGGAAGTTACACACGCGATTAGGCTGGGTGGGTCCTCACAGGTGTTCCCTGTACACCCTCCACGGCCCCTGCAGGCAGCCCACAAAACAGGGGACTACCCTGCACACCTGCTCATGTCCCCCTGCACCTCCACCCCCCAGCCACCAGGGGCAGCCTCCACCAGGCCCCCACCCATGTCTACCACCACACCCACCCCCCAGCCACCAGGGGCAGCCTCCACCAGGCCCCCACCCATGTCTACCACCCCACCCCCACCCCCCAGCCACCAGGGGAAGCCTCCACCAGGCCCCCACCCATGTCTACCACCTCCCCCGCCCCCCAGCAACCAGGGGCAGCCTCCACCAGGCCCCCACTCATGTCACCCACCACCCCCACACCCCAGCACTGTGGGGCACCTGCCAGCAGGCCCCCACCCATGTCCAACTCATGTCTCCCACCACCCCCACCCCCCAGCCACCAGGGGCACCCTCCACCAGGCCCCCACTCATGTCTCCCACCACCCCCACCCCCCCAGCACTGTGGGGCACCTGCCAGCAGGCCCCCACCCATGTCCAACTCATGTCTCCCACCACCCCCACCCCCCAGCCACCAGGGGCACCCTCCACCAGGCCCCCACTCATGTCTACCACCCCACCCCCACCCCCCAGCCACCAGGGGAAGCCTCCACCAGGCCCCCACCCATGTCTACCACCACCCCCACCCCCCAGCCACCAGGGGCAGCCTCCACCAGGCCCCCACCCATGTCTACCACCACCCCCGCCCCCCAGCCACCAGGGGCACCCTCCACCAGGCCCCCACTCATGTCCCCCTGCACCCCCACCCCCCAGCCACCAGGGGCACCCTCCACCAGGCCCCCACTCATGTCCCCCTGCACCCCCACCCCCCAGCCACCAGGGGCAGCCTCCACCAGGCCTCCACTCATGTCTCCCAGCGTGCTATGTGTATTTCAGGGGTGCGCGGGAAGTCCCACTCGCGAATAGCCTGGGCGCATGCATTTCAGGGGTGCGCGGGAAGTTTTACACGCGACTTCAGCAGGGTACGTGTATTACAGGGGTGCGTTGGAAGTTACACACGCGATTAGGCTGGGTGGGTCCTCACAGGTGTTCCCTGTACACCCTCCACGGCCCCTGCAGGCAGCCCACAAAACAGGGGACTACCCTGCACACCTGCTCATGTCCCCCTGCACCTCCACCCCCCAGCCACCAGGGGCAGCCTCCACCAGGCCCCCACCCATGTCTACCACCACCCCCACCCCCCAGCCACCAGGGGCAGCCTCCACCAGGCCCCCACCCATGTCTACCACCCCACCCCCACCCCCCAGCCACCAGGGGAAGCCTCCACCAGGCCCCCACCCATGTCTACCACCTCCCCCGCCCCCCAGCCACCAGGGGCAGCCTCCACCAGGCCCCCACTCATGTCCCCTATCACCCCCACCCCCCAGCAGTGCAGGGGCAGCAGGCAGTCAGGCAGCAGCAGGTGGGAGCGTGCTCGGGCTCTGGGGGGCAGTAGTTCGGCCTTCCGGGCAGGAGCGTGGTATTCCGTGTGCGTACGCGTGGCCAGCTTGGTACGGAGAGATTTTGCACGTGAAAATCCTGCACGTCAGCGTGAAAACTGAGGAAAGGCCCTCAGCGCGTAAGCGCGTCTGTGACGTGACCCGCACAGGTGTTTCCCACACAGCACGTGATGACAGAGCACACGTGGAAAGACTGCACGTCAGAGTGTAATCGCGTGTGATTGGTGGAAATGGCCCTACACGCAGAAGTGACAAAGCGTGTGATTGGTGGAAATGGCCCTACACGCAGAAGTGACAAAGAGTGTAATTGGTGGAAATGGCCCTACACGCAGAAGTGACAAAGCATGTAATAGGTGGAAATGGCCCTAGCGCGTACACGCCGCGTAAGTGACGCTGGACGTGTGGGCCTGTATAAAAGGTACGTGTATAACACGTTTTCCTTGTACGTGCTTTTCGTGGAGAGCGAGTGGGTGAATTCTGTACTTCTTGTCGTTTCACACGCGATTTACTTCACGGCGTTTCTAGTTCGTATTCCCTGTTACCTCTGACAGCTTTTGCTCTTTTTTCTCTTTAACTGGTTTACCTGGGCCTGATCCCTCAAACAGTGTTCCCTTCTACTGTTGTCCTGTCTCCTCAGACAGCGGACAAATCTTCTTTTGGCGGGGGTGTTGCCAACCAAACGTGCTCCTTTTACACGCTCGTTTACCTGGCAGACGGTGAGTCACGCACGTATCTAACATCTGTGCTAGCCCCGTGTGTAGCCTACCCCTTCAGAGGTCATTCTAGGCTGCGTGTGACACGCATACGTTCATTCTTGTGTTTCTGGGTGCCATAGCGTAGTGCAGGTTTTTCTTTCTGCACACGTGGTCTAGGAGGGGTTGCGTGCACGTCATCTCCCTTTTTTGGGCCTCCTGTGCGTTGCGTGACCCGTCATCTTTCCCCAGGGGTTACATTCAGCCTTGCTAGAGCACTAGGGTACAATTACCATCTGGTACCCAACCCCTTTGACCCCCAATTGCCCAGGACAATAGTCTACATCCACTCCCATACGCACATTAACATCAGTGCCATGGCTGGGAGGCGAGGATTCCGTAAGGGTGGCAAAGGTGGAAGAGCCACAAGTGGTGGCCGTGGTGGATCCGGTAGGGGACGTGGTCGTAACTTGCAGGATGAGCCTGTCCCCCCATGTGTGGAGGACCAGTCACGGGCACCCATAATCCCCCCCCCCCTCCCATTGAGGCTGATGTGGCTGACACCATCCATGCTCAGCCCTTGTTGGACCAGCCCATTGTGGCACCAGACCTGGCTGACTCCATGGCTGACTTCCAGGTCAGCAGGGCTATGACACGTGCGCTGGTGCACGTTGATGCCATCATGCCACGTGGATCTGGGGCAGCAAGGTCATCTGCTGCACCAAGGAGGCAGGGCGGAGAGGCTGCAGGGGCAGCTGCGGCTCCATCCACCCCAGCCCTCACACACCCAGCCAGGACAGTGTCGGTCCTAGTCCATGCTGCTGACATTCCCCCTGACACCATCACACTAGAGCTAATGCCTGCACCAACTCCCATGCTGAGTGTGCAATCCCACACTCCTGATACAGAGTCCACCAGGGCTCCTGCCCCTAGTGTCCAGAGCGGCGCAGGACACTCAGGATCACCACCACCTTCCAAGCGGAAGAGGAAGAGTGCTCGTCCGGCACAGGCTGATGCCCCAGACACGGCTACACAGTCCGGCCCGTCCAGGAAGCCCAGCTTCACGGATGACGAACTGAATGCACTTGTCGAGTATGTGTCCGGACATGACAACGAGATGGTCATTGTTGCAGGATCCAAGACCACACCTGCACAACGCCAGGCACACTGGCAGACCGTTGCGGACATCGTAAGTGCCCTTGGAATTGTGAGGCGCACAGCCAATGATTGCTATAAGCGCTGGAATGACCTAAAGCGCAGGGCAAAGAGTAAGCTGGCCTCAAGTCATGCCGCAACTCTAGTGACTGGAGGTGGGTCTCCAGTAGTAGACATGGAACTCACTCCACATGAGTCAGTCGCTGGGACCTACGTCACGGAGGAACAGATCCAAGGCGTGGGAGATCTGGCTGATTACGAGGCATTGTCCGGTGAGTGCCCATGCATGTGTGTGTCATCCATGTGCATGGTGTGTGTGTGAGGGCTTCTGTTCGGGTGCCAGGTGAGAGTGTGTGCGCCTGAGTCGTATGGGTCAGCCATGTGCTTCATGCAATCCTTCCTGCGCAGCTGCATTTGGCCATAGCAGTATCCCTTCTGCCAACAGTAGACATCTAGCCCAACTGCACGCCAGTTGCCCTTGAAGTGTCACCTTGCCACAACATATTTGCTTCTCTTTCACTGTTCATTCAGTCAGTTTGTTTGCATTCCACCACTTTCACTAGGCATGTCGCTGTCCACTAGTCACATGTCTGACATGGGTATGGTAAAGTGGAGTGACTTTGTTACCTGGATATCATTTGTACACACATGTCCCTGTGCAATTGGACCATTTCAGACTGGCAGCTCCAGGTGAAAAATCTGACCTGTTAGAATTAGAAAAGCTATTACATGCGGGAACTGGACTGAATGAATAGGTGCTGCCCTCCTCTCCATCTTCACTCAATAGCAATGGTACATGCCATCTGTGTGATGGCATGTGTGTTTCACCTGCCAATCACAGGCCAATGTGTGATGCCACTGCCAGGCAGCATGCAGAAAATGTGTTCATCTTCCATCTTGGTGTCATCAGTGTGTGCCATTTGCCTGGACTTCATACGCAGTGAGGGTGCATGCATGGGAGGGTTTTAGTCATGTGGGACATGTGTCAATCAAGTACTGGTTCTCTTGCTTCTCAGCCCTCAATGTGTGCCATGGTGCTAATGCCTGTTTCCATTTCTTTGTTTTCATGTCTTTGCAGGGGAAGACGCACCTGATACTGCTGGGGTTGTGGAGATGGTGCAGACCCAGGAGGGCTCCGAGGGCCGACCAACCACCAGTGAGGGACGTGGTGTGGTGGTGGGGGAGAACCCACAAGTGCTGCAGGTCGTGCTCTCAAGGGGTGTCTCTGGCTGCACCTCCCCCGAGCTGTACTCAGGTGTTGATTCGGATGAGACCTACGTGCCGTCGCAGGTGAGTGTTCCAGGGAGGGATTCTGTTCTGTCTCACCCACCTGCACCAGGGTCAGAACCCTCCATGGGGATGTCAGTGTTGGCAGCTACGCCTTCGGTGGTTACGGATGCAGGGTCACACTCCGCGACATCTGATCCTGTTCCTGGGCCAGCAGATCAGAGGGGGAATGCAGTCCTGCAGCCTCAGGCAGTGCCGGCACAGCAAGGCGCAGTTCGCCTTGCCCCAGACAGGTGTGGTGCCCGCCGACGTGGTGGCCGTACGCCACCCGGCAATACCGCATGGGAGCAATCCATTTACGGTATGGCAACCCAACAGGCTGCATCATCCGAGATGATGGCTCAGGCCATGGATAGGGTGGCCACTTCCATTGTCCCCCCAGAAAGGCTGATGGAGCGACTAGAGCAGGCAACCGACTCCATCTGCCAGTCACACAGGGAGGACATGTTGGGGTCCAACAGGGACAGGCGGGCGGCACTGGCGACTCTGCAGGAGGCCATCTCCATTGAGTCCCAGGGCCACAGGGAAGCCCTGAGGCAGGAGCTCCTTCACCTCAGGACGACTCTTGTTGAGCTTGAGGCTTCAACACACCAAAGGACAGAACAGCAGCTGGAGCGTCTCACCCGTACGCTCTCAGCTGAGATGCAGGCAACGAGGGCGGAGGTCCGGGCATCCCGTGAGTTGTTGCATGGGGACCTCCGCACACTCATCCTCCAGAACCAGACCTACCACACCCGCATGCTTGCAGCCATGGAGGAGCAGACTAGGGCCTTGCGTGGGCTGCCTCCCATAGTGCAACCACCTCCGGATGCAGCTGCACAGGGTGATAATAGCGACAGCAGTGATACTCCCACAATAGGGTAGCCGTGTGGGCCATGAGCCCATGGAGGTGTTTTATCTTCCCAGGATCCACGCAGGTGGGTTCTGTTGTGCATCCTGTCCTCGGACCTCCTGGGTGGCCTCCCCAACCCCCCCCGGGCCCATCAATGGCCATTTTTGATTGTTTCTTATTTTTATTTTTATTTTGATTTCTTTTATTCCCAATTTTTTTGGGACGATCTGTTGGCTTCCGTGGTTCCTGTGGGCATACGCTGCATTGTGGCTGGGCACATGCAGGCTTGTAATGTATTTGGTTCAGATGCTTGGGTTTGAGTCACACACACCCCTCCTGCTTCCCGTTTCCATGGGCTTGTAAAGGGTGTGCCCAAGTGACAGTGAATTACACAGTGACGTTGGACTCCCATGAGCTGTGTGGGCAGTCTGTAGTCAATACTGTGTATACATTCCTAGTGCATATTGCTGTTGTGTTGTACACTGCATGTTGCATTGATGTGTAACTCTTCTTCTGTGTCTACCTCCCAATTTGCAGGTCCCTTCCTCATGTCCACACAAGGACCTCTAGTCTGGAGATGGGGTCCATGTTGGCAGCAGTGCACCTACAACTCTACATGGCGACAACACTGCACAGTTGGTAGTGGTGGGAGTGCAGGCATTTCCAGGTGGTGAGACTACTAATATGTAACATTTGTGATGTCATGTTAATGGTACTACGTGCTCAAGTATGTTGTTGGTCCGGCATTGCTGTGAGCATTTCAGGTGTTGCAGGTTTCTAATAGTGCCACTGTACATAGTGAGACTGATGTCATGTTGTGGGGATTACTTTGTTTACCTGCAATTAGCATGACATGGCACGGTGTGTCATGTGGCGGTGCTGGGGTTGGGTTGGCTGACATGGCACTGTCCTCTTGTTGCATTTTGCAAGTGGGTATTCATTTTAGCTGCTTCAATGTGTAACTTCACAAAACTGCATTGGTGGTGTCTGTGTGGGTAGGGATGCACACATTGTGACACTTCCAGGTGAACAATCTCAGGCTGATATGGTTTTGACGGTTCATTCTCCAGACATTCAGGATCAGTGTCAGGTTGAGTCATCATTGATTGTCAGATGGAATGTGCCAGGGCAGTGTGCACTCCACAGGGGTGTGATTTCTATGTGAAGTAATTAGCCACTAGCTGTGTACGGGCTGCCTCCCCCCGTGCCCTTTCCCCTCCCATGCGCAGCGGCTGTGCATGTGGTTGGGGATGTGGGGCCACCACCATGTCCACGGCCAGGCCCCGGCGTGTTGCAACGTTGTGCAGGACACATGCTGCCACTATGATCCTGCACACTACTGGGGGAGCGTATAACAGCTGCCCGCCAGAACGGTCAAGGGAGCGAAAGCGTGACTTTAGCACTCCGAATGTGCGCTCCACTATGCCCCTGGTTGTAATGTGGGCTGTGTTATATCTTACCTGGGGTGGCGTGGTGGGGTTCCGAATTGGCGTCATCATGTGGGGGCTGAGAGGGTAGGCACTGTCCCCTGTGGAGGTGGTGATTGGTATCATTGGTGGGGTTGTGACCTTGCTCAGTATCCAACATGCATGCATGTGCAGTGGCATACATACTCACCAAGCAGCCATGTATCGCCATGCCGCCCAGCTTCTAGGTCCCGGCTTAGGGTGGACATTCGGTAAATGAAGCTGTCGTGGGTGGAGCCGGGATAGTTGGCATATACTGAGGTGATGATTCCCTTGGCATTACATGCTACCTGCACGTTGATGGAATGCCAGTGCTTGCGGTTCCTATAGATGTGCTCAGATGCCCTGGGGGGACGTAGAGCCACATGGGTGCAGTCGATGGCACCTAGCACTTTGGGGAATCGTGCCACAGCGTAAAAATCCAGGGCGGCAGCATGCCTTTCTGCAGATGTTCTGGGCAGGTATATGTGCCTGCGGACTAATGGCCGTGCAGTGATGATGTTCAAGACCTGGTGTAGGCAGCGTGACTGGGTGGCCTGTGACACCCCACCCACTATGGCACTTGTCCGCTGAAATGATCCAGTGGCTAAGAAGTGCAGTACATTGAGGACCTTCTCCAGGGGGCTGAGTGCTTGGGAGCACAGGGTGGGTGATGTGAGGTCATCCTCCCACTCACTCACCAGGTCCAGTATAATGTGTGGTGGAAACCTGTACCTCCCATACACCTGGTCATCAGGCATCCCGAAAAGGCTGGTTCTGGGTGTGAATATTCTGGCCCTGACTATCCTCCTCCTCCTCCTTTGGTAGCCCACTGCCACTGCTGCTAGGAACGGTATGTTCATCCTGGCGTCTGAGCTTGTTATTGTTAAAGTCCGCAAATGTATGCTTTGCGCGTGTTCTAGGCGAGCGTGTGACCCGCGCACCCCTGGAATCCAGTTCCCAGTCCAATAGCGTGTGGAAATTCACACGCACCACGGGATACAGCGTGTGACCCGCGCACCCCTGGAATCCAGTTCCCAGTCCAATAGCGTGTGGAAATTCACACGCACCACGGGATACAGCGTGTGACCCGCGCACCCCTGGAATCCAGTTCCCAGTCCAATAGCGTGTGGAAATTCACACGCACCACGGGATACAGCGTGTGACCCGCGCACCCCTGGAATCCAGTTCCCAGTCCAATAGCGTGTGGAAATTCACACGCACCACGGGATAAAGGTTCGCTGACGTACTTGCGTGTGTAAGTGCCCGCGCACCCATTAAATACACGTACATAGGCCAATCACGTGTACGCGCACTTTTGTCCAATTACACGCGATGACACTCTGACGTGCAGTATCTCCACGTGTGCCCCGTCATCACGTGCTGAGTGGGGAACACCCGTGCGGGTCACGTCACAGACGCGCTTACGCGCTGAGGGACTCTGGTCCAATAGAATCGCGTATGCGTGCTGACGCGCTTACGCGCTAAGGGCCTTTCCTCGGATTTCACGCTGACGTGCAGGATTTTCACGTGCCAAATCACTCCGTATCAAGCTGGCCACGCGAAAACACACGGAAGACCACGCTCCTTCCCAGAAGGCCGAGTTACTGCCCCCCGTGCCCCGAGCAGCCTCCCACGTGCCATCTGCTGCTGCCTGCCTGCCTGCCTGCTGCCACCGTGCCCTGCCATTTGGTGCCTGCACATCAGCCATCTGCAGGGGTCCAGTTGCTGTGTCCACCCCTGCTGGAACTGAAGACTCCCGACTGGGATTACATCGCTCCACAGCCCAGCCCCAGGACCCAGTTGCCCACCCACACCTGCCTCTGGGGTTGACATGTCGGGCACTTCCACATCTGGCACCAGTGGCAACCCCAGGCCAGAGGGGCAGAGGGGCACCAGCTTCACTGTCACCGAAGTTGGTGTCCTGGTGGAGCATGTCCTGGGGCAGTATGATGCCCTCTTTGGATCGTCCCGCGCCAGCAAGGAAGGACGGCAGAGGATCTGGGCCGACTGTGTGGTTGCCATCAACGCGGAGGGGGTGGCAACCCGCGACGTCCTGAAGATCAAGAAGCGCTGGGAGGACTTGAGGTCCAGGACCCTTGTGAAGGCCCGGCGCCTCGTGGAGGGGGGCCGGGGCCACATGAGTTCCATCCAGATGAGGGTCCTGGAACGCGTACGCCCAGCGCTCCACGCCCAGATCCTTGAGAGGGAGGCCCGTCTGGAGTTGAGCGGTAAGTGTCCATGCATTACTGTGTGAGACAGGGCATGTTGCGGTGTGCTGGTTCTATGATACTTGCCTGTATGTGTGCCATAGGCCATGTATGCATGTATGTGTGCAGGGACATCATGGTAATGCATGTGCGACCAGTGATGTGTGACCCACATGGTTGTTGCATGTGTTGAAATGCCGCATGGGGAGCCCTATGCAGATTTTGAACATGAGAGCATGCCAGTCTCTGTACCTGGACATGGGTGGGGGTGAGGGATGGGTGCTGATGCCAGGTACATATATGGTAGCCATGTCTGTGTGCCTGACCTGCGTGTCTGTGACTTGTGCATGCCATGGATGCATGACACATGTGTGTGACAATGCACAGATTCAGTAAAGCAGCCAAATTACCCTTGTATCCGCTGTGTTTGGTGTGTTTGGGGCCAGATGGATGTGACTGAGGTGAAGTGTGTGCATGTGATAGGCATGAGCCATGATGCATGTGAGTTACATATCATTGAATGTTTCAAGAGTCCATTGGACATGCATGGAAATGTCCATGGCATGCACCATGCCTGTTACTGTGTGTGTTTTGCCTGGACTGACCCATGTGTTGTGGAGGGACATGATGGAAGTGTACTTTGACAGTGGTGCTCATCTGCTATTGCTTCCTGTCTAGGGGACCATTGTACAGTGCCCTGATGCTTGTGTTCTTTGTCTCCCTCTACGCAGCGGCTAGTGAAGAGGAGGGCGGAGACGGCGCTGTGGAGCAAGGCGGCGGGGATGCCCCCACGGCTGCAGCGGAAGGGGTGGGTGAGCCCCCACAGGGGCCTGCTACGGTGGGAGACGGTGAGGAGCCATCCAGGTTGGTGGTTTGCACAGAGGAGGAGGAGGCCGCCACTGGGGCACACATGGGGCCTGGTGGGGGCATCCCTGCTGGTGCAAGTGGTGCAGTCCAGGGCCAGGGGCAGGAGGCAGCACAGGTCACCGTGGAGGGGCCTGTGCATGTCGCTGTCCCTGACCCTGTGAGTGCACCACCATGCACCAGCAGGGATGCCCCGTCCCAGGCCTGTCCGCAGGTAGAGGGGATGTCCATGTCACCTGACTCCCCTCCACCTGCGGACGTGGGAACCCCTGGCCGTGCGGAGAAGGTCCTGATTGGGGTCGCGATGCGCACGGCTGTGATTCGTGATGCCGTGCGTGCTTCCCGGGAGGAGCACGCACGGCATCACGAAGTGCACCGTGCCGACGTGGCCCAATTGGGATCGGCCATGTTCGGGGGTTTCCTGCATGTGTTGGCCAATGTGGCGGCCCTCTCCTCCTCTGTGCAGGCTATCCACCAGTCATTCTCCTTGCCGTATTCCAGCCCAGATGCCACCAGGGCCCCCTGTGGACCTGCCCCGACCAATGCAGCCAGCTCGGTGGGGATCCCATCCCTGCCACAGTCGGGAGTCAGAGATCCAGCAGGGGTGGACACCAGAGCAACTGGACCCCAGCAGATGGAGGATGTGACGGCATCATCGGGCAGGGCACGTGCACGACGGCGTCGGTGGTTTCCATCAGCCTGGATGCCGTCGTGCTGGCACAGGCAGTTGCGTCGGAGGCAGCAGCAGGCTCAACGTGGGAGGCATCATGGCTCGGGGCCATCAACATCAGGGGTGCAGGCATCGGCCGGAGGGCAGGAGAACCCTGGAATGGGAGTGGCTTCCGTGTGGGAGCGGTTGTGCCAGCGGATAGGTGCGGAGCGGCAGCGGGCAGAGGAGGAACGGCTCACGATGGTCAGGACGGAGGACTCCATGCGGAGGGCGCTGAGGCGGGCTGAGTGCCTCGAGGGTCTTCGCAGGGAGTTTGAGCTTGACACTGCGTTATCCCTGCGGGACCTCGGGGCCAGGGAACATGCCCGCCTCCAAGCCATTGACCAGGAGTTCGATGATGCCCTGGCCCATGACAACAACCAGTGAGCCGTCCGAATAGCCCGCTGCCTTTGTATATAGTTGTATAGTTAGGGTTAGGTTTCCTTTGTTTTTTTGATTTTTTTTGGTAGCGATTGGACAATGCACCACTTTTTTGTATATAGTTCAGTTTTTAGTTAGTAGTCATAGTTAGGTTTAATTTGGTTGGGCTCATGGACCCAGGATGATCTTCTTCATGGTTCTTCGTTGGCTTATTTTTATTTTTCAGATTATTTTCTTGGACATTCATCTTGTTTTGTTTGATTTGCTTTGTGTTTTTTCTTATTTCATTTCCATTCTACTTGCTGTTCAATACATTATTTTTTTTATTCTTCAATGTGTCGTATCATCTCATTGCTTTCAGGCATGTCATGTTGGGTGTTTTGTCATTCACTTGCAGCCATTGTGTGTGACAGACATGTGTTCAATTGCATTATTTAAATTGGGGGTGTAACATGTAATTGCCTTTGATATGTGGGTGGGTGTGATAGTTGGTTGGGCCTTTTGGCAGGGGAGGATGGGCATTACGGACATGATTGGGGAATGTTGGGACCCAGGTGCAGGGGGGCATGGATTGGACATGGGTGGGGGCCTGCTGGCAGGTGCCCCACAGTGCTGGGGGGGTGGGGGTGGTGGGAGACATGAGTTGGACATGGGTGGGGGCCTGCTGGCAGGTGCCCCACAGTGCTGGGGGGGTGGGGGTGGTGGGAGACATGAGTGGGGGCCTGGTGGAGGGTGCCCCTGGTGGCTGGGGGTGGTGGGAGACATGAGTTGGACATGGGTGGGGGCCTGCTGGCAGGTGCCCCACAGTGCTGTGGGGTGGGGGTGGTGGGAGACATGAGTGGGGGCCTGGTGGAGGGTGCCCCTGGTGGCTGGGGGGTGGGGGTGGTGGGAGACATGAGTTGGACATGGGTGGGGGCCTGCTGGCAGGTGCCCCACAGTGCTGGGGGGTGGGGGTGGTGGGGGACATGAGTTGGACATGGGTGGGGGCCTGCTGGCAGGTGCCCCACAGTGCTGGGGGGGTGGGGGTGGTGGGAGACATGAGTGGGGGCCTGGTGGAGGGTGCCCCTGGTGGCTGGGGGGTGGGGGTGGTGGGAGACATGAGTGGGGGCCTGGTGGAGGGTGCCCCTGGTGGCTGGGGGGTGGGGGTGGTGGGAGACATGAGTGGGAGCCTCGTGGAGGGTGCCCCTGGTGGCTGGGGGGTGGGGGTGGTGGGAGACATGAGTGGGGGCCTGGTGGAGGGTGCCCCTGGTGGCTGGGGGGTGGGGGTGGTGGGAGACATGAGTGGGGGCCTGGTGGAGGGTGCCCCTGGTGGCTGGGGGGTGGGGGTGGTGGGAGACATGAGTGGGGGCCTGGTGGAGAGTGCCCCTGGTGGCTGGGGGGTGGGGGTGGTGGGAGACATGAGTGGGGGCCTGGTGGAGGGTGCCCCTGGTGGCTGGGGGGTGGGGGTGGTGGGAGACATGAGTGGGGGCCTGGTGGAGGGTGCCCCTGGTGGCTGGGATGTGGGGGTGGTGGGAGACATGAGTGGGGGCCTGGTGGAGGGTGCCCCTGGTGGCTGGGGGGTGGGAGTGGTGGGAGACATGAGTTGGACATGGGTGGGGGCCTGCTGGCAGGTGCCCCACAGTGCTGGGGGGGTGGGGGTGGTGGGAGACATGAGTGGGGGCCTGGTGGAGGGTTCCCCTGGTGGCTGGGGGGTGGGGGTGGTGGGAGACATGAGTTGGACATGGGTGGGGGCCTGCTGGCAGGTGCCCCACAGTGCTGGGGGGTGGGGGTGGTGGGAGACATGAGTGGGGGCCTGGTGGAGGCTGCCCCTGCACTGCTGGGGTGTGGGGGTGGTGGGTGACATGAGTGGGGGCCTGGTGGAGGGTGCCCCTGGTGGCTGGGGTGTGGGGGTGGTGGGAGACATGAGTGGGGGCCTGGTGGAGGGTGCCCCTGGTGGCTGGGGGGTGGTGGGAGACATGAGTGGGGGCCTGGTGGAGGGTGGCCCTGGTGGCTGGGGTGTGGGGGTGGTGGGAGACATGAGTGGGGGCCTGGTGGAGGCTGCCCCTGGTGGCTGGGGGGTGGGGGTGGCGGTAGACATGAGTGGGGGCCTGGTGGAGGGTGCCCCTGCACTGCTGGGGTGTGGGGGTGGTGGGAGACATGAGTGGGGGCCTGGTGGAGGGTGCCCCTGGTGGCTGGGGGGTGGGGGTGGTGGGAGACATGAGTTGGACATGGGTGGGGGCCTGCTGGCAGGTGCCCCACAGTGCTGGGGGGTGGGGGTGGTGGGGGACATGAGTTGGACATGGGTGGGGGCCTGCTGGCAGGTGCCCCACAGTGCTGGGGGGTGGGGGTGCAAGGGGACATGAGTTGGTGTTCATTAGTTCAAGGAGACATGTGCCTTTGCTGGGGGGCATGCCCATGTTGTGTGGGCTGCCTGCGGGACATGACCAGGGATGCAGGGTAGTCCCCTGTGGTGTGGGCTGCCTGCAGGGGCCGTGGAGGGTGTACAGGGTACACCTGGGAGGACCCACACTGTCAAATCACATGTGGGACTCCCCGGCACCCCTGAAATACACGTACCGTGCAGAAATCGCGTGTAAAACTTCCCGCGCACCCCTGAAATACACGCGCCCAGGCTATTCGCGTGTGGAACTTCCCGCGCACCCCTGAAATACACGCATCCAGGCTATTCACGTGTGGAACTTCCCGCGCACCCCTGAAATACACGCACCCAGGCTATTCGCGTGTGGAACTCCTCGCGCACCCCTGAAATACACGCGCCCAGGCTATTCGCGTGTGGAACTTCCCGCGCACCCCTGAAATACACGCGCCCAGGCTATTCGCGTGTGGAACTCCCCGCGCACCCCTGAAATACACGCGCCCAGGCTATTCGCGTGTGGAACTTCCCGCGCACCCCTGAAATACACGCGCCCAGGCTATTCGCGTGTGGAACTTCCCGCGCACCCCTGAAATACACGCGCCCAGGCTATTCGCGTGTGGAACTTCCCGCGCACCCCTCAAATACACGCGCCCAGGCTATTCGCGTGTGGAACTTCCCGCGCACCACTGAAATACACGTGCCCAGGCTATTCGCGTGTGGAACTTCCCGCGCACCCCTGAAATACACGCGCCCAGGCTATTCGCGTGTGGAACTTCCCGCGCACCCCTGAAATACACGTAGCCCGCTCCCCCAGGCCCGATCGCGTGTGAAACTTCACGCGAACCCCTGAAATACACATAGCACGCTCCCCCAGGCCCGATCGCGTGAGAAATTTCACGCGAACCCCTGAAATACACGTAGCCCGCTCCCCCAGGCCCGATCGCGTGATTAACTTCACGCGAACCCCTGTGATGCACGTACCCTGCAAATCGCGTGTGAGACTTCCCGTGCACCCCGGTATACACGCACACGTATTTTTTGTCAGCGGGTGTCCGTGTTTGTGGGTACCCCTTTGCACGTCATTTTTCCTGGAGGGCCACAGTATGGGACATTCATCATGGCAGTATATAGGTGCTATTTGTTGGCGCACCTTTTGGCGCACATTTCTTACAGCCGCAGAGACGCTACCGCCTGCTTTCTTGTGGCGGTCGTGTTTGTGCCTGTGCGCTGGTTTGAGCGTGCGCTTTTTTGCCCTATTCTATTCCATGAATACGTGTTGTAGGCGAGCGTGTGGGCGTTCCGCGCACTTGTGCCCTGTACTTCCCCCGTGACGCCCACGTTTTGGCAAGTTGTTCCCCATTCCGAGTGTTACGCCCGTGTTCCGCCTACTTTTGTTGCATGCGCCGCGCTATGTGCGAATTTCGCTGTGGCCTGTGCGATTTTCGCTGTGACCTGGCGCACGCTGTTAGATGGCCTGTGCGCCAACGTGCGCCGCGCACTTTTTTATCGCACATGCGCTGGTTTTCTCGCGCACGGCCTTCCATGAATCGACGTGCGCTGCTTTTCGTGCGATTTTCGCAATTGCACTGCGATTTTCGCTATTCCACTGCGATTTTCGCTATTCCACTGCGATTTGCACGTTTTTGCCCACTTGCGCCGCGCTAATTATTCCATGAATCGGCCTGAAAGTGTGCTTGTACCTTAGTACTCGTAACTGGTGTATTTCTATTATGTGGTATTAAGCCTCAATATTCTTTTAATCTTTCTGATGGTGCTCGAATAGGGACACTCAGAATTGATGTCACATCGCTAGATGAAGACAGAGCTGCCAGACAGGGATCGGAGAGTGACGGGGCCCCTGCAAAGTGAGACGTGATTCCTCCGCAGTACTGCATGCCCGATCCCTGGTGAGCAGCGGTTAGTAGGACATCACGACGAGGGTCCCCTTATCGAGGCCTGTTTTGCAAAAATGCCAGCCGCGATGATTTGTAATCTGATCGAACCCCTTTGAAATTTGAAATCAGGTGAGTCGTGCCCCGATTCTTAAAAGTCCTGATATTGGTTGCAGTTTTGTTTTTGAAAATACTAACGACACCAGGTAAAGGCAGTGATTTAATATGCCTGGGAAATTGTCATCTTGTTTCAGGGTATTATTCTGCAGAAAGAGACAATCTTTGAAACAAGGCCAACCAGCGCCACCCGATGCGTCGCCGGCATATTTAATGTATTGTAAGTATGGCCTACGAACTATAATATTTAATGAAATTTGGCACAGACAGACCAGACATGTTTCCGAACTTCAGTGTCCAGTCTATGGTAGTTTTCAAATTGCCCAAGCAGAGCATTTAGATTCTGTATTGTTTAGAAAAAAGGCTAGGCCTGCAGCATTTAATGCAGTTAGAGATTGGAGGAAGGAAGATATGCAGCAACTCAAAATTAGAGAAAAGCATTCACGTAAACACATGACGAATGCTGAGAAAGCATTGTTGTATGATCAGCAGGTACAGTCAGAATCCATTAGAAATATGGATAGGGCTTTTTAATTAGATGTGCAAGAGATATATTCCTCTCAGGATTTTCATACATCAGATGGGTTACTTAATAAATTATTGAATGAACGTAAAACTGTTTCAACTGCACCATCTCCTTATGTGATTCCTCCTCTTCCCACTGCTGTTACTCCTACTCCCATTGTTGTTCCCCCTCCAGCACCTGAACCCTTGCCGATAGTTGTCGTCCCCATAGCTCCATCTGCATCACCAGCGGTATTGCCTCTGCTATCTATTGACTCTTTGCCAGGTGGTTCTGCTCCACCTGTAGTGATTGAAGGGGCGGGAGCTGATCAAAGAATAGTGACTCATGGCACATTATCTAAAGGCAGAAAGAGAGAATTGTATACGTGGGCTAAAAAGTACATAGAAGAGGGTGATGAATCGGCTGTTTTAGTTTCGATTTCTGACCAAGGGCTATTCCTAAACAGAATATTTTGATAGAACGGATTGGAACGTATTTAGTTGATATATGGAGTAATTTAACGGACATGAATGTCCCACAGCGGTTGATGGATTTGAATGTCCTTTCCCACTCAAGGGACACTGCAGAGAAAGTATAGGAGCATGTAGAGAAGGTATTTGAGTTTAAAAGGGAGCTATATCAATTACAGGAAGATGAAATGGATGGTAATGAAAGACAAGCTTCATGTGTGCAGAAGCAATTTCATCCTCCATTGAAACCAATGAGTGAAGAAATGAGCATTTGCACAAGAGACGCTCTTAGATGGATTTCAGTTGTTTCAATTTCTCCCATTGAAGTGCATGACACGTTTAGTCAGTATGCTACGGCAATGCAAAGGAAAGTGTTACAGGTGATGGTAGAGTATCTACAAGATGAATTTATGAAGAGAAAGGAATGATAACCTTCAGATTTGATGGTTATTTATAAAAGAGCATTTTCGCCCGATACTGCTTTGACTACTTTGTCACTTGATTTAGCCTTGTTGCTCAACAGACGTTCGGATTTGCCTACTTTACAATTGCTGATGAGGGAGGTTCCTCTGACATTTGTTCCAAAAGTAGATATTCCAGCTAATGCTGCAGCAGGAACGCCTGTCACTTTTATTGAAGCACATTATGTCTCACAGTTTGTCCATGTTCCATTTTCTAGACAGCAAGTGAATACCGTTAGGCAATCAATCCCAGATATTAGGAAGAATCCAACAGGATTTTATAAAGAAATTGAATCTGTTTTGCATTCGTCAGTTTTCACGCTGT
Organism: Ambystoma mexicanum; assembly: GCF_040938575.1. Taxonomy (NCBI): domain Eukaryota; kingdom Metazoa; phylum Chordata; class Amphibia; order Caudata; family Ambystomatidae; genus Ambystoma; species Ambystoma mexicanum. The sequence continues at coordinate 947,421,965 of NC_090935.1, forward strand.
GTGATATAGATTTGTTGTTTCCCGTGATCCTTCCTGCTGATTTATGGAAGCAGATTAGAACTGTAGACAATCAGGTAGGGATGTGTGCTACATAGGATGCCTTAGTAAGAGTAGGTGGGGAAAGGAATGCCGGTGATACTGAAGTTGCCAGATAGAATAGTTGCTAAATTGAAAACTCTGGTTCCTGAAAAACGAAAACGAATCATATGGGATAAGCTTACGACTTGAATTCAATTGAAGTCAGAGGGTGCAACTGAGTATTTTAACAGATTTGAGCAAGTATTTTCAGATTTTAGTGGTCAAGACTTAAGTACAGAGCCAGGAAAGAGGCTGTTCGTAACTAAGTTTGTGCATGGATTATATGCCTGAAATCCAATCACAGATCATGACTTCTGAGAGTGCATGGCAAGCGAAATCAGAATCTGAAGTATTACACATGGCTCAGTATTATGAAAATAGGGTTAATACAGAGAAGGAGAAGGTGGAAAAGAAGAAGGGATCTGAAAACTAGAGTATTATTGCAGCAAATAGCTAGAGGAGCCCGAGGTGGGAATAAACAGTATAGCAGTCCATTTACACCACTTGGTGGTGCACAACTGGGTCCCGTACACATGAACCAGTGTAAATACTGTAGACAGGAGGGTCATTGGCAAGCACAATGCCCGAACTTCCAACAGCGATCAAAGAGCACATATGGTGTCATGGGTAGACGATCCAGAGGCCGTCCTGGGATAGGGGGTCCTGGTAGAAGTCACTTTGCACAGAATCAACAGACACCATCACAAGATAATCAGCAACAGAGTGTTACTAGTGGGATTATTTTTGATAATCTTTCGAATGTCTATTTTTCGGAGGATTTTGGATTTGACGATATACTTTTCTGCTAGGACAGCCCGAAGCAGGGTCTGGAACCAATACCTATTCCCGTCGATCAGAAATGGCCCTACTTTGAAATGAAGGTGGGGAATAGGGAGCATCTCTTTTTGGTAGGTCATGCCCAGATGCTTGCTAACCAAATTATTTTAAATAATATGCGCATTTTATAAAGAGAAACAAAACCATTGCATCACTAACTGGCATCAAACAATACAGCACGGAAGTGTTTGACAGTAGTTGGCCTAAAAGTAGACAATGTAAAATGTATAGCAATGCAGCTATTAAAACAATTTGAAAATAGTTGCTTTAATGTACATCTATGTTCCAAGAAGCAAATTGCGGGATAACAAACTACAAAGTATTCCTAATACTTTGCTCTCCCCTTGCTGTGCAGTTCCCTGACTTGGAAGACACTGGTTTGCTTTTTAAGCTTTGCTAATTCAATCTAAATCTGAGCTGCACCATGACCTTTTCATTAGGTAGGAACTGTTGGGTTGTATAGGCAGTCTATGTTTTTTGTTTAAATTGACAGTGTGCCCAGGTCTCCAGATAAGGTGCGAACTAGGCCTTTTTACGAATGGAAATCTTGTAAATATGACAGCTTTATTATTTTCCTGTGTACATTCACACACTAGTTTGGAGCAGAGGGCAGTGCAAAGGTCAGTTTACTTGACAGAAACCAGAACGCTTCTTTTGATTTTGATCTACATGGATGCAACATGTTTGTGCCACTTAAACTGACTATGAATGTGTATGCTGCTGCCGCCCTGCAACATGGGGTTAGGCAACATTTATGTTTTTGTATGTTTTTGTATTTTTATTTATTTATTTATTTATTTATTTATTTATTTATTTATTTATTTATTACGCACCGAAGCTCGCAAGCATCAGGGCACTTGTAAGCACTTATTTAACTAACTGAGCCTTCTGTAACAGCGCCACGATGCCCAAGGGCTGCTGTGCACTTTATAAATGCAAATAAATAAATAAAAATAGATACAGGAGCACAGAAGTGTTCTATTGATCATTCACAGATTCCAGATATTCCACTGTCAGGGCAGAACAACATTTCTGTAGGGTTCTCTGGCACGCCAGTGGTGAGTCCGGTCTCTCGGCCGGTACCAATTTTGAATTTATTAAAGGAATTGAATGCTGTGATTTACTGTTCCCCAGATGGAGTGTACTTAACAATTTTGCCCCAACAAACTTCCGTTCCACGATGTTTGTCTATGCTTTTACCAATTGAAGTGAATAAGGTTCCGACATGTTTATGGGCAGTTAATGATTACGACATTCAAATTTTACAAATTGAACCCGTTAAAATTGTGTTAAATTGCCAAGTATTCCTCAGTATAAGATTTTGGTTGAAGGTGAACAGGCTTTGAAGAATATTATTTCTGATTTCTTACACCGTGGAAGTGTGTGTAATAGTCCAATTTGACCAGTTTACAACAAATGTGATTCCTTGTTTTATTATTGATTTGCGTGCAATTAATAAGGTTGTTGCTCCAGAGTTTCCGATAGTACCCGATGTTACCACAATTCTGACTATGATTTCAGCCACGTGTCGTGGATTTGAAAAACGCTTTCTTTAGTATCTCTGTGCATGTTGGTAGCAAATATTTGTTCGCGCTTACCCTAGGGGGTCGCTCGTTCACATTCACTCGTGTGCCACAAAAAACTGAGAGTCCAAGCATCTATAGTAGAGCATTGAAAGAACAGTTTGATACACCTGAGTTACCTTCCACTTGCATGTTGTTGCAATATGTTGATGATCTACTTCTAGCTGCTGATTCTGAAGTTGCTTGCAAAGAAGGCACCGTTTTGCTGCTTATTCATTTAGCAGAGCATGGGCATAAGGCTTTGTTGAAGAAGTTTCAGTATTGTCGACAGGAGGTCACCTATTTGGGCTATCTCCTGTCGAAGGAGGGAAGAAGACTGACACCTGAACGGATACAAAGCATCTCTGATATGTCTGTTCCAAATACACAGAAAGAGGCCAGAGCTTTAATAGGCATGGCCTCATATTGTAAACAGTGGATCCCAAATTTTTCTTTGTTGATAAAACCTATGTTGGCACTTACAAAGAAGGACATTTCTTTTCCTTTACCGTGGAACATGGATTGCCAGAACGCTTTTGATCCGCTTAAGGCTGCGCTGTGTTCAGCACCAGTTTTGTGCACACCAAATTATGAGAAAGGCTTTGTTTTGTATGTGAATTAACGTGATGGATGTGCTTTGGCTGTTTTGACACAGGAACATGGGGGCAAGAATAGGCCGTGCGGCTATTTTTCCGCCACATTAGACCCTTTTGCATGCACTTTGCCAAGATGTTTGCGAGCTGTAGCTGCTGCTGCTGCATCCATAAAACAAAGTGAGGGTATGGTTTTAGGTCACTATTTAACTGTGATGGTACCCCACTCCGTAGACGTTCTATTAAACAGAACGCAGACGCAAAATCTCACATCAGCCCAATTAACAAGATATGAGCTGATGCTATTTGCACCACACAATCAAATTAAGAAATGTTGTTTATTGAATCCGGCTGAATTATTGCCTTCTCCACAAGAGAAGGATTGCAGTGACGAAATGTCATATGATTGCCTGTTTATTACAGAGCAAGAAACTAAGGGCAGAATTGATTTAATTGATACACCCTTAAAGAATCCACAAGGGAGCTATTCTGTGATGGCTCCTGTTTTAAACTTCTGGATGGTACATCCGCCGTTCCTTATGCAATCACCACGTTAAGCACTATTGTGGAGACTGAACGAATTCCGCATAATTCTACGCAGGCCGCAGAGATTATTGCGCTAACCAGAGCTTGTGAAATTTCTGAAGGGCTTAGTGTAAATATATATACAGATAGTACACATTTGGGGTCATTCATAATTTTGGTCGACTATGGACTGAGAGAGGATTCTTGACCTCACATGAAACAAAAATTCAACATGGCAGTCTGATAGTCTGGTTGCTGTTAGCACTTGCGCTTCCTACGCAACTACCAATAATGAAGTGTGCCACACAACAGAAAGTGACAGACGATGTAGGAAAATGGAACACGTTTGCTAACAGAATAGACAAACAGACTGCTATTGATTTGCACCCAAAGATGTAAGTGCTCAATCCAACAAGATGAGTTACTGACACTTGTATGATGGACGAAGGGATTAGCTGTATAAAAGAAATTCAGGCTGAAGTTACCCCAGAAGAAATCAAACAGTGAGCTGAGGGTCCAGCGGGTCTAGATGATGATGGTTGTTGGGTGGATAATGAGAAGCAAAGATGGATGCTACCCAATGCCTATGTCACTGCTAGGGTCACCATGGCTCATGGCCCAACACACCTATGTGCCAAAAAGATTTTCCAACAGTTAGGTATAACACTAATATCCAGAAAACTGCTGAACGTTTGGTCCAGGGTTGCATGATATGTTTGCAACATAACATTGAGAAGGGAACACTGACACCGATGGGCAGTTTTGGTCCCCCCTCCATGCCTTTTGAGGTTATGTATTTTGATTTCATTGAGATGGAACATTGTCAACACTATAAATATGTTCTAGTTATGATCTGTGCCTTTAGCAAATGTGTGGAGGCTTTCCCACTGAAAGATGCCACAGCAATGTCAATGGCAAAGACCATGCTTAAGAAATATTTCCCTAGTTTTGGCTTGCCAAGAGTAATTTGGTCCGATAATGGTCCACATTTTATTACTGCTGTCATCCTGCAAGTATGTGTGGGATTACAGATTGATAAACAGTTCTGGAAGGGCAAACATGCTCAGAGTGCCGGCCATGTGGAACACCATAACGGAAATCGAAAGAACAAAATTGGCAAGGTGTTTGCACAATGCAAAATCTGAAATGGCCTGATTCTTTGCCAATAGCCTTAATATCAATGCGGACGACCACGCAATCAAAGACAGGGCTCTCCCCCTATGAGATTGTCACGGGGAGATCAGCCAATGTATGGAATGACCCGAGGCCCAAGCAGTTGAAAGAAATTGAGTACCGCTTTTGTCTGACTAATGTGATCAGTTGAATCAAAACTTGCGTTTGATTCAACAACAGGTACGAGTAGCCCTCCCTGTAAAATATGAGGATCCTGGTCAGTGGATCCTGGAGAATAATTCCGAGAGGGGCACCTGCCTTGCACCTCGTAGGAAAGGACCATACCAGATCCTTTTGGCTACGCAAACTGCAGTACGAGTGACAGGAAAGAAACACTGGATCCATGCAACACGTGTGAAGAGGATTCCTTTTCCTCTGCTATATGATGAAGGGGAGGAGAAGGGAATTGATGATCCTGACTCTCACAACGAGCCTAATTTGATCGACACTGGGGGTGTCAGAAAAGTCCTTCCTGAGCCAGTGGGACCTGGGGAGATTGCTGCTTCTTCGTTTTCTTCTTCACCATCGATCAATGTTGTTTATGCTTCTTCATCTTCTTCAGGAAACGACAACGCTTTTTTCACTGACCATTGTGTAACTGGTGTGTCAAGGTACGGTCTGTGACCATGGAACAGGATTTAGATTTATAGCCTGCTGACATTACATTAATGTAATAGAATAGGAAAGTACAGCTAGGATTCTGTGCCCACAAGAAACCCACACAAAACCACCCTTGAGCAAGTCCCTTGTCATTCCTCTTCTGCATACAATAAGAGGCAGGGACTGGCGAAATTTCCTTCAATCAAGATAGGCCACATGGTCAAGTGCCACTCACGGAAGAACTAAAAGAGCCTAACAGTGAGGCTTCTTAACAGATGCTCAGAAACTATACCTATTTTAGAGGCCACTCGTGCTAAAAAGGATCTTGATAATTTTACTGATAATGAGTCTGCCCATCAAGGGTCATGGACCCCGAGGACCAAATGGATACTGATCACAATATGTAAGCGGATTCAATTCAACACTACAGCTAAGTCAATGCCTAGTCTGGGATGCTGATGGAAACCCTTATTGAAATATTGTTATGTCCAGTTCATGTATTCTGGATGACAACCCTTATATCACACCCCTCTCTTAGAATCCCCCTGACCCCACTGAGCCAAGAAGTAGGTTTGTTTTGCAAATTAAAAGGTTTTATTTGAAAAATTAAACAATACATATATATATCACACTTCTATAGTGAATTAATATTTGATAGCACACTTGTGAGGATGATAGTGATCAACAATGGATAATGTTACAGTGGTACACTCTTTTTGATGGCTTAGAAGTGATATAGAGAGGATGAAGTAGCTGAGAATGCTTTTATGGCTTCAAGGACAATGCAATGATGAATAAAATGCAGTACAGAAATAACTTGATATGATTTAGCAAAAGATAATATAATCACTTTTTCTCTGGCAATTCACCCCCCCATTTTATGCAATATAAGGAGATGGAAAGAGAAGCACACAGTTCTCAGGAATGCAATCAAACACAATACGAAATTCAGATCCCCCCCAGCAAGCTTAGAGGAAAACAGGTAGAAGTTTGAAACACAGGCCCAAAATGCTTTGAATGTGATGACAATGAAGTGAGAAATGTGCTAAAAATGCTTTTAATTCCCTCTAGAGGTTCAGGGTGGGTGATATCTAGTTTATATTAGTTCAGGCTCACTTTAGCAATGCTCTATGAGTAACTAGCAGGTTAAAACGAATTTTAGCAAAGGAAAGCAAGGAGCTGCTGATTTTTACACGTGGCTGAAATTGTGCAAAATGTCAAATCACTGCAAATTCAATCGCGTGCGTCGAGCATAATTACGGGGGCCCTATAAGGAGCAGGAAGTCGGTTCTAGGTTCGTTGGAAAGCCTAGAATCTTAGCTTTAAGATAAAAGTTAAATTTCGCTCCTAGCACAAACGGTTCCGGAGATACGGCCGGTTTAGTCAAGGTAGTTTTTCGGATTTTAAATTTTAAAGCTCAGAATGACAGATGACAGTTTTCAGTTTTAAAGATGACAGAATGATACGTTTCTAGGAGGCAGTTCTAATAGGCTAAAATAGTTTGGAATAGATTATTTTAAACTAAGAGATTGGTTTTGGCACAGTGAGTACTCACACTATATTTTTTAGATAAGCCGTCAAGGTCTGGTCAGGTTGGACTGGACGTCCGGCGGGTGGTTCTGAAGTCCCGGCTACCTGGGTCAGCTCTGCTCTCTGGGTCTGTCAAGCACCGGTTCTGCTCACAACGGTCTGGTTTGTGGTTCTCTCTGGTTCCGGATACAGCACTGCTTTCTGGATACTGCTACAGGTTCTCGCAAAAATTCTTGGCAAAAAATTCAAACAGCTCGCCCGGTTGTTGAATAGTTTGGTTGGTTTTGAGGCCTGCTGAAGAGGATTCAGCTTGTGGATTCAGGCCTCTCTGCTACAAATTCATTCTGGAGTTAATTTCTGCTACAGGTTCTGGAGATTGATGGATTTGAAGTCTGGATCTCTGGATGTGAAGTCTGAAGTCTCCCGGCAAAGCGTCCCGCAAGAAAGTGGAAAGTGAATGTCCTGCCTGTTTTGCACTGTCTGCTTTTATGTGTTTAGAAAGTGGGTGTGTGCGTGGCATAACTGAGCCTGCCCCTCTTTACTTGTCATTGGCCCAATTCTCCCGTCTCCCATGATTGGGGGAATGAAATGGATTGTCATCATGATGAGGTCTGTTTATGGGTCAGAGGATCCTCCCCTGGTCAATTTGCCCACAAATCTATATTTGATTCAAATACATATTTCCCAGATACACAAGTGGTTGACATTACATGTACATATTACAGATGAATTAAGACAGGTCTCTGTTCAAGCCTCATGTTCCTGCGAGCTGGGATTCAGAAGTGACAACATTTTGCGCTTTTTGATCGGTGTACCAATATCGGACATTTACCAAAAATTACACAAATGTGCGCAATGAGTATGGACATTAATTGATGAAGTGTCAGATTTTTAACATGCAGACATTTGGAGTAAGACCCTATTTTCCGCTAGCAACCCCCCAGAATATACCACAGGGTCCTAACACCTCTTAAAATGTGTACGAAAAATCCCAAGAATAATGATATTATTTATATAATTTTGACCAGTCCGCACTATGAGTTATCTATCTTTTTAAAATTATGCCCTGGTCAAAAAGGGGTGTGGCTTCCCACATCACATGGTGGAATAACTGGTTTATCCACTTCCCCCAAGCTCAGTTTGCTAGCAGAGGCACTGCCCCTCCCAGTTTCTCCCAAGAGGAAGCCACTTTACGGCTCCCCCAATATAACATTTGCCTGAGTCCAGGACAGGGCTTTGTTCAACTTCCTGCAGTCCCCAGGTGCTCCTCCCCTAACCCAATCAGAGAGGTGTCATCTCCTTTTGGCAGGGGTAGCAGGATGCAGCTAGGCCTGGGAAGAGTGGCTGAGCAGGTTTCTCCTGTCGGGGGTAGTTGTCAGGCAGAATTCAGCTAAATGTCACTTTAGTTCCCATTTTAAATCAAACTTACAATTTTTACACATGCAGCTAGAATGCTGATTCTAAGTTCAAAACCTTGACATTTAACAGTTGCAACTATGTGACACTCAAAAGTAGGTCACTCATTTAATTTAAACATTTCGATTTTAGTAGTTTTAAATCCAATTTCAATTAAGCTGCTGACATCCACAGCTCAGCCAGTTTTGCTATAAAGATTGTTTTGGGCTCTTCATCTTCCCAGATTTTGTATGCACACAACACTTCATTCTGCCAGATGTCTGCTGGTGTTCAGTAAGATTTTTGAATATCCTGCAATGTTCGAAATAGGCACTTTGAGCTTGCTTTCAGGAAAACAAAGGTGATTTTAAGGGGCTTTTGGTCTAACAACACTGTTATTTTTCCTTTGACACCACCTTTCACCCCTGGTGCTTCCGGTCCATCATGCTGGCACTGGTGGGTGGCAGGTTAGACAAGCATTTTGGTGTGTGCACAACCGCGCGGTTTTCCTGGTTCTGGGATGGAATGATGGGCGGCGACAGCTCATCCCCACATCCACCCAGTCTATTGATTTAGTTTTGTTCTGGGATAGAATGATGGGCGGCGACAGCTCATCCCCACATCTACCCAGTCTAATAATTCAACATGGGCCAAAACCCTTGACAATCCCCCCCGCCCGACTGCACTTTGAATTTGAGTCGAGGGGGAGTCGGGTGCAAATAATGTTTTGATCCACACGCTCGTATGTCCGCATCATCTTCTCCCAATTCTGTAGATGGCACAGTTCTGCATCTTTTCCTCCATCCGGTTGGATCGATCGGTTCTCCTCGCCGGTCCTGATGGGAATATTGGGCGGTACCCCGGGCCCCTCGGATCTTTGCTCCCGGTCCCCAGGTCGCCTTCCTTGGTCAGATTCCATGGTTTCATCTCTCCTAGGATGATAAAGCAAAGCGGCAATACACATTCCTAGACATTTTTCCACCACAATTAATGGTGTGGCGAACATATACTTTTTATAAATCAGAAGATATGAACATATACATTTTTTTTAAAATTAGGAGACAAGAACATATATATTCAAGAATCACAGAATTTTATATGCTATATGTGGAATATTATAGGGTTGGAACTGAATTACTCTGGAGCGGCCCCCTCTGGGATTCCAATGGATTCCTCCAGTTGTTGCAGAGTGTGCCTGGGATGGCAAAACTTTAGCTGATTAATATGGACCCACTTGTCTTCCCCTTCTGCCAAACTGCCTTTGGGGATGCGGATCTTGTATGCAACAGGGGAGATTTTGTCTATAATTTCAAACGGTCCCTACCGCGTAGGCAAATATTTCCGCTGTTTGGCCTGGTTTCTTTGGAAATTGTATAGATAGACCCGGTCTCCCACATCATATTCCTTCCTGGTGGTTTTCAAATCATGCGTTTTCATACTCTCAGCTTATCTTTCTAGATTCCGCTGAGCATAGGCAAAAGCATGTTGGAGGTGTTTCCTTAAATTCTCCACATACTCATGAGTTGTGGAGGCATTTATCAACGTTTGCTCTTGGGTTCTGTAGAGCAAATGCTGGGGAAGCACCATCTTGCGCCCAGCCAAACCACTCAAATGGTGACATTTTAGTTGCAGATGAAGGGGTAGATCTGATGGCCATTAGGACCAGAGGCAGTCGGATATCCCAACTTGGCCCAGAATCTGCCACAAACTTTTTTTAATATGCTCACAATGGTTCGGTTGTATCTCTCCACTGCTCCAGAAGAAGCTGGCCTGTAAGCAATATGTAGCTTCCTTTTGACCCCCAGTATCTCCCACATCTTTGTCATTACTTCACTGGTGAAGTGGCTACCCCTGTCTGACTCAATCCTTTGAGGTAGACCAAAACGGGAAAAGATGTGGTTAATCATCAGGGCAGCTGCTGTTTCTGCCTTCCAGTTTGGGGCCTGGGAGACATTCCACCCACTTGGTAAACAAGCATGTAACGGTCAACATGTACTTGATTCCTCTAGACGAGCGAATTACAGGGCCTACAAAGTCGATTTGCAAATCTGACCATGGCAGTGTCATCCCCCTCTTTTGGAGAGGTGCACGGTGCGTGAGGGATGATGGCTGAAATTGTGCACACACAAGACACCCCTTCAAGTATTGGTTGAGGTCCTGCCCCATGTGTGGCCAGTATGCAACCTCTCTTAAGATCTCAAGTGTTGTGTGAAACCCCCTATGACCGGCGGTGGCCGCATCATGGGCGTGACTTAACATCAGGCTTCGGAATGAGGTAGGGACCACCCACTGATCATGGCCAGCTTGGGATTTCCTTACCAACAAACCGTCTTGGATTCAGAACCTTTTTGGACATTTCATCAACACTCTTAAGTCCTCCTTCCCAATGTAATCAGTATCCGTCAGGGGAAAGTTCTCAAGGTCCTCAATGTGTTGGTAAAACTTACCAATTATTGGATCCCCCTTCTGAGCTGTAATTAAATCAGCATCAGGGGTCTCCTTACTCCATTGGGCAGTTGAAAGATCATTGTGAGCATTTGTCTGGGACCTAGTGATAGCAGTGACCTGGATTTCCCCCAACAGGGACTCTATTTCTATTAGATCCCCTTGGATGGCCCGGGTTTTGGCCAGCTGATCAGCTAAGTCATTTCCAGTTTTGTCTGGTCCCTTTACTTTGGAATGACCCTTGATCTTTTTCCAGTAGATGGTCATCCCATTCGATGTGACCAGATCATCAATATTTTGGATTAACTTCCCATGTTTCAGGGGTTTGTTATTAGCACATAACCTGCCTCTGGTTTTCCAATTAACCAGGTGCTCCAAGAACCCGTTCCGTACATAATCCGAATCTGTGATTATGACCAGTTCGTGGAGTTGATGTTGGACAGCAGTGAGGATGGCCTGATGCACAGCCATCAACTCTGCCACCTGACTACTTCGGGGGTCAATTTTGTATCCAGCGGAGGGTTCTGGAAACTCCTTCACCCATGCATTCCCTACGCCGGCCACCAGTTCTTTCTCCCCGTTGTTGTCAACATGGTAGGAGCATCCATCCACATAGACAGTGGGCATTCCCTCACACTTGTCTTCTTCAAAGACTTTGTGTGGGGAATTAAGGTATTCTTCCATGTTGTCCTTGATTTTTAGACTTTCGTCCTCGAGACAGTTTTCTCTGGCACAATCATGCAAGTCAGCCAGACCTTGCGCGAGGGGACTCTTCTTATTTTACCCATATCTGACCTCCACAGGAAAGCCTTGCATTGACAGAATCCAGGAAGTAATTCGGGAATTACTCACATTTCCGGCCCGGATTCTGTCACTTTGGAGATATTGCAGAGGTTGGTGTGGAGTCTCCACTATGATGTGTTCCCCCTGGATAAACGGGCGGTAATTCTTCAATGCCCACACCATTGCCAGGAGTGCCTTCTCACAATCGTTGAATTTTTCCTCCACAGAGGATAAAGTTTTGCTCGCATAGGAGATTACTTTATTGACCTTGTAATGCTTTTGGTATAATACTGCCGTCAAGCACGTATTAGAGAACCCTGTCTCCAGGAAGAACTCCTTGTTTCTGACAGGGTAAGCTAGGCAAGGCGCTTGTGAGAGGCTTCTCTTGAGTTGTCTTACTGCCTCGGATTGTTCTGGACCCCATTCCCACTTGACCCCCCCCTTCAGGAGATGAATCAGGCGTCTAGTGATCTCTGCGTAGCCCTCAATGAACTTTCTGCTGTAATTAGTCAGTCCCAGGAGGCTCCTTAGTTCCTGCAGAGTTGTGGGATCCTTCAGTTTCTGGAGTGCTTCCACTTTCTTTTCTTGGGGACAGAGACCCTGAGGAGTAATCTCATGCCCCAAGAAATTAACACGGGTTCTACATCACTGTGCTTTCTGAAAGGAAAGTTTTGCTCCGGCGGCCCTCAACTGTGTCAGAACATAATGGATCTCTCGCACCCAGGTCGGGCATGGCTTTATGTAGGAAAATGTTGAATTCATTTGCCGGAGTTGAGGTATCCGAAGGGAGTCCGGGTCCATGTGTACTGCTGGCCCCCAAAGGTAAAAGCCAGTTTGTATTGGTCTTCCCTACTGACAGGCACGGTCCAGTATCCATTGGTCAGGTCTATTGCTGTGAATACCTGTGACCCCTGAATCTGGGCCAGCCCTTGGTCAATGTAGGGCAGAGGCCATCGGGAAGTATGGACCCGTTTGTTGAGCTCCCTAAGGTCGGCGCAGAGTCTCCACTGGCCGTTTGGCTTCAATATTCCCAGCACCGGATTATTGAAGGTGCTGTGTACTGGACGGATTATTCCCCGGGACTCAAGGTTCTTAATTATTTCAGTAAGGGACTCCATGGATGCGAGAGGCAAACGATATTGCTTCACAAACACTGGAGTCATTCCAGGGTCCGTGGGAATTGTTGTTGTGTGGATGTCGGTGCGACCACAGTCATATGAGTCTACCGCAAAGAGATCTTGGAAATCCAAGAAAACTTGTTTCAACTTTTGCTTCTGTTCTAGAGTCACACAGGCATCAGCTAGGTTGACTCTCTCTTCCACCATCTGCCTGAAGCCTGGAAAGACTTCTGGTTTTGCTATCTCAGCGGCCTCCTCCAGCTGGGTGGAGAAGTCCCTGGTCAGAGTGCTGATTTGGACTGGGGGCTTCAGGTGGGAAAGGCAGCCCTCATGGACCTAGAAAATCACCTCACCCTCCTGAAGTCACAAGTCACATCTTCCTTACCATAAGGGCAAGAAGTGTACACCAGGAAGTTCCCCCCATGCTGGGTGAAAATCCTGTCTGGTGTTGCATTGTCCTCACTGTCACTGTCAAAACAGTCCTTGGGGATTTGTCCTAACAGTTCATTTCCTAAATCAATGGAGAAATGTCGGTCATCAACTGCCATTCCAATGATGGTGCCTGCGGCTAGAGTAATACTCTGTAAGTCGCTGTTATCCACCTCTATTGGAATGGTGTCATGTTCTATGTTGACTAATGGTGGTGGGTTTAGCCCTAACCCTTGCTGTTGGAGAGAAGCATTTAGATGAATATAAGCATCAGGGTTTTTCAATTTTTGTCCTCTTTTAACTTTCACTTCCAGGGAGAATTGTCGGGTCCTTTCTGGGATGGTGACTTCCTCTTCAAGCTGAATTTCAACTGCATACGGTAGCAATTGGCCCATGGGATTATCCGCTAATCGGGACCAAGCTTTGAAGTTTATTAGGTCCAAACTAATGGCAAAGCGATTGAGAATGTCACTGCCTAAGTAAAAGGCGGCAGTGACGTCTCGCACGACCCAACAATTATGGACTATGCTCTTGTTGCCAATAGAGATTTTGAGCATACACCTGCTTGGCAGGAGATGTTTGGAATTGGGTGTTTCCAGATCCATTTCCCATTTGTCTATCAGTTTGAATGTGGGAATGGCTGGATCTTTTGGGAGTTGGTGGAACATGGCTTCGCTGATGAAGCTCTTACCGTTGTTCACACACACTCGAGCGAGAACAGAGTCCTTCCCATCATTTAACTGAACAGGGATGAACAACTGCTCTCCAATTTGCTGAATTTCGGCCAGGCTCTGAGCTGATTTCACATCTTTCTGGACTATAGGAGTGGGAGTGTCCGATTGTGGATTGGTAAAGAATTTCAGAGTATTTCCTTCCAGTGTGGAATACACCTTAAACTGGAAGGAAGGTTGATTTTCAGAAATAGAGAGGACCCCCCATCACCAGTCTGTTGTCCTACTTCTATTACTGTCACGTCTGGAATTTGGTTGTTCTAGAAGTGAAATTCTACTTGGTCAGATTTTTGTTCAACCATGAGGCAGGTGCCATTTAAACTAACATGGTTGACACTCTGCTTTAATTTTATTGGTCGGCTAGTCTGGGTCCAGAGGACCTTGTTTACACAATCTATTAGGGGTGACAACCTTCTCAGGAGGTCATTCCCTAGTAAACAAGGGGTGCCCTCTGGAGTCACTACTATGACCGGGTGTTTCACCTTGTGTCGCCCAATTTTGATGTCCAAATCTGCAGTCCCCTCGACAGGAATTTCCTTCCCGTCAAAGTTCTGCAGTTGTCCAGGAAGAGAGGTGAGAGGAATTTGGTACTTCTCCCCCATTCCTGCATTTAGTTCATCAAAGGCCCTTTTGGAGAGAACGGTAGCTTGGGATCCAGTGTCCACCAGTGCCAAAATTGTACCCTGCCCCTGTACTTGTACCGGGGCATAATATCTTCCCTCCTTCTCCTCAAGGGGGCACAGATAATGCACATTTTTGGACAACTGGTGGGCCAATTTTCTGGTTTTGGACATTGCAAGAGAAAAGATTTGGGCAGAATTCTGTGGAGAGCCTTGGGAATCTAAAAGAAAAAGTTGGCAACTGGAGATCAGAGCCATTGTGGGTTCCCCTGGTTCCGGTTCTGGGCCGCCCCCCCCTTTTGGAGGCAGTCACCAGGATGCGTTTGAAACAGGGGATTTTGGTATTGCGGGTTCTGGGATGAGATGATGGGCGCCGGCAGCTCAATCCCCACATCTACCCCGTCTGTTGATTCGGTTTTAGGTTCCCCTGGTTCCGGTTCTGGGCCGCCCCTGCCTTTTGGGCGGCAGTCACCAGGATGGGTTTGAACCAGGGAAGTTTGGTTTTGTTGGTTCTGGGATAGGATGATGGGCGGCGACAGCTCAATCCCCACATCCACCCAGTCTGGATTGGAATCTCTTGGGACCCATTTTTCCTTGGGAGAAGTTCCCCCATCTCTGAAGGAGAAGATCCTTTTCCCAGCATCCTCTGAGGATCCCTCTCCCTCAAATTGGAAGACCTGTACCTCCTCCACAAAGTGGGTCTGTTTGGGTCCTTTGTTTCTCCTACCTCCTCTTTGCTCTTTGGGTGGCAGACTTTCAGGGGTAGGAGATTTTGTTTCTGGTTCCTGGTTTTCCAGGGGCTGTTTAAAAGTTGGGAAGGAAGCTTCCTCCAATGCTTTACACCCTCCTTCCCCTTGTGCCTCCTCCCTTGGAACCGGTGGTTTATCGGGGTGCTGCCCCCGTCATTGTTCTGGAGCACCAGGCCCAGAGTTTGGGGCATTCTGCGGTGGCATGCTCATCTGAGGGTTCTGTTGAGCCCTCAGTATGTGACCCAGATCCCGTGCCATATTTTGGACCTGGCGCTCAAGTTGTGAAACCCGCTCAGGCTGATACGGGGCTCTATTTTCTCCCCTGGGCTGATCCCGGGAAGGGTAGCTATCCCTTCTCTGGTAATACCCCGGATTGGGAAGATTTAGGTACCCCTCCACCCTTGGCCTCCCCTCTTCCGGATTAGGTTGTCTGGGCTCAGGGAATTGGGGAAAGAAGGATGGATGGTTTTGGGGTTGTAAATTGGGTGGATACCTGGGAAAAAAGTTCTGCCCAGTGTTTGGGGAATGTCTGCCCTCCTGTGGGAAGTTGGGAGGGAGGTTCCCTGGGTCAGGTGCTTGGCTGGGTCCCCCTCCTTGGA
The DNA here is from genome assembly GCF_040938575.1 of Ambystoma mexicanum. NCBI lineage: Eukaryota > Metazoa > Chordata > Amphibia > Caudata > Ambystomatidae > Ambystoma > Ambystoma mexicanum. Next base: position 947,437,732 of record NC_090935.1, read on the forward strand.
CTGGAGGAGTCCACACATAACCCAGGATTGGTCGGTTTCCCTTGTAGCGGGGACTTACATAGTCAGGTGAGCGGGGGACCCCATTTGTGGGGCTACCTCCTCGACTCCCTGTCTGTGACTGGCCCGAGGGCCTTCTGGGCTGTGATTATTTGGTGCAGGCAGGTTTTTAGGCCCCCCCATCTCCAAATCTAAAACGGGGGCAACCTTTACCTCCGCCACCTTGGCAGCAGCAGGGGTGCTGTTGGTTTTGGGGTTTTTCTGCGCATTACTTTTATTTTCTATGGGCTTCTGCACCTCATAGATCCGGGTAGCCTGTTCAATGACCCAGTCTAGTGACCTCTTCTCGTGTAAATCTCTCACTAGCTGGGCCATGATGTATTTGGGCAAGGCATGGAAAAAAGTATTAACAAATTCTCTGCTGTCCGTGCGCACCCTTCTGGTGGTCTGCGCAAAGGCACGCTTCAATTCTTGCACGAATTCTTGTGGGGCCTAATCCTCCCCACATTGCAAATTGTAGGCTGCCTTGCAAGCCTCTTGAGGATTTCTATGAACAGAAAAATGTTTCAAGGTGGCCACCCTATATGCGGACCATCTTGAATGGTTTTGGTCCTCCAGCCCTGCAAAGAAACTGGAGTATTCTGGGGAGAATGTCCATTTGACGTACTGGATGCAGCTACTGCTGTCCTTCAAATGGAAAGTCTCCATCATTTGCTCATAGAGCTCCAAGTGTTCCCAAACAGAATACTTGGCGTTCTTATGATAAGGCGTGATGACACTCCTTATTGCCTTTATTTGTTTCAATGGGTCCTTAAGCAAGGCCCTTTTTGCCTTATTGGCCTTTTTGGTTCGGGTAACCCTGGTCCATTCATCCTCTGACTCCGAAGCACTGCTCCCAGAGGTGCCTGTCTGATCTTCCAGGTTTTCCTGGATTCTGCGAGCCTGGGAATGGCTGGCAGAATGTGGGGACCTGGTCTCCTGTGTCCTGTAACGCTCAGAGGCGTCTTCAGGATGTCTTTAATGGGCCTACTCTCCTGGGGATCCCCACTAAATTGCACTGTGCTTGGGTGCCCATACCCGGATGCCCGCCCCTCCATTCCTGGGTGGTACTGGCCTATGAGCCCCATACTTTTGGCTGGATAGTAATCTGCCATCCATGTGGCCCTGTGCTCATGTGCGCCAGGGGACATGGGGGTGGCAGAGTCCAGGGACTGAGAGAGATGAAGGCCTCCGGTAGTAGGGCTCCTGAGGTTATGCTCAGGCGTTTCCCTTTCCCAGCGAACTTCATCTGTGTCAGCCCCTGCTCCCTGTTTCAATGCAAGAGCCTGCGCCTTCAGTTCCTCAGTTAAGGCCTTACTAGACTCTATCAGTCTCTCCTGCATCGCTACCTGTTGCTGGAGCCTATCATTGTGCTGGCAGAGAGCCTCATTCTCTCTCTGTGCCTCCTGATTGGTCCTGGAGTACTGGGCCAGTCTTTGCTGCAGGAGGGTTACCTCCTGAGTCCCATCCCTACTGGCCTGCTCCTTTCTTGCCAGGGCCTCTTCCACCCTCCTGGTGTGCTCTAACAAGTTCTGATGCTCTTTTTGGAGGTCACCCAGCCCCTGGAGGGCCATGTGATTTTCTGCAGTTTTTCTTTTTAAATGGAAGACTTCCTGGCGTAAGGAGTCCCTTTCCTGACTAAGAGTCTGCATCTGTGCTGCCAGGTCGTCCCTTTGCCTTTGGAAGGCACCAGCTTTCTGGCGCTCCTGATCAAACTCTGCCTGGGTATCCAGGTCTTTCAGAATCAATGTATTGCTTTTCTCTTTCTCTCTGTCTAATCGAATTTGCAGGGTGGCTACCTGCTCTGTGCATGCCCTGTTGAAGTGCAGTTGTTGCTCCAGCTTTTTCTGGCTCTGCAGTAGGGAGTCCAAACCTTCTTGGTACTCCTTCTGCAAGGCCAGAAATCTGGTATCCTGGTCAGCCTTTTCCTGTTGCAGCGTATCCATATCCTCCTTTATTTTAGTGATGTACTGTCTGCTGTCATTTTCTGACTCCTGGCTCCTGAGCAGCCTCTGCTCAGAAGTATCCAGGTCAGATTGGGCCTTTTCTAACGCCATCTGTTGCCTATTTGCCAGTTCTTGGCCTTCAGCACATCTGTCCTGCATGGCTCCCATATGTAAATATAAATATTCTGCTACCCTGGCAATCTTGTTGTGCTCATCCTTGGCCTTAGGGGCCATATATAGTTCACTCAGGGCCACATGTAAGGGACCCTGATCTCTCCACATATCTGACCCAGTTGTAGTGACCTGTTGTGTGATCGCCTGTAACCATACATTTTGGTCCTGTTCAGACCATTCACCTCTCACAAACAGTTTATGTAAGAGGTGCTCCCTAGCTATCTTCATATCTACCAAGGTCGTCATTCTGGAATTTGAGTTCCTTCCTGACTTACCGAAGTTTGTATTTTATTTTGCAATAATCTCTTTGAGGAGTGCTTTACAGCGTACCACAGCGTGGTGATCTGACCGGATGTATGTATCCCATCAGTTAGCACACTGTATTAAGCTGCACAAGTGGTAAATCTAATCCAGAATATCCCGGATGAGCCCCCACTTTGTAAGCAGATTCAATTCAACACTACAGCTAAGTCAATGCCTAGTCTGGGATGCTGATGGAACCCCTTATTGAAATATTTTTATGTCCAGTTCATGTACTCTGGATGACAACCCTTATATCACACCCCTCTCTTAGAATCCCCCTGAGCCCACTGAGCCAAGAAGTAGGTTTGTTTTGCAAATTAAAAGGTTTTATTTGAAAAATTAAACAATACATATATATATCACACTTCTATAGTAAATTAATATTTGATAGCACACTTGTGAGGATGATAGTGATCAACAATGGATAATGTTACAGTGGTACACTCTTTTTGATGGCTTAGAAGTGATAGAGAGAGGATGAAGTAGCTGAGAATGCTTTTATGGCTTCAAGGACAATGCAATGATGAATAAAATGCAGTACAGAATTAACTTGATATGATTTAGCAAAAGATAATATAATCACTTTTTCTCTGGCAATTCACCCCCCATGTTATGCAATTTAAGGAGATGGAAAGAGGAGCACACAGTTCTCAGGAATGCAATCAAACACAATACGAAATTCAGATCCCCCCCAGCAAGCTTAGAGGAAAACAGGTAGAAGTTTGAAACACAGGCCCAAAATGCTTTGAATGTGATGACAATGAAGTGAGAAATGTGCTAAAAATGCTTTTAATTCCCTCTAGAGGTTCAGGGTGGGTGATCTCTAGTTTATATTAGTTCAGGCTCACTTTAGCAATGCTCTATGAGTAACTAGCAGGTTAAAACGAATTTTAGCAAAGGAAAGCAAGGAGCTGCTGATTTTTACACGTGGCTGAAATTGTGCAAAATGTCAAATCACGGCAAATTCAATCACGTGCGTCGAGCATAATTACAGAGGCCCTATAAGGAGCAGCAAGTCGGTTCTAGGTTCGTTGGAAAGCCTCGAATCTTAGCTTTAAAATAAAAGTTAAATTTCGCTCTAAACGGTTCCGGAGATACGGCCGATTTAGTCAAGGTAGTTTTTCGGATTTGAAATTTTAAAGCTCAGAATGACAGATGACAGTTTTCAGTTTTAAAGATGACAGAATGACACGATTCTAGGAGGCAGTTCTAATAGGCTAATTTAGTTTGGATTAGATTATTTCAAACTAAGAGATTGGTTTTGGCACAGTGAGTACTCACACTATATTTTTGAAATAAGCCGTCAAGGTCTGGTCAGGTTGGACGAGACTTCCGGCGGGTGGTTCTGAAGTCCTGGCTATCTGGGTCATCTCTGCTCTCTGGGTCTGTCAAGCACCGGTTCTGCTCACAACGGTCTGGTTTGTGGTTCTCTCTGGTTCCGGATACAGCACTGCTTTCTGGATACTGCTACAGGTTCTTGCAAAAGTTCTTGGCAAAAAATTCAAACAGCTCGCCCAGCTGTTGAATAGTTTGGTTGGTTTTGAGGCCTGCTGAAGAGGATTCAGCTTGTGGATTCAGGCCTCTCTGCTACAAATTCTAGAGTTAATTTCTGCTACAGGTTCTGGAGATTGATGGATTTGAAGTCTGGATCTCAGGATGTGAAGTCTGAAGTCTCCCGGCAAAGCGCCCCGCAAGAAAGTGGAAAGTGAATGTCCTGCCTGTCTTGCACTGTCTGCTTTTATGTGTTTAGAAAGTGGGTGTGTGCGTGGCATAACTGAGCCTGCCCCTCTCTACTTGTCATTGGCCCAATTCTCCCCTCTCCCATGATTGGGTGAAGGAAATGGAGTGTCATCATGATGAGGTCTGTTTATGGGTCAGAGAATCCTCTCCTGGTCAATTTGCCCACAAATCTATATTTGATTCAAATACATATTTCCCAGATACACAAGTGGTTGACATTACATGTACATATTACAGATGAATTAAGACAGGTCTCTCTTCAAGTCCCATGTTCCTGCGAGCTGGGATTCAGAAGTGACAACATTTTGCGCTTTTTGATCGGTTTACCAATATCGGACATTTACCAAAAATTACACAAATGTGCGCAAGGAGTATGGACATTAATTGATGAAGTGTCAGATTTTTAACATGCAGACATTTGGAGTAAGACCCTATTTTCCGCTAGCAACCCCCCAGAATACACCACAGGGTCCTAACACCTCTTAAAATGTGCACGGAAAAATCCCAAGAATAATGAAAAATTATGCCCTGGTCAAAAAGGGGTGTGGCTTCCCACATCACATGGTGGAATAACTGGTTTATCCACTTTCCCCAAGCTCAGTTTGCTAGCAGAGGCACTGCCCCTCCCAGTTTCTCCCAAGAGGAAGCCACTTTACGGCCCCCCAATATAACATTTGCCTGAGTCCAGGACAGGGCTTTGTTCAACTTCCTGCAGTCCCCAGGTGCTCCTCCACTAACCCAATCAGAGAGGTGTCATCTCCTTTTGGCAGGGGCAGCAGGATGCAGCCTGGGAAGAGTGTCTGAGGTTTCGAAATAGGCACTTTGAGCTTGCATTCAGGAAAACAAAGGTGATTTTAAGGCGCTTTTGGTCTAACAACACTGTTATTTTTCCTTTGACACCACCTTTCACCCCTGGCGCTTCCGGTCCATCATGCTGGCACTGGTGGGTGGCAGGTTAGACAAGCATTTCGGTGTGCACACAACCGCATGGTTTTTCTGGTTCTTGGATGGAATGATGGGCGGCGACAGCTCATCCCCACATCCACCCAGTCTATTGATTTAGTTTTGTTCTGGGATAGAATGATGGGCGGCGACAGCTCATACCCACATCTACCCCGTCTAATAATTCAACATGGGTCAAAACCCTTGACAAATAACAGCTTGTATTATAATTGCATTGACATTTGGGTTTTGGTATCTGGAAAGGACACATCTGCTTGATGTTTTATTGCCAACTACAAGTGTCTCCACTGTGTCTCCACCATACGTGCATTCCCACATGCTTCGTCCTCGAGACCTCCAACATAGAGGGGGTTATCATAACAACACCCTCTTGATGATCATGAATGCAACCCATGCCATTCTGAATAAGACAAATTGTTGGATATGTTCACATTTGCCACAACATGGGGAAAAGGGATTGGGTTGGTATATACATCCACTCCTCTAACTATTGCATGTTATGCTTCACTTAGAGCATTATCCTTTGGCCGATGGAATGATAGTGTCACTAGAAATTTTGATGGGACCAATCTCAAAGAGTTTGAAAAACGAGTTTAAGCACCTTTGGGATGTTCTCTGTTTGCAAATAGGAACAAGCAAAATGTTGCTTCTATTAGGATTTCTGATAGACTTTACAGACCTTTCCAATCAATAATTACTTTTAAAATGGCTCCGGTAGGTGATAGGTATGCCATGCCTCGTTCCTATACTGTTAAACATAGTCCAAACTCTGTTCCATTTTTCATACGAAGAGATGGTTCCCAACCAATGGGTACATTTGTGGGATGTACAAACGTTGCTGTGCTAACTAGTGAAGATAGACCTCTAGGATTTCCTATTTACTTTCTGGGTGATGTTGCTAAATCCTTTGTGCCATTTTGGAGACAGATAATAAACTCCAAAGATATTAGAAAATTGGCTGGGTTTTAGGGAAAACCATCAATGAAACCACTGACATCCTATACAACATGACACTAGAGAAAAAGGCTATTAGATTAGTGGCTCTTCAAAATAGGATGGTGCTAAACATCATTCTAGTTTAGCGTGGTGGGATGTGCAAAATGGTGGGATCTGCATGTTGTGTTTTTGTACCTGATTCCTCCCCCACCATATTTAAGGCAATTAATAAATTGCACACCTAAGTACTGAAGTACACATTCCAGAGGGAAACTGGGATATTGGCATATGGTTCTGGGACTTGTTACGACCTTGGGGCTGGAAAATCTTTTCAGTTCTACAAATGATCCTTAGCATTGTACAGTTTTGCTTCTGTTGCATACAGTGTCTTCCTGTCATTTGTTCAATGATAGGGGGATGTTGTGTAAACTAGAACCTAAGACACATATACCCGGAAAGATTACTAATTCCTTGGTAATGCAGGACATCGCTATAAAGGAGTTAATGGCGATCAATGTTTTTGAGGATAGCGATTCAGGATGTTTTGACGATGATACATGGTTTTTGGATGATTCTAATGTTTGATTAATGCTGTTGGCTTAGGCCAAAAAGAGGGTTTGTAAAAGTATATTTTGCATGAATACCGCCGGATAGTAAACATTGGCCTAAGCACATTCACATCGCACTGTAAATCGCATTGGAATGAACCTGAAATAGGCTGACTATGCCACCATTTTAAGTCATCTTTGATTAAACTCCTGCTTTCTGTCCCATGTTACAATTTGTGTTTTCGGCACCGGCAGAGCAAAATTAACTTTGTACCGTTTTAACGTAGATAAACTGAAGCTGCTGAAGTGGATTGTTTGTCCTGCACTAAGGAAACCTTGGAGCTAAACAAGAGCCATGCTAATCAGTAATTTAGATGCCATCTGTACCATTTGTACAGCACAGCACTCTCTGACAGCCCGGCCTCCTACTCTTCCCCTTCTCTTTCTCCTGGTTAAGTAGACATGCCTCTTCTGTCAACCCTGCCTCCTGTCATCTTCCTGAGCTGTCTCCAAAGACTCTTCCACAAGAGGCTACATCTGTTGGGGACTGGCCGAATGACCTACCCCACGAGCAAAAGAGCCCCATGATTCTCCTCCAAGATGAGGCAAAATCCCCTGCCCTCTGAGAAGTTTTGCTTCTCCATCTGTTCCCCACCTGCCATCTAGTACACCACCAAGTCCTCCTTTAAGATTTCTATTCTTTACAAGAAAGGCAACTGACCAGGGCAAAAACATGGATTTACACGAGGCTAACATTGACACTTGGAAAGGCTTCTCAGACACAAAAAATAAAAAGGTTTTTGCAACTTTCACAAACACGATAGAATCGAAAATTGATCTTTTTCGGGGTTAAGCTTGAAAGGAAGTTTAATAAATGGAAGTCATAGTAAGACAAGCAAACAGCCAAATGGAATTAGGGAGACAAAAGGATAAACAGAAAACACTTAGAAAACACACCCAAATGATCTCCCCTAAATCCTATTTTAATTTCCTTTCTCAAATAAAGTCCATTATGTGTCTCCCTCTTCTGAGTCATATTTTAATTTGACTAATTCACCCTCAAGAAACCAGTTTTCAATTATCTACCTCTCCCTCAACAAAATACCATTTTATTTTTGTAACTGTCCCTCAACAAATCTCATTTAAAATATCTGCCTATTTCTGCCTCTTCCTACATCACTCATCACAAATTCCAGCAAAGTTTGGATCACTGAAATCACCTGAATTTGGAATTATTTGGTCATTTGGCTGAATAAGTTCACCCTAGTTTTCTGATGAGTCATTATTGTTAGACCTTCAATATATCTAATCCCATGATGAAAGGGAGGAAGGTTAGCTCGGGCAATGCTTTTGGCTTGGAAGCAACACAACACACTGCAACACAGATTCGAACCCCGATCCTGTGCTTCGAAACCACTTATTAATATTAAGCGCGTTATTAAAAAAAAACAACTACAATTATGACATGTCAGTGTCCCTCATACAAGGCACTAGCAACACATCAATTGGTGCTATTGGGCAAGATTGCTTTCGAAATATATGTAGTGAAATAACAAAACTTGCAGGGATCAAATTCGTGGGAGCTAAGGGAGGTTATGTTTATCATAATATACCAGCTTCTTCAGTTCCTAATTGACACGTTATTGAAACCTCATTGGTTAACTTCTATTAATGAATTCTACATGTCACCTTTTCGCATCATGATGCGGCTGGTCTCATTTATCACGCAGTATTTCCAATGTTCCGCCTTCATGCCGAATTCTTAAAGTCTACACTCAAAACTAGGTGGCTATGCTTGCAACTTTGATTAAATTCGAGCCGTACAACATTTTATAAGCTGTGCATTGAAATGCACTGCACAATCAGGACACGAACTTTGCATAAATATTAATCTACTTTCCTTTAAAACCTCGGCCCAAATCTGCAGTCGTTTTAATAGAGCTTGCGGATATTCATGAGCTAAAAGTAGGCTAAAAGTAGGCATGCCGTATTAATGCCACCATGTACCTTAAGCCATTGTAACCATTCAAAGTTTGAGAAGAAGCGCATGCAAACTAGGATAGTGGATGTTGATTGGGCAGGCGAAGTTGTGCAGAAAGTGTTGCGCAGTCTCTTACTTTAGTAGCACTTTACAGAAGGGATCTTTTTCACGAAATGAAGGCATACTCGTGTGGTGTGTTGCATGATTCTGTTGCATGATGCTAATGCTGCAAGGGATGTGTGTAAACCCATTTTCAAATCCTACATGAGAAAGCAGTGAATTGTAAATACAGAAACCATTAGATTCTCATGAATTCGGAAACAACGTAACTGTACTAGTCATATGATAACCTACACATCAAATAAGCCATAAGAGGGAGCATCACATATGCACATTTTGAATTTAAAGCAAGATATAAGGTCGTTTTCTAAAAAGGTTTAGAATAATGTGTGTTTATTTAATTCTGTTATTAGCTGTTCAACGGTCAAACTTTGTTAAAACTGTGAGTGTCCTTGTGTTATTTAAAAGTTGCGTTAGGCTTCTATTGAATATGCAGGAGAAAAGCTCCAAAGAGATGTGAAATTACCAGTATTGATGGCTTCATTAAAAATCTAATCCATTCCTTTCAATTAAAGGCCTCCTCTGAGTCCTCTAAAGAACACGCGATTTTCATTTTAATCGGGCTTGTCTCACCCACACAAAAGGTGACTGCAGCTGAAGCCTGAAAGGCAGATCAAAAACGCGCCTGCGAATAGGAGCATATCCGATCCTGAGAAAAAGTAGAAATAGTAGATACAAATGTACTTTGATTTACCATAAAACAAGTAAAACAAATTATATGAAAAAAAGCAAAGGCGGATGTTTGGCTCTAGCCGTCCTCCTCTGGCACTCACTTCCGCGGTCCAATAGGGGGCGGTATTATGTAACATGCACGGCCAGCTCATCGCAAGCAACCGCCTGAAAACTTGTAGGAAGTGCATTCGTGCAGAAAATGATTGTGATGTCATGTAAATAATGTGCTCAGGGGAGGTTTCCCATGCATGCTAAGTAGCTATAAGGGTGCTTTTTATTTAACGCAATGTCGCTATTGCGCATGCCCGGGCGTATGAGCATGCTCATTTTGCTTATGTATGTAATGTTCACCAATGCATTGCACACACACAGAGGCTAACTTGGGATTCCCAGCCAGTGCATCATGATGTTCTGGCTGCAAACTTTACGTAATACTGCACTGTTCATGATCACGTAGCCAAGACTTGCTGCACTACTTAATTGTCTTTTTCCTCACCGCATTGTCGTAGTCTGGCGAAACCTCAAACAAATGGTCAAACAGTAAATTATAAAAACAATTAAAATAAATATTAAAATCTGTCAACTGCACTTTCCTACCACACATGGTCCAGATACATTAATGCTGTAGAAAGAGGTCCCCTGAGACTTGCAGGATCCTTGAAAATTAAAGAGTTGCATCGATGTTTTGCAAAAGCTGATAAAAGATGTTCTTCAAAGCATTGGCTGGTTAGTGGTTGGCGTGGACAAGTGGTAACGCCTTTCAAAGGGCAAGTGGCCTATACTAATCCATTGCCTCAGTGCACACTTGCACCCACCATTGCCATCGCTGCTCCTCAAAGGCAAACCGGTTCCAGTGCTGGGAATATTACACAATGCAATCCAGGGATGCAGGCCTCTTGTGCAGGAAGTGCCAACCTACAATTCGCCAACCATGTCTCTTTGCTTATCAAAGGATTCAAAATTCCTGTGTTGAAAGTAGAGTACGAAGGAAGGCAGCAAGACAGAGCCAAGTGACCAAGACTGCCACCAGTCCTACACTGGGCACCATTCCTCGGGCTTTGCTCCTAACACCATTTCACGAGATTCAGTCCTAACTGCAACAATCCATTACTTCAGGGGGTTATCCCTTTATTTTATTTTAATGGTAACATAAGGTTTGTATTCATGAAAGTATAATCATAGGGAATTGGCTCATGTAAGTAATGACCTATCCGAAATGAGAAATGCCTGTCGGAGGCGTTTGGCTTTGAGACTTTTGTCTGAATCCTTTGTAGTAGGGCTGGTTGAGGGTTAGGTGTGTGTTATTCCAAAGTTTAGAGCCATGCATTATTCCCACCCACAACCACAGACCCAGGAAGAACTTAAGATTGCTAAGGGCCTAAGAAACCTTTATGAACTGCTGGATATTATTACGCGTTGAGTGATGCTATAATTGTAGCCAACTTCACAGAGACTGTTAGTTACCTGTTTTTCACATTATGAAATTAATAGGGTGATAACATGTATAAACAGAAATATATGGTTTTATTTCTAACCAAAAAGTGTCTGAGCTACGAGGCTATGAGCACTGGCCAAATAAAAAATTGAATTATCATTGAATATCAGTTGTTTGAAATTAGTGGAATTGGTGATTTCTAAACATAAGAAGAAATCATACCTTTAAACCCGTGGTGAAACTTCTGCTTACCCCAACAAATGGAACTGCTCTGAGCTCTTATTCTTACGTTGTGGTGAACATTCATCCCGAGAAAGCTTTAGCTATTGTCTGTCTAAGGCCAGTAACCCTGAGTGTGCCGGGGACACCTTCTTGTCTCTGTTGCTTTCAAACTCACAACCCAGTGTCAGGGCTCTGTATTCTCCTCTGCACCTCACTACTTGACTTAAATTCGTGAAAAGGTGACCTTTATACACGGTTTAGGTGTGCACGTGTGTTTATTTTCTTTTCTCAAAAACACAACTGTTGCATCCTCTCGTTCTCCACACCCTCCTCTAAGACCACCCCTCACATCCATCTCCCTCGTCTTCTGTGGAGGTGATCCCGCAACCCAAGGTCACCCGCCTGGCTGAGCTCCATTCTCCACCATAACTGTGCCCTAAAACACACAATACCACCACATGCATCCTAACAGAACATATCCCCCACACCAAACGCACCCCCGGTAGAGAGCCGTATCTCTGAATACGGTCAGGTATAGATAATGAGAGCACATTTGCAGGCTGCCTTCGCAACAGCTTTCTGAATGAAGGACTACTTCCACTTGCACGTTTGGAGAAGGAGTGCTATAATGGGTAAACCAAAAGTGTATCGTGTGCGAGAGCACAAACATGGGAAAGAGAGATACTACTTGTATTTTCTTGGCTGCTGGAGCATGGCCAGAGTACCTTATCTTAACTACTCCGCAGTTAAACAAACACATGAATTACTGGTAACACATCATCAACAGACCCATTTGAAATGACATGCCATTGAGTCACATGATTTAACTTTCAAAAAAAGTCCAACATGTCCAAATTCATGAAGTATTAACAAAATCCCAAATGGAAAATAAGGAAGATGTAGGCAAATGCGGACACATTAAACTTTGATTTCAAGTATTGTGTGCTTGAAGTGCCTCTCTTCAAAGTACGCAACACAAATTCAATGCATGATCCAAGCTCAATGTACAATGCCTCCATCCTCATCATATACAAATGAGGGAGGAGGGCAGTTCATTCCTAGTACAACAGCTGCCCCTTCAACCGAGTCATGGGATCTGACCGAATTGATCACGGCAAACTCATCAGTAAGCATTTTATTACTGATCGGTTCAGAGTGTCTGATCTGCTTGGCCAAACATTTTGCTTGCATCGCAGGTTCTCCATATAATGGGTTAATGGGGCAATTAAAGTAGACACAGGGTTTCCGATCTGCTCTAGACGGATGAGTAAAATGAAACTGGAAGAACTAACTCTCCTTAATTTAGAGGTGCGACCAAAGTAAACCCTGTGTTTATTGTGCACTACGTGAAGAGAACAGGGATGGCGGACTGTGAGGTAAGGAGTGGGGTTGGGGAGGGGTAGGAATGTGTGTGTATGTGTATGCCGGTCCTGGTTGTGTTTAAGTATGTTGGGGAGTGGGACGGGGTGCTGGGGTGGCAGAGCAGATGAATGGGCTTAGGGGGAGAGGTGTGTGGGAGGGATCAGTGCTGCGGGAATGTCTCTATCAATGTGAGCGGAGAGGGAAGGGGCTTCAAAAAGGAAAAATGTTTCCCCACAGCACTGAAATTGGATCTGGGCAACCGGGCTTCCATGAAACCAGTCTGTGGGTAAACATCGTAGATCCAATTGTCTGACTCTAGAGCCATGTATTTTGTAGCTCAATAGGTTTGTTAATGAATAGCATTGCCATTCTCTCAACATTGTCAGTGGATAGATTTGTCCTTCAATTATGTATTGGGCTAAGCTGCCCTAAAGGTCTGATCTGAAGATGCACTTGCTGCAGGAAAGAGCCAACTTTACATTGACATTCATGTCGTCCTAGATCACCTGCTTTGCTGGCCTACTTTCCTTTGGTATTACTCCAGTTACCTTTTAAGTGGCCATGGCTCGTACCTCGCTGCAGCATTTTCAAATAATTTTTTTGTCGTGTAGTAACAGAAGATGAAGGTGGTTGCACCATTTCTTCAAGAGCATGTTTTAGCTTTCATAAGTACTGGGCTCGCTAGGAACAGGTAAATGCCCTACTTTTTTCCTGGAATTGTGGAGGTGGTAGAAAGCTGTCACTGCCCTGTGAAGTAGTCAAGGTAGAGCAAAAGGCTCTATTTGTGTGATATTTTTCAGCTTTGTGCTCTCCCTTGCATGTTTGTGAGAGCAGATCATGTAATAAATAAATATATTTTGAGTTACAGCGGAGGAGCGTGAGGCATTTCTTTGCAAGAGGACCTATATAAAAAGGATATAATGAGCCCGTCTCCCCGCCCTAGACAGTGATGCCATTTTACAATGGTCCCTAGTATTCTTTCTTTTTAGCACATCTTAATTAGGCCACGCCATAGCAATGATTGTTTTGAAATATGGATTCCTGCAGGCACATAAGGATGCAGGAATGCAGATCTCTGACTAGTCCTGGTTACCAGAACAGGCTCTGCGACCTGTGCTCAGCAGTAAGAACTGATTTGGTTCAGATAGGACAATATCGCCACCCAAAATTGTCACAGGGTTGGACGATCAACACCCCTTGGTGCAGAAGTGAGGCAGGAAACCATGATGTTGGATGGAGGGAGTTACACCTCTTGTCTGGGGTATGCTTGACTGGACATCATCATCACGTGCCATATAGAGTAAAGGGCAGTAACACAGGGCTAAAATGCTTATGAATGGGGCATTGTTTCGGTGGGTGGTGGAACAAGCGTGCCAGAATGCCTTGTATAGGTTCTCAAGTTTCCTTCATCAGGTGACCAATGATATATAAAGGTGAGGGTTCATGAGGGTGGGTCAGGTCAGTGAGGTGTGGTCCCACTAGATGCATGAAGTTGGGTTCTTTGACTTTGAAGCCCACAAATATATTGTATCTGTTTGCCATCACCTGCCATTGATGCTTGAGCCTAGTTTCTCTGACAGTTTGGGGCTGCGACTCATAACTGCAACAGGGGTGCACCACCAAGCTTGTAGGCTTCCTACTCTCGAAAGCTCCAGTGCACAAAAGAAATAAGAGTTAAGCAGTCTTGGTTAAATACTCAGAGGAATGGTCAGGATATGGTTGACAGTAAGTGGTGCTGTTGTATGGGTCACACAGGGGAGCTGTGATTTTTCTGGATGGTTTATGGTTTAAAAAGATGCTGATTTGTTTCAGGGTTACACTAATATGGGTTGACGATCGTGGGCTGGCTATTTGGTGTTGCTGTTTATTTTTGCCTGGCTTATTATCGTGATTATGGGTAAAATATATTTACTCTACTGCCTATTGTACATTTACCGTGTGTAACCACGAAATTGCATATCCTTGTAATGCGCCCAGATACCTCTGGGTTCGGTGCACACTATAAATAAACAAACAAACAAACTGTGCCCTGGCATAAATCTGGCAAAGTATTGTCAATGTTTAGGTTCAGTAGGCTTGTTCTGGTAAGGGCTGTTAGACTCTTTGGTATATTCCAGTTTCTGTTCTGGTTTCTGGTCTGTTAAAAGGTGTGTGGATCCCCAACTGTATAGTGTTTTAGTATAGGCAACACGGAAAAGAGGTTACTGGAATGGAACACGTCAGTAATGGGAAGCTATATTGCTCAGAATAAACACGGTTAGTTAGGGTGAGTACAGAGTGAGTGCTCTTCGAACCTTTTATTAATTTGTAGAGGGTAGGGAAGATAGTAAGTCTGTGCGCCTCTCTACGTCGAATGAGGTGTGTGTTCAATACATAATGAGTGCGCCGGCTGCCGTACCCTAACTGTGACTGCTATTCCCTTAAACAGTCAAGGAAAATATACAACTGTTTGATAGTTTGGTGTAGCTCTGCACCATGGCCATATAGTCAAAAGTAAAAATATATAACAAAGTGTTTATTAGGGGTTAGATCCAGAGGATCAGTAACAGCATCCTAGTACAATCCTAGACTGTGTGAATTACTGTTTGAGCCAACATTGGCCAGATTGAGGCAAGTGCTAATGTTTCACCCTGCTGCAGCCTTTGTCAAGGCTTTGCCAACATTAGAAACACAAACTCTATAAAGCCTGTTCAGTGTCACGGGTGATTATGGGTTAGTGCCATTGTGCAGATTATTGTTTTTAGCTGGTACCCTATGTTAGGGTGTTGGCATCCTTGGTTGATTATCTTTAGCATTCAGAGTGCTTTACATATCATTAGTTGCAAGCATATGTATCCCAATAATACACGTTTCTTGAATAGACAGTTTGCATTATTTATAGCAGAAGACTGTTACATATATACGTTAGGGCCATTGCAAAACTAATAAGTTTGCCTTTAGAGAGACAAGCAAAATCCTGGGGCTGGCTTAAGTGTTGGGCAGTTTTCCACGTACTGCGTTGCAATGGCATACCTTTCTCCTGGTTAGGAGTGGTCAGCTTCGTAATCCGGTTCTGGATGGTGGGGCTCCACTGTGTTCTGCAGAGTCTCAGCACAGCCTCCTCTTTTCAGGACAGCACAATAATGGTGTCACAGTGAGGTACATGTGGTACTAAAATGAGGTTGAGGTGTGGACAAACAACTGTCCAAGCAGGTGGAAGACCCACCAAGTGTACAGCTGCCGACTTCATCCATGCTAATTACAACAGTGCCAAATGCAAGTTTCTTGATGTCTGGCCCTGCCAAAGAAGGACAATGAAGGACAAACAAGATACTTCCCCATAGAAGGGTCTTCTAATTTGGATACGCTCGTGGCTTTAAGGGCTTTATGGGGTGCGCTGAAGAAGCAGAAAGGGAAGGTGAGTCTAAAACAATGGAGGTGCATGCCACATGGTTAGAAGAGGCAACAACTTGAAAGAACACATTGAAAATTAGAGGGCTAAAATATTCACATGAATGGCTGAGATGACAGATTTGGTTTCCAAGGGTCAAAGGGGCTGGTGAGACATCCTTTCTATTATGCTCCCCAAAACATATATGAGAAATAGGAGTAGAAGAAAGTCCCCTGAAGCTATCATCAATGTCTTTATTAATGTGTGCACCGGGAATCCAGGGGGCAAGCAGCAGCTCTGAATGCCCAGGGACTGGTAATAGCAGAGGCATCTGTCATACAACCACAACAAGTGTCAGCCTCGAATCCACCGATGCAGCCAAGACCTAGCAGCTTAGGTGTTCCTGGTTTCATACAAATGCCCATTGCACTTTCCTCTTATAACATGTTTGTGATGAGGGGAGGCACACCATCGGGTAGGCACCACATTGCTTCAAGTACCTATTATGTAGATGCTGGAGCCCCTGAAGTAGAAGGGGATGATCGCCACTTGGTTACTGTTCATGTTCCCTGGACTCCTGGGGATTTGTGTAACTTGGCCAAGGAGTTCTCTAATATCAGGGAAGAACCTACATTTTTCGTTGAACTTATTCTTACTGTTATGGGGTGTTATAATCATGCTTGTGCTGATATGAATCAGCTTAAGAATCATTATGCCTCAAGAGGCTAGGCAGGTGCTGATACAACATTGCAACTGGGCAGAAGCAGACCCAGGCACTGGTGATGTGCTGGAACAAGTTTGGAATAGATTTATCTCCACAATTCTTGAGATTTTCCACTAAGAAACTGACTGGTGAAAGACTGGAAAATGCAGCCGAAACAAAGGCAGATCACTGATGGTCTGTTTGGAGCGGTTGACAATAGTTTTCACTCAGTACTCTGGCATTACCAAGCCTGATGACAGAGTACACAAAGGGATTGCTAACTCCTTTGTCTCTCACCTGCTACCTAAGTTACAAAAACACCTTAAAATAATGTGTATAGTTTGGCTAAATAAACCTTTATCGGAAATTGGTGTAGGTGGCAAACCATTGTGTGGTGTTCCAGCAACAAAAGAAAGACCACATCAAAAATAAACTGATGACACTGTTGTTGCAAAACATGCAAAACATGCAAAGGCAGATGCAACATCCCCATGGGCTTAGGTGAGTGCTCCGGGGAATTTATGGGGGAAGGGGCAGGGCCAGAGTAGTCCCACACACAAAACAACAGAGCCAAAAGGGATATCAGGGACAGCAAGGACAGTATGTTGATTCAAGGGCCCGTAATTATTGGAAACACGTGAGACACAGAAAAATTAAAATGCCTCTACTGACCCTAGAGGAATACTTGCTGCACATGAACCAGGTTCACTCCTAAACTCAAATGGGTGGGAGGGGGTTGAAAAGTGTCCTTTCCCCAATCCTAATGCAAATGCTGAAGCATAATGCATTACATTTCACTCCTGACAAACCATCACCACCCTTAATCAATCAAGATCCATTCTGACTCACCTTGAGATATAACCTCACTTTCAACTCCTTGATGCCACTAGACAAAGAGGGCCCATATATTCAATGTGATGTACATGAACATTTCACCATCTGTGAAGAAGATACAGGTCCTAGCAAATTTGCTATCCAATCAGAGTGTCTCCATGATCTGTCCATATCTAGAGACTGTGAAAGCAGTAGGAATATCCCATATCCATGTGGTACACCAGGCCAAAGAGCCCCTTTTCGGTTACTTTGGGTCCTATCAATGACATGCATCCTTTTCCTCTTTGAACCTCAGCTATCTTCAAACTCCTGGGAAGAAACACACTCTGAAACTCTTGTGTACGAGCACGATATAAATAAAATATCATATCATAAGAGACCTACTATGTAAACTAAATTACACTATCCTGATAGAGTATTCTTGAGTGTTCTTAGCAAGAACACTGAGGGTGTTGTATCGACCCTCCAGGTCTTGCCGGCAGTGTCTCATGTGGCAGGCATGGGTCACTTGATTTCCAAGAAGCAATCAATTCTGTACCAGAATCCTTGTGGTTTATGTAAAAATCACAATTGATCACTCCAAGAAGATACATCATATTCCCCAGTATCCATTAAAAACACAGCCGAGAAAAGGGGCATCCCCTGTTATGGAGTCAGTCCAGAAGCAAGGCATTATCATCCCCACCTTGAGCCCTTGTAAAAATGTGTTTGTGCATTTTAAGAAGCAAGGTAGAAGCACTTATGATATGATATGATATGATAGGTTATCGATTGATACAGGACCTGAGAGTATCCCATCCCATCATTCCCCATTGTACCCAACCCAGCTACCATTTTATCCTGTATACCACCATCTGCCAAACACTACACAGTAGTAGATCTATGTTCTGCTTTCTTCTCGATACCCATACATAAAGACAGCGCGTATTTGTTTGCATTTTCGCATAGGGGAATCCAGTAGTCATGGACTAAACTGCCCCAGGGATACACTCAGTCCCCTAATCAGCAATTTAAGAAAGATCTGGAACAGATCATTTTTCCATTAAAGTCACTGTTGTGCCGTACGTTGATTTACTGTTTCCATTCCCTACATTTAAGGGATGTAAATAGGCATGTCTATTGGACACAATCATATTAGTGACCACATTGGCTCATAAGGACCATAAAGCTACAAAAACAAAAAGTGATATTTTGTAGGGAAATAGTATATTATTCATATTGTAATGGATCACAGAGTCATGGCTTCCTCCATAAAAGAGGAAGGAAATACAATTCCAAAACACAACAGTTACACAAATGAGAATATTTTAGGGATTTAAGGGTACTGTAGAAAACGGTTTTTAATATAGGTAGAGATAGTAAAACCATTGCACCATATACAAAGTCTAACATCATAGACCCTTTATAAAGGTCAACAGAGGTTGAATAATCAATTGAAAACATAAAGAGAAGAAAAGCCACTTTAGGTTACATGATTTAAAATAGAAATGCACTCTGTATTGTCATGAAAGAAATGGGTTTGCTCCTATATTACTGACACAAACACACATACACCATCAGAAAGTCTACACATATTACAGTAACCTGCTCGATATGGTAGCAGCAGGTATTCCACTTTGCTTGCGGTCAGAAGCTGCGGCTTCTATAGTTGTGCAACAGTGTGCAAAGATTGTGTTAGGGTCAAACCTAGATGTAGCTGTTCCCCACTCAGTGGACTCATTTCTGCTCAAAACCAAAACACAAGACATGCCCGTTTCCCATGCAAACAAGTATGAGATTCCACTGTTGTAACATTTCCTTATCCCGTTTCCCTGTGCTGAATCCAGCATTATTGCTTTCCACTCCTCAGCATGGTGAACCACATGAAGCAGCATCCCATGACTGTGTTGCTATCACTGATTTCCTCCTCAATTCACAGAACAATCTGACTGAAACTCCTCTAGATATCACAGAGATGATATAATTTGTGGATGGGTAGTGTTATTGAAATCAGAATGGTCAATTGGTGGTGTGGTATGCCGTTATGCACCTGGAGAGGTGGTAGTATGCAATAAAATGCCAAATTCTACCACAGGATAGGTGGCTGAGCGTGTGGCTCTCAAAAGGGTGTGTAAGCTGGCATAACAACAGTCAGTAAATGTGATTAATTGCCATCTGGAAAGTGTGCAAATGCCCTATAATTTTGATTTGTATTAAATAATACAATTATGCAGGTAATGTC
Source organism: Ambystoma mexicanum (assembly GCF_040938575.1). Taxonomy (NCBI): domain Eukaryota; kingdom Metazoa; phylum Chordata; class Amphibia; order Caudata; family Ambystomatidae; genus Ambystoma; species Ambystoma mexicanum. The sequence continues at coordinate 947,457,298 of NC_090935.1, forward strand.
ATCCCTGAAAGGGTAATTTGCTGATCTTATTCTCCTTCATAAACTCAATACCAAAAGCATAGTGTGTATCTGTGTCCTGCTGCATCAGTACCTTGATTTGCAACGCCTACTCTGCCATTGACCCAGAGCAGGTTCAGAGGTCAAAGTTGTCCATATGACAGCTGCAGTGACAGCCAAGTCTCTGCATCACAGGGGCTGCATTTAAGACCTGCACACCTGTACCAAAACTATGATGATCATAAAAAGCCCATGATCGTGGCACGTTAAACTCTAATTATAAATCTATGCCCTTGTTGAGGACTAGTTCATGACACTACGTATGATCATTGTAGCAACATCCAATTTGATATCACACATGTATCAACTCCTGTTAGCCAAGCTCAGCTGGAGAAGGTGATGTGTATTCTCACCAGACGGGTTCAACCTGTCAAATGACAGTCCAGTAGCCTGAATGGCCTTGCCTCTTCTTTGATCTCTTTGTAAGGGCAGTTAACACCGTGCACCAGGGACAGTCACACAGCAGGGAAGTGCTGTGGATCCAGGCATCATAGGTGCACACCCATTCAAAGGACATAGCCTCACACCAGAGTGCTGCATATCTAAAGACCTTTGATTCTCTTGAGAAGGGAAGTGGGGTGGTTTAGTGTAGCCAGAGGGAGATCTGTACAAGTTTGGAAAACTTCTGCCATCTTTTTCTATCTGGCGCTCTTTCTCTTTCCTGTTTCTGCCACTTCCTGAAGCACAAAGCACAAACCACTTTGGGCGTGATGCCAGAAGGGCAAAGTTCACTCATTCTAAGAGCAGGGATTGGACCCCTAGAGCAGGCCGTCTTCAGCCCAATCACCTGCAGACTTTTACCTTTAAAGAATGGCACCTCAGCTTCTTTGAATCATCCTTTGGACTCCAATCCTGAAAGAGTATTTGTTTGGACTTTTCTGGGAGAGCAGTCCTTCCTAGAGTCCTCCAGTTATGAAATCAAGGTAGGTGTTCCAAGGCTGAGGTGAGTTCTGTCCCGTAACCATCCCCAGGGCCCATTTGGGTGATCCCGCCTCGATGGCAGCCACAGTGGCACCCAGGAAATCATTGTGTTGAAGGACCCCTGCAGTTGTGTGCCAGCCTCCCACATGTTTGGGAGCACGAGAAAATGACTCATCTTGTCCCAGAGCCCCTAGATCCTAATTGTTGTCACTGTTGAATTGCTTGGAGCTATGTTTCAAGAATCATTCGCCAGATTTGGACCACCAGATACCTCTATTGCCTTTTGCACTCTCCCGATTTTCACACAGCACCAAGAAGTCTTGTTTGGTGCTTTCCGACCACCAAGAGCTGCATAACGGTATTATTGACTGCTAACTGGCCCCTTCGTCCTTCTTTGCACCCTAGAGACTGGCAAGATCATTTGAATCCCTTTTGCAACCTCAGGAAATATCCTTTTTGAACATTGTGGTCCTTTAATTGCGTTTTCTCTCCCTGCCTCATTTCCCAGAGTGCTGCATTGTTTCTATGTTTGCGTTCTATTTCTATGGTGTGTTCTTTCTACAGGTGTGGGTTTTTACTGTGTTTTCCAGTTAGTTATTATTGTACATGGTGTGTTTGATTAAAGTATATATTTTTATAGAATCTTAATTGGGCATTCCTTTATTTTGGATGGTCATACTTTGCTTTTGGCGTTGCTACTTAACCACATTCACACACCTCATGTATCGCCTTCCCTTGTCCCACATTACCACAAAAGGTATATCTCTTAACTGCACCTGTTTTACTTTTATGATTGTGTTGGCACTTGTTTTGTGGAAATGTGAGGGCTAAGTGGGCGTTTTAGACTATAGCCAATCTTGTGCAGGGCAGAAGTCAATAAGTCATGGTAAATATATAAACTGATTCAAGATATGCCTTTGGAGAGACCCACGACTTCAGACAGTTGTGGCATCAATGAGTATTTCTAACCTCCTTTGAAGGGGAATATATGCCCACACTGTAGCACTCACTGCATAGGAGGGGAGAAGACGCCAACAGCCATGGCGTAGGTGAGAAGCTGCGACACGGGGGGGTGTCCATCTTTGGATTGTTAGCTGTATTTTGCTTTCGCCCTCACCCTTTCTGTACGTCTGTGCGCCCCCGTTGTATTAGTATGGCAGCCATGATTGCAATGGCTTGTAAGGCGGGGCAGAACACCCTATTCTGTCCCAGCAAAGTCTCCTGACTTTTATTTAACTGAGGAGGAAAATCCTTACAGTCAGACGGAAGCTGGTACCATCCCCAGCCTAGCCTGGTTACTGGAGACCTCCCACACCCCACCATGGTTACTGGAAATGTATTTCAATTTATTGAGTAGATTAAGCATTTTCTAGTGAATTCTCTGGGCCCCACGAAGAGCACTGTAATTGGTCTAAAGTCAGAGTCAGAGGGTATCCTCTCCAGCAATGTCTGTAAAAGCAAAGGCATGATTATTGATAATGGATTGACAACACATGGTGAAGGAAGTAGCAGGCTACATTGCCCTGTTTCCATGCTTGTCTCCAATACCTGTAGCTTCACTGAGGATGAATTAAGTCAAGGGGGGGTCAGATTTGCATGATATAAAGTGAGGGGGTGATGAGCCCACAGTTCCCAACCCCATTGTTGCAACTTTGAATACTCACACTATAATTGGGACCCAGGCGAATTACACCCATGACTCTGCCACATCTAGCTTGAAGGGCGCTGCCAAAATCAACAGTGTCACTGGCGTTGAGACTATCTTGCTGCAGAATGTGGTATCTGGCCACATTTCGAACACCCAGCTAAAAGGTCGGGGGGGTTGCTATCTAGGGCCTGTCTTTCAATGGTAGCAAGAGACTCTAGTGACTGTAATGATATGTGTGTGACTAAAGATTATGTGATGAGAATTAAACTGCCTGGAATGCCCTCTACCCCTACCTTGGATCAAGCCAACAAGGGACCATCAACAGGATGCAACTGTACCCTCATCTTAACATAATTGATTGCCATAAAGAAGCTGTTAATGCTTATCTGTTAGGGAGAATTCTCCAGAATGGCTAATTTCCCTTACCTCCCTCAGCAGCTTTGCTGTATTTCTAATATTTTATTTTTCACCTGGTAAGAGTGTGAGCCTTTTTTCCCACTCTTACATGTGTTTTGCTGTATGTGTTTAACATTTCTGTGCTCATAGACTGTGGAGCCTCACCTACTCCATAGGCATCAACTTTTTACTGTGTGTCACACAGCACCTTTAGTGCAGTGACACAGGCTGGTCTTTTTCAGACTTCCCACTTTAAACTCCATTTTCTGGGACTGACTACTGTCTCCCAGAACATGTAAAGTTGTCATTGACTTTATTAGTATTTTTAACTTCACAGACCCAGTACAAACTATCTTCCATAGAGTACTGGAAAGGGTTAATAGTTATCCCTTTTTGTCTGTCTTTCATGGAACATTATTTTGCTCCCCTTTCATTAAGATTTGGCTGGTGGCAGTGGTATCTACCCTATTTTTCCTACCACAGGCTATGTAAATAGCCTTGGTACATTTTAGGCTAAATTAGTAGCCTCGAACTTAAATCCGCTGAACCCCATTTACTTTTATTTGGTTCCGGCTGGGTTTATTCGCCATTTTCTTTTGTAAAGGTCTTTCTCGTGTTTTACTCTGCGTGCAAACCAGGTTTGGTTCCTTTGTTTGCTGTACTTTGGCGGGCTGCTGCACAGAAGCCCTCCTTAGGCGCCTGAATGTCTGAGGGGGACAGGATGTGAGTGAGGGGTTTGAAACTCCCTGCACAAGGTCTCCTTGGAGACCGATGTCGCACTCTGTATGATTGGCTGTGGTGACTGTCCCACCAGGACAGCCACCCTGCTGCGTGATTGTCACCCAGGCTGTGTGAATGGAGGAAAACTGCATAAAAAGCAGGTTCCACTTTTGATGTTTGCTCTTTTGCTTTCTTTCCTTGCAGGTGATGTTGCCATCCCGGCAGAAGCTGCGGAGCTCGAGGCGGCAGCCGGAGGGAATGAGGAATGAAGCTGCGGCGGTACCGTAGCTGGTAAATTGTTAACTAGGGGGCATGCGGGGTTCAAAAGCGGTACGCCCCTAGGATGGATGTTCTAACCTTGTCTTTCTTCTTCTTCACAGGGTCCGAGTTCGTGGATGCGGAGTGCGGTGCTGCAGCATCGGGATCAAGATCACTGGATGTCAGGAGATGATTCTGCAGATGAAGCGATGAAGCACCGGTTTCCTGGAGGTGAGTATGCAGGAGAACGCCTGGTTTCAAAGGTAAGTAAACTGGTCCAAGCGGTGGTGAGCTTCACGCTGCACGTGACTGCACAGTAACATGAAACACCGGCCTTAAGGATGGAGCAGCTTATATAGTTGAGCTTCTGAATCCACGCCCACCAGATTCAGCAGCCTGCCACACCCTGCCACACCCAATGAGTCAGCACATGAAGACCAGGCCTAGGGAGCCACACCTGATGAGTCAGCACATGAGGATGTTCCCTGCAATAAAGGCTTTCAGCTCCTGGAAAGTTCTTGTAAAATAAAAGCACTACTGCACTGAAATAAAGTAAAAGCACTCCTGCACTGAAATAAAGTGTTCCTACTCACATCTCTATTTGAGCATGCCAAAGGCGCCAGTACTGAGTCCAGCCAGGGCCCCTGTGTTTATGGGTCCCAAAGGGACATAAGTGATTTAAGTGACCCATTTCCCACCCATCATTAGATGGTGTGGTTTTTGTATTCTGGGGCCTGTGGCCATGACAGCACTCCCCCTCAAGGCCCCTTTCATGGGTGGTTCCCTCCCTGGCCCTGGTTTAGTGGGGGTATTGCGGTCGAACTGCCTGATTAATCATGGAGCGTGGACATGCTCACTGGGTTTTCAGGTCTGACATTGGGGTCCATAACCTTTCCAGTCTATAAAGTAGTATAACTTGGACCGGACCATCTTAGAGTCTAGGATCCTTTTAACTTCGTATTCTGGTTCTCCTTCAACTATTTCGGGATCTGGTGGAGTATCGATCCGTGTACCTGGTCTCAATGGTTTTAGGAGGGAGACATGAAATACCGGGTGGATCCGCATCCGTGCCCATAATTATAATTTCATTGCTGCAGGGTTGATCACAGCCTTGATAGTATAGCATCCAAGATATCTGGGACAGAACGCCTGTGGTCCTTTCAGGGGAATGCTTTTGGATGTTAACCAAACCTTGTCTCTGACTTGGTAGTTGGGAGCTTCCTTTTGGTGTCGATCCATAAACTGATTCTTTTTCTCTTTGACTGTGGCAAGATGCTCTGCTACTTCCTTAAAAACCTGGGTGATGGTTTTGTGTAAGGTCATCACAGTGGCCATTTCTAATAATTCGAGTGGGTCGAAAACGGATGTTCCACTTTTGATGCTTGCTCTTTTGCTTTCTTCCCTTGCAGGTGATGTTGCTGATCTGGAAGAAGCTGCAGGGCTTGAATCGGCAGCCAGAGGGAATGAGGAAGGAAGCTGTAGCGGTACAGTAGCTGGTAAGTTGTTAACTAGGGGGCGTGCGGGGTTCAAATGCAGAGCGCCCCTAGGATGGATGTTCTAACCTTGTCTTTCTTCTTCAGAGGGTCCGAGTCTGTGGATGCGGATTGCAAAGGGTCATAAGTGAGTCAAGTGACCCATTGCCCCATCACTAGATGTGTTTTTTCGTGTTCTGGTGCCTGTGGCCATGACAGTAACTGATGGTAAGTGTAAGTTGTGTTATGCAAATTACTTATGTGATTTGTAATATCTGTATGATGTGTCTCTTGATAGGCCAACATGTCTTTCTGCTTTTGCAAAGATAGAACTGAATTTTCCAGAGGCAGCACTTTCCCAGCAACATCCTCGTCATTACTAACTCTTCTTTAAACTTCAGATATTCTGGATACAAATGTGGACCACTTGTCATATAGCATTTGTAGTTTGGCTCTTGTGGCTTCCATGAAGGGTTTAAGTGACTTCATTTACATTAGGATGGCATTCATAGCTGGAGCTAGTGAATCTTCCTTGGGTTTGGGGGCATTAATGGTAGAGGTGGATATTATTTCTTTGGATTGCCCCATTTTAACTGACATATTTAGGCAGGATAGATGCTCTTGGCAAGTAGAATGCTTACACAGCAATGGAAATAGTTTCCTTCATAATAGGACACAAGGTTCAGCAGATATACAAACTTTACACTTGGTTTAAGTAAGCAGAGTGAGACAGTCTTTGATTTCCCCGCTGATAGAGGTTAGATCTTATAAACTAATATCCACTTGAACTCTTAGCTCAGGCGAGGCAGCACATAGGCAGGCAAGCTTTACTTGACAGTTAAGTTATAATGACTCCAGGTTATGTGTATAACATTTATAGGGAGACACCATCCAAGAATTTAATCCATTTTATTGCCAACCTGCATTTATTAGTGGTATTAGCTGATGTTATGTGGACCAGAGCTTTATAGATTTAAGAGTGCTGTCATCATAACTGTGCATGAATTGCCTCACCAATAATATTAATGAGGTAGCTATGCTTCTTATTAACTTTCTTGAAGACCTTATTCAGCAAAATATAACAATTGCAGACTGATTAGTCCATCATTTATATGAATGAAATATTGTCCACAACACTTAATTCCTTTAAAAGCCCACACTATATGAAGGAGTTATTAAATAGCTCTATATTTCATTGAGCGGGTCATTTTATGTATTAGTCCCTCTTCGTTGTATGAGAAAACAGTTTATTTATAGAGGTTTTACCTATGTCATGAAGCAAACGTGCTTCCCAACGAATACTGGACCTCCAAGCCGTGAACGCCGATCAGCTGACTGTGAAGGATTCTATCAGGCATCACACACTGGATCAGGACTCTTGCCCTTAGCCTATGATGTAGCGTTCAATTACAATGCTTTTTCTTTATTTTCTACGAATTCGAATTGAGCAGATACCCAACACGTCTCACACCCCCTTTTACAAATACCCCGGGTCACAATGGACCTCGAAGCAGGCCGGTTGGTGGGAATACAATATTTATTTATTTAAATTTCAAAGAAAATCACACAATTTTTATATGGGGAAGCAATCACCAAAGGGGTGATAATTACAAATAATTATAAAAACCACTAAAATACACTTAGGTAACCTTCTACAAGAACATGTCCAAAGCACAAATGAATAGGAGCACTTTTTCAATTAGGATAGATAGCACCCAATTTAAGGTTCCCCTCTGCAATGTTCCCTCAACCCAGGATTACTCAAATTCTGAGTGGATAGAAAGAAGCAGCAGGTAGTCAGGGATATGAGGCAGCAAACAGAATCAACATACAACCTTCCCTCACAAAATACCCTTTGCAATGGCCTAAAATGATACTCGGATTTTAACAAATAATTAATTATATGTGTAATTAAATAATGATGTACATATGTTTTATCACAGTCTCAGGGATGTTATATCACTAGCAACTATAAGGTAAGGTATCACAAAAGACACACGGTTCACGAAGCAGGTTCAAATTGAAAACACAGTGCAGTCAAATCACACATGGAAAAGTTGCATTTTTCTCTTTTTCTGCTTTAAATGTCAAAAACGTTTTTTTTAAATGGATGGAAAACACAGAATCGGATTGTGGTTTTTAGGCTGGGTGATAGATGAATATCACAGGGACAACATAGAAGTGAAAGGGTGACTATAGCTGAAGAATTGAATGAGATTTTCAAGGCAGAAGGAGCTTTGATTTTAGGAAAATAGAGCAGTTAAAAAGAGAAAATCGTTTTGAAAAAGGAAAGGCAAGTTTTACTTAAGCTAGATTATCAATAAGATAGCACTGCCCATGAAACAGGTTAAGCGGCCACATTAAGCCCCTCATGCCGCATGCCTCTTTGTGTGGAAATTAATTAAATTATTCCAAATATGACTAAGAATGGTGTCCGGTCAAAGATTTGAATCCAAAAGGATCGAATGCCATAAGATCGAGTCAATTTGACGTAAAACAAAAGGCTCAATTTCTTTTTTTTTAAATATCTTTTTTTTGGGTTTCCATTTTGGAAAAAAAGTGGTTTTTACCTCAAAAAAGAGGGTTTGGGGGTGACCCCACAAAAAATGTAAAAAATTTAAAAAAACAAAAAAAATCGACCCTTTTGTTTTAGGTCCTTTTGATTTGACCCTTTTGTCATTCAATCCTTTGCATTAGAATCTTTGACCTATAACCACTAAGAATCTATGCAAGACAGAAAGAACTGGAAGAATTGCGCTAACACTAGAAAATCAACGACACAGTCCACAGAGAATTCTAACAGTCTTAACAAGTTACCAAGGCAAGGATAGGATTTCTTAGAGAGTAGAACAAAGACAAAGTATCAAGATGGGGTAGACTATGTGTGGCTATGCGATGGGGAAATACTCACAATCTGAACTTGAGTTTGGGGATTTGGGCAGCCAACCGATTCGGGACTCAAAGGTTCTGGTCACAGTAAGGTGGCTCTCGTAACAGCAAACAGCTGGGCAAGTCTGGTCACTGGATGATGGATAGGATACAGCAGGCATGCAGGTAGTGGCCAAAAAGCCGGTCTGGCCACAGGATGCTTCCCAAAAGGGTACCACAGCTTTTCCCCTTTGTTATTGGGATTTTAGTGGAATTTCTGGATCAATTACCTTGCTAGGACAGGATAAGCTAATCTTTGGCCTTGCAGTAGAGTCTGGAATCTTGCAAAGGTGGATCTTGAATGTCAGGATAAGCAGGTGCTGGAAATTCAGGAGAGAGTCCGTCCCTGTGAGCTCCCACCACTTATATAAAGCGCATGACATCATCGGGTTTATGGTTGGACAGAACTGAGCTAGACCTACCCCCAAGAACTGAATTGTTCAGCCAATGTTAGTTGCCTCCTCTAGGAGGGGGACTCAGTTTATGTGGTTGTGTTTTTATGAGGTGCAAACCCTTCCTACCGACCCCTTTTTGCCAAAATCAATCTTAACATAAATTACACATTTGTACAGTTGTTGCATGTTCGCAAATTACATAAGCAGATTACATATTGTATACAGAGCATTGTGTCCCCACTCCCAGGTCTGCATGCCATTGCTTCGCTCTTCTAATAGTTTTTTGCGATTTTAGTGGGAACCACCTCACCCAAAATCGCACAATTTTAGGCATGCCATTGCTTCGCCCTTCTAATAGTTTTTTGCGATTTTAGTGGGAACCGCTTCACCCAAAATCACACAATTTTAGGTGTGTGAGCATATTATCATAGGGCATATTTCTATTAATTTTTAACGTTCCACCATATGTACTTTCCCCATGATTTACATTCTCCTGGCGTTTGTGTCCCCTACATGCTATGAATGGCTGCAATATCTTGTTTAGAAGCCACGAAAATCATATTTAAACTGTACAACATTTCTGCGCTGTCATTTTACAAAATTAACAGTCTTAAACGTTTTTTCATCAAATAGTATTTTGAGACAGATGGTCAGCCTTTGTCCCTCAACTGGGACAATTTTTTTCTTCAGCTACCACCAACTGTCAGTTCACTTTGATTGAATGGTTATTGCCACTTCCCCACTTCACACGTAGATGTCCCAGAATCTATTGTCTCAGCTTGGAGCACAGACAAAAGTCTGACAATGTTAAACGAATCTTCACGAGATCGTGCGTTACCTCTTCTTCCTGTAGACCGTGGAGTTGAGGTTGCCAGTATGTCGATGTGTTGATGGCCGATGAATGGGTAGCGCGAGAAATTAGCCCAATCCCCTCCTGACGATATAAGACAGGACGGCACTGAACCAACTCCCAACGCCACGGGTGGCACTTCTCAGAATTTGCGTGACGTCGGGACAGTGTTTCCACTGGCTGAGAAGGCTTGATGAAATCACTGATGATAATAGGGCTGAACTCAGGAACTTCCAAAAGGCAGTTAGGCACAGGTACCGGCAGGGCACAAGACAGGCAAAGCAAGACAGACTGCAAGAAAAAGTAGTACTGACAGGAGAGTCCCCACTACAACTAGGAACCCAGACAGGACCTCCACTATCCTAAACCAGGGATAGGCAAAGTATCAGCAATAAAGGGAAGAAAGGGTAGGAGGACCAGGAAGCAAGAAGGAAATAAGGAGATGAGGCAGGACTAGGCAGAAAAAGGTAGAACAGGAAACTGGAGGTCTGGAAAACGAGCGCCAGGACTCCAGCAGCGCATACACAGTAACAACCGCGTTGAGACGCGTTGTCCCTGTGTATGCGGTGCCCTTTTATGGCCCGGGGTCAAAGCGAGGCTTGGAACGCATGTTCCGACACTGCGCATGCGCGGGACGTCGAATACTGATGATCCGCGCATGCGCAGATCCTCGCAAGATGGCGGCGTCCACGGCGCCCATCCGAACCGTGGGTCGGCGTGAGGAGAGACGCCATCGCGGGTACAGCCTCCATGAAGGAGGAGACCACTGCGGCCGTGGACCAGGGACCCCAGGACAGGTAAGAGACGCCCGCGAGCGAGCGCGCGGCGTGACACCATACCCCCTCCCGGACAACCCCGGAGCACCGGGTTTCCAAGGATAGCGGAGATAGAAGTCCCGAACCAGGCGCGGTGCATGCACAAAGGAGCGCGGTTCCCAAGTGCGGTCACAAGCAGGATAACCCTTCCAGCTGACCAGGAGCTGCAGAGCACCTCGCCAAATCCGTGAATCACATATCTCCTGCACCTCAAATTCAGGGACCCCCCGAACCAAGACCGGGGCAGGACGGGAACAGGCACGACCCATAACATCGGGCACATAGGGCTTCAAAAGGGAAACATGAAAGACAGGATGGATCCTCCAAGAGCGAGGCAAAGACAAACGAAAGGCAACAGACGAAATACGCTCTGTGATGCGAAAGGGACCAAAAAAGCGGGGGGCTAGTTTCACAGGTAAGTTGCGTACCGGTAGATTATTGGAGGACAGCCAAACCATGTCCCCAACATGAAGGACAGGCTCAGGGCTCCGTCTCTTGTCAGCCTGCTCCTTCATATGTGCTTGTGCCGCTGCCAAGGTACCGGCCGCCAGACGATGTTGATCGCGGATCAGGGACACCAGGGCATCTGCAGATGGAACGGCACTGGAAGATGTTGGATGAACAGGCAGCAGTCTGGGATGAAGACCAGTAGAGCAAAAAAAAGAGCTGAGTCCGGTAGCGGAATGGACAGCGTTGTTGTAAGCTGCTTCCGCGCTGTCCAACCATTCCGACCAGTTGTCTTGGGTAGCATTGGCATAACAACGTAGGTATTGCTCAAGGGTCTGATTGGTACGTTCCGTCTGTCCATTAGTCTGCGGATGATAGCCGGAACTCAGGGCTCGCTGAATGTCCAAATGCCGACACAGTTGGCCCCAAAAGGAAGAGATGTATTGAGACCCCCGGTCTGACAAGATCTTCTCCGGAAGACCATGAAGACGATACACCTCGTGTAGAAAACATCGTGCCATCTGGGATGCAGTGGGCAGCTTAGGAAAGGGCAAGAAATGAGCAGTCTTGGTGAAACAATCCACCACCACCATTATACACGTGAAACCACCAGACAGGGGTAGGTCAACGATGAAATCCGTGGCGATGGTATGCCAAGGGTACGGAGGCGTAGGCGTGGGTTTCAGAAGACCAATGGGCCTTTTGCGAGGAATCTTGGTCTGGGCACATACAGGGCAGGAGTCCACGTAGTGCTTTACCAGTGTAGCCCATCCAGGCCACCAGTACTGTCGTGCAACCAGTTCTTGTGTTGTGCGGACTCCACGGTGACCGCAAACGACGGAATCATGGCAATTCTGTAGAACGATTTTCTGCAGTTCCAATGTGGGAACGTACAGACGATCCTTGAAGAACAACAAGCCGTCACTTTCCCTGATGTCAGCACGTTGTAGTATCTGTGTTCTTGAGGGATCCATTCGTGTGGCCTCAATCAACTGTTGGAGCTGGGGAGTCACCATCGATAGAAAATGTTTGGACGCTATCAGAGGTTCCGGTTCCTTGACACCTTCAACGTTGTTTTCCAGAGACCGAGACAAGGCATCAGCCTTAGTGTTCTGGGAACAAGGAATGTACGTGACGGTGAAATCGAACTGTGAAAATAAAAAGGCCCAACGAGCATGACGGGAGGTTCTGCATTGCAAAGAGCGCAGGAACTGTAGATTACGGTGATCCGTGCGAACCACCACCGGGTACCTCCCACCCAGCAAGTGATGTCGCCATTCCTCGAAAGCAGCCTTTATCGCCAGTAATTCTTTTTCTATCACTGCATAGTTTCTCTCGCTCACTGTCAATTTCCTCGAGTAATATGCCACCGGGTGCTCTATTCCCGTGACTGCATCTTGCTGTAGTAAGACCGCACCAATTGCGTAGTCCGAAGCGTCTGTTTCAACCACAAATGGTTTTACATCATCTGGATGTCTAAGAACAGGAGCCGACATGAAAGATCTTTTTAATTCCAGGAATGCCTCCTCGGCCTGCGTGTCCCAGAGAAACGGCACCTTGGTACTGGTCAGGCGGGTTAGACTGTTGGCCAGTTGAGAAAAGCGTGGAATGAAACGCTGATAAAAGTTGGCAAAGCCCAAGAACCTTTGAAGTGACTTCACGCCATTTGGTGATTTCCATTCTTGTATGGCTTGCAGTTTTGCGGGATCCATCTGTACTCCTGTGTTGCTGATCACATAACCCAGAAACTCCATGCTTTCCCTATGAAATTGGCATTTTTCAATTTTGGCATACAGGCCGTTGTGTATTAATCTACGGAGGACTTCCTGAACATGCGCCACGTGTGCGGTACGAGTGTCAGAAAAAAACAGAATGTCGTCAAGGTAAACCCAGACGGATATTCCAATAAGGTCAGAAAAGACATCGTCCATGAACCGTTGGAAGATTGCTGGGGCGTTGCAGAGTCCAAACGGCATCACCCTCTATTCGAAGTGACCAATAGGTGTTTTGAAGGCCGTCTTCCACTCATCTCCCTTCTTAATCCGTACCAAGTGATAGGCCCCTCTTAGATCCAGCTTGGTGAAGATCTGTGCTGATTTCAGGGATTCGATGATGTCCCGGATGAGTGGTAACGGGTACCTGTCTTTCCTCGTGATCTCGTTTAGTTGACGGTAGTCGATACAAGGGCGCAAAGTGCCCTCTTTCTTCTTGACGAAGAATAACGGGAATCCTGCAGGGGATTTGGACGGCACTATGTAGCCCTTGTTGAGGCAATCCGTAATGTACTCCTGTAGGATGCCTTTCTCGAGTTGAGTCAACGAATAGATCTTGCCGTGGGGAATGATCGCACCAGGCAGGACGTCAATGGAACAATCAAAGTGCCGATGGGGTGGTAGTGGTATGTCCTCAGGCTTGGAGAACGCCTTGTGGTATCCAGTATATTCATGAGGAACCGATTGAGTGGCACATAAACGAGCAGATACGTCAGCAGGATTGAGGGACTCCAAAATTGCAGGAAAGGTTTCGTGAAGTACACAGTCACGAGGACAACGTGTCGAAGAGAACACCAGGGACCGAGCGGTCCAGTCGACCTGGGGATTGTGATACAACAGCCATGGTAAACCCAGCACTACCGGAAATGAGGGAGACTTGATGACGTCCAATGAGATTCGTTCGAGATGCCCTTCCACAGAGAGCCACAAGGGATCGGAATGTTGACAAACCGGACCAGAAGACAAAGTAGAACCATCGATCACCTCGACCACTGTTGGTCGTTCCTTGTTATGTAAACGGATCCCATTGGCAATCGCGAACGAGGCATCGATGTAGTTGCCAGATGCTCCGCAATCCAGAAGGGCCCAGGTCTTCACACACTTTCCTAGCCAGGCAACACCGACTTTCAGGATCAACAAGGGTACTGAGTTCATGGGACGAAGGACGGATTCAGAAGGGCGGCCCGCTGCTGCCTTCGCCTCAAACAACGGGCCTGTTAGTTTTCCTGTTTCTTCAGAGGACGTAGCGGACAGGTGCCTAGGAAATGGCCAGAACCACCGCAATACATGCACAAGTTCTTCTGTCGTCTTCTTTTCTTTTCAGTCTCGGACAACGGACCTCGAACGGCACCCAACTGCATGGGTTCTGGACCTACATCGGTAGAAACAGCCGGTCCGGGGTTCTGTGCTGGAAGAATTGGTTGATACCTGTCAGATCTGCGGCGTTCACTCCGTCGTTCGGTTAACCTGTGGTCAATGCGTAAGACTTGTTCCACCAATGCAGGCAACGTTTCTGGCTCCGGAATGTGCAGCAGTCCGTCTTTGTACTCCTCTCGTAGTCCCCGACGAAACAACGTTTTTTGAGTGATTTCGGGCCATTGTGAATCGGTTGCTAATTGTCGAAACCGACTGATGTAGTGGATTATGTCACCTGACCCTTGCTTGATCTCCATTAATTGATTCTGGGCCATGGCTGCCAAATTGGGCGGTTTAAAGACGTCCAGAAAGGCTTTCTCGAAGGCAGCGAAATCACCCAACAGGGGACTGTTGGTAGAGACCAAAGGTGCAGCCCAGGCGAGTGCATTGCAGGTTAGATTTCCAAGGATATACCGATCTTAGCCTTGTCTTGAGCAAAATGAGTAGACCTGAATTGGAAATGGATCCGACAGTGAGTACAGAACTCTGCCACTCGACGCGGATCACCATCATACTTCATCGGAGTAGTGTAAGCCATGGAGTTCTCCGGCGGTGTGACAGGTTGTGCGGGATTAGCCAAACACCGATCCAACGCTTTTCTGAGGGTGTTGTTCTCCTGGCGGAGAGTGGTCATTTCAAGACGCATGGCACGCATTTCTTCACGTAGTTCCTGCATGTCGTCCATGTCGGGACTGGGGGTGAGGCGTCTCAATCTGTTAAACGAATCTTCACGAGATCGTGGGTTACCTCTTCTTCCTGTAGACCGTGGAGTTGAGGTTGCCAGTATGTCGATGTGTTGATGGCCGATGAATGGGTAGCGCGAGAAATTAGCCCAATCCCCTCCTGACGATATAAGACAGGACGGCACTGAACCAACTCCCAACGCCACGGGTGGCACTTCTCAGAATTTGCGTGACGTCGGGACAGTGTTTCCACTGGCTGAGAAGGCTTGATGAAATCACCGATGATAACAGGGCTGAACTCAGGAACTTCCAAAAGGCAGTTAGGCACAGGTACCGGCAGGGCACAAGACAGGCAAAGCAAGACAGACTGCAAGAAAAAGTAGTACTGACAGGAGAGTCCCCACTACAACTAGGAACCCAGACAGGACCTCCACTACCCTAAACCAGGGATAGGCAAAGTATCAGCAATAAAGGGAAGAAAGGGTAGGAGGACCAGGAAGCAAGAAGGAAATAAGGAGATGAGGCAGGACTAGGCAGAAAAAGGTAGAACAGGAAAGTGGAGGTCTGGAAAACGAGCGCCAGGACTCCAGCAGCGCATACACAGTAACAACCGTGTTGAGACGCGTTGTCCCTGTGTATGCGGTGCCCTTTTATGGCCCGGGGTCAAAGCGAGGCTTGGAACGCATGTTCCGACACTGCGCATGCGCGGGACGTCGAATACTGACGATCCACGCATGCGCAGATCCTCGCAAGATGGCGGCGTCCACGGCGCCCATCCGAACCGCGGGTCGGCGTGAGGAGAGACGCCATCGCGGGTACAGCCTCCATGAAGGAGGAGACCGCTGCGGCCATGGACCAGGGACCCCAGGACAGGTAAGTGACGCCCGCGAGCGAGCGCGCGGCGTGACAGACAAGCATGTGATATTTCTTTGTCTTGGTCCATTCAAAGTTTTGAAAGGTAGCAATTAACATGCATATGTCCCAGAGGTTTTATGGTGGCTCCTTTTGGGGGAAGGCCTCAGTAACCTGTTCTGGAGCTTCCTCAGTCAAACCAATGCACTTAATTCTTTATTTTTTTGTATTTTGTTCTGAATTAGAAGCAGGCCTATTGAAATAAAACATCCCATATATGTTTCCCAACAAAAAACCCCTTTACATTGCTAGGCCAGGACAGGACAGGGCCTTATCCAACATACACTTTTAAAACAGGTATTTTTCTTATTTGCAAAAGCACATGTGGTGAAGTCTGCTGGTATGTCCCTTTCAAAAGGTTTTCTCTTCCATCTGAATTTCCCACATGGTTTTGCAGCCCTAGTCAGTTTCACTTATACAGCAATCTGTTCATGACACAGGTCCACTGAAATTGGCATGGGTCCAGAGCCCAAATGTCAAGCATTTTTCCGTATGTCTGAAGTGAAGTTTCTGTTAATTTCCCAGCTTTGGTCTGACACAGCCTGCTATTTAGGAATAATGCACTCTCATGCTGGGGCACAGTCTGAATATGGATGGGCATGGCCTCACTGATTAAAGCAGAGTAATGTAGAACAGATGAAAAGAGCATCAGAGCAGCTTCATTTTAAATGTAAAATATTTCCCTTTTTCCCTGGGAAACTTTGGGCTAGCAGCAAAGCAGCGCAGCTTTTCACTTTGCCTCTTTAGTACACACAAGAACACACCCTGGCAGCCTTTCTTGGAATGTGTTGTGTTTGGTGTTTGGCAAAATAGAGCAGCTATCCTTTTGTAGCTGCAAAACACAGTTTTGAGGCAAGGCCCTGGTGCTCAAAGGAGCCAGCGCAGCCGTTTTGCTGGTTCAGCTGAAGTGCAGCTTGGTGATGTGGGGAAGGACTGCTGAGTGGGTAAATATATTCCACAAATCCCCCTCCAACTCTTTTGATATTCCTTGTCGAGGGAGAGTAGGGCAAAGTAGGATTCATCAGTAGGATCAAGTGGGGTTCATCAGGTGGAGTCCTTCTTCCATCAAGGAGTGGTACGCCCCGATACTCCCGTTGTCTCTCGTTGGAGTGTGGAGCAACACTCACAGCTTTCCCTTAGGTCTTTCTTTGTGGTGTGGAGCGACACCCCCAGATTTTTCTTTGATCTTTCCTTTCCAGGTCCCCGGGTGAATCCTCCTTGGTCTCTGAATGGATGGAACCAGTACAAATCTAGTGAATAAATAAGAACCGGTTACTACATTTTCCCCACTGACTGCCTTCCAGGAAGGTTGACAACAGTGGGACACACATGCATTGCAAACATGACAGTACTTTAGACGATAAAGACCAATAATCACTCACAAGATGCAGATAACTACTGTTGTTACTATAATTTTGGGGGATCTCTTTCATATTGACAATGAAGAAAAAACAAACTCCCTGTTAAATAATTATACCTATAAACCTACCTGTTCTTTTCTGGTTCTTTTTTTCTTGTTTTTATTATTATTTTCTCTTGGCTCATCAATTCGCTTCAAAGTGTGCCTATAGAGATGACTTTTTAACTGATTAATATGGACCCATTTCTCTTCTGTCAGCTCTCCTTTGGGGATGCGGGTTCTAAAGGCAACAGGTGAAATTTTATCTGCAATTTCAAAAGGAACGTGTCAGCTCAGTAAATCTTTCTGCTCCTTTGTATGGTTCCTTTGGAAATTGTACAAGTAGACCCTGTCTCCTACTTGGTATTCCTTTTTGGTTGTTTTTAAATCATATTGAGGCTTCATCCCCTCTGCAGATTTTTCCAGATTCCGCTGAGCATACGCAAAAACATGTTGAAGGTGTTTTCTTAGATTCTCAACTTACTCATGAAATCTTGGTCGCAGAAGATGACAGAAGATGGTGTAGATCTGATGACTATCAAGACAAGGGTAATCGGATGTCCCAACTTGGCCCAAAATCTGCCACAAACCTTTTTAGAATGCTGACAATGTTTTTATTGTATCTCTCAACTATCCCACTAGAGGACAAACAGTATGCAATATGAAGTTTCCTTTTTACTCCAAGCATCTCCCACATCTTTGTCATCACTTCGCTGGTGAAGTGACTACCTCGGTCTGACTCAATCCTTTGGGGTAGGCCAAAATGCAAGAAGATGTGGTTGATCATCAGGGCAGCTGCTGTTTCTGCCTTGCAATTTTGGGCCCGGAGACATTACATCCATTTGGTAAACAAGCATGTTACTGTTAACATGAACTTGTTCCCCCTAGAGAAGCGAATCACGTGCCCGATGAAATAAACTTGTAAATCTGACCAAGGCAGTGTCATCCCCTTCTTCGGGAGGGGAGCTTGGTGTGTGAGTGAAGTTGGCTGAAATTGTTCACGCACAAGACACCCCTTCAAATATTGGTCGAGGTCCTGCCCCACGTGTGGCCAGTATGCAACCTCCCGCAAGATTTCTAAAGGAGTGTGAGACCCCCAATGACCGGCTGTGGCCGCGTCATGGGCGTGATTTAGCATCAGGCTCCGGAATGAGATAGGGACTACCCACTGTTCTCAACCAGATATGGATCTCCTTACCAACAAACCGCCTTGGATTCGGAACATTTTGGGACACTTCATCAACACCCTGATGTCCTCTTTCCCAATGTAATTGGTATCCGTCAGAGGAAAGTTCTCAGGGTCCTCAATGTGTTGATAACATTTCCCAATAATTGGATCCCCTTTTTGTGCTGTAATTACATCAGCATCTGGGGTCTCCTTGCTCCACTGGGCAGTTGAGAGTTCATTGTGAGCATTTGTCTGGGACCTAGGGACGGCCGTGACATGGATTTCCCCTAAAGGGACTCGATCTCAAGGAGATCCCCCTGGATGGCTCTGGTTTTGGCCAGCTGATCAGCTAGGTCGTTTCCAGTTTTGTTTGGCAACTCTATTCTGGAATGACCCTGATCTTCTTCCAATAGATGGTCATCCAATTAGAGGTGATATATCATCAATATTTTGTATTAGCTTGCCATGTTTACGCGGTTTATTGTTAGCACACAGCATGCCTCTGGTTTTCCAATTAACCAGGTGCTCCACAAACCCGTTCCGGACATAATCTGAATCAGTGATTATGACCAGTTTGTGCAGTTGATGTTGGACGGCAGTGAGGATGGCCTGTTGAACTGCCATCAACTCTGCCACCTGACTACTACGGGGACCGGTTTTGTACCCAGTGGAGGCATCATTCACCCAGGCATTCCCAATGCCAGCCACCAGTTCCCTTTCCCCGTTGTTGTCAATATGGTAGGAGCACCCGTCCACATAAACTGTGGGAATTCCCTGGCACTTGTCTTCTTCATAGACTTTGTGCGGGGAATTCAGGTACGCCTCCATGTTGTCCTGGATTTTATGACTTTCGTCCTCAAGACAGTTTTCCCTGGCACAATCATGCACGTCAGCCAGACCTTGTGCAAGGGGATGGCACAATCATGCAAGTCAGCCAGACCTTGTGCAAGGGGACTCTTCTTGTTTTGGCCATATCTAACCTCCACAGGAAAGACTTGCATTGACAGAATCCAGGAAGTAATTCTGGAATTACTCACATTTCTGGCCTGGATTCTGTCACTTTGGAGGTATTGCAAAGGCTGTTGTGGAGTCTCCACCTTGATGTGTTCCCCCTGGATGAACAGGCCATAATGTTTCAATGCCCACAATGTGTCCAGGAGTGCCTTCTCGCAATTGTTTTTCTTCCACAGAGGATAAAGTCTTTGTTGCATAGGAGATTACTTTATTGACCTTGTCATGCTTTTGATATAATACTGTTGTCAAGCATGTATTCGAGAACCCTGTCTCCAAGAAGAACTCCTTGTTTTTGAGAGGATAAGCTAGACACGGCGCTGTGAGAGACTTCTTTTGAGCTGCTTTACTGCCTCAGTTGTTCTGGACCGCACTCCCACTTGACTACCCCTTCAACAGATGGATCAGGGGTCTTGTGATCTCTGCGCAATCCTCAATGAACTTCCTACTATAATTAGTCAGTCCAAGGAGGCTTCTTAGCTCACGCAGAGTTGTGGGGTCTTTCAGTTTTAGGAGTGCTTCCACTTTCTTCTCCTGGGGACAGAGACCCTCGGGAGTTATTTCATGTCCCAAGAAGTTGACACGGGTTCTGGGTCAGAACACAACAGGTTTCCGCTATATGTTCCTCCACAATTGAGCTTTTTATCAAGACATCATCCACATAGGCTAGATTACCCCTTTCGCCCAAGTTAGGCATGGCCCTTTGTAGGAAGATGTTGAATTTGGTGCCGGAGTTTATGTATCCAAAGGGAGTCTGGGACCACGTGTACTACTGCCCCCCGAAGGTAAAGGCCAGCTTTTATTGGTCCTCCCTGACAGGCAAGGTCCAGTACCCATTTGTCAGGTCAATAGCAGTGTATACCTTTGACCCCTGTATCTGGGCCAGCCCCTGGTCAATATAGGGGAGAGGCCATCGGGACATGTGGACCCGTTCATTTAGCTGCCTAAGGTCAGCACAGAGTCTCCATCGGCCATTTGGTTTTAAAATCCCCAGCACCGGATTATTAAAGGTGCTGTGGACTGGCCAAATATCCCACGGGACTCAAGGTTTTTGATGATTTCCGTCAGGGACTCAATGGATACAAGAGGCAAGCGATATTGCTTCACAAACACTGGAGTCATTCCGGGGTACGTGGGATTTGTTGTAGTATGGATCTCGGTGCGACTACAGTCGTACGAGTCCACAGCAAATATATCTTGAAAATATAAGACACCTGCTTAAACTTTTGCTTTTGCTCCAGAGTCTCACAGGCATCAGCTAGGTTGACCCGCTCTTCAACCATTTGCCTGAAGGCTGGAAAGACTTCGGGTTTTGCTATCTCTGTGGCCTCCTCCAGTTGGGTGGAGAGGTCTCTGGTTAGAGTATTGACCTGGACAGAGGGTTTCAGGTAGGAGAGGCAGTTCTTGTGGACCTGGAATGTCACCTCATCCTGCCTGTAACAAGTCACCTCTTCCTCCCCATATGGGCAGGAAGAGTACACCAGCAAATTCCTCACTACCGGGTGAAGATCCTGTTTGGGGGTATGTCACGGTCACCGTCATTGTCAAACCAGTCATTGGGGATGGGTCTTATTAGTTAGTTTCCTAGATCCATGAAAAAATGTCGGTCATCAACCGACATTTCAATAATGGTGCCTGCGGCCAGAGTGATACTGCTGAGGTCGCTGTTATCCATCAATACTGGAATGGTGTTGTGTTCTTCATTGACTAGTGGTGTTGGGTTTAACACCAACCCCTGCTGTTGGAGATGGGCATTGAGGTGTACATATGCATCAAGATTTTGCCGTTTATGCCCTATTTTAATGTTTAATTCAAGTGGGAATAGTCGGGTCCGTCCTGGGATGGTGACCTCCTCTCCAATTTGAACGTCAACTGCATACGGTAGCAATTGGGCTGACCAAAATGCTTTTTCTGAATTGTATTGTATTGTATTTTATTTATAACGCGCAAACCCGCAGGCCCGGAGGCATCAGGGCGCAATTAGTACAAGGTTACAGAAATGCAGGTATAACAGAGCATTATTACAAACATGGGATCCAAAAATGCAGGTCAAGCAAAGAGTCATTATATATATTTGCAAGAGGATCTTATATACATATGTACAGTAGTTTCAGTGCCGATAGATGATAGTAGTGGACGGCAGGTCAGGGTATGTCGGGGAGAGGCGCGAAGATGGCCTTAATGCTGGTTGAAAAGCCAAGATCTAGTGTTGGCTTTGAAGGTATTGAAAGAGTCTTCCGTTCTAATTGAGACAGGGAGGGAGTTCCATAACTTGGAAGCTAAGACAGGGAAACTTGAGCCCCCTGCTTTTTGCAATTTAAATCTCAGGATCGCTAAACAGTGGGATTGGGCTGTTCTTAGAGGTCGGGAGGTAGAGTGGCGCGATAGTCGACTACCAAGGTAGATCGAGGCTTTTTTGGCAAGGCATTTGTGCGTAAGGGCAAGTGTTTTGAGTGAAATTCTCTGTTTGACAGGTAGCCAATTTAGCTTACTTCTGGTTTCTGTGATGTGGTGGTGTCGGGGAATGTTTAGCGCAGCACGAATGGCGTTGTTTTGTGTCGTTTGAAGTCTGTTCAGGTTCTCTTGGCTGGTGCCAAGATAAAGAGCACTGCAGTAATCAATTTTAGCCATAATAAGGGTTCTCGCTAGCGTAACGCTGTTAGACGTAGTGAGGAAAGGTCTGCAAGCTGCGATGAGTTTGCATGTGTATGCAGACGCAGATCTGACAGCATTCGTTTGTCGGGTTAATGAAAGTGTGGCATCAAGGTAGAAACCTAACGTTTTGGTATCTTTTGAGACACGAATGATATTACCATCTATGTTGAATGATTGATAGGACGGTTCTAGTCTGCTCAGACATTGTGCAGTGCCCAAGATTAGGAGCTCCGTCTTGTCATCATTCAAGCACAACTGATGTTGGGCCATCCAGGCCTGGATGACCCAGTAGATGTCGTTAAGGGCTTTGGTGTCACCTAGATAATCACCAGTGATGGGGATGAGTATCTGGGTGTCGTCCGCATAGTTGGTATAGGAGACACCCAGATAGTCAAGTACATCAAAGAGTGGTTTCGTGAAAATGTTATAAAGTGTAGGTGACACACAAGATCCCTGAGGAACGCCGCAGTGAATCGGGGAGGGGTCCGCGGCTGCGGCTGGGGCAAAGACTCTCATGGATCTGTTGCTCAGGAAGGATTTGATCCAAGCCGCAGCCGAGGAAGAGAAGTTGGCCGCTGAATGGAGGTGCTCGCACAGGATCTGATGGTTGACCAGATCGAATGCGGCTGAGAGGTCGAGAAGTAGTAGCAGTGCTAATTTGCCTTGATCCTTTAGAACCTCGATTTGAGTTTTAAGGTCTAATAAAGCGGTCTCTGTCCCGTGTCTGGGGCGGAAGCCAGATTGTCGTAGACCTAGCAAGTTATTAGTTTCCAGGTAATTTTGGATCTGAAAGTATGCGGCACGGTCTAGGATCTTGAGCAGGAATGGTACGGTGGTGATAGGTCGGAAGTTAGTGGGAATGTTCGGGTCTAGGGAAGGTTTTTTAAGCAGTGGGATAACCCAAGCGTCCTTCAGATTGTCCGGGACAATGCCTGTTTGAAAGGAAGAGTTGATGAAGGCCGTGATGAATGGTGCCAACTCATGCGCTGAGTCCTTGATAGTATGGGCTGGGCACGGGTCACCTTGGCAGTTAGTTGGCTTAATTCTAAGAATTATATTTTCTACCTCTGCCACGGTAAGTGGAGAGAATGCGAATGGTGTGATATTGGTAGGGTCTGGTAAGGGGGCCTTAGTGAGGGAATGAGCGTGGTTGTCGCGCTTCAGGCTGTCCTGTTTATCTTTGATTTTGTCTTGTAGTGTGGAGATTTTATTTAGTAAGGCTGCTTGGATGTTGGCGCACCATTTACTATCTTTCACGCATGTGTCAGGGGGGGCGACTGGAGTTTCAAGCTCTCTTAGGATTTTAAAGAGTTCCTTGGAGTTCGAGTCGGCTTGTATAATGCGGTTGTTGAAAGATTCCTTTTTAGCCGTGATGATGGCATCTTTGTAGGAGAGTGAGGCTAGGAGGAAACTGTCTTTATGCTCGTCTGAGGGGTGGCTTTTCCATCGATTTTCGGCACAGCGTTTGGCTTTGCGGAGCGATCTTAGCTGTGGTGTGAACCATGAGTTGAGATAGGCTTGAGGTTTAGCCTTTCTAAGTTTGAGAGGTGCTATACAATCAATGGCAGTTTGCATTGTTTGGTTGTAGGTGTGTGCTAGTGAGGTTGGATCAGAGAAGGAGTTGGTGGCTGTGTTAAGGGACGGGAGTAACAACGGGAGGAGTTTCTCCTTGGTTATATCTTTTTTGCTTCGAGTTGGGAGTGCTGGGGCTAACGGTGACGGGATTCGTGGTGTGGCTTCAATGTTGAAAGTTATAATGTGATGGTCGGACCATAGACAGGGGGAATTGTTAAGGACTTTGATATTGCAATTGGAGCCAGCTACCCAGTCAAGTGTTCTACCTTTAATATGGGTAGGCTCATGGATGTATAAGGTAAGGCCGAGGTCAGATAGTGCAATCTCCAGGTCAGAGGCCACCGGATCTTTTAAGTCACCAAGACCTAAGTTAAGGTCGCCTAGGATGATTGTTTGCGAGTTGATCTTTGTATTGTTGAGGAGGAGAGTGGAGATTTCACTGACAAATGTTGGAGCGGGTCCTGGAGGTCTATAGATTAGGTGCATGGTGGCTGTTTGGTTAGGTGTGAGTGCTAGTTTGACAGACAGCAATTCGGCCGATGTGAGTTTGGAGTCAGGTAACACTCTTAGGTCAAGAGTATTTTTATGGATGAAGGCCACACCACCGCCTTTGGAAGAGGTGGAGGAGCGGTCACATCGTGTGATGCCGTAGTTCGGCGGTAGGGCTAACGCTAGTAAGGGGCCAGATGCGGCATGAAGCCATGTTTCGGAGATAGCTAGGAAGTCAAGGTCGGACGTGGTGATGACGTCAGCTATGTCTAGTGCATGTGCAGTGAGGGATCTGGCATTAATGAGGGCACCTTTGAACATGTGCAATTTAGTCTTGGTGGAGGTGGGTTTGCATGTGGTGGTAATTGACAGAGATCCAGGAGAGAGGGGGGTTTGTTTCCTGGCGAAGTGACGGGAGTGGCGTAGGCGTAGGCGGAATCTGGAGCCTAGTCTCTTATTTCTGAGAGAGAGGGGGCAGGGTTGGTTAGGTGTAGGTTTCCTGGCAAAGTGATCCAGCCATAGAGCTGGGTCGTTGAGGTATAGGTTGGTATGGCCTACAGTGGGTGCTGCCGGGCTTATTCTAGGCGATGCGAGAGGACGTGGGGGTGCCATGCTGGTGGAAGGCTGGTCCATTTTAACCCAGAGTGTGGAGGTTGTTACTGTAGGTAGCTGGAGAGCTTGGGTGAGTCGAAGGGATAGTGTGAAGAGAAATGGGAGGAGTACACTGATGTGCATGATGAGGTCCTGGTTACCTAGGTGGGAGAGAAGAGCCAGGAGGTACAACAACCAAGTACATAGACAGGGGCCACCTAAGATCAAAATTAACAGTGAGAGGCAAGGGCCGTAAGACTGGAGGCTAAACATGAATCTGGGCAAAACATAATCAGTTGTGGTCTATTGGCGACCATAAGGCAATTTGGTTAGAGTGGCCTTTGAACTGGCCGACGGCTAGATACAGTAGTCAGTAGTGAAGTACTGTTAGGCTAATAGCGAGGGTCCTAGGGGTGCATGTGGGCGGTCAGGAGTGGCTATAAAGCATAACACGATATCACAGTGATCTCTAAGCGACCATAGGACACAACACAATATCACAGTGATCTCTAAGCGACCATAGGGCGCAACACAATATTACAGTGATCTCTAAGCGACCATAGGACACAACACACTATCACAGTGATCTCTAAGCGACCATACAGTTGGCATGAGACCAGGAGGGTCTTGAGTGGGTCAAAAGGTGTATTAATGGAGGACCATGTTTATGCAGTGGGTGGTGAAGAACACATTGTTCAGAGCTACGGAGTCTGTAGCAGTACTATGAAGGTCTGCGCAATGAGGACGCTGAATTTCAAATAAGCACGGGGAGCTGGATAGGCTATTTCAATTGGGCATACTGGGCAGAGAAAAGTATATGCACAGTGGCTAGGATTCAGGTAGCAAGGGCCCAGTGGGTAGCGTAGACATAAGTTACACAAAATCAGAGAAGGCATGGGTCAGTATAGTCTCCATAGGCTGCAATGACTAAGGTGCAGGGCGCAAGGAGCGCAGGGCTATAATGAATGCATTACAAATGGCAAAGGCACAGTGCAGGCAGCAAATGGCAAATAGCAGTGACCATATCGCTGGCAATGATTGATGGGATATTATAGCAACTTATTGGGCAGCAAGATAGTGGACAGAATTATATGAGTACAGCTCGCAGTAACTCAAGGAGTGACTTTATGTCTTTGGGAGGAGCTTAGATACTGGATCACAATGTCAGAGGTTTTTGTTTCCTTATTGGTGGTGCAAAGTAGGGTTCCAAGGCTTACCGTGATAGGGCCCACCGTGGAGGAGGACGAGGCTCACTCCGAGATAATTCTAGTGATCGGGGGTGAAGAGAAGAGCGCTTCCTTGCAAAACGCCGCTAAACAGGCGCAAAACAGGGCCTTTATACGGCCTTCATGTCGGCCGCCGGCGCATCCGCCTGCCGGCGGCTACTGCGAACGAAATAAGGCCCAGATCGAGGCTTAGCCTCGCTGTGGCGCCGCGTCGCGCCCGGCATGGGCGAGTCAGGCGGAAGATGAAGACACGGTCAGGCAGGCCGTGTGATGCCGGAGGTCTATGCTGCAGCCTGGTGTTTGTAGCTGCAGGATGGGGGGGGGGCTCCTGCCCGCTGCCCTCAAGGATTGTCTTGCAGAAGGGGGCCTGGGCGCAAAACAGGGCCTTTATACGGCCTTCATGTCGGCCGCCGGCGCATCCGCCTGCCGGCGGCTACTGCGAACGAAATAAGGCCCAGATCGAGGCTTAGCCTCGCTGTGGCGCCGCGTCGCGCCCGGCATGGGCGAGTCAGGCGGAAGATGAAGACACGGTCAGGCAGGCCGTGTGATGCCGGAGGTCTATGCTGCAGCCTGGTGTTTGTAGCTGCAGGATGGGGGGGGGGCTCCATCAAAGACCATGGGATTGCCCCCTAGTCAGAACAGGCTTTGTAATTTATCAGGTCCAAATTGATTGCAAACCGATTGAGAATGTCACTGCCTAAATAGAATGCAGCAGGGACATCTCGCACGACCCAACAACTAGGCAGGAGATGTTTGGAATTGGGAGTTTCCAGGCCCAATTCCCACTTATTGATCAATTTAAATGTGAGAATGGCTGGATCTTTTGGGAGCTGTCTGAAAGTGGCTTCGCTGATGAAACTCTTTCTGTTGTTAACACACACTCAGACGAGAACAGACTCCTTCCCCTCATTTAACTGAATAGGGAGGAACAACTGTTCTCTAATATTCTGAATGTCAGCTAAACTTTGAGCTGGTTTCTTATCACTTTTGACTATAGAATTGGGATTTTCAGATTGGGAATCTGTATATAATTTCAAAGTATTTCCTTCCAGTGTGGAATGCCACTTAAAACTGGAAGGAAGGTTGATTTTCAGGAGTGGAGAGTTCCCATCACCAGTTTGTTGTCCTACAACAATTATTGTCACGTCAGGTATTTAATTATTCTGGAAATGAAACTCAATATGATCAGATTTTTGTTCGACCATGTGGCATGTGCCATTTAAACTAACATGTTTGATATGCTGTTTTAATTTAATTGGCCTGTTAGTCTAAGTCAAGAGGACCTTGTTCACACAGTCTATTAGGGGGGACAACCTGCACAGGATGTCATTCCCTAGTAGACAGAGTGTTCCCTCTGGAGTCACAGTTATGACCAGGTGTTTCACCTTATGTCGTCCAATTTTGATTTTCAAATCCGCAGTCCCCTTGACAGGAAGTTCATTCCAGTCGAAGTTCTGGAGTTGTCCAGGAAACGGGGTGAGAGGGATCTGGTATCTCATCCCCCTTCCTGAATTTAGCTGCTCAAAAGATCTTTTTGACAGAAGAATGGCTTGGGATCCAGTGTCCACCTGTGCAGGAAATGCACATTGCCCTTGCACTTGGACGGAGGCGTAGAATCGACCTGCTTTCTCCTCCAATGGGGAAAGGTTATGGGCATTCTGGCCAAGCTGGGTAGTCAATTCCTTTATTTTGGACTCCAACACAGGGGTATTTTGGACATAATTCTGTGTCAGAGTTTGGGAATCTGAAAGCAAAATTTGACATTCTGATATTTGGTGAGTTTTGGGCTACCCTTTCTCTCTGGATTCTGTGCTTTCCCACCCTTCTCGGATACAGTCACCACAATTGGTTTGGACAGGTTGGGAATCCTCTTTTTCTGATTCTGGGCTACCCCCCATTCTTGGAGGCAGTCACCAGAATTGGTTTGGACAGTTGGGGAATCCTCTTTTTATGATTCGGGGCTGCTCCCCCTCCTTCTTGGAGGCAGTCACCAGAATTGGCTTGGTAAGTTTGGAAATCCTCTTTTAATATTTGATTCTCTGGATGCTCATTCTGGGATTCAGGGAATGGCGATTCTGAATCAGTCCCCACATCCACCCAGTCTTCATTCGGATCTCTCGGGACCCATTTTTCTTTGGGAGGAATTCCCCAATCCCTGAAGGAGAAGATTGTTTTCCAAGAATCCTCTAAGGATTCTTCCACTTCAAATTGGAGGACACTAACTTCCGCCACAAAATCGGCTTTTTTGAGGTCTTTATTTCTCCTTCCCACCCTCTGTTCCCTGGGTTACAGATTTTCAGGGGCAGGAGATTTTAGTTCCGGTTCCAGGGTGTCCAGGGGCTTTTCACGGGTGAGGAAGGAAGCTTCCTCTAGAGCTTTACACCCCTCTTCCCCCATGCCTCCTCCTCAGGAACCAGTGAATTGTCAGGGTTCTCTCCCCGTCATTGTTCTGTGGTGCCAGACCCTGGATTTGCAGGGTTGTGAGCTGCCATGGTCATCTGAGGGTTCTGTTGAGCCCTCAACATGCAACCTAGATCCTGTGTGAGGTTCTGGATCTGGTGCTCCAGTTGGGACACCCGTTCTGGCTGGTACGGGGGTCTTTGTTTGTATCTAGGGGGTTCACGAGAAGGGTTGAAAGACCAAAGAAATATCGAGGCTTATTACCACAAATGAAATACGCCAATCATGGGATGAAAAGATACAAGTATTTTTTTATTACTGTACAGTTTACAAAGCAAAACAGATAGCTATCTTCTCTTCAACGAGGTGGCATCAATATTGAGGGTCCCTATCCTGGCACCATCTGAAAGACCAAAGAAATATCGAGGCTTAGTACCACAAATAAAATATGCCGATCACGGGATGAAAAGATACAAGTATCTTTTATTACTGTACAGTTTACAAAGCAAAACAGATAGCTATCTGGCTCCCAATACCTTGCAGTGTGTACCAGCAGACACAGTGAGGAGTGAGAGTGTGGACATCTAAACACAGACATAGAGTTAGTGCCTAATTCACATGACAGATGTTACAATGTTATACAAAGAATTAAACAAGTTTACATGTCCATGAAAATACAATGATGCTGCTGGTTCTCAAATCCACAGTAAGCCTTATTCCAAGAGTCGCTACAATGCAGCTCAGCCAAAGCATAAGCCCAGTGTACACTTTCCATTGTCTTGGTGCTTGTACGAGGATGAGGGTTGTGAGTGCAGACAACACTTAAATCACAATTCGTATGAAGCGCAACGTTTCTTTGCTTTAGTTAAGCAGTCTGCTCTCAGTCAGCCTAAACATTAACGAAACTCAAAGGTCGTTCGGCTCGACTGCAAGTTGAAAACACAGTCCACCATTTTAGAACATGGAACAAGAGTCAAAATCAAATTAGTGAATGAGTCTTAAAATGGCAGCGAAGTTAACCCAAAATCAGAACTTTGCGAATGCGGTTTTCTGCATAACGCGAATGGGCTTAGGCCAATATTCATAATAAGGAGGCACTATATGATTACGGTTTAACAGGGTAACCCTCCACCCTTAGCCTCCCCTCTCCCAGATTGGGTTGTTTGGGCTACTGAAACGGGGGAAAGAAAGGAGGGTTGTCCTGCAGGTCGGGGTTTTGTGGATACCGGGGAAAGAAACTTAACCCGGGAATTGGGGGATTACTGCCTTCCTGATGGAAGTTAGCAGGGAAGTTTCCTGGGGGAGTACTTACCTGGTGGGACCCCCCCTTGGACTGGAGGAGTCCATACATACCCCAAGATAGGTCGGTTGCCCTTGTATCTGGGACTTACATAATCAGGGGTGTTAGGCCCTATTGGTGGGATTACTTCCCTGACTGCCCCCTGTTTCTGATTGGCCAGAAGGCCTTCTTGGCCTCTGATTTTGCAGGTTTTGTGTAGGAACATTTTTAGGCCCCCCCATTTCTAGATCTGAAATGGGGACAACCTTCACCTCCGCCACCTCAGCAGCAGCATGGGTGTTGGCTGGTTTGGGGCTTTTGGTCTGGTTCTTATTTTCTGCAGGTTTTCGGACCTCATTCATGCGGGTAGCCTGCTCTATTACCCAGTCCAGAGATCTTCTATCATGAAATCCCTTAACAGCTGGGTCATGATATATTTTGGGAGTGCATGAAAGTAGGTAGTGATAAACTCTCTGCTATCCGTGCGCACCCTCCTAGTGGTTTGTGCAAAGGCGCATTTTAGCTCCTGCACAAATTATCATTGGGCCTGATCTTCTCCACATTGCAGATTATAGGCTGCTTTGCGAGCCTCTTGGGGGTTTCTATGTGCGGAAAAGTGTTTCAAGATGTCCGCCCTGTAGGTGGACCATCTTGAATGGTTCTGGTCTTCCAGTCCAGCAAAGAAGCTGAAGTACTCTGGATAGAAGGCCCATTTAGCACACTCTATGCAGTTCTGGTTGTCTTTAAGTTGAAAAGTGTCCATCATTTGTTCATGGAGTTCTAATTGTTCCCAGACAGAATATTTTGCATTTTTGTGGTACGGGGTTATGAAACTCCTAATGGCCTTGATCTGTCTAAAGGGGTCTTTCACAGAACTCTCTTCATTTTATTTTCCTCTTTGGCCGCTTCATCTGAGTCCACTCGCCCTCAGAGGTGCTACTGCTTGAGGACCCCACATGATCTTCTAGGCGCTCCCTGATTCTGTGAGCTTGGGAGGGGCTAGCAGAATGGTGGGGCCTAGATTCTACTCCCCCTGGCGCAAAGGGGAGTAGTCTTCTGACTCCTCACTGCTTCCAGGGTTGGCGGGGATCCTCCCCATGGCTCTGATTGGGTGGAGGTCTTCAGAATTCTCTTTTTGGGCCTTATTTCATTCTGTTTTTCTACATATTGAACCAACTGGTCCCTTTGAAGGTAGTATTTCTGCTGATCTAATTCCCTGACTTTCTCCTCATAGGAGACTTCCTTGTCAGAGATATCAGCCTTAACATTTTTGCATCAATACATGGACACCCGTCCATCAATTTCTGGGGGGCGCTGACCTGTCAGATCCATCATACTAAACCTATTTATTTCTGCCGGCTTCATGGTTTCTGGCTCATGTGAACCGGTAGACATGAAGCCGGCAGTGTTCAAAGTATTAAATGGGTTTGAGTCCCTTAGTACAGAGGTTATCCTACCATGATCAGGGGTTGCCCTGCCCCTCTCTACCTGTTCGGTGTCCCTCCAGTTTGGATTAAATCTAGCACCCTTTTTCTCCAACCTCGCTAGTTTCTCCTTTTTAGCACCTACCTCTTGATAATAGGCAAAGATCTGAGCCTTTTGCTCAGCTATCAAAACTTTACTGGCCTTTATGACCCACTCTTGAGCTACCACCTGCTGGTGGACCCCCTCTTTTTCCTCAAAGAGGGCCTCATTGTCTCTCTGTGCTGCCTGTGTGGTTTGGGAAAAATGAGACAATTTCAGTTGCAGGAGGTAAAGCTCCTTTTTCTGTCCATTTAAAGCTCCATGGCCTGCTCTAACTCGAGTTCCAGCTGTCTCCTATGTCCCATTATTTTATCACATTCTTCTTTTATGCCAGTTAGTACCTGAAGGTCTGACTCCCTTCTCTCCAGGTTAATTTTTAAACTGCACAATTCCTGGTATAGAGCCTCTTTCTCCTGATGCAGAGTGCTCCTTTGTTGAGCCAGTCATCCCTTTGGTGTGTTATGGCGCCTAATTTCTGGCACTCGTCATCAATTTCTGATTGAGAGTGAAGGTCTCTCATAATTAATTATCATTTTCCGCTTCCAATTTTTTTATCTGATCTTGCAGAGTAACTATCTGCTCTGTGCAGGCCTTATTATATTTTATTTGTTGATTTATCTTCTGTTGACTCTCTTCGAGTGAGTCAAGCTTTTCCCTACACTCATCTTTCAATGCATCTAATTGGGCCTCTTGATCTGCATTATTTTGCTGTTGTAGAGCCAAATCCTCTTTTAACTGTTTGTTATAGTTTCCAGATTCTGCCTCAGAATCGTGGCTCTTTTGCAATTTTTGTTCCACTGATTTTAGTTCAGTTTGGATTTCAGTTATGAGTTCAGATGGATTTTGCACAAGAGTTGCATTTTCTTCATGCTTTTCCCGCATCACTGCCATATGGACATACATGTAGGCCGTAATGCTGACAATTTTAATCTGCTCCTCTTTAATTTTGAACAACTCACTCAAAGCTTGATGTAATAGGCCCCCGTCCTGCCATGTGATTATGTTCATGGCGGTGACCTGTTGCACCATTTCTTCTAGTCATACTTTTTCATCTTGTTCTGGCCATTCCCCCCTGACAAATAATTTTTGCAGAAGGTGCTTCCTAGCTATATTGATCTCTACTGTTGCCATTTTGGAAAGTGTTCTTTCTTTATTAATTTATTTATGCAAGGATAATCTATATTATGTTGCTTTTTGTCTAGTTTGTGGGGTTGATTTAGCTTTAATTTTATGCACAAGCCTGTTACTTAGGATTTTCTTTTTGGTTGAGGCGCTTCTACAGCATAACACTGTGTTCCACCCCCACAATGTATCACTACCTTGAAGGTTAGTCTGCTGTGTTAGGCTGTCATGGGTGAATAAACAAACCAATTCCTGGCTATGAGCCCCCAATTTGTGAAGGATTCTAACCTGGCTTCATACACTGGATCAGGACTCTTGCCCTTAGCCTAGGATGTAGCACTCAATTAGAATACTTTCTCTTTATTTTCTATGAATTTGAATTGAGCCGATACCCAACCAGTCTCACACCCCCTTTTACAAATACACTGGGTCACAATGGACCTTGAAGCCGGCCGGTTGGTGGGAATACAATATTTATTTAAATTTCAAAGAAAATCACACAATTGTTATATGGGGCAGCAATCACCAATGGGGTGATAATTACAATAAAAACCACTAAAATACATGTGGGTAACCTTCTACAAGAACATATCCAAAGCACAAATGAATAGGAGCACTTAGCTCCTAAGTTAAGGTTTCTCCCTTCAATGTTCCCTCAACCCACGATTACTCGAATTCTGAGTGGAGGATAGAGTAAAGCAGCAAGTAGTCAGGGATATGAGACAGCAAACAGAATCAAAATCCGACCGTCCCTCAAAAAATAAGAGCCAAAAACCCTTTGCAATGGCATAAAATGACACTCAGATTAAAAAAAATAATAATTATATGTGTAATTAAATAATGATGTACATATGTTTTAGCACAGTCTCAGGGATTTTATATCACTAGCAACTTTAAGGTAAGGTATCACAAAAGGCATACGGTTCACAAAGCAGGTTGAAATTGAAAACCCAGTGCAGTCAAATCACCCATGGAAAAGTTGCATTTTTCTCTGTTTCCGCTTTAAATTTCAAAAACGTTCTTTTTTAAAAACAGGTGAAAAACACAGAATTGGAATGCAGCTTGTAGGCTGGGTGATAGCTGCACATCACAGGGATAATACAGAAGTCAAAGGGTGACTATAGCTGAAGAATTGAATGAGATTTTCAAGATGGAAGGGGGTTCGATTTTAGGAAAATAGAGCAGTTAAAAAGAGAAAATCGGTTTTAAAAAGGAAAGGCAAGTTTTACTTAAGCTAGATTATCAATAAGATAACACTGCCAATGAAACAGGTTTAGCAGCCACATTAACCCCCTCATGCCATGTTTCTCTTTGTGTGGAAATTAATTTAATTATTCCAAATATGATTAAGGATCAATTAAAGACAGAAAGAACTGGAAGAATTGCGCTGGACAGGGTGCACAGAGAATTCAAACAGTCTTAACAAGTTACCAAGGGAAAGATAGGATTTCTTGGAGAGTAGAACAAAGAAAAAGTATGAAGATGGGGTAGACTATGTGTGGCTATGAGATGGGGAAATACTCACAATCTGCCCTTGAGTTCAGGGATTTGGGCAGCCAACCGGATTCGGGACTCAAAGGTTCTGGTCACAGGAAGGCGGCTCTCCTAACAGCAAACAGCTGGGCAAGTCTGGTCACCGGATGATGGCAAAGATATAGCGGGCATGCAGGCAGTGGGCAAAAAGCTGGTCTGGTCACAGGATGCTTCCCAAAAGGGTACCACAGCTTTTCCCCTTTGTTATTGGGATTTTAGTGGAATTTCTGGATCAATGGCCTTGCTGGGATAGGATCAGCTATGCTTTGGTCTTGCAGGGATAGGATCAGCTAACCTTTAGCCTTGCAGTAGAGTCTGGAATCTTGCAAATGTGGATCTGGAATGTCAGGATACGCAGGTGTTGGAAATTCAGGAGAGAGTCCGTCCCTGTGAGCTCCCACCACTTATATAAAGCGGGTGACATCATTGGGTTTATGGTTGGGCAGAACTGAGCTAGACCTACCCCCAAGAACCGGATAGGTCAGCCAATGTTGGTTGCCTCCTCTAAGAGGGGACTCCGTTTATGGGGTTGTGTTTTTATGAGGTGCAAAGCCTACCCACAGCCCTTTTTGCCAAAATCAATCTTAACATAAATTAAACATTTGTACAGCTGTGGCACGTTCGCAAATTACATAAACAGATTATGTATTTTATACAGAGCATGGTGTTCCCACTCCCAGGTCTTCACACCATTGTTTCACCCTTCTAATAGTTTTTGCAATATTAGTGAGAACCGCTTCACCCAAAATCCCGCTATTTTATAGGTGTGTGTGCATATAATCATAGGGCATATTTCTATTAATTTTTAACATTCCACCATTTGTACATTCCCCATGTTTTACATTCTCCTAGCATTTGTGTCCCATATATGCTATGGACAGCAGTTATATCTTGTTTAGAAACCACGAAAATCATATTTACACTGTACTGTCCGGATACAAAATTAACAGCCTTAAAAGTTTATTCATCAACTAGTATTTTGAGACAGATGGTCAGCCTTTGTCCTTCATCTGGGACCATTTTTTTTCTTCCGCTACCACCAACTGTCAGTTCTGCCCAGGGAGGCCATGGAGGTTTCCGAGTTTGATTGAATGTTTATTGCCACTTCCCCACTTCACACGTAGGTGTCGCAGAATCTATTTTCTCAGCCTGGAGCACAGACAAAAGTCTGACGAGCGTGTGATATTTATTTTCTTGATCCATTTAAAGTTTTCAAAGGTAGCCATTAACCTGCTTATGTCCCAGAGGTTTTATGGTGGCTCCTTTAGGGGGAAGGCCTCAGTTTAGCCAGCAGAAAAACCTGTTCTGGAGCTTCCTCCGTCAAACCAATGCATTTAATTCTTTATTTGATTTTATTTTGTTCTGAATCAGAAGCCAGCCTATTGAAATAAAACATCCCATATATGTTTCCCAACAAAACCCCCTTTACATTGCTAGGGCAGGACAGGGCCTTATCCAACAAACACTTTTAAAACAGGTATTTTTCTTATTTTGCAAAAGCACATTTAAACATGTGGTGAAGTCTGCTGGTATGCCCTTTCAAAAGGTTTTCTCTCACATCTGAATTTCCCATATGGTTTTTCAGCCCTAATCAGTTTCACTTATACAGCAATCTGTTTATGACACAGGTCCAATGAAAATGACATGGGCCCAGATAGCTAGGGTTTCTTTTGAAGCATTGATTTTTGACATTTTATATCACAAAAGTCAAGCGTTTTTCCGTATGGCTGAAGTGAAGTTTCTGTTCATTTCCCAGCTTTGGTCTGACACAGCCTGCCATTCAGGAATAATGATCTCTCCTGCTGGGGCACAGTCTGAATATGGATGGGCATGGCCTCACTGATACAAGCAGAGTAATGTAGAACAGATGAAAAGAGCATCAGAGCGGCATCATTTTAAATGTTAAATATTTCCCTTTTTCGCTGGGAAACTTTGGCCTAGCAGCAAAGCAGTACAGCTTTTCACTTTAGTTCTTTAGTACACATAAGTACACACCCTGGCAGCTTTTCTTGGGGTGTCCCTGTTCGAACTTGGCCAATGGTGTTTGACAAAACAGCACAGACATCCTTTTGTAGCAGCAAAACACAGTTTTGATGCAAGGCCCTGGTGCTCAAAGGAGCCAGCGCAGCCATTTTGCTGTTTCTGCTGAAGTGCAGCTTGGTAATGTGGGTAAGGACTGCTCAGAGGGTAAATATATCCCACATGGCACGGCATGCACCTTCAGACTGCAGCACGACTCCCCTGCTTCATGGGCCGTGCCACAACACAACATCACTCCTCCAAACTCTTTACTGCACGGTCACTAAGTTCCAGAAACACAGCGGCAGCATGTACAAATGTCTCAAGTAAGTTATACACTAAATTTGTGTATAAAAATAAACGCAGAATGTTAATAATGAAGGCTGGATCGGGAGCACGGGAGCTAAGCGCCCATCCGCTACGGCGCCAAGCCACGCCCACAAAAAAAGATAATCTTAAGTATATTCAATGGGCTTATTGAAGCCTTCCATTGGTAACCTGCAGGTTCCTTATGTGGCGTTCTGTGTTCTGCTTTCCCTGGTGCCACAGTCAAAATGGCTGCATTTATTAAAGACCCTGAGGTAACCATCTGACATTGCACGTTTTTACCCGGATCTGACTTTTTCTTGTGACATCATTACGCTCTGGTCACATATAAGGCTACCATTTTGGTTGTACTGTTTCTTATGTATATGATGAAAAAGCCAAATTTGAATCACAACGATATTGTTAACTAATTCCATAGGCTATCGTGATATCTATCTATGTTTTTCTTGTAGCATCATTACATTGTCATCAAGTTTTTGACTACTAATTTGTTTGAACTCTTCCTTTATATATGACGAGAAAAAACAAATTTGGATAACCACAATGTTAAATAATACCATAGATAATGATAACCTATGTACTGATAATACATACGTGACAATTTTACATTTTAAAAACTTTACCACCCAAAATAATGAGCATATGGTAGATTTTCACTCAGAGGAGAAGTCGAACCATTGCATATTGCAGTTTCAAAATGCAGAGTGTGATATTAAAAATTAGTCATTACCTAAGCTTGTGTCCATTTTAAAAGTTTTATTTTGTTTATCAAAAGCTTATATTTCCCACAACTGTATCATAAGACATCATATACACATATAAATATCATGTTCAATATTAAAGACTTTTTTTATGTTATCCGTATGAAAAAAAAAATTGGCTTCAGTTTGTTAGAGAGTTCAATCTCTGTTGCTATAATTGGTGTTTTTCAAATCTCAGTAATTGTAATACAATCCATTTTGGCACCTTTTCTTGGGTGCAGTGTGAGGGCAGTGTATATTTTGTGTCTGCCTCTTTGATAGCTTGTAAATGTTCATGAATTCTTGTCCGTAATTCACTTTTCATACTGCCTATATACAGGGTAATTCATAGAAACTCGCACAAAAGTGGCGCACGCGGCTGGCGCACAGTGTCCCTGTGCGATACACTGCGCTAGCCGCGTGCGAAAAAATCCTTTTCATCGCACAGCGTATTCATGGATTTTAGCCTCCGAAACCAGCCGTGGCGCAGAGTGGCGCAGCGACCCTGCAGCAGCGCCAGGTACGCCCCCAAGAATGCCCTCGCGCAAGGAAAATCCTTCAAAATTCCCAAATCATCGCAAAGGGCTGCGCTAACCCTGGACCAGTTCACAGGGCTGCCAAACAGCAAACGCCAAGTGGGGAACGTGTATTTCAGTGGTTCGCGGGAAGTTTCACACGCGACTGTCCTGGGTACGTGTACATCAGGGGTGCGTGGGAAGTAACACACGCGATTCCATCAGGGCACGTGTATTCCAGGGGTGCGCGGGAAGTATCACACGCAAAAACAGCAGGGTACGTGCATTTCAGGGGTGCGCAGGAAGTATCACACGCGATTCCATCAGGGTACGTGTATTCCAGGGGTGCGCGGGAGGTATCACACGCAAAAGAAGCAGGGTACGTGTATTCCAGGGGTGCGCGGGAAGTATCACACGCAAAAGCAGCAGGGTATGTGTATTTCAGGGGTGCTGTTAGGCGGAAACCTGTGCAGTTCCCTCTGGGACCACTGCAAAAGATTTAGGACTACAGGCGTTGGCGGTGAGCCCACTTGGTAGCAGTC
Organism: Ambystoma mexicanum; assembly: GCF_040938575.1. NCBI lineage: Eukaryota > Metazoa > Chordata > Amphibia > Caudata > Ambystomatidae > Ambystoma > Ambystoma mexicanum. The sequence continues at coordinate 947,495,103 of NC_090935.1, forward strand.
TGCACCACACAGATTCACGTGGTAGCTGTGGCTGAGCAGTCAGACTTCTCTCAAGAAAGGTTGAGCAGTATGTGGAGTATACAAAATAGGGCAATTCTTCCCAGCAAGACAAGCAAACACGCAACGAGGCTTAGTGTAAAGATATTAAGGTATTTATTTATAGCAAAACATCTATGGAAAACACTAAGGCAAATCACGGCAAACAAATCAAACACAATTACTCTACGAAGTAGAAAACGATCAATCCCCCTAGCAAAATATCGACAACTCTAGGTTCTACCGGTACCACTTATTTTCAGACAGAGGTGTATACCTCAACCTAGATGACACTCGAATATTAGTTAGGACGGGAGAGAAAAAGATAGGCAGGTTACGAAATCAACACAGTTCGATCCTACGTGGATAAAATGCAAGGCAAGAAGGCAAGAAGCACAATAGATCATAAAGTTCAGAGGCCAGGCCCACTCGGAGAGAGGCAAGGCGCGATGTCCCATAAAGTCTCTAGCGGAAGTGCATTCAAGTCTTATAGCAAATTGTTATCGGCAGATTGAACCAGTTCAGAACAGAGAATGAGAAAAGCTTGGAGGCGACACAACGGAACGGAGAGGATTAAGACACCTCACTCGAACCGATAGAAAGGGAAGCCAGGCGGACACGGTACCTTGTTGTGGAGGGCAGCTCAGGCGGGGGCAGTTGTTCCGGGTGGTGGATGCACGTCGGGTCTTTGCCAAGAGTAGAGATGATCTCTTCGTCGAAGAAAAGTGAAGTTCGGTGCACCACCAGGGAGGAGACCAGCCGCGGAGTGCTCCGTCACAAGGCACCACCTTTTGGTCACGGTACAGGGGTAGTGGCTATCCGGTTGCCGGGGTGCTCTGCACGGGCAATTCGACCACTGCGTCCTGAGGCGAATAAAAAGCAAAGGAGACTGGTTGTTCCCACCAGTCAGGGGAAGAGACTCTCCGGCAGGGAGATCTCTTCTGTCGTCGGGAAGTGGTGAGTCGGTTCCGCAGGGCTCCACGGGAGGTGTCGTCGTTGCAGGTCGGCTCAGCGTTACCCTCGTCGGATTCTTAGGTCCTGTGGCGACTTCTGAAGATCCAGTCCCAAAAGCCCTGCTTTTATGCAGAAAACCCCCATTCATTCAGCCTAGCTGTCAATCAACACATGCTAAGTGGTGAGCGGGAACCCTCACCACTTGGGTCAATCACTCCAGAGTGCGACCTGAGTTGGCAAGGCAACTCGGTCCAGGGTGCCTAAACCCCCTCCCACACCCCTGTGGTAACCCAGACAGAATGGCACCACTTTGGAGGGTCTCTGTACAAAGGCCCGCCAAAAGTGGAACAAAGGGCTCGACCTTTGGTTTAGGAGTCACAGAGACGAACACAGACGCCATTTTACAAACCGAGTTCTGGCAGAAAATACCACCCGATAAACCTATTGAAGATAAGTAGACCGGTGGTACGTTAGAGATTAACGAGAAAAAGTATCAATCTCCAACAATGGGACGAATCCCATAGGGTTATGTCCGGGGTCGAACATAACAAGTAGTTTCCACTGCCACCAGCCAAAACTCGACGAGGGGGGACAGGACAGTGCCCCCTCGAGAAACAGGTCCAGGAGTAATCGAATTACCCCTACTAGTACGTCCACAATAAGATGGTTTGTACCAGCCCTGTTAGTAAATTTAGGTCTAGTAAAGCCAATGGTGACTTTACATGCCCGGGGAGACAGTAGTCAGTCCCCGGGTATGGAGTCTATGGTGGGGGATCCGCTAGGACGCCCCCGTGTTACGGCACGTAGGGTGCGGTGTAACACACATAGAAAAACATATGAGACCCTATGGAGTAAAAGACCCCATAGCCCATAGAACACATTGACATTCAAAGGAATTACACACACACATGTCCAAGAGTGGGGGAAAAGAGTCTCACTCTTGGCAGGATGGAAAAAAAACAAACTCCAGAAATCCAGCAAAGCTGCTGGGGGACTCATTAGGTTAGGAAATTCAGCCTAAACAGAGAATCCTCCCTAACAGGTGCGCAGGAAGTATCACACGCGATTCCATCAGGGTACGTGTATTCCAGGGGTGCGCGGGAAGTATCACACACAAAAGCAGCAGGGTACGTGTATTCCAGGGGTGCGCGGGAAGTATCACACGCAAAAGCAGCAGGGTACGTGTATTTCAGGGGTGCGCAGGAAGTATCACACGCAATTCCATCAGGGTACGTGTATTCCAGGGGTGCGCGGGGAGCACCACACGTGAATTGCATGTGTGGGTCCTCCCAGGTGTTCCCTCTATACCCTCCATGGCCCCTGCAGACAGCCCACACCACAGGGGCCTACCCTGCACATGTCCCGCAGGCAGCCCATCCACCATGCCCATGCCCCCCAGCCAACCCACATGTCACCTTGCACTACAGCCCACCAACGCATGTCCCCCTGCACCCCAAGCCCCCAGGGGCACCCTCCACCAGGCCCCCACTCATGTCCAACTCATGTCTCCCAGCACCCCCACCCCCGACAGTGCAGGGCACCCTCCACCAGGCCCCCACTCATGTCTCCCAGCACCCCCACCCCCCAGCATCCAGGGGCACCCTCCACCAGGCCCCCACTCATGTCTCCCAGCACCCCCACACCCCAGCACTGTGGGGCACCCTCCACCAGGCCCCACTCATGTCTCCCAGCACCCCCACCCCCCAGCATCCAGGGGCACCCTCCACCAGGCCCCCACTCATGTCTCCCAGCACCCCCACCCCCCAGCATCCAGGGGTACCCTCCACCAGGCCCCCACTCATGTCTCCCATTACCCCCATCCCCCAGCAGTGCAGGGCACCCTCCACCAGGCCCCCACTCATGTCCCCCTGCACCCCTACCCCCCAGCATCCAGGGGCACCCTCCACCAGGCCCCCACTCATGTCCAACCCATGTTTCCCATCACCCCCACCCCCCAGCAGTGCAGGGCAGCCTCCACCAGGCCCCCTCTCATGTCTCCCAGCACCCCCACCCCCCAGCATCCAGGGGCACCCTCCACCAGGCCCACACTCATGTCCCCCCACACCCCCACCCCCAGCATCCAGGGGCACCCTCCACCAGGCCCCCACTCATGTCCAACTCATGTCTCCCATCACCCCCACCCCCCAGCAGTGCAGGGCACCCTCCACCAGGGCCCCATTCATGTCTCCCATCACCCCCACCCCCCAACACTGTGGTGCACGCTCCACCAGACCCCCACTCATGTCTCACATCACCCCCACCCCCCAGCACTGTGGGGCACCCTCCACCAGGCCCCCACTCATGTCCAACTCATGTTTCCCATTACCCCCATCCCCCAGCAGTGCAGGGCACCCTCCACCAGGCCCCCACTCATGTCCCCCTGCACCCCCACCCCCCAGCATCCAGGGGCACCCTCCACCAGGCCCCCACTCATGTCCAACTCATGTTTTCCATCACCCCCACCCCCCAGCAGTGCAGGGCAGCCTCAACCAGGCCCCCTCTCATGTCTCCCAGCACCCCCACCCCCCAGCATCCAGGGGCACCCTCCACCAGGCCCCCACTCATGTCCCCCCACACCCCCACCCCCCAGCATCCAGGGGCACCCTCCACCAGGCCCCCACTCATGTCCAACTCATGTCTCCCATCACCCCCACCTCCCAGCAGTGCAGGGCACCCTCCACCAGGCCCCCACGCATGTCTCCCATTATCCCCACCCTACCAACACTGTGGTGCACGCTCCACCAGGCCCCCACTCATGTCTCACATCACCCCCACCCCTCAGCACTGTGGGACACCCTCCACCAGGCCCCCACTCATGTCCAACTCATGTCTCCCATCACCCCCACCCCCCAGCACTGTGGGGCACCCTCCACCAGGCCCTCAATCATGTCCAACTCATATCTCCCATCACCCCACCCCCCAGCAGTGCGGGGCACCCTCCACCAGGCCCCACTCATGTCTCCCATCGCCCCCACCCCCCAGCATGCAGGGGCACCCTCCACCAGGCCCCCACTCATGTCTCCCATCACCCCCACCCCCCAGCAGTGCAGGGCACCCTCCACCAGGCCCCCACTCATGTCTCCCAGCACCCCCACCCCCCAGCATCCAGGGGCACCCTCCACCAGGCCTCCACTCATGTCCCCCTGCACCCCCACCCCCCAGCATCCAGGGTCACCGTCCACCAGGCCCCCATTCATGTCCAACTCATGTCTCCCATCACCCCCACCCCCCAGCAGTGCAGGGCACCCTCCACCAGGCCCCCACTCATGTCTCCCATCACCCCACCCCCCAGCACTGTGGTGCACCCTCCACCAGGCCCCCACTCATGTCTCCCATCAACCCCACCCCCCAGCACTGTGGGGCACCCTCCACTAGGCCCCCACTCATGTCCAACTCATGTCTCCCATCACCCCCACCCCCCAGCAGTGCAGGGCACCCTCCACCAGGCCCCCACTCATGTCTCCCATCACCCCCACCCCCCCAGCATCCAGGGGCACCCTCCACCAGGCCCCCACTCATGTCCCCCTGCACCCCCACCCCCCAGGCATCCCGGGGCACTCTCCACTAGGACCCAACTCATGTCCAACTCATGTCTCCCATCACCCCCACCCCCCAGCAGTGCAGTGCACCCTCCACCAGGCCCCCACTCATGTCTCCCATAACCCCCACCCCCCAGCAGTGCAGGGCACCCTCCACCAGGCCCCCACTCATGTCTCCCAGCACCCCCACCCCCCAGCAGTGCAGGGCACCCTCCACCAGGCCCCCACTCATGTCCCCCTGCGCCCCCAACCTCCAGCATCCAGGGGCACCCTCCACCAGGCCCCCACTCATGTCTCCCATCACCCCCACCCCCCAGCAGTGCAGGGCACCCTCCACCAGGCCCCCACTCATGTCTCCCAGTACCCCCACCCCCAGCATCCAGGGGCACCCTCCACCAGGCCCCCACTCATGTCTCCCATCACCCCCACCCCCTAGCACTGTGGGGCACCCTCCATCAGTCCCCCACTCCTGTCCAACTCATGTCTCCCATCACCCCCCAGTAGTGCAGGGCACCCTCCACCTGGCCCCCACTCATGTCTCCCATCACCCCACCCCCCAGCATCCAGGGGCACCCTCCACCAGGCCCCCACTCATGTCCCCCTACACCCCCACCACCCAGCATCCAGGGCACCCCACTCATGTCTCCCAGGCCCCCACTCATGTCCAACTCATGTCTCCCATCACCCCCACCCCCCAGAAGTGCAGGGCACCCTCCAACAGGCCCCCACTCATGTCTCCCATCACCCCCACCCCCCAGCAGTGCAGGGCACCCTCCACCAGGCACCCACTCATGTCTCCCATCACCCACACCCCCCAGCACTGTGGGGCACCCTCCACCAGTCCCCCACTCATGTCCAACTCATGTCTCCCATCACCCCCCAGTAGTGCAGGGCACCCTCCACCTGGCCCCCACTCATGTCCAACTCATGTCTCCCATCACCCCCACCCCCCAGCACTGTGGGGCACCCTCCACCAGGCCCCCAATCATGTCCAACTCATATCTCCCATCACCCCACCCCCCCAGCAGTGCAGGGCACCCTCCACCAGGCCCCCACTCATGTCTCCCATCACCCCCACCCCCCAGCATGCAGGGGCACCCTCCACCAGGCCCCCACTCATGTCTCCCATCACCCCCACCCCCCAGCAGTGCAGGGCACCCTCCACCAGGCCCCCACTCATGTCTCCCAGGACCCGTACCCCCCAGCATCCAGGGGCACCCTCCACCAGGCCCCCACTCATGTCCCCCTGCACCCCCACCCCCCAGATCCAGGGGCACCCTCCACAAGGCCCCCACTCATGTCCAACTCATGTCTCCCATCACCCCCACCCCCCAGCAGTGCCGGGCACCGTCCAACAGGCCCCCACTCATGTCTCCCATCACCCCCACCCCTCAGCACTGTGGTGCACCCTCCACCAGGCCCCCACTCATGTCTCCCATCACTCCCACTCCCCAGCACTGTGGGGCACCCTCCACTAGGCCCCCACTCATGTCCAACTCATGTCTCCCATCACCCCCACCCCCCAGCAGTGCAGGGCACCCTCCACCAGGCCCCCACTCATGTCTCCCATCACCCACCCCCCCCCCCAGCATCCAGGGGCACCCTCCACCAGGCCCCCACTCATGTCCCCCTGCACCCCCACCCCCAGCATCCAGGGGCATCCTCCACTAGGACCCAACTCATGTCCAACTCATGTCTCCCATCACCCCCAACCCCTAGCAGTGCAGGGCACCCTCCACCAGGCCCCCACTCATGTCTCCCATCACCCCCACCCCCCAGCAGTGCAGGGCACCCTCCACCAGGCCCCCACTCATGTCTCCCAGCACCCCCACCCCCCAGCAGTGCAGGGCACCCTCCACCAGGCCCCCACTCATGTCCCCCTGCACCCCCACCCTCCAGCATCCAGGGGCACCCTCCACCAGGCCCCCACTCATGTCTCCCATCACCCCCACCCCCCAGCAGTGCAGGGCACCCTCCACCAGGCCCCCACTCATGTCTCCCAGCACCCCCACCCCCCAGCATCCAGGGGCACCCTCCACCAGGCCCCCACTCATGTCCCCCTGCACCCCCACCCCCCAGCATCCAGGGGCACCCTCCACCAGGCCCCCACTCATGTCTCCCATCACCCACCCCCCCCAGCATCCAGGGGCACCCTCCACCAGGCCCCCACTCATGTCCCCCTGCACCCCCACCCCCAGCATCCAGGGGCATCCTCCACTAGGACCCAACTCATGTCCAACTCATGTCTCCCATCACCCCCACCCCCCAGCAGTGCAGTGCACCCTCCACCAGGCCCCCACTCATGTCTCCCATAACCCCCACCCCCCAGCAGTGCAGGGCACCCTCCACCAGGCCCCCACTCATGTCTCCCAGCACCCCCACCCCCCAGCAGTGCAGGGCACCCTCCACCAGGCCCCCACTCATGTCCCCCTGCACCCCCAACCTCCAGCATCCAGGGGCACCCTCCACCAGGCCCCCACTCATGTCTCCCATCACCCCCACCCCCCAGCAGTGCAGGGCACCCTCCACCAGGCCCACACTCATGTCTCCCAGCACCCCCACCCCCAGCATCCAGGGGCACCCTCCACCAGGCCCCCACTCATGTCCCCCTGCACCCCCACACCCCAGCATCCAGGGGCACCCTCCACCAGGCCCCCACTCATGTCCAACTCATGTCTCCCATCACCCCCACCCCACAGCAGTGCAGGGCACCCTCCACCAGGCCCCCACTCATGTCTCCCATCACCCCCACCCCCTAGCACTGTGGGGCACCCTCCATCAGTCCCCCACTCCTGTCCAACTCATGTCTCCCATCACCCCCCAGTAGTGCAGGGCACCCTCCACCTGGCCCCCACTCATGTCTCCCATCACCCCACCCCCCAGCATCCAGGGGCACCCTCCACCAGGCCCCCACTCATGTCCCCCTACACCCCCACCACCCAGCATCCAGGGCACCCCACTCATGTCTCCCAGGGCCCCACTCATGTCCAACTCATGTCTCCCATCACCCCCACCCCCCAGAAGTGCAGGGCACCCTCCAACAGGCCCCCACTCATGTCTCCCATCACCCCCACCCCCCAGCAGTGCAGGGCACCCTCCACCAGGCACCCACTCATGTCTCCCATCACCCCCACCCCCCAGCACTGTGGGGCACCCTCCACCAGTCCCCCACTCATGTCCAACTCATGTCTCCCATCACCCCCCAGTAGTGCAGGGCACCCTCCACCTGGCCCCCACTCATGTCCAACTCATGTCTCCCATCACCCCCACCCCCCAGCACTGTGGGGCACCCTCCACCAGGCCCCCAATCATGTCCAACTCATATCTCCCATCACCCCACCCCCCCAGCAGTGCAGGGCACCCTCCACCAGGCCCCCACTCATGTCTCCCATCACCCCCACCCCCCAGCATGCAGGGGCACCCTCCACCAGGCCCCCACTCATGTCTCCCATCACCCCCACCCCCCAGCAGTGCAGGGCACCCTCCACCAGGCCCCCACTCATGTCTCCCAGGACCCGTACCCCCCAGCATCCAGGGGCACCCTCCACCAGGCCCCCACTCATGTCCCCCTGCACCCCCACCCCCCAGATCCAGGGGCACCCTCCACAAGGCCCCCACTCATGTCCAACTCATGTCTCCCATCACCCCCACCCCCCAGCAGTGCCGGGCACCGTCCAACAGGCCCCCACTCATGTCTCCCATCACCCCCACCCCTCAGCACTGTGGTGCACCCTCCACCAGGCCCCCACTCATGTCTCCCATCACTCCCACTCCCCAGCACTGTGGGGCACCCTCCACTAGGCCCCCACTCATGTCCAACTCATGTCTCCCATCACCCCCACCCCCCAGCAGTGCAGGGCACCCTCCACCAGGCCCCCACTCATGTCTCCCATCACCCACCCCCCCCCAGCATCCAGGGGCACCCTCCACCAGGCCCCCACTCATGTCCCCCTGCACCCCCACCCCCAGCATCCAGGGGCATCCTCCACTAGGACCCAACTCATGTCCAACTCATGTCTCCCATCACCCCCAACCCCTAGCAGTGCAGGGCACCCTCCACCAGGCCCCCACTCATGTCTCCCATCACCCCCACCCCCCAGCAGTGCAGGGCACCCTCCACCAGGCCCCCACTCATGTCTCCCAGCACCCCCACCCCCCAGCAGTGCAGGGCACCCTCCACCAGGCCCCCACTCATGTCCCCCTGCACCCCCACCCTCCAGCATCCAGGGGCACCCTCCACCAGGCCCCCACTCATGTCTCCCATCACCCCCACCCCCCAGCAGTGCAGGGCACCCTCCACCAGGCCCCCACTCATGTCTCCCAGCACCCCCACCCCCCAGCATCCAGGGGCACCCTCCACCAGGCCCCCACTCATGTCCCCCTGCACCCCCACCCCCCAGCATCCAGGGGCACCCTCCACCAGGCCCCCACTCATGTCCAACTCATGTCTCCCATCACCCCCACCCCACAGCAGTGCAGGGCACCCTCCACCAGGCCCCCACACATGTCTCCCATCACCCCCACCCCCCAGCAGTGCAGGGCACCCTCCACCAGGCACCCACTCATGTCTCCCATCACCCCCACCCCCCAGCAGTGCAGGGCACCCTCCACCAGGCCACCACTCATGTCCCCCTGCACCCCCACCCCCCAGCATCCAGGGGCACCCTCCACCAGGCCCCCACTCATGTCCAACTCATGTCTCCCATCACCCCCACCCCCCAGCAGTGCAGGGCACCCTCCACCAGGCCCACACTCATGTCTCCCATCACCCCCACCCCCAGCAGTGCAGGACACCCTCCACCAGGCCCCCACTCATGTCTCCCATCACCTCCACCCCCCAGCAATGCAGGGCACCCTCCACCAGGCCCCCACTCATGTATCCCATCACCCCCACACCCCAGCAGTGCAGGTCACCCTCCACCAGGCCCCCACGCATGTCCCCCTGCACCCCTACCACCCAGCATCCAGGGGCACCCTCCACCAGGCCCCCACTCATGTCTCCCATCACCCCCACCCCCCAGCACTGTGGGGCACTCTCCACCATGCCCCCACTCATGTCCCCCAGCCAACATGTCATCACAATCTAGATCCCTGGCCCTTATGGTCAGCCTCCAAATGCCAAACACCCACCCGAGTATTGCATCCACCCACTTAGAAATGGCAATAACATGATAGAAACCCAATTGCAAGTTTGGAAATGAACACATGTCCCTCACATACACCCTATGGGTGTCAGTGAATGTCAAAACCCATATCACGATATGCATGAAACCAATGAGATGATACTACACATTGAAGTTTGAGGAAAAAATATGTATTAAAAGCAACATAAATTGAATCAAAAATAAACAAACAAACATGGTAATTTAAAAAAAAAAACAGCATGTCCGTAAAATAATGCAAAACCAAAAATCATAATCCAAAGGAAAGGTGTCCAAAGTCACAGTCCACAAAAGTAAATCCAATGGAAAATTAAAATCGAAAACCATTGCTCCATGGGTAAATCATTAAAAAAAATGAAAATCCAACAGTCAACTATATACAGATAAACAATCCAGGGTCCATGATCCCAACAGAAGAAATGAAACCTATCTAATAACACTACCCAATAAAAAAAAAACTATACACAAAAATGTGGCCCATTGTCCAAAAGGTCCAAAAAAAAATGCAAAACCAAAGGAAACCTAACACTAACTACAGAACTATTTACAAGGGCAGCGGGCTAGTCCGACAGCTCACTTTGGATGTTCCGGGCCAGGGCATCATCGAACTCCTGCTCAATGTCCCAGAGGCGGTCCTCCTCCATGTCCCCGAGGGTCCGCAGGGCCGTTGACATGATCACCTCCAACTCCCTGCGGATTGCCTCGAGGCACTCGGCCCGCCTCAGGACCCTCCGCATGGAGTTCTCCGCCCTGACCATCGTGAGCCGTGCCTCTTCCGCCCGCTGCCGCTCCGCATCTATGGCGTGGCCCAACCGCTGCCACACGGAAGACACTTCCCGTCCTGGGTCCTCCTGCCCTCCGGCCGATGCCTGCCCCTCCGATGTCGAAGGCCCCGAGCCATCATGGCTCCCACCACGTTGCTGCTGCTTCTGTGCCTCTGCCCGTGCACTGCCTCCTGCTGCCTGCACATCCTCCGCTGGCTGGGGTGCAGTCGTTGATGTGGCTACCCCTGCTGGACGTCCGACTCCCGACTGTGGCAGGGATGCCTCCTCCACCAGCCTGGCCGCACCGTCAGAGGCAGCTCCACAGGGTACCCAGGTGACTAATGGGTGGGAAGATGGCACGGAGGACGACTGGCGCATAGGGGGTTCAGTTGAGGAGGGCGTCTGAGCAAGCCCCATCAAACGGCAGAATCCGGCCTGGGTGACCTGTCCCAGTAGGCCACGCGGTCAACGAACCATTCGAGATGACATGCAGTCTCCTCATGAAAAGACTGCAGGTCACCTCGCATGGCCAATTGACGCAACACCACACCAGTCAGGACAGGCTCAACCCGGATAGCCACATCCGCAGGCAGAGGAAGGCCAGTTGTTGTGAGCTCATCCCCTGCCTGAAAACGGGTCTGGACGTAGGCATCCTCCTGGTGCAAGATGATGCAGTGACAGGATCAGGGACAGGATTGCACACAGGCACCTCCGCGGCGGCCTGTGCTGCCTCTTGTCCCTGGTCCTGCACTGCACCACTAGCACCAGTGGAATCCCCACCTCCAGACCCCGTCTCTGTTGCTTGCACGGCCTCCTCCTCCACCAAACCCCCCACCAACCTGGATGACTCCGTGCCATCTTCCCCCGTTGTGCCCTGCGGGGTCCCAGCTGCCCCTTCTGCTGCCGAGGAGTCCAACTCCAACCTCCGCCTCTTGGACCTCCCCCCGGCAGCTGCGGCCTGGGACGCGGCACCAGACTCCTCACTCCCCGACGAGAACGCAACCTGGGAGGGGAGCCGGGCCTTTGCGTCTCCGGCTGGCGGTGCGATCCACGCCGCTGTGCTCCACACCACCTTCTCCGCCCTCCTCATCAGTTGACGCTGCAGACAGGGAGAAATAAAACACAGGCATCAGGGCACTGTACAATGGACACATACACACATGACAGTTGTACATGAGTGGCATTGGCAAACCTCAGACATGGCATCACAATCGCCAACACACATGTCATTTCAACTTGCACACATGAGCCATACCACAGCCATATCGCAACTGCCAGCACCATCCGTACACATACAACAGCATGAGCAGGCAAAGGTGAGCCAGCCATCACATGCAACACAGGGAGTGCACTACACATGCACGCACACCATCAGACCAACTGTCGCAGTGTTCAGATGGGCATCCATGTCACATCTGCCAATCAGGCTTCCACATCCCGCTGTCACATGCATCCATGTTGCATCACTGTTGCAACCTTGTCAAATACACACACATGCACATGTACACAGTGCTGATACATGCAGCTGAAAACAACATACATGCGTGACATCACGAACATGCCTACTTACACACACATTCATCCAAACATGTGTGCCCACACAACTGCATTTGGCATGCAAGCCTACACACACAAGCACCATCCATGCCTCACACATGACAACCCTGGCATGTGTTAGCCTCACGGCCCTGTAAACGCCCACCCATACTCGGCCCCATACAAACAGATGTGCAACCTGCACACTACTGGCATATCGCCACACGCACAGCTTACAATCAGGATACATGTACACTTACCGCTCGACTCCAGACGGGTCTGCCTCTCAAGGACCTGGACGTGGAGCACTGGGGATATGCATTTCAGGACCCTCATCTGATCTTCCGACATGTGGCCCCGGCGCCCCTTAGTATCCGGTGCCTTCAAGAGGCGCCGGGCCTTGTTGAGGGTCCTGGACCTGAAGTCCTCCCAGCACTTCTTGACATGTTGGAAGTTGCGGACTGCCACCCCCTCCGCGTTAATGGCAGTCACGATGTCCGTCCAGATCCGAGTCCGTCCTTCCTTGTCGGCGCGCACACTTCCGAATAGGGCATCATACTGCCCCAGGACTTACTCCACCAGGACACCAACTTCGGTGGCAGTGAAGCTGGTGCCCCTCTGCCTCTCTGGCAGGGGGTTGCCAGTGGTGCTAGATGTTGCAGTGCCCGACATGAAAACCCCAGAGGCAGGAGTGGGTGGACAACTGGGTCCTGGGGCTGGGCTGTGGAGCGATGGAATCCCAGTCGGGAGTCTTCGGTTCCAGCAGGGGTGGTCACAGCAACAGCACCCCTGGCTGATGTGCAGGCAGCAAATGGCAAGGCACGTGGGCAGCAGGCAGTCAGGCAGCAGCAGATGGCAGGTGGGAGCATGCTTGGGGCACTGGGGGGCAGTAATTCGGCCTTCTGGGCAGGAGTGTGGTCTTCCGTGTGCTTACGCGTGGCCAGCTTGATACGGAGTGATTTTGCACGTGAAAATCCTGCACGTATGCGTGTAATTCGAGGAAAGGCCCTTAGCGCGTATGCACGTCAGCACGCATATGCGATTTCATTGGACCAAATGCCCTTAGCGCGTAAGCGCATCTGTGACGTGACGCAGGCGGGTGTTTCCCTCATAACACGTGGATGCGGGATGTGGAAGCCTGATTGGCAGATGTAACATGGATGCCCATCTGAACACTGCGACAGTTGGCAGAGGTGTACACATGCATGCAAGTGTGGTGGTGCGCGTGCATGTGTACTGCACTCCCTGTGTTGCATGTGATGTCTGGCTCACCTTTGCCTGCTCATGCTGTTGTATGTGTATGGATGGTGCTGGCAGTTGCGATATGGCTGTGGTATGGCTCAGGTGTGCAAGTTGAAATGACATGTGTGTTGGCGATTGTGATGCCATGTCTGAGGTTTTCCAATGCCACTCATGTACAACTGTCATGTGTGTATGTGTCCATTGTACAGTGCCCTGATGCCTGTGTTTTATTTCTCCCTGTCTGCAGCGTCAACTGATGAAGAGGGCGGAGAAGGTGCTGTGGAGCACAGCGGCGTGGATCGCACCACCAGCAGGAGACGCAAGGCCCGGCTCCCCTCCAGCTTGTGATCTCGTCGGGGAGTGAGGAGTCCGGTGCCGCGTCCCAGGCCGCAGCTGCCGGGGGGAGGTCCAAGAGGCGGAGGTTTGAGTTGGACTCCTCGGCGGCAGAAGGGGCAGCTGGGACCCCGCAGGGCACAACGGGGGAAGATGGCACGGAGTCATCCAGGTTGGTGGGGGGTTTGGTGGAGGAGGAGCAACAGAGACAGGGTCTGGAGGTGGGGATTCCACTGGTGCTAGTGGTGCAGTGCAGGACCAGGGACAGAAGGCAGCACAGGCCGCCGCGGAGGTGCCTGTGTGCAATCCTGTCCCTGATCCTGTCACTGCATCATCTTGCACCAGCAGGGATGCCTACGTCCAGACCCATTTTCAGGCAGGGGATGAGCTCACAACAACTGGCCTTCCTCTGCATGTGGACGTGGCTATCCGGGTCCGGGTTGAGCCTGTCCTGACTGGTGTGGCGTTGCGTCAACGGGCCATGCGAGGTGACATGCAGTCTTTTCATGAGGAGACTGCACATCATCTGGAATGGCTCGTTGACCGCGTCGGCCTACTGGAACGGGTCACCCAGGCCGGATTCATCAGTTTGATGGGGATTGCTCAGACCCCCTCCTCAACTGAACCCCCTATGCGCCAGTCGTCCTCTGTGCCATCTTCCCACCCATTAGTCACCTGGGCGCCCTGTGGAGCTGCCTCTGAAGGTGCGGCCAGGCTGGTGGAGGAGGCATCCCTGCCACAGTCAGGAGTCAGATGTCCAGCAGGGTTGGCCACATCAACGACTGCACCCCAGCCAGCGGAGGATGTGCAGGCAGCAGGAGGCAGTGCACGGGCAGAGGCACAGCAGCAGCAGCAACGTGGTGGGAGCCATGATGGCTCGGGGCCTTCGACATCGGAGGGGCAGGCATCGGCCGGAGGGCAGGAGGACCCAGGACGGGAAGTGTCTTCCGTGTGGCACCGGTTGGGCCACGCCATAAATGCGGAGCGGCAGCGGGCGGAAGAGGCACGGCTCACGATGGTCAGGGCGGAGAACTCCATGCTGAGGGTCCTGAGGCGGGCCGAGTGCCTCGAGGCAATCCGCAGGGAGTTGGAGGTGAACATGTCAACGGCCCTACAGACCCTCAGGGACATGGAGGAGGACTGCCTCCGGGACATTGAGCAGGAGTTTGATGATGCCCTGGCCCGGAACATCCCGAAGTGAGCCGTCAGACTAGCCTGCTGCCCTTGTAAATAGTTCTGTAGTTAGTGTTAGGTTTCCTTTGGTTTTGCATTTTTTTTGGACCTTTTGGACAATGGGCCACATTTTTGTATTTAGTTTTTTTTTATTAGTTAGTGTTATTAGATAGGTTTCATTTCTTCTGTTGGGATCATGGACCCTGGATTGTTTATCTGTATATAGTTGACTGTTGGATTTTCATTTGTTTTTATGATTTACCCATGGAGCAATGGTTTTCGATTTTAATTTTCCATTGGATTTACCTTTGTGGACTGTGACTTTGGACACTTTTCCTTTGGATTATGATTTGTGGTTTTGCATTATTTCACGGACTTGCTGCTGTTTTTTTTTTTTAAATTACCATTTTTGTTTGTTTATTTTTGATTCAATTTATGTTGCTTTTAATACATATTTTCTCTTCAAACTTCAATATGTAGTATCATCTCATTGATTTCATGCATATCATGATATGGGTTTTGACATTCACTGACACCCATTGGGTGTATGTGAGGGACATGTGTTCATTTCCAAACTTGCAATTGGGGTTCTATCATGTTATTGCCATTTCTAAGTGGGTGGATGCAATACTCTTGTGGGTGTTTGGTTTTGGAGGTTGACCATAAGGGCCAGGGATCTAGATTGTGATGACATGTTGGCTGGGGGTCATGTGTGGGGGCCTGGTGGAGGGTGCACCACAGTGCTGGGGGGTGGGGGTGATGGGAGACATGAGTGGGGGCCTGGTGGAGGGTGCCCCTGGATGCTGGGGGGTGGGGGTGCAGGGGGACATGAGTGTGGGCCTGGTGGAGGGTGCCCTGCACTGCTGGGGGGTGGGGGTGATGGGAGACATGAGTTGGACATGAGTGGGGGCCTGGCTTAGGGTGCCCCACAGTGCTGGGGGTGGGGGTGATGGGAGGCATGAGTGGGGGCCTGGTGGAGGGTGCACCACAGTGCTGTGGGGTGGGGGTGCTGGGAGACATGATTTGGACATGAGTGGGGGCCTGGTGGAGGGTGCCCCACAGTGCTGGGGGGTGGGGGTGATGGGAGACATGAGTTGGACATGCGTGGGGGCCTGGTGGAGGGTGCCCCTGGATGCTGGGGGGTGGGGGTGATGGGAGACATGAGTGGGGGCCTGGTGGAGGGTGCCCTGCACTGCTGGGGGGTGGGGGTGATGGGAGACATGAGTTGGACATGAGTGGGGGCCTGGTGGAGGGTGCCCCACAGTGCTGGGGGGGTGGGGGTGATGGGAGACATGAGTGGGGGCCTGGTGGAGGGTGCACCAAAGTGCTGGGGGGTGGGGGTGCTGAGAGACATGAGTTGGACATGAGTGGGGGCCTGGTGGAGGGTGCCCCACAGTGCTGGGGGGTGGGGATGATCAGAGACATGAGTTGGACATGAGTGGGGGCCTGGTGGAGGGAGCCCGGCACTGCTCCGGGGTGTGGGTGCTGGGAGACATGAGTTGGACATGAGTGGGGGCCTGGTGGAGGGTGCCCTGCACTGCTGGGGGGTGGGGGTGATGGGAGACATGAGTTGGACATGAGTGGGGGCCTGGTGGAGGGTGCCCCACAGTGCCGGGGGTGGGGGTGCAGGGAGACATTAGTGGGGGCCTGGTGGAGGGTGCCCCTGGATGCTGGGGGGTGGGGATGCAGGGGGACATGAGTGGGGGCCTGGTGGAGGGTGCCCTGCACTGATGGGGGGTGGGGGTGATGGGAGACATGAGTTGGACATGAGTGGGGGCCTGGAGGAGGGTGCCCCTGGATGCTGGGGGGTGGGGGTGATGGGAGACATGAGTGGGGGCCTGGTAGAGGGTGCCCTGCACTGCTGGGAGGTGGGGGTGCTGGGAGACATGAGTTGGACATGAGTGGGGGCCTGGTGGAGGGTGCCCCACAGTGCTGGGGGGTGGGGGTGATGGGAGACATGAGCTCGACATGAGTGGGAGCCTGGTGGAGGGTGCCCTGCACTGCTGGGTGGTGGGGGTGCTGGGAGACATGAGTAGGGGCCTGTTGGAGGGTGCCCTGCACTGCTGGGGGGTTGGGGTACTGGGAGACATGAGTGGGGGCCTGGTGGAGGGTGCCCTGCACTGCTGGGGGGTGGGGGTGATGGGAGACATGAGTGGGGGCCTGGTGGAGGGTGCCCCTGGATGCTGGGGGGTGGGGTGATGGGAGACATGAGTGGGGGCCTGGTGGAGGGTGCCCCTGATGCTGGGGGGTGGTGGTGCAGGGGGACATGAGTGGGGGCCTGGTGGAGGGTGCCCTGCACTGCTGGGGGGTGGGGGTGATGGGAGACATGAGTGGGGGCCTGGTGGAGGGTGCCCTGCACTGCTGGGGGGTGGGGGTGATGGGAGACATGAGTTGGACATGAGTGGGGGCCTGGTGGAGGGTGCCCCTGGATGCTGGGGGTGGGGGTGATGGGAGACATGAGTGGGGGCCTGGTGGAGGGTGCCCTGCACTGCTGGGGTTTGGGGGTGCTGGGAGACATGAGTTGGACATGAGTGGGGGCCTGGTGGAGGGTGCCCTGCACTGCTGGCGGGTGGGGGTGATGGGAGACATGAATGGGGGCCTGGTGGAGGGTGCCCTGCACTGCTGGGGGTTGGGGGTGATGGGAGACATGAGTGGGGGCCTGGAGGAGGGTGCACCTGGATTCTGGGGGGTGGGGGTGCTGGGAGACATGAGTGGGGGCTGGTGGAGGGTGCCCTGCACTGCTGGGGGTGGGGGTGCTGGGAGAAATGAGTTGGACATGAGTGGGGGCCTGGTGGAGGGTGCCCTGCACTGCTGGGGGGTGGGGGTGATGGGAGACATGAGTTGGACATGAGTGGGGGCCTGGTGGAGGGTGCCCCACAGTGCTGGGGGGTGGGGGTGCAGGGAGACATGAGTGGGGGCCTGGTGGAGGGTGCCCCTGGATGCTGGGGGGTGGGGGTGCAGGGGGACATGAGTGGGGGCCTGGTGGAGGGTGCCCTGCACTGCTTGGGGGTGGGAGTGATGGGAGACATGAGTTGGACATGAGTGGGGGCCTGGTGGAGGGTGCCCCTGGATGCTGGGGGGTGGGGGTGATGGGAGACATGATTGGGGGCCTGGTGGAGGGTGCCCCTGGATGCTGGGGGGTGGGGGTGTAGGGGGACATGAGTGGGGGCCTGGTGGAGGGTGCCCTGCACTGCTGGGGGGTCGGGGTGATGGGCGACATGAGTGGGGGCCTGGTGGAGGGTGCCCTGCACTGCTGGGGGGTGGGGGTGATGGGATACATGAGTGGGGGCCTAGTGGAGGGTGTCCTGCACTGCTGGGGGGTGGGGGTGATGGGAGACATGAGTTGGACATGAGTGGGGGCCTGGCAGAGGGTGCCCCTGGATGCTGGGGGGTCGGGGTGATGGGAGACATGAGTGGGGGCCTGGTGGAGGGTGCCCTGCACTGCTGGGGGGTGGGGGTGCTGAGAGACATGAGTTGGACATGAGTGGGGTCTGGTGGAGGGTGCCCTGCACTGCTGGGGGTGGGGGTGATGGGGGACATGAGTGGGGGCCTGGTGGAGGGTGCCCTGCACTGCTGGGGGGTGGGGGTGATGGGAGACATGAGTGGGGGCCTGGTGGAGGGTGCCCCTGGATGCTGGGGGGTGGGAGTGACGGGAGACATGAGTGGGGGCCTGGTGGAGGGTGCCCTGCACTGCTGGGGGGTGGGGGTGCTGGGAGACATGAGTTGGACATGAGTGGTGGCCTGGTGGAGGGTGCCCTGCACTGCCGGGTGGTTGGGGTGCTGGGAGACATGAGCGGGGGCCTGGTGGAGGGTGCCCCTGGATGCTGGGGGGTGGGGGTGATGGGAGACATGAGTGGGGGCCTGGTGGAGGGTGCCCTGCACTGCTGGGGGGTGGGGGTGATGGGAGACATGAGTTGGACATGAGTGGGGGCCTGGTGGAGGGTGCCCCTGGATGCTGGGGGTGGGGGTGATGGGAGACATGAGTGGGGGCCTGGTGGAGGGTGCCCTGCACTGCTGGGGTTTGGGGGTGCTGGGAGACATGAGTTGGACATGAGTGGGGGCCTGGTGGAGGGTGCCCTGCACTGCTGGCGGGTGGGGGTGATGGGAGACATGAATGGGGGCCTGGTGGAGGGTGCCCTGCACTGCTGGGGGTTGGGGGTGATGGGAGACATGAGTGGGGGCCTGGAGGAGGGTGCACCTGGATTCTGGGGGGTGGGGGTGCTGGGAGACATGAGTGGGGGCTGGTGGAGGGTGCCCTGCACTGCTGGGGGTGGGGGTGCTGGGAGAAATGAGTTGGACATGAGTGGGGGCCTGGTGGAGGGTGCCCTGCACTGCTGGGGGTGGGGGTGATGGGAGACATGAGTTGGACATGAGTGGGGGCCTGGTGGAGGGTGCCCCACAGTGCTGGGGGGTGGGGGTGCAGGGAGACATGAGTGGGGGCCTGGTGGAGGGTGCCCCTGGATGCTGGGGGGTGGGGGTGCAGGGGGACATGAGTGGGGGCCTGGTGGAGGGTGCCCTGCACTGCTTGGGGGTGGGAGTGATGGGAGACATGAGTTGGACATGAGTGGGGGCCTGGTGGAGGGTGCCCCTGGATGCTGGGGGGTGGGGGTGATGGGAGACATGATTGGGGGCCTGGTGGAGGGTGCCCCTGGATGCTGGGGGGTGGGGGTGTAGGGGGACATGAGTGGGGGCCTGGTGGAGGGTGCCCTGCACTGCTGGGGGGTCGGGGTGATG
Source organism: Ambystoma mexicanum (assembly GCF_040938575.1). NCBI lineage: Eukaryota > Metazoa > Chordata > Amphibia > Caudata > Ambystomatidae > Ambystoma > Ambystoma mexicanum. Next base: position 947,514,576 of record NC_090935.1, read on the forward strand.
GGCGACATGAGTGGGGGCCTGGTGGAGGGTGCCCTGCACTGCTGGGGGGTGGGGGTGATGGGATACATGAGTGGGGGCCTAGTGGAGGGTGTCCTGCACTGCTGGGGGGTGGGGGTGATGGGAGACATGAGTTGGACATGAGTGGGGGCCTGGCAGAGGGTGCCCCTGGATGCTGGGGGGTCGGGGTGATGGGAGACATGAGTGGGGGCCTGGTGGAGGGTGCCCTGCACTGCTGGGGGGTGGGGGTGCTGAGAGACATGAGTTGGACATGAGTGGGGTCTGGTGGAGGGTGCCCTGCACTGCTGGGGGTGGGGGTGATGGGGGACATGAGTGGGGGCCTGGTGGAGGGTGCCCTGCACTGCTGGGGGGTGGGGGTGATGGGAGACATGAGTGGGGGCCTGGTGGAGGGTGCCCCTGGATGCTGGGGGGTGGGAGTGACGGGAGACATGAGTGGGGGCCTGGTGGAGGGTGCCCTGCACTGCTGGGGGGTGGGGGTGCTGGGAGACATGAGTTGGACATGAGTGGTGGCCTGGTGGAGGGTGCCCTGCACTGCCGGGTGGTTGGGGTGCTGGGAGACATGAGCGGGGGCCTGGTGGAGGGTGCCCCTGGATGCTGGGGGGTGGGGGTCATGGGAGACATGAGTGGGGGCCTGGTGGAGGGTACCCTGCACTGCTGGGGGGTGGGGGTGATGGGAGACATGAGTTGGACATGAGTGGGGGCCTGGTGGAGAGTGCACCAAAGTGCTGGGGGGTGGGAGTGCTGGGAGACATGAGTTGGACATGAGTGGGGGCCTGGTGGAGGGTGCCCCACAGTGCTGGGGGGTGGGGATGATCGGAGACATGAGTTGGACATGAGTGGGGGCCTGGTGGAGGGAGCCCTGCACTGCTGCGGGGTGGGGGTGCTGGGAGACATGAGTTGGACATGAGTGGGGGCCTGGTGGAGGGTGCCCTGCACTGCTGGGGGTGGGGGTGATGGGAGACATGTGTTGGACATGAGTGGGGGCCTGGTGGAGGGTGCCCCACAGTGGGGGTGGGGATGATCAGAGACATGAGTTGGACATGAGTGGGGGCCTGGTGGAGGGAGCCCTGCACTGCTGCGGGGTGGGGGTGCTGGGAGACATGAGTTGGACATGAGTGGGGGCCTGGTGGAGGGTGCCCTGCACTGCTTGGGGGTGGGGGTGATGGGAGAAATGAGTTGGACATGAGTGGGGGCCTGGTGGAGGGTGCCCCACAGTGCTGGGGGGTGGGGATGATCAGAGACATGAGTTGGACATGAGTGGGGGCCTGGTGGAGGGAGCCCGGCACTGCTGCGGGGTGCGGGTGCTTGGAGACATGAATGGGGGCCTGGTGGAGGGTGCACCAAAGTGCTGGGGGGTGGGAGTGCTGGGAGACATGAGTTGGACATGAGTGGGGGCCTGGTGGAGGGTGCCCCACAGTGCTGGGGGGTGGGGATGATCGGAGACATGTGTTGGACATGAGTGGGGGCCTGGTGGAGGGAGCCCTGCACTGCTGCGGGGTGGGGGTGCTGGGAGACATGAGTTGGACATGAGTGGGGGCATGGTGGAGGGTGCCCTGCACTGCTGGGGGGTGGGGGTGATGGGAGACATGAGTTGGACATGAGTGGGGGCCTGGTGGAGGGTGCCCCACAGTGCTGGGGGGTGGGGATGATCAGAGACATGAGTTGGACATGAGGGGGGGCCTGGTGGAGGGTGCCCCACAGTGCTGGGGGTCTGGGTGTAGGGAGACATTAGTGGGGGCCTGGTGGAGGGGTGCCCCTGGATGCTGGGGGGTGGGGATGCAGGGGGACATGAGTGGGGGCCTGGTGGAGGGTGCCCTGCACTGCTGGGGGGTGGAGGTGATGGGAGACATGAGTTGGACATGAGTGGGGGCCTGGGGGAGGGTGCCCCTGGATGCTGGGGGGTGGGGGTGATGGGAGACATGAGTGGGGGCCTGGTGGAGGGTGCCCTGCACTTCTGGGAGGTGGGGGTGCTGGGAGACATGAGCTGGACATGAGTGGGGGCCTGGTGGAGGGTGCCCTGCACTGCTGGGTGGTGGGGGTGCTGGGAGACATGAGTAGGGGCCTGTTGGAGTGTGCCCTGCACTGCTGGGGGGTGGGGGTATTGGGAGACATGAGTGGGGGCCTGGGTGGAGGGTGCCTTGCACTGCTGGGGGGTGGGGGTGATGGGAGACATGAGTGGGGGCCTGGTGGAGGGTGCCCCTGGATGCTGGGGGGTGGGGTGATTGGAGACATGAGTGGGGGCCTGGTGGAGGGTGCCCCTGGATGCTGGGGGGTGGGGGTGCAGGGGACATGAGTGGGGGCCTGGTGGAGGGTGCCCTGCACTGCCTGGGGGTGGGGGTGATGGGAGACATGAGTGGGGGCCTGGTGGAGGGTGCCCTGCACTGATGGGGGGTGGGGGTGATGGGAGACATGAGTTGGACATGAATGGGGGCCTGGTGGAGGGTGCCCCTGGATGCTGGGGGTGGGGGTGATGGGAGACATGAGTGGGGGCCTGGTGGAAGGTGCCCTGCACTGCTGGGGTGTGGGGGTGCTGGGAGACATGAGTTAGACAAGAGTGGGGGCCTGGTGGAGGGTGCCCTGCACTGCTGGCGGGCGGGGGTGATGGGAGACATGAGTGGGGGCCTGGTGGAGGGTGCCCTGCACTGCTGGGGGGTGGGGGTGATGGGAGATATGAGTGGGGGCCTGGAGGAGGGTGCACCTGGATTCTGGGGGGTGGGGTGCTGGGAGACATGAGTGGGGGCTGGTGGAGGGTGCCCTGCACTGCTGGGGGTGGGGGTGCTGGGAGACATGAGTTGGACATGAGTGGGGGCCTGGTGGAGGATGCCCTGCACTGCTGGGGGGTGGGGGTGATGGGAGACATGAGTTGGACATGAGTGGGGGCCTGGTGGAGGGTGCCCCACAGTGCTGGGGGGTGGGGGTGCAGGGAGACATGAGTGGGGGCCTGGTGGAGGGTGCCCCTGGATGCTGGGGGGTGGGGGTGCAGGGGACATGAGTGGGGGCCTGGTGGAGGGTGCCCTGCACTGCTTGGGGGTGGGGGTGATGGGAGACATGAGTTGGACATGAGTGGGGGCCTGGTGGAGGGTGCCCCTGGATGCTGGGGGGTGGGGGTGATGGGAGACATGATTGGGGGCCTGGTGGAGGGTGCCCCTGGATGCTGGGGGGTGGGGGTGTAGGGGGACATGAGTGGGGGCCTGGTGGAGGGTGCCCTGCACTGCTGGGGGGTCGGGGTGATGGGCGACATGAATGGGGGCCTGGTGGAGGGTGCCCTACACTGCTGGGGGGTGGGGGTGATGGGAGACATGAGTGGGGGCCTAGTGGAGGGTGTCCTGCACTGCTGGGGGGTGGGGGTGATGGGAGACATGAGTTGGACATGAGTGGGGGCCTGGTGGAGGGTGCCCCTGGATGCTGGGGGGTGGGGGTGATGGGAGACATGAGTGGGGGCCTGGTGGAGGGTGCCCTGCACTGCTGGGGGGTGGGGGTGCTGAGAGACATGAGTTGGACATGAGTGGGGGTCTGGTGGAGGGTTCCCTGCACTGCTGGGGGATGGGGGTGATGGGATACATGAGTGGGGGCATGGTGGAGGGTGCCCTGCACTGCTGGGGGGTGGGGGTGATGGGAGACATGAGTGGGGGCCTGGTGGAGGGTGCCCCTGGATGCTGGGGGGTGGGGGTGACGGGAGACATGAGTGGGGGCCTGGTGGAGGGTGCCCTGCACTGCTGGGGGGTGGGGGTGCCTGGAGACATGAGTTGGACATGAGTGGGGGCCTGGTGGAGGGTGCCCTGCACTGCCGGGGGGTTGGGGTGCTGGGAGACATGAGTGGAGTGGGGGCCTGGTGGAGGGTGCCCCTGGATGCTGGGGGGTGGGGGTCATGGGAGACATGAGTGGGGGCCTGGTGGAGGGTGCCCTGCACTGTTGGGGGGTGGGGTGATGGGAGACATGAGTTGGACATGAGTGGGGGCCTGGTGGAGAGTGCCCCACAGTGCTGGGGGGTGGGGGTGATGGGAGACATGAGTGGAGGCCTGGTGGATGGTGCATCAAAGTGCCGGGGGGTGGGGGTGCAGGGAGACATGAGTTGGACATGAGTGGGGGCCTGGTGGAGGGTGCCCCACAGTGCTGGGGGGTGGGGATGATCGGAGACATGAGTTAGACATGAGTGGGGGCCTGGTGGAGGAGCCCTGCACTGCTGTGGGGTGGGGGTGATGGGAGACATGAGTTGGACATGAGTGGGGGCCTGGTGGAGGGTGCCCTGCACTGCTGGGGGGTGGGGGTGATGGGAGACATGAGTTGGACATGAGTGGGGGCCTGGTGGAGGGTGCCCCACAGTGCTGGGGGGTGGGGGTGCAGGGAGACATGAGTGGGGGCCTGGTGGAGGGTGCCCCTGGATGCTGGGGGTGGGGATGCAGCGGGACATGAGTGGGGGCCTGGTGGAGGGTGCCCTGCACTGCTGGGGGGTGGGGGTGATGGGAGACATGAGTTGGACATGAGTGGGGGCCTGGAGGAGGGTGCCCCTGGATGCTGGGGGTGGGGGTGATGGGAGACATGAGTGGGGGCCTGGTGGAGGGTGCCCTGCACTGCTGGGAGGTGGGGGTGCTGGGAGACATGAGTTGGACATGAGTGGGGGCCTGGTGGAGGGTGCCCCACAGTGCTGGGGGGTGGGGGTGATGGGAGACATGAGTTGGACATGAGTGGGGGCCTGGTGGAGGGTGCCCTGCACTGCTGGGGGGTGGGGTGCTGGGAGACATGAGTAGGGGCCTGGTGGAGGGTGCCCTGCACTGCTGGGGGGTGGGGGTGATGGGAGACATGAGTGGGGGCTTGGTGGAGGGTGCCCCTGGATGCTGGGGGGTGGGGTGATGGGAGACATGAGTGGGGGCCTGGTGGAGGGTGCTCCTGGATGCTGGGGGGTGGGGGTGCAGGGGGACATGAGTGGGGGTCTGGTGGAGGGTGCCCTGCACTGCTGGGGGGTGGGGGTGATGGGAGACATGAGTGGGGGCCTGGTGGAGGGTGCTCTGCACTGCTGGGGGTGGAGGTGATGGGAGACATGAGTTGGGGCCTGGTGGAGGGTGCCCTGCACTGCTGGGGGGTGGGGGTGATGGGAGACATGAGTTGGACATGAGTGGGGGCCTGGTGGAGGGTGCCCCTGGATGCTGGGGGTGGGGGTGATGGGAGACATGAGTGGGGGCCTGGTGGAGGGTGCCCTGCACTGCTGGGGTGTGGGGGTGCTGGGAGACATGAGTTGGACATGAGTGGGGGCCTGGTGGAGGGTGCCCTGCACTGCTGGCGAGTGGGGGTGATGGGACACATGAGTGGGGGCCTGGTGGAGGGTGTCCTGCACTGCCGGGGGGTGGGGGTGATGGGAGACATGAGTGGGGGCGTGGAGGAGGGTGCACCTGGATTCTGGGGGGTGGGGGTGCTGGGAGACATGAGTGGGGGCTGGTGGAGGTTGCCCTGCACTGCTGGGGGTGGGGGTGCTGGGAGACATGAGTTGGACATGAGTGGGGGCCTGGTGGAGTGTGCCCTGCACTGCTGGGGGTTGGGGGTGATGGGAGACATGAGTTGGACATGAGTGGGGGCCTGGTGGAGGGCGTCCCACAGTACTGGGGGGTGGGGGTGCAGGGAGACATGAGTGGGGGCCTGGTGGAGGGTGCCCCTGGATGCTGGGGGGTGGGGGTGCAGGGGGACATGAGTGGGGGCCTGGTGGAGGGTACCCTGCATTGCTTGGGGGTGGGGGTGATGGGAGACATGAGTTGGACATGAGTGGGGCCTGGTGGAGGGTGCCCCTGGATGCTGGGGGTGGGAGTGATGGGAGACATGAGTGGGGGCCTAGTGGAGGGTGTCCTGCACTGCTGGGGGGTGGGGGTGATGGGAGACATGAGTTGGACATGAGTGGGGGCCTGGTGGAGGGTGCCCCTGGATGCTGGGGGGTGGGGGTGATGGGAGACATGAGTGGGGGCCTGGTGGAGGGTGCCCTGCACTGCTGGGGGGTGGGGGTGCTGAGAGACATGAGTTGGACATGAGTGGGGGTCTGGTGGAGGGTGCCCTGCACTGCTGGGGGATGGGGGTGATGGGAGACATGAGTGGGGGCCTGGTGGAGAGTGCCCTGCACTGCTGGGGGGTGGGGGTGATGGGAGACATGAGTGGGGGCCTGGTGGAGGGTGCCCCTGGATGCTGGGGGGTGGGGGTGACGGGAGACATGAGTGGGGTCCTGGTGGAGGGTGCCCTGCACTGCTGGGGGGTGGGGGTGCTGGGAGACATGAGTTGGACATGAGTGGGGGCCTGGTGGAGGGTGCCCTGCACTGCCGGGGGGTTGGGGTGCTGGGAGACATGAGTGGAGTGGGGGCCTGGTGGAGGGTGCCCCTGGATGCTGGGGGGTGGGGGTCATGGGAGACATGAGTTGGGGCCTGGTGGAGGGTGCCCTGCACTGTTGGGGGGTGGGGTGATGGGAGACATGAGTTGGACATGAGTGGGGGCCTGGTGGAGAGTGCCCCACAGTGCTGGGGGGTGGGGGTGATGGGAGACATGAGTGGGGGCCTGGTGGATGGTGCATCAAAGTGCCGGGGGGTGGGGGTGCAGGGAGACATGAGTTGGACATGAGTGGGGGCCTGGTGGAGGGTGCCCCACAGTGCTGGGGGGTGGGGATGATCGGAGACATGAGTTAGACATGAGTGGGGGCCTGGTGGAGGAGCCATGCACTGCTGTGGGGTGGGGGTGCTGGGAGACATGAGATGGACATGAGTGGGGGCCTGGTGGAGGGTGCCCTGCACTGCTGGGGGGTGGGGGTGATGGGAGACATGAGTTGGACATGAGTGGGGGCCTGGTGGAGGGTGCCCCACAGTGCTGGGGGGGTGGGGGTGCAGGGAGACATGAGTGGGGGCCTGGTGGAGGGTGCCCCTGGATGCTGGGGGTGGGGATGCAGCGGGACATGAGTGGGGGCCTGGTGGAGGGTGCCCTGCACTGCTGGGGGGTGGGGGTGATGGGAGACATGAGTTGGACATGAGTGGGGGCCTGGAGGAGGCTGCCCCTGGATGCTGGGGGTGGGGGTGATGGGAGACATGAGTGGGGGCCTGGTGGAGGGTGCCCTGCACTGCTGGGAGGTGGGGGTGCTGGGAGACATGAGTTGGACATGAGTGGGGGCCTGGTGGAGGGTGCCCCACAGTGCTGGGGGGTGGGGGTGATGGGAGACATGAGTTGGACATGAGTGGGGGCCTGGTGGAGGGTGCCCTGCACTGCTGGGGGGTGGGGTGCTGGGAGACATGAGTGGGGGCCTGTTGGAGGGTGCCCTGCACTGCTGGGGGGTGGGGGTACTGGGAGACATGAGTGGGGGCCTGGTGGAGGGTGCCCTGCACTGCTGGGGGGTGGGGGTGATGGGAGACATGAGTGGGGGCTTGGTGGAGGGTGCCCCTGGATGCTGGGGGGTGGGGTGATGGGAGACATGAGTGGGGGCCTGGTGGAGGGTGCCCCTGGATGCTGGGGGGTGGGGGTGCAGGGGGACATGAGTGGGGGTCTGGTGGAGGGTGCCCTGCACTGCTGGGGGGTGGGGGTGATGGGAGACATGAGTGGGGGCCTGGTGGAGGGTGCTCTGCACTGCTGGGGGTGGAGGTGATGGGAGACATGAGTGGGGGCCTGGTGGAGGGTGCCCTGCACTGCTGGGGGGTGGGGGTGATGGGAGACATGAGTTGGACATGAGTGGGGGCCTGGTGGAGGGTGCCCCTGGATGCTGGGGGTGGGGGTGGTGGGAGACATGAGTGGGGGCCTGGTGGAGGGTGCCCTGCACTGCTGGGGTGTGGGGGTGCTGGGAGACATGAGTTGGACATGAGTGGGGGCCTGGTGGAGGGTGCCCTGCACTGCTGGCGAGTGGGGGTGATGGGAGACATGAGTGGGGGCCTGGTGGAGGGTGTCCTGCACTGCCGGGGGGTGGGGGTGATGGGAGACATGAGTGGGGGCGTGGAGGAGGGTGCACCTGGATTCTGGGGGGTGGGGGTGCTGGGAGACATGAGTGGGGGCTGGTGGAGGGTGCCCTGCACTGCTGGGGGTGGGGGTGCTGGGAGACATGAGTTGGACATGAGTGGGGGCCTGGTGGAGTGTGCCCTGCACTGCTGGGGGTTGGGGGTGATGGGAGACATGAATTGGACATGAGTGGGGGCCTGGTGGAGGGTGCCCCACAGTACTGGGGGGTGGGGGTGCAGGGAGACATGAGTGGGGGCCTGGTGGAGGGTGCCCCTGGATGCTGGGGGGTGGGGGTGCAGGGGGACATGAGTGGGGGCCTGGTGGAGGGTGCCCTGCACTGCTTGGGGGTGGGGGTGATGGGAGACATGAGTTGGACATGAGTGGGGCCTGGTGGAGGGTGCCCCTGGATGCTGGGGGGTGGGAGTGATGGGAGACATGAGTGGGGGCCTGGTGGAGGGTGCCCCTGGATGCTGGGGGGTGGGGGTGTAGGAGGACATGAGTGGGGGGCTGGTGGAGGGTGCCCTGCACTGCTGGGGGGTCGGGGTGATGGGCGACATGAATGGGGGCCTGGTGGAGGGTGCCCTGCACTGCTGGGGGGTGGGGGTGATGGGAGAAATGAGTGGGGGCCTGGTGGAGGGTGTCCTGCACTGCTGGGGGGTGGGGGTGATGGGAGACATGAGTTGGACATGAGTGGGGCCTGGTGGAGGGTGCCCCTGGATGCTGGGGGGTGGGGGTGATGGGAGACATGAGTGGGGGCCTGGTGGAGGGTGCCCTGCACTGCTGGGGGGTGGGGGTGCTGAGAGACATGTGTTGGACATGAGTGGGTGTCTGGTGGAGGGTGGCCTGCACTGCTGGGGGGTGGGGGTGATGGGAGACATGAGTGGGGGCCTGGTGGAGGGTGCCCTGCACTGCTGGGGGGTGGGGGTGATGGGAGACATGAGTGGGGGCCTGGTGGAGGGTGCCCCTGGATGCTGGGGGGGTGACGGGAGACATGAGTGGGGGCCTGGTGGAGGGTGCCCTGCACTGCTGGGGGGGTGGGGGGGCTGGGAGACATGAGTTGGACATGTGTGGGGGCCTGGTGGAGGGTGCCCTGCACTGCTGGGGGGTGGGGGTGCTGGGAGACATGAGTGGGGGCCTGGTGGAGGGTGCCCCTGGATGCTGGGGGGTGGGGGTGATGGGAGACATGAGTGGGGGCCTGGTGGAGGGTGCCCTCCACTGCTGGGGGGTGGGGGTGATGGGAGACATGAGTTGGACATGAGTGGGGGCCTGGTGGAGAGTGCCCCACAGTGCTGGGGGGTGGGGGTGATGGGAGACATGAGTGGGGGCCTGGTGGAGGGTGCACCACAGTGCTGGGGGGTGGGGGGGCTGGGAGACATGAGTTGGACATGAGTGGGGGCCTGGTGGAGGGTACCCCCCAGTGCTGGGGGTGGGGGTGATGGGAGACATGAATTGGACATAAGTGGGGGCCTGGTGGAGGGTGCCCTGCACTGCTGGGTGGTGGGGGTGCAGGGAGACATGAGTGGGGGCCTGATGGAGGGTGCCCTGCACTGCTGGGGGGTGGGGGTCCTGTGAGACATGAGTTGGACATGAGTGGGGGCCTGGTGGAGGGTGCTCTGCACTGCTGGGAGGTGGGGGTGATGGGAGACATGAGTTGGACATGAGTGGGGGCCTGGTGGAGGGTGCCCCTGGATGCTGGGGGGTGGGGGTGCTGGGAGACATGAGTGGGGGCCTGGTGGAGGGTGCCCCTGGATGCTGGGGGTGCTGGGAGACATGAGTGGGGGCCTAGTGGAGGGTGCCCCACAGTGCTGTGGGGTGGGGGTGCTGGGAGACATGTGTTGGTGATCATTAGTGCAAGGTGACATGTGGGTTGGCTGGGGGGCTTGGCCATGGTGGATGGTTTGCCTGTGGGACATGAGCAGGGGTGCAGGGTAGTCCCCTGTGGTGTGGGCTGCCTGTAGGGGCCGTGGAGGGTGTAGAGGGAACACCTGGGAGGACCCACATGGCCAAATCACGTGTAGCACTCCCCGGCACCACCGAAATACACGTACCCTGCTGAAATCGCGTGTGAAACTTCCCGCGCACCTCGGAATATACGTACCCTGCTGAAATCGCATGTGGGACTTCCCGAGCACCCCGAAGTACACGTACCCAGGCCAATCACATGTGGAACTTCCGGCGCACCCCGAAGTACACGTACCCAGGCCAATCGCGTGTGGAACCTCCCATGCATCCCGAAACACACGTACCCAGGCCAATCGCGTGTGGAACTTCCCACCGCATCCCGACACACACGTACCCAGGCCAATCGCGTGTGGAACCTCCCGTGCATCCTGAAACACACGTACCCAGGCCAATCGCGTGTGGAACTTCCCGCGCACCCCGAAGTACACATACCCAGGCCAATCGCGTGTGGAACTTCCAGCGCATCCCGAAACACACGTACCCAGGCCAATCGCGTGTGGAACTTCCCGCGCACCCGGAAGTACACGTACCCAGGCCAATCACGTGTGGAACTTCCCGCGCATCCTGAAACACACGAACACAGGCCAATCGCTTGTGGAACTTCCCGCGCATCCCGAAACACACACACACACACGCTATTTTTCACACAGCGGGTGTCTGTGTTTGTCGGTACCCCTTTTCACCTCATTTGTCCTAGAGGGCCACTGTATGGCCCATTCATCATGGCTGTATATGGGTGCTTTTTGTTAGCGCACATTTTGGCGCACATTTATTTCAGGCGCAGGGACGCTACCGCCTGCTTTCTTGTGGCGTACTTGTTTGGCCGTGTGCGCGTCTTTCACTGTGCGCTGGTTTGCCCTATTCAATTCCATGAATACGGGTTGTAGGCGAGCGTGTGGGCGTTCCGCACACTTGCCTCCTGTACTTCCCCCGTGACGCCCATATTTTCACGCGTTGTTCCCCATTCCGAGTGTTACGCCCCGTGTTTCGCCTACTTTTGTGATGTGCGCCGCGCTATGTGCGATTTCGCAGTGGCCGTGGCACACGCTGTTGGATGACCTGTGCGCCGGCGTGCGCCGCCCACTTTTTCAGCACACATCCAATGTTTTTCTTGCGCACGGACTTCCATGAATCGATGTGCGCTGGCTGGTTTCCCTGCGATTTTCGCACTTGCACTGCGATTTTTGCACTTTTACTGCGAATCGCACGTTTTGGCACCTCTGCGCAGGAATTTTCGGCGCACATTTATTCCATGAATCGACACCTTAATGTCTGTCACATATACATTTGATTACGCAGATCACGCATTTCTTTTTGCAGTTAATTAAAACTCTTTTTTCAATTACAAAGCCATTAATCTCAATTTTCTTAATCTTGTCCTTAGTTCAATGACAAATTGTGCAATCTACACATTTAAAAAAATCAGTGACCCATTTTGTTGTTGAAATGACTGGCATTTCTCTGATGTTGTCACTAATGATGTGATCAGTTTTGCGTATGTTCCAATAATTTTAAGAGTTCCTTTGATTTTCTAACTATGGGTAGAGTATTGTTTTCTTAATCTAACTGTGTCTCACGTGTGTTCTCTAATCATATTGTTTCCATGAATTAAAACTTTTTTATCTATGTCCGATACTTTTTTTATTTCTTAGTTGATTATTTTGGTTGAATACTGACTTCTAGAAATCATTTCTTATTTATTTATTTATTTATTTATTTATGTGTTTGTTTGTTTATATATTTATTTTTTACATTTGTAGCAGCGCACCAAACCCTCAGGCAATAGCACGCTAATTATAGTAAGTGCAAAGTGACAGTCTTCAAAGTGCAGGAGCATGCAAGCAGGTTACAGCAGAAAGGTGAATCGTGGGTCTGGCAATGCACGCCTCATGGTACAGGGCTACATCAGGTATACAGTTATAAATAGACAAATTAGCTAGGTGCATAAACTGGTAAAGCCGCACATCATGGTATGGGGAGCTACATCAGGCATACAATCATACTGAGACAAATCAGGTGGGTGCATAAGCTGACAAAGCTGCACCTCATGGTTACGGAGGGCTACATCAGGTATACAGTTATACTGATATAAATCAGGTGGGTGCATATTCTGGCAAAGTCATGCCTCATGGTACGGAGGGCTACATTAGGTATACAGTTATACTGAGACAAATCAGGTGGGTGCATATGCTGGCAAAGTCATGCCTCATGGTATGGGGGTCTACATCAGGTATACAGTTATACTGAGACAAGTCAGGCGGGTGCATAAGCTTGGCAAAGCCACACTTCATGGTATGGGGGCTACATCAGGTATACAGTTATACTGAGACAAATCAGGTGGGTGCTTAATTTGGTAAAGTCGCAGCTCATGGTACAGGGGGCTACATCAGGCATACAATCATACTGAGACAAATCAGGTGGGTGCATAAGCTGGCAAGACGCGCCTCATAATATGGGGGGCATACAGATATGCAGAGAGACATTACATGGTTTTCGATCAAGTTAGATGCAAAGTCGACATTGGACTCCGGGTCAGATAAAGTGCCCTAACACATAATTAGGAATATAGTCTGCTCTAGACTGTGAGCCAGGTCATGTGGGTTGAAAATAGGTAAGACACATGACAAATCAGGTAGGCTGTTGATAGAATTGATACACAGATGCAGAATTAGAGAGTATAAAGATAGCAGTTCGGATTTGAGGGCATTTACAATTGTCAATTGATAGTAGGGGATAGAGTGAGGTAGGTGGGGGTTTGCAGAAGGCCACGCGGCAGTGATGCGGAGATCGGTAGAGCCTCACCACACAAGGTGGGGGCTACAACAGACGTATCAGATTGAGTCTGAGAGAGTCAGTAAAGTGTTGGTACAGATGAGGGCTGACCAGCAAAGATGTTGAGGAGAAGAAGACTGCATCCGGGACAAGGCACTCATGTGCATTTAATATATGCTATGAGTGCCATCAACTTGCAACTGTGTGGAGGAATGAAATATGGGAAAAATTAACATGGGTGAAAACACTTTGTAGAAGGGCCTCTGTCAGGCCTGTGCTGGCACAGACAGGCCTCAGCCTTACTCGACTACCTTCCCTGCCGGAATACACTGGCTTCTCCTGCTGGCTGATGGGAGGCCTGGGAGGTAGCCTGACGTCTGGCCAATCTGAGGAGTAGATGGAGGACACTCCTCCCGGCACCCAAAGCACCTCTGATGGGAGTTGATGGCAGGAGCCATCTTAGAAGAGCACCAGGCTCCAGATTGATAAATGGGAAAATTATCCCTGCAGCAAGGTTCTACCCCTTGACTTGTTTTGGAATGAAGGAAGAGAGGTAGCATGGATTAGCTGGTACACAGGCACAGACAGGACTCTGCCTTGCCCGACGGCCTTCACCTCTTGTTCACTGAATATGCTTTTAGCTCTTATTAGTTCTCCGATTGGAATATTCTTGGTGACATTCGGGTGATGACAGCTGGCTGCATGTAGAATTGAGTTTACATCTGTGACTTGCCTATGTTTTCTCATTGTGATTTTATTGTTTATATCATAATGACTATATCAAGATTGACTATTTCATTTTTGCTGAAATGGCATGTAAGTGTAATACCAAAATCATTACTATTTAAAAAATCCAAAAAGTTATGTAATGAGGATTCATCTCAGCAGCATATCTTAGCCATTGAATGATTCCCTCTCGGTATGTGTTGTCAAGTGTTTTGAGATGCTCCCATTTATAGTTTGCTATAAAGAGAATAGCCAGTGAGGGAGCATATTTTGCTCCCATGGCTACACCTTGTGATTGTTTGTAATCTTCTGCATTGAAAAAAATAAATGATTCTTCATTTTTTTTTTAAATGTTATTTTATTTATTTATTTATTTATTTTAACCTTTTTGGTTTTTACAAAAATGCGAAGTTTCAGGAGTGGTCTTTCATGATGTGCTGCGTGAATATAAAGAGAGCTATATTACGACACTACTTAGGAAGAGTGATCAGGTTTCGAGGGCTTGAGCGTGCTCATTGGGGTGGCCAATCCTGGGGCTCAAGTTTCCAATGTTCGTAGCAGACGGGGAGCCACTAGCATCTTTGTTGGCTTTCATCAGGGCCAACGACAGGAGTTTGGCTGCCGTTCTGGACCATCTTGCAGAGTCACCGGCTATCAGTCGGGCCCAGCAAGTTTCTTCGTCTAGTGCTAGTGGATCGCTGATAAGTGGTGTCATAAAAGTTTGTCTCTCACGTGTTAATGCTGGCCATTTCATGAGGAGGTGGCAAACCGTTTCCACTTGATCTTGCACACTGCACAGGCGACAGTCAGACTTCAGAGCTGGTGCTCTTGCTGCTTGAATTTCCCTAGTTTGCAGTAAGTTTAGTCGAGCACGCAGAAAGGTCTTCCTTAGGTTTTTTTCTGGAAATTTCTCGCAGTATTTTAGGGGCACGTTTAGCTTGTTGTGAGTTGTGGGAGGTGCTTTAAAGACTTGTACTGGTGGGTTAAATCGACAGTATTTATCAAATCTTGCTGTTGTAGTTTTGTTTTGACGTGTCCTGGGTTGGAAATGAGAATTTCTTCAGTGCATGCTACTTCCTCAAGGTTGGATTTGATTTTTTCAACCCAGATAGTTAGGGGTTTGCAAGACCCTTTTCGAATTTCAGAAACAATGAGTCTGAAAATGGGCAGGGTATTTGGAGTCAGAATTTTCCCGTATAGCTGAGTTGCACTCTGCGTCACCACAGAGGCTAAAGACTGTAGGCCCAGGTCGCGCCGAATTGCTGGTGTAGGGGCAGACTTGGGCAGGCCTAAGACTGATTTACAAAGCAAGCCTTCTAGCTGGGTCCAAAACTCGGTGTGTAGATTTAGGTTTGCCGCCATCCCGTAGGTTAGTGCAGGGACTACTTTTGCTTTGTAAAATTGGAGTGCAGCGACCCAGGAGAATTTTCCACATTTTTTATTGACTGCTCGTGTTTGCGAAGTTAAGTTTCTTGCCTTGGTCCAGAGGAAGTTTTGTAGTGATTTTTCTCTCAGTGTGTTGTCCAGCATTATTCCCAGGTACTTGTATTCCATGACTACTTCGAATTTTGCTTTGTCCAGGAACCAGGCGTTTCGTGAGTTTTTCTTGCCTACTGTTTTAGATATGGTTAGGATTTTTGTTTTGGCAGTATTGATTTGAAGGTTATTTTTTGCCATGTATGCGGCCAGATTGGCTATCTGTCTTTGAAGACCTACTGCTGTCTGATCCATAAGGACCAGGTCGTCAGCATACCACAGCCTTGATACTTCGTTAGAGCCCACTTTAGGGGGGAAACATCTGATTGTTTTTTCTGAGTCCTGAAAGTCCCCGATGAAATCTATGAACAGGGCAGGCGCCAGGGGGCATCCTTGCTTCACTCCACGGCCAGTAAGAATTTTGTCTGATAGATGTAGAAGTGTGCAGGGCCTTTATTGGTTCCAGCAGGCGGTTTGGGCAATTCCATGATGTTCATTTGGCCCATAACTTCGATCTGTCAACGAGGTCGAAGGCTTGAGAGAGGCCTATCATAGCCATGAAGACTTTCGGCGGCCCGCTCTTTACCTTTGCCTTAATGATGTTAAGAATTAGCAGATTGATTGACGTGCCTGCGCCCTTTAAGAATCCCGTCTGGAAGGTATCTGATGCTGGCGAGTTTCTTGCCCAATCTTTGAAGTGGGACAACAGGAGAGAGGCAAAGATTTTGCCAATAATGTCCAAAAGGACTATTGGTCTATAGTTTGCTGGTAAGTTTGAGTCCCCCTTTTTAAAAATCGGAACAAGGACTGCTTCGGTCCAAGTGCTCGGGATTTTTGGCATATGGTAAAGAGATCGCTAATGGCCTTGGACCAAGTGTCCGGATATTCTTTAATGTCTAAATTAGTCTGTCCGTCCGGTCCTGGGGCCCTGGACACTTTCAAGTTATTAATAGCTCTGGAGATTTCTTGGCGGTCTGAGAGATCAATCCACGTATCCGTTGGGTACGATGTTGGCAGTGTCACTGGAGTTGGTGGCGGCCTGTATAATTCTGAGAAGTGGATAATCCATTTTTGTTCAGACACCGAGTTGGAAATTGGAGGGGATTTCAGGCCATTCGCGCTCTTTACAAGTGACCAGAAGTCTCTGGAGTTTCTTGATAGCCAAGTGCTTTGCATTGCTTCTGCATCCTTCTGGTATAGAGTGGCGCGATAGTGTTTCAGCCATGCTTTGTATTGTTTCTGTCCTGTTACTGGGCCTTCTCTCAGCAGGAGGGAGACCTTCTTGTTGAGAGTGTTGGGATTCTCCTAGAAGTCTGCTGGGATGGCCTTGAATGTGAGGGCGAGTCCAAACATAGTAATCTGCAGGGTGTGTTTTTCTGGGTCCTGAACTGGCCCTGTTCCCTTTATGCGCCATGATGTTAGTGTCATCAGACAATGAAATGTTGTTTATTGACTCGTTTGCTGACCCTGTCGGTATGCAGGGGGTGTTCTCCTCACTTTGTGGCCCCTCCGTGATCCCTGACTTGTTTATGCTGTGCAAGGCTTGAACTTTAACTTCTCTTTGGTCCATGGGCGGTAGCAGCTTTGGTACAGAAGGCTGGCATAGGGGAGAATCTTGGGCTGAGGAGATTGACTTTGGAGCTTTCGTTCTTGGCGAAGATTCTCTAATCGCTTCCAAGATTTCGGTGTCTGAGAGTTCGGGGTCCTGATCAAGTTTTCTTTTATGCTGCTTAATGAAGTATTCTTTCAAGGACGAGGTAAGCAGCGGGACCGTCAGCCCTTTGAAGCCTCTCTGAGTTTTAGGCTGCATTTTACGGGGTTTTTTGTCCAGACTTTCCTGGGCTTGGTTTTGCTTTTGACACTCTCCTTTGGTGACAAGGTTTGATACGCCTGAGGTCGAATTTGATAATGGCGGCACCAGTACATCCCTGGAAGTAGCGGGAGGGCTGGTTCCCAAGTTAGACTTTGGTGGTTGTGCTGTGTCACCCTTAAGGGAGGGCAAGGCTGCGTCTTCCACGGAACTTGATGTTAGTTTTGTATGCGGGTCGGCATGGTCGGCTGATTGTGCAGCGGGGGGCTGTTTTTCCCTTGGTGACACTTCAAAGACTGAGTCGTCGGGAGAACATCTAATTAGAGGTGAGGTCTCGCCGCCAGAGTCCGTGGTCCAGGACTCGTTCCTGGTATTCTTACGGGGTGTGGCTTCAAGTTTGGCGTACTTTGAGCGCTTAGGTGGATTCTGGAGTGTGGATCTGTCGCAATGGATTTGAGCTGAATGGTCTAATTCTTTGGAGGCTTGATCCGTTTGAGGCGTCTTTGACTCGTCAACGCGAGTGTCACGCTTTGTTGCGTGGAAGCGCACTCCTGGAGAGAAGAGATGCTTTGGCGTGCCCCCATCAAGAATGGCCGTCAAAGGTAAAGCACCCAGTCCTTGAGACACCCGCCGAGACTGCCCTTCGGCAGATTCTGGCTGGGTGTCGCTCGCATTGGCGGTGAAACGGCCGAACACAGTACCCGTTTGGTAGTTGGACGGCCTCTGGGCTTCTGTTGCAAGCAAACTCGTCGAGTGGGTTGATTGCAATTCCGTTTCCATTTCCAGGTCATCTGCTCGGCCACAAGAGGAAGAGGTAGCCATTCCGTCGGTCTCGGTTTCGTGAAACAGCCTTTCGTGTTGAGTCGTGCTTTCGAGGGGAGGTCTCGAGGGAGATGAAGTCAGGTGGGACTGGGAGGGGAGCGGGGTCAAAGTGTTAATGCCCGGTGCTGACTGCGGGGGAGGGGGAGCAGGGGCTTTACTTGCTTTTCACCTGGGTGCCTCCTTCAGATCTTGCAGGTCTTGTTGTTCTCCCACGTCTTGAGGTAATTTGCTACTTCGGAGCCGGCGGCTGATGTCATCTTCCATAGGGGAAACAGGCGGCATGTTCGATCGATGTCGAGATTCCTGGTGGGCAGTGTGTCTGGAGGCGAAGTTCAGTGGCCAGTCCCCAGTCCCCAGACACCGGACACCAGACACACTGCTTCGCACACCGCGCCGCACTCCGCGCCTGCACGGTGTATATGTAGGCAGTCTTGAAGAATAAGGAAATAGAAAGCGGACTGCTTTCAGATCTCAGTTCTCTGTTCTCTGTTTGGACGCTCTTACGGCATCATGATGTGCTCCTCCAGTTAACCCTTTCAACCTCCGTGTCTCCACACCCTCCTTGGATATAACATTGGCTCCAACGTAGTGCCGTAGAGGTTTACACAATGCCCGTTCCCGGCTGGGTTGTAGTGCACTGCACCGATGATCGGCTGTGTAGTGATTCTTCATTATAAATTCTAACATAATTTGATCGGTATCCAAAAAAAATACATTTTTTTCACCTAGAAATGAAGAAACCAATTTCAAAGCTAAATTGTGCCTTATTGCTATATAGAGTACAAATATAGTGCATATAATGCATACACATCAAGAGTGACTAAAAAAGTATTCTTTCCAGATTGTAAAAATGTATGTTGAATTCCAATTTGACTACAAAGGTTTGTAAAAAGTAACGAATACACTCAGACACTGTTCAGTGAAACTCTCATTTGCTGCTCATAATTGGTTTTGCTGATGACAAGGCTTCAAAATATTTATCCCCGTTTGGAAGAAAATACATTGTAGCTATTTCAGGAAGAATTACTTTTAAAAAGGACATTATATGTTCATTTGGTATACCTTCTTCAAACCATTTATCAATGAGCATATGGAAATGCTCTTCAGCACTATTTTTAGAGGCCGATTCATGGAATTAATGTGCACTGAAATTGTCAGCGCAAGCGTGCGAAAGCGTGCGAAAGCGTGCAAATCGCAGTGCAAGTGCAAAAATCGCAGTGAAACCCGCGCACAGCGATTCATGGAAGTCCGTGCGCGTGTAAATCCCTGGATGTGCGCTAAAATACTGCGTGGTGCATGCTGGCGCACACGTCTCCAAACAGCGTGCGCTAAGTGCACAGCGAAAGCACACATAGCACAGTGCACACAACAAAAGTAGGCGGAACAGGGGGCATAACACGTGGAATGTGGAACAACGCGTGAAAATGTGGGCGTCACGGGGGAAGTACAGGAGGCAAATGCGCAGAACGCCCACACGCGTGTCTACGGCACGTATTCATGGAATCGAACGGGGCTAATGCGTGCGCCAAAAAAGACGTGCTAATCTGGAAACACATACGCCAGCAGGAAGCAGGCGTAAGTGGACCCGCGCAGCATAAAAGTTTGCGCAAACAACAAACAAGCTCAGACGCCAAGATGAATATACCGTTCATAGCAGCAGTGGTCGTGGGATACCACAGGAGGAGGAGGAGGAGGAGGATAGTCAGGCCCAGAATTTTTACACCCAGAACCAGCCTTTTTGGGATGCCTGATGACCAGGTGTATGGGAGGTACAGGTTTCCACCTCACATAATACTCGACCTGGTGAGTGAGTGGGAGGATGACCTCACATCACCCACCTTGTGCTCCCAAGCACTCAGCCCCCTGGAGAAGGTCCTCAATGTACTGCACTTCTTGGCCACTGGATCATTTCAGCAGATAAGTGCTATAGTGGGGGGGGGTGTCACAGGCCACACTGTCACGCTGCCTACACCAGGTGTTCGCCATCATGACTGCACGCCCATCAGACTGCAGGCACATATACCTCCCCAGAACACCTGCAGAAAGGCAGGCTGCTGTCCAGGATTCCTATGGGGTGGCACAATTCCCCAAAGTGCTAGGTGCCATTGATTGCACCCATGTGGCTCTACGTCCCCCCAGGGCATCTTAGCACATCTATAGAAACCGCAAGCACTGGCATTCCATCAATGTGCAGGTAGTATGTGATGCCAAGGGAATCATCACCTCAGTGTATGCCAACTATCCAGGGTCCACCCACGACAGTTTCATTTACAGAATGTCAACCCTAAACCGGGACCTAGAAGCTGGGCGGCATGGCGATACATGGCTGCTTGGTGAGTATAAATGGCACTGCACATGCATGCATGTCAGATACTGAGTAATGTCACAACCCCACTAATGATACCCATCACCACCTCCCCAGGGGACAGTGCCTACCCTCTGAGCACCCACATGATGATGCCAATTCGGAACCCCACCACGCCACCTGAGGTAAGATACAACACAGCCCATATTGCAACCTGGGGCATAGTGGAGCGCACATCCAGAGTGCTCAAGTCACACTTTTGCTCCCTTGACCGCTCTGGTGGGCAGCTGTTATATGCTCCCCCAGTAGTGTGCAGGATCATAGTGACAGCATGTGTCCTGCACAACGTTGCAACATGTCGGGGCCTGCCGGTGGACATGGTGGTGCCCCCACATCCCCAACCACATGCACGCCCGCTGTGCATGGGAGGGGAAGGGGACATGGTGAGGCAGCCCGTACACAGCTGGTGGCTAATTACTTCACATAAAATCACACCCTGTGGAGTGCACACAGCCCTGGCACATACCAGCTGACAATCAATGATGATGACATAAGGGACACTCAACTGTCACAACCATACCATCCTGAGATTGGCCACCTGGAAGTGTTACATTGCGTGCATCCCTACCTACCCAAACACCACCAATGCTGTGTCATCAAAACACATACATCTATGCTGCTACATTCATTACCCCCTTGCTAAATACAACATGAGAACAGTGCCATGTCACCCAACCCCTCCCCAGCTCCACCACCAAACACACCATGGCATGTCATGCAATGTGAAAGCAAAAAAAGCAATGCACAAGACCTGACACAAGTGTCACAAAGTACACTGTCCCCAATGGAAAGTGCCCACACACAATATGCTCCCAGTAATGTATAACTAATATCACACATTACCAAATACTTACCACCAACACAATGCTGCAACACACCATGGAAAAATGCAAAAACATGACAGTACTAAGTTCAAGTAGTGGTAGTCTTACAACCTGAATACGCCAGCACCTCGACCCCTTACAACTGAAGAGTGTTGCTGCCACGCAAATGTCTCAGTGTACTGCATACAACATGAACTGCATCTGTAAAGTAGATGGCCTTGTGAAGACATGAGGAAGGAACCTGCAGATTAGGAGGAAGACATGGATGCACAAGCACATATCAATACACCATGCAGTGTACACTACAACAACAATATCCACTAGGGATGTCTACACAGTATTGACTACAGACTGCCCACACAGCTCATGGGAGCCCAACATCACTGTGTAATTCACTGTCACTTGGTCACACCCTTTGCAAGCCCATGGAAACGGGAAGCAGGAGGGATGTGTGTCTCACAAACGCAAGCATCTAACCCAAATTCAGGACAAGCCTGCATGTGCCCAGCCGGAATACAGTGGATACCCACGGGAGCCACACAAGGCAACACACTGTAAAAAAAAAAAAAAAAATCAAAAATCAAAAATGGCCATGTGGGTGCCAGGAGGGATGGGGAGGCCACCCAGGAGGTTCGAGGACAGGGTGCACATCAACACCCACCTGCGTGGATGTTGCGAAAGAAAAAATACCTCCTTGGGCTCATGGCCTGCACGGCTATGCCATTGTGGGAGAACTGCTGTCGCTCTGCTCATCCTCTGCTGCTGCATCAGGAGGCGTTGGTACTATGGGAGGCAGCCCACGCAAAGCCCTGGTATCGTCCTCCATGGCAGCAAGCATGCAGGTCTGGAAGGTCTGATTCTGGAGGATTAAAGTGCGGAGATCCCCATGCAGCACATCACAGGTTGCCTGCATTTCTGCACGCATGGCCTCGCGTGATGCCCAGATCTCCTCACAAGTTGCATGCAGCTCAGCTGAGAGCGAACGTGTGAGCTGCTCCAGCTGCTGTTCTGACCTTAAATTGCTGGAAGCCTCAAGTGCAACCAGAGTCTGCCTGAGGTTATGCAGTTGTCAGGGACTCAGGTAGGCAGAGACAAGGACAGGCTAGGCGCAGGGGTGTTGTGGGTACTGTTGTGGGCACTGGTGGGGAGAGACAAACAAAGATGCAACCATACAAAAGGCTGCTTTGCCCCATGTGCAGGAGAAAGAGACTAAAGACTGCGTTTCCCAGCAGCCTGCGCCAAAGGACTACAATCCCCAGCATGCCCAGGGACGTTTTGGGCCAATCAGGGACCAGGAAGGGCGCGGCCGCCCCATCGCGCATGCGCAGAGCCCCGAGCACGGGGCTTGCGCTTGAGACTCCATGCCGACAAGACGTTTGGACCGGAGCTCCAGCAAAACTACACGCGAGGGGCCCAGCCCCACCCGAGCAGCAGCCCGGCCCCTCGCCCACACGAGATAAGTATTCCTTCTTGCTAAGGGCCCAAGGGGATCGAGGGGGAGGTGCAGGGGGCGTCAGCTTGCCACCCCAGAGCCCCAGCACCGCTACGAAATGCGAAGTGGCTTAACTTCGGCGCTCGATCCGCCGGCGGCATTCTTTTGGGACAAATTAACCTGTGCACGGGTGATTTGTCATTTGGAGTGTTTCCGCCTCTTGGAGACCATAGCAGACCCGTGAGGCGAAAACACAGCACCGGAGATCCTACCACAGTTTAAAAGCACATATTGTTCACGAGGGTCTGCAGGAAGACCGTTTGTGCATTTTATCACATTTGCAGGGGTCTGCAGGGGCATTTCAGAGTGTGTCAGTGTGAGTGAGGCTGCATGAGGTGAATGCAGACTATGACAGAGGGCATGTTTTAATGCTTGTTAATTTCTTTTAGCTTGGACCTTTTGAAAACAACCCTCCAGACGTGCCAAGGACGTGACTGCTCTTCATGGACAAGACACAGAAGACCAGAGCTAAATTGCATGCTAACTCCTGTACTGATCTGATGACTTAGGGTTAGGCAGTGTAAGAATGTTCTTATGTGCAAATTGGTGCTTATGTACAAGTAGTTAGAAGGGCTGAGGACACCAGAACAAAAGTGCGCAGCAACCAATCTTTCCCTGCAAAGTACCCCATTCCCACCCATAACCTCTACCTCACCCTCAATCCGGTTTACCTAATTTCCCCCTTCCTATCCAACCATCGAGACCCTAACCCTCCTTCCCTGCTCTGGTCCAGGAAACCCGTGTAAGCTCTGACTTGCGGGCTCCACGACCAAAGTGGGGGTGGTTGGTACTGCGTCGCTCCTGCGCCTTGGATTCTGGACTTCGTGACAGAAGCGCAAGCCCACGTAGTATTCAGGCGCCCGAGTGGCGTGGCCAGCCCCCATTGAAACCATGGAAGAAATAGCCAAAGCCCTGCAAGACTTACAAGGTGAACTGGCAGCGTCTAGACAGGACTATGCCACACTGTCCGCACAGGTGCGCAGTTTAGCAGCTCAGACAGCGCCCTTATCTGGCCAACCACCTACTCCGGTGCAGGTACACGTGAGCCCGGAGGCAATAGTTCCATTGGCACCCCCTGAGCGCTACGCTGGAGACCCACAAAAGTTTACCACTTTTATTACTCAGTGTCGTCTCCATTTTCTGACTAAGACTGCAGCCTTTCGGTCCGTTCAGTCCCGAACGGCGTTTGTAATATCGTATCTCACGGGGGACGCTGCGGCATGGGCAAATCCGTTAGTCCAAAAGGACCATGCCATTCTTTATGACTGGGATGACTTCCTGGCGGAGTTTGAGAAAATATTTAACCGGCGAGCTGCCACCCTTTGCAAGGATCGGGAACTGTTAAGCCTCAAGCAGGGGTCTAAGGAACTAGTGACATACGTCACTCATTTCAATCGGCTGGTAGCCGAAGCCGACTGGCCCCGTGATAAACGGATGTCCCTCTTTTATCAAGGTTTGAGGGATGACATCAAAGACCTTATTGCCCAGGTTGATCCACAGCCAAGGGAATGCTCAGAGATGATTGATCTGGCCTTACGGCTTGACCATCGAATGGCAGAAAGGCGGGGCGATAGACGAAAGGGAGATTCACGACCTGTGCCTCGGTTGGATCTGTATAGGGGATCCCGGGGGGTGGCGGCCAGATCTGAGGGGGAAGAACCAATGCAGATAGGTTCTGTTCGAGGTCCCCTCACTAAAGAGGAAAAGGAAGAAAGGAGGAAGGACGGCCTCTGTATGTACTGTGGCAAGGCTGGACACTTTGTTCGTGAATGCCCAAGCAAGCCCAAGACCCAGGGAAACGCTTCGGCTCGTCGGTAGTGGGGGTCACCCGATCGAGCCTGTTGAGTAGCAGGGCCCCAATGGCAGGCATTTCGAACTATGCTACGCATGTCACCTTGACGGGTTGTTTGGAGTTCCAAACACAGAAGAAACAGGTCACTATGTTTGTGGACTCGGGAGCGACAGGTAATTTTATTGATGTCCAGTACGTGGTTACCTTAGGTATCCCAGTACAACAAAAGGCAGACCCGGAACCTGTACGTGCTGTAGACGGCACTCCTCTCAGCTCAGGGCCCATAACACATAACACCTGTTTGGTGACTTTACAATGCGGAGCTTGGCATAGGGAAAGCATTGCCTTTGATATCATTGCCGCCCCGCAATTTGGGCTGATTTTGGGATTACCATGGCTAAAAAAGCATAACCCCCAAATTCATTGGACCACAGGTTCAATCAGTCTGGACTCACCGCATTGTCTTGAACATTGCCGGCAAGAAAGTACACCTTCAGTGTGTGCTCTCAACGTCTCGGTTAAGCAGGAAATGCGTCCCGAAAGTATACCCCAAGAATACGCAGATTTCATGGACGTGTTTAACAAACAAGCTGCAGAGTCATTACCCCCACATCGGCCATTTGACTGCAGAATTGATCTGGAGCCTGGGGCTACTCTACCGTGTAGTCGTATATATGCCCTAACGGAGGCAGAAAACAATCACCTCCAAGAGTACATAGCTGCGAATTTAAAGAATGGATTTATTCGCCACTCTAATTCGCCAGTGTCCTCCCCTTTGTTCTTCGTACCGAAGAAGTCTGGAGAGCTCCGGACTTGCATAGATTACCGCAGAGTGAACCAGATAACCATCAAGAACCGTTATCCGCTTCCTCTCATCCCAGTTCTTTTGGATCAAGTTAGGGACGCGACAATCTACACCAAGTTGGACCTTCGAGGCGCTTACCAGCTTGTGCGGGTGCGCGAGGGAGACGAATGGAAAACCGCCTTCCGGACCAAGTTCGGATTGTACGAATATCAGGTTATGCCATTCGGTCTCTGTAACGCCCCCGCTGCCTTCCAACATTTCCTGGATGAGGTCCTTAGAGAATATTTAGACGTATGTGCGGTAGTGTACATAGATGACATCCTAATATATTCTCAAAATCTCCAGGAACATGTCCGACATGTACGCGCAGTTTTGCAAAAGCTGCGAGAATACCGCCTTTATGCAAAACTGGAGAAGTGCGAATTCCATTGTACCACCGTGGAATTTCTAGGCTACTTCCTGACCCCAACCGGCGTACAAATGGACAAGAAAAAGGTGCAGGCAATCTTGGATTGGGCTCCCCCTACCAGTGTGAAAGAGATTCAGTCATTCCTGGGGTTTGCGAACTTCTACAGACGCTTCGTAAAGAACTTTTCTGCATTGGTCACTCCAATCACGAAGCTTCTCCGTAAAGGCTGCCCTTTTGTGTGGGACACATCGGCCGACCAGGGGTTTCAACAGCTCAAAAAGGCCTTCACCGACGCCCCGGTACTGAAACACCCGGATTTGTCCAGACCATTTGTAGTGGAAACGGACGCCTCTAGCTACGCTCTAGGTGCTATCCTGTCCCAGCGGGACCCTCAGACAGGCCTGCTACATCCCGTGGCCTACTTCTCAAGGAAACTACTCCCAGCTGAACAGAACTATATCATTGCCGATCGGGAATTGTTGGCAATTAAGGCAGCTCTTGGTGAGTGGCGACACTACCTGATGGGGGCACGTCATACCACCACGATCATAACGGACCATCGTAACCTCCAGTTTATAAGAACCGCCAAGACGTTGAGCCCGCGCCAGTTGCGATGGGCTCAATACTTTGCCGAGTTTGATTTCATCATAACATATAGACCCGGAGCCAACAATCGAAAGGCAGACATATTGTCACGCTATCCCGAGTCAGCAGAGCGAGAGGCAGGCATTACACCACAACCTATTATTTCCCCAACACGTATCGTTGGAGCTACTTCTGATTTCTTTGAGGCCGTATTAAAAGACCTCACTATGCAGGACATCCATCAGTGGTGCAAACAAGATCCTCAGAATACATTCGTTGAGGGACTCCCCTACCATGGGTCAGCCTTGTACTTGCCCACCAAGCAACTACGGGAAAAGGCCTTATCATGGTGCCACGATTCGTCATTGGCGGGACACCCGGGAAAGTCAAAAACTCAGGAGTTGGTGGCTAGACATTTCTGGTGGCCCAAGTGGCGGCACGACGTTCTGCAGTATGTGTCTAAATGCGAGGTGTGTGCTCGAAATAAAGCTAGTCACCAAAAACCCGCTGGGCTCCTTCATCCTCTACCGACTCCTTCGATACCATGGCATACGATCACCATGGACCTTATTGTGGATCTTCCCGAGGTTCAGGAATACACTTCTGTATTGGTAATAGTGGATACCTTTTCGAAAATGGCCCACTTCATCCCATGTAAGGGAGTCCCGACTGCTGGTGCAATTGCCGAATTAGTTCTGCAAAACATAGCCCGCCTCCATGGCCTTCCCTATTGTGTGATCACAGATAGGGGTCCACAGTTCACCTCTCGCTTCTGGCGTGAGTTTTGCAAGATTCTAGGAATGGAAGTCCGCTTGTCGTCCGGATACCATCCCGAGACAGATGGCCAGACAGAACGCGTGAATCAATGCCTGGAGCAGTATTTACGGTGTTTTGCCACAAGTAGGGAGACAACCTGGGTCCAGCATACTTGGTTGGCAGAATTGGCATATAATAACGCCACACATGCATCCACCAAAAAGACTCCGTTCTACTGCCTTTATGGGCGACACCCACGGATTCTCCCAGTGGCCATTCCAGCTTCAGGATTTGAATTGCCTACGTTGGCTGGACAACGGTTGGGCATAGAGCAGGTTTGGAAGGAGGTGCAGGAGAATCTCACAAAGGCCAAGGACGCATATAAGCGCTATGCAGATAAGCGTCGTCGAACCAGTCCACTTTACAGTGTGGGAGATAGAGTGTGGTTATCCACCCGCAACCTTCGCATGGAAGGGCCCAGGAAATTACAACCCCGATATTTGGGTCCATTCCCAATAGTTAAAATTGTGAACCCTCTTGCAGTAAAATTGACCTTACCTCCCCAAATGAAGGTACATCCCACTTTCCACACTTCCCTCCTGAAACCCGCTCCACATGGGACAATTGCCAGAAAACCACCTCCCGTTATGGTGCAAGGGGAACCTGAGTACGAGGTTCGAGCAATATTGAACTCTAAACAAGATAAAAAGGGCCAAGTGTTTTACCTCATTGACTGGGTGGGGTATGGCCCTGAGGAACGCACTTGGGAACCCTCCCAGCATGTACATGCCCCCAGGTTGCTGCGTGCTTTTCACAGGAATTATCCTAGTAAACCCGGAACAACTGCCTTCTGTGGGAGGGGGAGTACTGTCAGGGACTCAGGTAGGCAGAGACAAGGACAGGCTAGGCGCAGGGGTGTTGTGGGTACTGTTGTGGGCACTGGTGGGGAGAGACAAACAAAGATGCAACCATACAAAAGGCTGCTTTGCCCCATGTGCAGGAGAAAGAGACTAAAGACTGCGTTTCCCAGCAGCCTGCGCCAAAGGACTACAATCCCCAGCATGCCCAGGGACGTTTTGGGCCAATCAGGGACCAGGAAGGGCGCGGCCGCCCCATCGCGCATGAGGAGAGCCCCGAGCACGGGGCTTGCGCTTGAGACTCCATGCCGACAAGACGTTTGGACCGGAGCTCCAGCAAAACTACACGCGAGGGGCCCAGCCCCACCCGAGCAGCAGCCCGGCCCCTCGCCCACACGAGATAAGTATTCCTTCTTGCTAAGGGCCCAAGGGGATCGAGGGGGAGGTGCAGGGGGCGTCAGCTTGCCACCCCAGAGCCCCAGCACCGCTACGAAATGCGAAGTGGCTTAACCTCGGCGCTCGATCCGCCGGCGGCATTCTTTTGGGACAAATTAACCTGTGCACGGGTGATTTGTCATTTGGAGTGTTTCCGCCTCTTGGAGACCATAGCAGACCCGTGAGGCGAAAACACAGCACCGGAGATCCTACCACAGTTTAAAAGCACATATTGTTCACAAGGGTCTGCAGGAAGACCGTTTGTGCATTTTATCACATTTGCAGGGGCATTTCAGAGTGTGCCAGTGTGAGTGAGGCTGCATGAGGTGAATGCAGACTATGACAGAGGGCATGTTTTAATGCTTGTTAATTTCTTTTAGCTTGGACCTTTTGAAAACAACCCTCCAGACGTGCCAAGGACGTGACTGCTCTTCATGGACAAGACACAGAAGACCAGAGTTAAGTTGCATGCTAACTCCTGTACTGATCTGATGACTTAGGGTTAGGCAGTGTAAGAATGTTCTTATGTGCAAATTGGTGCTTATGTACAAGTAGTTAGAAGGGCTGAGGACACCAGAACAAAAGTGCGCAGCAACCAATCTTTCCCTGCAAAGTACCCCATTCCCACCCATAACCTCTACCTCACCCTCAATCCGGTTTACCTAATTTCCCCCTACCTATCCAACCATCAAGACCCTAACCCTCCTTCCCTGCTCTGGTCCAGGAAACCCGTGTAAGCTCTGACTTGCGGGCTCCACGATCAAAGTGGGGGTGGTTGGTACTGCGTCGCTCCTGCGCCTTGGATTCTGGACTTCGTGACAGCAGTTCTACACTCAGGGCTTCCCTGTGGCCCTGGGACTCTATCAATATGGATTTGCGCAGAGTCTCCAGTGCCGCCCGTCTGTCCCTGTTAGATGCCAACATGTCTTCCCTGTGTGATTGGCAAATGGAGTCTGTTGCCTGCTGTTGTTGCTCCATCTGCCTTTAAGGGGGGATAATGGAAGTGGCCACCCTCTCCCATGCCTGAGCCATCATTTCTACTGATGCTGCCTGTTGGGTTGCCATACCGTACATGGAGATTTCCCATACAGTATTGCCTGGTGGGGCACGTCCACCGCGTCGACGGGCACCACAGCTGTTTGGGGCAAGGCAATCTGCACCTTGCTGTGCTGGCACTGCCTGAGGCTGCAGGACGGCATTCCCCCTCTGATCTGCTGGCCCAGTAGCAGGATCAGATGCTGTGGAGTGTGACCCTGCATCCGTAACCGCCAAAGACGGACCTACCAACACTAACATCCCCATAGAGGGTTCTACCCCTGGTCCAGGTGGGTTGGACAGAACAGAATTCCTGCCAGAAACACTTACCTGCGACGTCACATAAGTCTCATCATCCGACTCAGCACCTGAATAGAGGTATGGGGAGGTGCACCCAGAGGCACCCCTGGCAGTATGGTCTGCAGTAACATTGGGTTTTCACCCACCACCACACCACGTCCTCCACTGGTGCCCGCTCGTGCCTGAGATTCCTCCTGGGTCTGCACCATCTCCTCAACCTCAACAGCACCAAGTGCGTCATCACCTGCAAAAACATGAAAGACAACAAATGGAAACAGGCATGAGCACCATAGCACACACATAGGCCGTGACAAGCCAGAGATCCAGTACATGATTTACACATGTCCCACATGACTATAACCCTGCCATGCATGCATTGTCAAAGAGTTGGAAGTGGGGTCAAAAAGGCAGACACTGGGGAGAGCAAGATGGAAATGCAACACATTTGCAGCAGGTTGGGTAGCACTGGCATCACACATCAGGCTGTGAGTGGCATGTCAAATACACATACATGACACATGCCACCGCACAGATGTCATGTAGCATAGCCATGGTAAATTACAAAACTACAGCAATATGTCAGTGAATGAGTACTGTCACACATCCATGTCACATCGACATGATGCAAAGATTGATGCTGAATAGTGTTGCAAAATATGCATGTGCCACACACTGAAACACAGTCATTGTGGGCTGATCAATGGTTGGTCACTTTAACATTACAGGAAACATCTGTCATCTTCCACATGCAAACAGGCCCTAATAAAACATTTCTGCAGCCCAATACTCCATCGGTCTGAATGGTGTAATCATTAACATAATCAGGTAAAAATATTGGCCCAGTGTGGGCTGTAAACAATGACCGAAGCATATCACATATGTCGCAATAGGGAAGAATAATGCATAGCAAAAATGGGAGAGTGGAAACAATCAGCCTGAATGAACACTTACAAAATCTGAACAATGTAGTTACAAGATGACAGTTCAAGGTAAAGTGCACTATTGTGGGCCTAATTGGCAACTGTGGGCAGAAGGGATACAGTCATACCCAAATCCAAGGCATGTGAATGTATGGGAGGAAGCAAATGGGTGACCCATAACACTCAGGAGTACACACCCTCACCTGGCACTCAATCAGAACCCGTCACCCAAACAACATACACATGGATTACACACACACGCATGGGCACTCAACGGACAATGCGTCGTAATCAGGTAGTTCTCCCACGCCTTGGATCTGTTCCTCTGTGACGAAGGTCCCAGCAACAGACTCATGTTCAGTGAGTTTGTTGTCCTCTTGTGGAGACCCACCACCAGTCACCAGAGTAGCGGCATGATTTGAGGCCAGCTTGTTCTTTGCTCTGCGTTTCAGGTCATTCCACCACTTGTAGCAATCATCAGCTGTGCGCCTCACAAATCCAAGGGCACTTATGCGGTCCGTGATGGTCTGCCAGTGTGCCCTACGTTGACCAGGTGTGGTCTTGCACCCTGCAGTCACCAACATTTCGCGGCTATGTGCCGACACATATCTCACAAGTGCATCAAGTTCAGGGTCATTAAAGCTAGGCTTCCTTGACGTGCCGGACTGTGTAGCCGTGTCTGGGGTTTCAGCCTGTAGTGCCAGAGCACCCTTCTTCCTCTTCTTCAAAGGTGGAGCTGAGCCTGAGTGGCTTGCGCCGCTCTGGTCAGTAGGGGCAGAAGCGCAGGTGGACTGGGTACTGGGAGTGTGCGAAGGCACAATGACCATAGGTCTTGGTGCAGGCATTGGCTGAAGTGTGATGTTGGCAGGGGCAACGTCAGTTTGATGGACCAGGAGTGACACTGTCCCGGCTGGGAGACTCAGAGCTGGGGTGGATAGAGCTGCAGCTGCCCCTGCAGCCTCCCCACCCTGCCACTTGGGGCAGCAGATGACATCGCTGCCCCAGATCCACGTGGCCTGGTGACAGCAACTTACACCGACACACGTGGCTTAGACTTGCTGACCTGGAAGTCAGCCCGGGAGTTATCCTATGCTGGCTCAGGTGACACAATGGGCTGGTCCAAAAAGGGCTGAGGTGGGATGGTGTCAGCCACGTTTCCCTCAACCAGGGGGGGCATGGGTGTCCCTGATTGGTCCTCCACACATGGGGGTCTAGGGGCACCCTGCAAATCCTGGCCACATACCCTACCGCGCCCATCACGCCCACCTTTTGGAGGTCAGCCACCTTTGCCTCCCTTACCGCTAGGTCACCTCCCAACCATGGCACTGATGTTGTTGTGCGTATGGGAGTTGCAGTAAACAATTGTCCTGGGCAATTGGGGGTGAAAGGGGTAGGGTACTAGATGGAATTCATACCCTAGTGCTCTAGCAAGGCTGTCTGTGACCTGCTGTGGCATCCAGTAACACAAAAACAAGCATACGTGTGTTACACGCAGCCTACAATGACCTCTGAAGGGGTACGCGACACACGGGGCAAGCACAGTTGGTAAATGCGTGCGCGACTCACCATCTGCCTGGAAAAAGAATGTGAAAAAAATGCGCATGTGTGCGTAGACAACACCCCCGCCAAAAGAAGAACTGTAAGCTGTCTGAGGAGTCAGGACAAAAGAAGAAGTAAACGCTGTTTGAGGAAACAGGCCCAAAAAAAATAAAGAATGCTGTCAGAGGTAACAGGGAATACGAACTTGAAACGCTGTGAAGTAATCGCGTGCGAACCGACAAGAAGTACACAATTCACCCACTCGCTCTCCACGAAAAGCACATACAAGGGAATGGGGTCCTACACGTACATTTTAAAGTGGCCCACACGTACAGCGTCACTTACGCGTGTACGGGCTAAGGCCCTTTCCTCCAATTACACAAGCTGACACTCGGACGTGCAGTTTTTGGACGTGTATGATGAACATGCACCCATGTTGATGGAAACGCCCGCGCGTGTCACGTCACTTACGCGCATAGGCCCTTTCCTCAGATTACATGCATCCACACGCAGACGTGCAGTTTTTTCACGTGTGCTGAACCACTATGCCCAGTCACGAGGGAAACGCCCGCGCGATTCACGTCACAGAAGCGCTTACGCGCTAAGGGCCTTTGGTCCAATGAAACCACGTACGAGTGCTGATGCGCTTACGCACAAAGGGCCTTTCCTCGAATTACACGCTGACGTGCAAGATTTTCACATGCCAAATCACTCCGTATCAAGCTGGCCACACAACAAAACACGGAAGACCACGCTCCTGCCCAGAAGGCCAAATGACTACCCCCCAGACCCCTGAGCACGCTCCCACCTGCCATCTGCTGCTGCCTGCCTGCCGCCCACGTGCCCTGCTATTTGGTGCCTGCATGTCAGCCAGGGTTCCAGTTGCTGTGTCCACCCCTGCTGGAACAGAAGACTCCCGACTGGGATACCATCGCTCCACAGTCCAGCCCCAGGACCCAGTTGCCCACCCACTCCTGCCTCGGGGGTCGCCATGTCGGGGCAAACATCATATGAGACCACTGGCGACCCCCAGCCAGAGAGGCAGAGGGACACCAGCTTCAGTGTGAAGGAAGTTGGTGTCCTGGTGGAGCATGTCCTGGGGCATTTTGATGCCCTCTTCGGAACATCACGTACCAACAAGGAAGGACGGGAGAGGATCTGGGACGACGTAGTGGTTGCCATCAACGCGGAGGGGGTGGCAACCCGCGACATCAAGCTAGTCAAGGAGCGCTGGGAGGACTTGAGGTCCAGGACCCTCTACAAGGCCCGGCACCTGACAGAGGGGGGCCGGGTCAGCATGAGTGACATCCAGATGAGGGTCCTGGAATGCTTAGGCCCAGCGCTTCACACCCAGATCCTGCAGAGGAAGACCCGTCTGGAGTTGAACGGTAAGTGGCCAAGCATTGGTGTGTGAGACAGGGCATGTTGCAGTGTGCTGGCAGTCTGATACTTGCCTGTATGTGACATAGGCCATGTATGGATGTGTTTGTGCAGGGACATCATGGTCATGCATGTGAGACCAGTAATGTGTGAACCACATGGTTGGTGCATGAGTTACAATGCAACATGGGTAGCTGTATGTCAAATGCACACATGAAAGCATGCCAGTGTCTGTTCTTGCACATGGTGGGGG
Source organism: Ambystoma mexicanum (assembly GCF_040938575.1). Lineage (NCBI taxonomy): Eukaryota > Metazoa > Chordata > Amphibia > Caudata > Ambystomatidae > Ambystoma > Ambystoma mexicanum. The sequence continues at coordinate 947,547,853 of NC_090935.1, forward strand.
TGTGAGGGATGGGTGCTGCTGTCATGTACATGTATGGTGCACATGTGTGTGTGTCTGAGAAGTGTGTGTGTGACTTAGGTACGCCATGGATTCATGACACATGCCTGTGATGATGTGTACATTCACTCATGCAGTGCGGTCACCGTTGAATGCCCTGTGTCTATCCACTGTGTCTGAGGTGTGCAAGGCATGATGCATGACCCTCCGGTGATGTGTGTTCATGAGATCAGTGTGAGCCATGATGCATGTGAGTTTGAAGGCAAGATTTTGGTTAATAGAGGCCCTTGTACATGGATGCTGATGTTGATTGCAGGCGCCGTGCCTGTTCATGCATGTGTGTTGCGTGCATTCGCCCATGTGTTGTGGAGGGACAGGATGGAAGTGACGTTAGACACTGCAACTCATGTGTTATTGCTTCCTGTCTAGGGGAATGTTGTGCTGTACCCTGATGCTTGTGTTCTATGTCTCCCTCTATGCAGCGTCAAGTGAAGAAGAGGGCGGAGACGGCACTGTGGAGCCAAGCGGCGGGGATGCCTCCACCGGGAGGCGACGCAAGGCCCAGCCACCCTCCCAGGACTTGCCATCATCCGGGAGCAAGGGGGCTGGTGCCGCGTCTGCCACTACGGCTGTGGCAGAAGGGCCGGGTGAGCCCCCACAGGGGCTTGCAATGGTGGAAGACGGTATGGAGACATCCAGGTTGGTGGTCTCCACAGAGGAGGAGGAGCCCGCTACTGAGCCAGACATGGGGCCTGGTGGGGGTAGTACCACTGGTGCAAGTGGTGCAGTCCAGGGCCAGGGTCACGAGGCAGCACAGGTCACCATGGAGGGGCCTGTGCATGTCTCTTTCCTTGACCCTGTGACTACACCACCATGCACCAGCAGGGATGCCCCGTCCCAGGCCTGTCCGCAGGTAGGGGAGAGTGCCATGTCATCTGCTTCTCCACTACCTGTGGACGAGGGGTCCCATGACCGTATGGGCTCCGCCCTGATTGGTGTCGCGTTGCGCACGCATGACATTCGTGATGACGTGCGTTCGTCCTGGGCGGAGAACGCACGCCATCATGAACAGCAGCGTTGCGACATGGCACTGTTGGAAATCTGTGGGTTCGTATATGTGTCGCGCACTCTGATGGACCTCTCCTCATCTGTGGAGAGTACGTGCCAGTCGTTCTCCCTGCCGTCTTCTGGCCCAGATTCCACCAGGGTCCCCTGTGGACCTGGCCCAACCAAAACAGCCAGCTTGGTGGAGCTCACATCCCTGCCACAGTGGGGAGTCAGAGGTCCAGCAGGGGTGGACACCACAACTGGAGACCAGCTGATGGAGGATGTGCAGGCACCATCGGACAGGGCACATGGACAGCAGCAGCAGCAGAAGCAGGCTGTAGGTGAGAGCAATGATGGCTCAGGGCCATCAACATCAGAGGGGCAGGCATCGGCCGAGGGCAGGAGGACCCAGGAATGGGAGTGTCTTCTGTGTGGCAGCGTTTCGGCCAGCGGATAGATGCGGAGCGGCTGCGGGCGGAAGAGGCGCGGCTCACCATGGTCAGGGCAGAGTTCTCCATGCATCGGGCGTTGAGGCGGGCAGAGTGCCTCAAGGCAACTCGCAGGGAGTTGGAACAGGCCATGAGTGCCTCCCTGCGAGACTTCGGGGCCAGGGCAGAGGCCCGCCTCCAGGACATCGACATGGAGTTCGATGATGCCCTGGCCCGGGACAGCACAGAGTGAGCCGCAGGACTTGCCCACCGCCATTGTATATAGTTAGATAGTGTTAGGTTTCCTTTCTGTTTTTGTTTATTTTAGGGTGCTTGGACAATGCACCACGTTTTTGTATATAGTTCTTTATTAGGCAGTCTTTTTTGTAGGTTTCATTTCATTTGTTGGGCTCATGGACCCTGGATTGGTGATTTGTATATAGTTGAACAGTGGATTTTTTTTTTTTTCATTTCACCATGGAGCAATGGATTTCACTTATTTTTTTCCCTTGGATTTGCTTTGTTGGACTGAGACTTTGGACACATTTTCATTTGGATTTCTTTGGATTCTGATTTTCTTTTTGATTATTTTCTGCACATGCTGCATTTTATTTCTTCTTTACATGATTGTGTGTTTTCTTTTCATTACATTCATTTTGGGTTCAATACATTTTTGTTTCATACTTCGATGTGTGGTATTCTCTCATTGATTTCATGCATGTCATGATGTGGGTTTTCACATTCACTTGCACCCATTGTGTGTGTGTGTGACGGACATGTGTTCATTTACATACTTGACATTCAGGTTGTATCATGTAATGGGCATTTCTATGTGGGTGGATGCAATACTTGGTTGGGTCTTTGGGGTGGGGTGGCGTGGGGTGTGATGTGGCTGGCCATAAGGCCCATGATTGAGGATCGTCATGACGTGAGGTCAGGGGGACATGTGTGGGGGCCTGCTGGCAGTTGCCCTTGACTGCTGGGGGGTGGGGGTGCTCGGGACATGAGTGGGGGCCTGCTGGCAGGTGCCCCTGACTGCTGGGGGTGCTGGGGGTCATGAGTGGGGGCCTGCTGGCGGGTGCCCCTGACTGCTGGGTGTGGGGGCGCTGGGGGACATGAGTGGGGGCCTGCTGGCAGGTGCCCCTGACTGCTGGGGGGTGGAGGTGCTGGGGGACATGAGTGGGGGCCTGCTGACAGGTGCCCCTGACTGCTGGGGGTTGGGGTGCTGGGGGACATCAGTGGGGGCCTGCTGGCAGGTGCCCCTGACTGCTGAGGGGTGGGGGTGCTGGGGGACATGAGTGGGGGCCTGCTGGCAGGTGCCCCTGACTGCTGGGGGTTGGGGGTGCTGGGGGACATGAATGGGGGCCTGCTGGCCGGTGCCCCTGACTGCTGGCGGTGGGGGTGCTGGGGGACATGAATGGGGCCTGCTGGCAGGTGCCCCTGACTGCTGGGGCTGGGGGTGCTGGGGGACATGAGTTGGGGCCTGCTGGCAGGTGCCCCTGACTGCTGGGGAGTGCTGGGGGTCATGAGTGGGGACCTGCTGGCAAGTGCCCCTGACTGCTGGGGGGTGGGGTTGCTGGGGGACATGAGTGGGGGCCTGCTGGCAGGTGCCCCTGACTGCTGGGGGGTGGGGGTGCTGGGGAACATGAGTTGGTGATCAGTAGTGCAAGGTGACATGTGGCTTGGCTGGGGGGCATGCCCATGGTGGATGGGCTGCCTGTGGGACATGACCAGGGGTGCAGGGTAGTCCCCTGTGATGTGGGCTGCCTGCAGGGGCCGTGGAGGGTGTAGAGGGATCACCTGGGAGGACCCACACTGCCAATTCACGTGTAGGACTCCCTGTGAACCCCCGAAAATCACGTACCCCGCTCTGACAGCAAAATCACGTGTGAAACTTCCTGCACACCCCAGGAATACACGTACCCCACTCGCACAGGGCATTTCACGTGTGAAACTTCCTGCGCACCCCAGGAATACACGTACCCCACTTGCACAGGGCCTATCACGTGTGAAACTTCCCACGCACCCCAGGAATACACATACCCCACTCGCGCAGGGCCTATCGCGTGTGAAACTTCCCACGCATCCCCGAAATACACATTCCCCTCTCCAATCGCGTGTGAAACTTCCCGCGCACCCCAGGAATACACGTACTCCACTCGCACAGGGCCTATCGCATGTGAAACTTCCCACGCACCCCAGGAATACATGTACCCCACTCGCACAGGGCCTATCGCGTGTCTTCCCGCGCACCCCCGAAATACATGTTCCCCTCTCCAATCGCGTGTGAAACTTCCCGCGCACCCCAGGAATACAAGTTCCCCACTCGCACAGGGCGAAACGCGTCGGAAACTTCCTGCGCACCCCCGAAATACACATTCCCCTCGCCAATCGCATGTGAAACTTCCCGCGCACCCCAGGAATACACATACCCCACTCGCACAGGGCATTTCACGTGTGATACTTCCCGCGCACCCCCGAAATACACATACCCCGCTCCAATTACGTGTGAAACTTCCCACACACCCCAGGAATACACATACCCCACTCGCACAGGGCATTTCGCGTGTGAAACTTCCCACGCACCCTAGGAATACACGTACCCCACTCACACAGGGACTATCACGTGTGAAACTTCCCGCGCAGCCCAGGAATACACGTACCCCACTCGCACAGGGCATTTTGCGTGTGATACTTCCTGCACACCCCAGGAATACACGTACCCCACTTGCACAGGGCCTATCGCGTGTGAAACTTCCCGCGCACCCCAGGAATACACATACCCCACTTGCACAGGGCCTATCGCGTGTGAAACTTCCCACGCACCCCCGAAATACACGTTCCCCTCTCCAATCGCGTGTGAAACTTCCTGCGCACCCCAGGAATACACATACCCCACTCGCACAGGGCCTATCGCATGTAAAACTTCCCACACACCCCAGGAATACATGTACCCCACTCGCACAGAGCCTATCACGTGTGAAACTTCCCGCACACCCCCGAAATACACGTTCGCCTCTCCAATCGCGTGTGAAACTTCCAGCGCATCCCAGGAATACACGTACACCACTCGAACAGGGCCAAACGCGTCGGAAACTTCCCACGCACCCCCGAAATACACGTTCCCCTCTCCAATCGCATGTGAAACTTCCCGCGTACCCCAGGAATACACGTACCCCACTCGCACAGGGCATTTCATGTGTGATATTTCCCACACACCCCAAGAATACATGCACCCCACTCGCACGGGGCATTTCTCGTGTGAAACTTTCCGCGCACCCCAGGAATACACGTACCCCACTTGCACAGGGACTATCGCGTGTGAAACTTCCCGCGCACCCCAGGAATACACATACCCCACTCGCACAGGGCCTATTGCGTGTGAAACTTCCCATGCACCCCCGAAATACAAGTTCCCCTCTCCAATCGCGTGTGAAACTTCCTGCGCACCCCAGGAATACACATACCCCACTCGCACAGGGCCTATCGCATGTGAAACTTCCCACACACCCCAGGAATACATGTACCCCACTCGCACAGGGCCTATCGCGTGTGAAACTTCCTGCACACCCCCGAAATACACGTTCGCCTCCCCAATCGCGTGTGAAACTTCCCACGCATCCCAGGAATACACGTACACCACTCGAACAGGGCCAAACGCGTTGGAAACTTCCCACGCACCCCCGAAATACACGTTCCCCTCTCCAATCGCATGTGAAACTTCCCGCGTACCCCAGGAATACACGTACCCCACTCGCACAGGGCATTTCATGTGTGATATTTCCCGCACACCCCAAGAATACATGTACCCCACTCGCACGGGGCATTTCTCGTGTGAAACTTTCCGCGCACCCCAGGAATACACGTACCCCACTTGCACAGGGCCTATCGCGTGTGAAACTTCCCGCGCACCCCAGGAATACACATACCCCACTCGCACAGGGCCTATCGCGTGTGAAACTTCCCACGCACCCCCGAAATACAAGTTCCCCTCTCCAATCGCGTGTGAAACTTCCTGCGCACCCCAGGAATACACATACCCCACTCGCACAGGGCCTATCGCATGTGAAACTTCCCACACACCCCAGGAATACATGTACCCCACTCACACAGGGCCTATCGCGTGTGAAACTTCCCGCACACCCCTGAAATACACGTTTGCCTCTCCAATCGCGTGTGAAACTTCCCATGCATCCCAGGAATACACGTACACCACTCGAACAGGGCCAAACGCGTCGGAAACTTCCCACACACCCCTGAAATACACGTTCCCCTCTCCAATCGCATGTGAAACTTCCCGCGTACCCCAGGAATACACGTACCCCACTCGCACAGGGCATTTCATGTGTGATATTTCCCGCGCACCCCAAGAATACATGTACCCCACTCGCACGGGGCATTTCTCGTGTGAAACTTTCCGCGCACCCCAGGAATACACGTACCCCACTCGCACAAGGAATTTTGCGTGTGATACTTCCCACGTACCCCAGGAATACACGTACCCCAATCTCACAGGGCATTTCGCGTGTGAAACTTCCCGCGCACCCCAGGAATACACGCACCCCACTCGCACAGGGCATTTCACGTGTGAAACTTCCTGCGCACCCCCGAAATACATGTTCCCCTCTCCAATCACGTGTGAAACTTCCCGCGCACCCCAGGAATACACGTACCCAACTCGCACAGGGCATTTCGCGTGTGATACTTCCAGCGCACACCAGGAATACACGTGTATTCGGAGGGGTGCGCGGGGAGTTTTACATGCGTTTTCGTGGTTGTGGGCCTGTGCGCCATGTATGGGATTTGTGCGCTGTGCATGGCGCACGGGGAGGGGTTGGGGGCATAACTGGCACTGCTGCAGGGTTGCTGCGACACTCTGCGCCATGGCTGCTTTTGGAAACTGAAATCCATGAATACGCTGTGCGCGGAAATGGATTTTAGCGCACGCGGCTGGCACATAAATTTGCACGCGCACACTGTGCGCCAGCAGCGTGCGCCACTTGTGCGCTGAATTCTATGAGTTGCCCTCATAGTGTTTATGTTTGTTTTGTTATGGTATCCTTAAATGTTCTCCACAGTTTCTCTTAAATTTCAATATGACAATCTTTTTTTTTTGTTACAGTTGATAAATCAACTTTTCAATATATTTACATTCATGCAAGATTAATACTAAAATCATAATCAAATTATCAATCACAACATGATAAAACTTTCACAACGCCACATGATGATGTATACATAATCAACATTTAAAATATCAATCTAAAAAAAAATACTTGACGTGCAATCACTCTCTTAAAACGATTTCAAAAGTTAAAATAAGAACATCTTTTTTTGGTTGAAAATGGCAATCTAGAATAGTTCTTCACAAAATCTTTCAATAATATGTCAAAAACAGCCGATATGTGTAATCCAATGGGTTTAATAAAATAATTCAGGCTAAGGAGATTTGAGTTCATGGCACATTAAAGGAAGGAGCGACCGGATTGAGCATTTTAGGAGTTTGGATGTGGTGTGGTGAACACATAGAATCTGCGCAAGTTTAGCAAACTGTGTTTTAGTATCCGACTACTTATGAGAACGGGGGTCTCTCTTTTTGGAATAATTCGCCATGAGGATGACACATAGGTTGAAACACGTGTCGGCTGTTTTTGACATGGTATTAAAAGATTTTGTGAAGAACTATTCTAGATTGCCATATTGAAATTTTTGAGAAACTGTGGATTGCTCATTGTATTCAGGGTCACAGCGCTGATCAACAGCATGCATTTCACTCTTTAGTTGTCTATATTGGGAGGTTAGAGGTACCTTTGTATGCTGCAACTGCTGCACTTGACCACAATTTGAGTTTTAGATGACTAGCACATCCTTTATTTTTGGCTGTACCCCACATATATCTTAATGTGCATGAGTAGACAATCAGGGGAGCCAAGACATTTCACTAATACGATTAGGCAAAAGGGGGATCTGTTTTGGGAATATGCAAACATGAGTTGGAAGTTCTGGGTCTTAGTTTTGCCTTTTTTATTGCAGTGTTCGTGGTCATTGTATAATTTTTTCAAACCTGAAATAGATCTGGCAAAATACCGGGAATGGAATGGTAATTTAGTTAAGCGGGTCTGGTAACAAAACCCTCCAGATTTCAGATAAACATATATGGGTTCATTCTGAATGCATTCTGACTCTGATGAGAGCAGGTACTCTAAGGCACTATTTCTGCTATCTGGTGTTGAGTCTTAGATAGGGAAAATAAAAATCATAAGAAAAGAATGAGATCTGCTTGGTCAGAAACACCCTATCTTAATCAGTACCAACAGATGTTTGCAGGCTCAGTGCACAATAGTCCTTTCAGGACCACTCTGGCATGTCTCTGATCTCTACATAGGACCACAAAGGAATGGGCTTAAAGACTGAGTGGTACAGGGACAAGTGAGAGTGGGGGAGTTCAGACAGGTTGAAGCCCCTCCAAACGGCTCACTGGCACATTATATGTTCACCAAATTTAACCATATTATTTATTACTTAGACTATTGAGCTGACAGGACTTAACAAGCACACCCAATTCCCCACAGAGGGAATATTGCATTTTGACAAATCGGGAGCACTCAGTTGAGCTTTAGAAGAACAAATGGGTAAGATAACCGGAAGACACTGGGGAACATTTGCAACATGGTTAGAACAAGCGATGGCTTGACACAATGTCTATATATCACAACCACAAGTGAACAGGCTACCCCTCTTTCCTGTGCAATCATTTCAAAATGTTATGGAATATAATGCAGAAATGATTCAATTGCTGCAAAATGGATGTCCAATGTTTTTTCTCAATTAAAATAACAATGTATTCATTTTATACAATAACAAAATATGAATTCCAATGTCTTAAACACTCAAATATATCTAACACACCATAACAAAACATACACATTACCAAAAATTGCAAACCATAATTTGATGTGGGCTTAGTTTTTTAAAGCGCAGTTTGTGCTTTACAGTACATTTTTCAAGGATTAATTTTTTTGTCTTTCATCCATTGTTTACATTTTCATAAGCAGGAGCATGGTTACCCTTCCACCATCATTAGGATGCATATAAGGGATTTCCAAGTGAGTTTCCTTTTCTTTCCCTTTCCACAACTTTCTTTACGACTTTGCAGATCCTCACTTTTTTACAGAATGGACAGATGTAACCACATACTTCCTAATCGTATGTATCCCACTTTTACAAGGATGTTTTTTCCATTACCATGGTTGACATATAGCATTTTGGCCTTTTTAAATAAGATTCACCCATCCTTTAGCGATCTCTTGTTGTTTTAACCTCTAGGCCTTCATCAGGACAGAAAACATTTCTTAATGAGATCAATCTCTTCACTACCCCTCGTTCTCCAAATTCATTCTCATAAATGTGTATGCAGGGAAGCATAATTTATTTCTTATTCCATGTGGTTTCATTATATTCATTTCAGCATTTCTACTCCTGCAAATCACTTCCGAGATATGTGCATGGTTTCTATCTTTTCTGTCGGATAGGTCTCAAACTCTCTATCTTCCTCCGTTCACTTCTAAGGCCTGCCCCCTTAGCTGTGGTGTCCCTCAAGGGTCTGCTTTGTTGGTCATTCTGTTTAATATCTATATCTTCCTGCTGGTGCGTCTTAGTCGCTCCCTCTGCGTCAGGTTCTATGCATACGTCGATGATACCCAGCTGCTGATCCGTCTTGATCTTGATTAGACAGAGGAAGCGGCGTGTTTAAATAAGTGTCTGACGGCCGTGGGTGAGTGGATGGGCCACAACTGGTTAAAGCAGAATGGGGAAAGACAGAGGTGATGGTGGTAGGATCCTTCCCATCCCTTCACTCAGGATCCCCTCCTTCTGGGCCCAATTCTGGTGCCTCTACCAAGGATAAATTCCTGGGGGGTCCTTATAACTAGCAATTTGTCAATGGAAGCTCAGATCTCAGCGGTCTGCGAGATTAGCCATCTCCAGCTAAAAATACTGAGAAAGACTCTCCATCTGATCCCAGACACCCTTCGTCCCCCTGTAGTAGCCGCCATGATCATGAGTAAGTTGGATTATTGCAACTCTCTATATCTGGCCCAGCCTAAGGGGATGGTAGGTCATCTGCAAAGTCTCCCTTATGGGGCCCACATTACCCCCATGCTGCACTCATTGCATTGGCTCCCAGTGGTTAAGCAAATTCAGTTCAAGTCTCTATGCATTGTGCACCGCGCTCTTTATGACCAGGGTCTGCGCACTAAGTTTGTGCACTATGTTCCCAATCGCCCACTGCGGTCTGTGGCCTCTTGGCTGCTTTCTGTGCCATCCTTTCGGCTCATGTGTTGGGGGTCAGGTGTTCTCTGTTGCTGCCGCTCAGCTCTGGAACACCCTCCCCCTCTCACTAAAGCTATTTCCTAACCATCTGTCTTTCCAAAAGGCTCTTAAAACATTTCTGTTCTGATTCTGTGACGCACCTCTGTTTTTCTGTTTTGGTCTTTATGCTCCTCCCTCTCTAGTGCCATGATGTCTTTGGGCAACCGTGCTCTTTATAAAATTACGAAACATAACATAACATGAGAGCTCCAAAAATAAAAGCCAGCCCCTTTTTATTTACTTGCATGTTGCAACTTATTGCACTGTGTGCCCACACATGCATTCAGAGCAAATACTTCTCCAACCCACTTCCCACACAATGGGCATCATTCCGAGATTGGAGGTAGCCATGGCGCTATTGCGAGGTAGCCATGGCGCCTCCAATACCGGGTCCGGCACTGGTCTGGTTCAATGGGGATTTACCGGTGCATTCCGACCCTGGAGGGACCGGTAAGTCCCCATTGAACCAACCATTCCCCATTCCCATATGAGCCCCCACAGGGATCAATGGGAATGGGGAGGACCCTATTAACGGGCTCGCGAATAGCAGGCCCGTTATTAGCGCCCTGGTCCCTTAGCAGAACCCATAAAGGACGTGTGGTCAGCACGTCCTTTACGGTTCCCACTAAGGGACCTTGGAATTGGGCGGTAAGGGATTACCAGCACCGGTCTCCTTACCGGTGCCCGGTATCCTTTGCCACCCAACTTTTAATGACTCCCAATGACTGCAAGATCAGGGTACTAAAGGAAGTCAAGAACAGGTTGAGGAGGATAGATACAATTTTTAAGGGGCATAGGCTCTTCGGAAAAATCAATGTAGCTGTCCCCCCAGATTATGGAGGGAAAGACTAATATGGAATAGAATGTCCAGGATAATGAGACAGCAGAGGACATTATATTCTTTTTCAGTAGTGTTGGCGCTGCAGTGAGAGCAGGTCAATGACAGGCGGGGCAAGTGGCCCAAGTGCCAGAGTAGTTCATCCTCCCCATCCCCAAGCTACTGTGTCCTCCGCACCAGAGCTGACTTGACCAAACAATCTGGGCACCTCCTTCTTACACCCCATCTAAGATGAGGAGAGGCAGTGAATGAGAGAGATTCTGGGATCCTGCAAGAAACCCTTAGACAGATGCCAGTAGAAAATACAAGTTCCTTGACAGGCTGGTAAGGAATTCAAAAATATTTAATAAGTATGTGATCCGACATATCACATATGCTTACATGGGTTTTGTAATGATTTACAAGCTCTTTCTTGTTGTTGTTGTCTTGAACACTCAAAAGGTAGTGTGTCTGTTAGTCTATATGAAAGACATCTCATGGTTAGTGATAAGTCAATCACAATCTTGGGAATAGCCAAAGAGGAACAAGACAAATATGCTGGTTCCTCTGTCTCCACTTACCTCTCATTCAGCCCGATTTGTGTGCTCTATTTCTGTGTCTCAGCAGCAGAGCCAAGGGGCCTCATTATGAACCTTGCGGTCCCGTAATGAAGGGTGCCGGTACGGTGCTGATTATGAGTTCCCTTTGTGGGACCGGAACAGAAGGGAATGGGGAATGGTTCCTTCAAGGAGGAATTACCGGGTCCTCCAATGTTGGAATGACCCGGTTATTCCTCATTGAAGGAATCCGCTAATGGAGCCCGGTTTGGAGGCGGCCATGGTGCTAATAGCACCATGGCCGCCTCCAAACTTGTAATGAGGCCCAAAGTGTCCGTAGTTATCAGCTGGCAACCTTGCTCCAGATACGATTTTGAAGTTGGAGTATTTTACTCACTATTTTAAGTCAAATTATATTTTTGGGGGATTAAAAATGTAAGTCTATTTCCCAATTAGAGTATTTTATAAGCAAGTAAAAATGTTTTAACTGGAAAACGGAAAGGTAATCGTAATAAATGATTTCATTGCACCTATAGACATTAAAAGAGACATATTGGGCCTTGTTACAAGGTTGGCTGAATGGGTTTACCGGCACAGGTAATGGTGCCGGTGCTGGTAAACCCATTCCGCCCTATTACGAGGTTGCCTTGCGGGACCTGCACAGAACGTCTGGTCAGACCAGACGTCCTTTGCGGGTCCCGCAAGGGGACCAAGGAGCTAATAACGGGCCCATTTTTAACGGGCCTGTTATTAGCTCCATCCCCATTCCCGTTGAGCCCTATGGGGGCTCGAATGGGAATGGGGAATGGCTTTTTGAATGGGGACTTACCGAGTCCTCCAAGGTTGGAATGACCTGGTAAGTCCCCATTCTGGGAACCTGGACACGATTTTGAAGGCAACCATGGCGCTAACAGCACCATGGCTACCCTCAAACTCGTAATGAGGCCGATTTACTTCTTCAGATCAGGCAGTAATAATAGCAGTTTCTTCGAGTGGTACTGCATACATTACTGGTTGAAACATACCCATGGAGCTGGTTGGATGAAACCAGCGGCACAGGTTTGCGTGTGTCTGTTTCCTATTTTGTAATCCTTATTTTTTAGTTATTGGGAATATTTGCCTATTTTTAGAGAGTAAACATAACCAAAACACCCCTTATCTGTAGGGCTGGCTGGCACCATTGTACATGAGTTATGTGTCACGTCAACATGCTGACGTCAATGCGTCAATTACTCAGGCACTGAGTCACCGTAGCACTCACGCAGACATGACGTGATTGTGCAATCACATCTTGTCTACCGATAATTCTTGGTATGAATCTTATACATCGATATACCATTTATCGGAGTGGCTTACATTCCACAACCTCTTCACTACAATCTACCTGCAAATGTTACATCCTACCTTTAACTCAATACACAATCAATCAGTAACATGTGGTTGTAGTGTATGTTTTCTATTTCTTGTTTTCTAGTCATGTGCAGTATAGACTCAGCATATTACACAAAGTTAAGCTAAAATCTTGAGAGAAGCTAAAATCCGGACACTTATTAACCCTGGTGGCACTGCTTCAGTGCTTGCAGAAACTACTGTTGCTAACGCCAGCAAATATGTTCATTAAGGCCTTTGGTGTTGGTATGGAGTCTATAGACTTTCCAAAGAATCGCTTTCATGTTTCCCCCACATGCCGGATTAGTAATTTTCTCCAAGGTCATCCACGTGAAGTCAGTCTCAGTATGGTTATTTTTCATAAATTGCTCCATCATCGGAGCTGAAGTCTTTCTTGCACGCATGACTTGTGCTCGATCATGCATTTTTTTATGGTCTGTTTGTCATGATCTCCTCATTGTTACTCTTGGAAGACTAGTGGTCTTCTCATTTTTAATTTGAGTTCACAGGGTGAAAAAAGGAAGATGCCTCAATGTAGTTCCTTTTAAAAAAAAGTCAAATACTTTCTCTTTTCTAAACACTACTTTAAGGCAATTTGTGTCTCATACTCTCCTTATCTTTCAACCTACATTGCAGCCTAGTATAGTTTGCACTTGAAAAGACATCACTTTAGGCCAATGAAAGTCTGCTAACATCACAAATAAGATGTACATATGTAGGGTGAAATTAGTACATTATAGCATTTTCTATTCCTTTCCTAGATAGGGGGCACATTGCCATCCTCTAGGGCGATGCACCTTCTCCAGGGATAGCTAGCTCTCCTTGACAGCTTTGGTCAGAGTGAGCTCGTATCTGCTGGATAATGTCAGACATCTGGAAGTGCCCATTTGAAGTGCTGCTGGCTGCTGTTACCTGCTGGGGACTTTGCTTCTCACAAGCTTTATTTTGCCTAATTTTAGCTGCTGACAGAGTGTGACACAGAAAGCTCTGCCCCCCCTTAACCCAGATCCACTACATAACTGGGCTGCCGCGCGCATTTGGAAGTGCCCATTTGAAGTGCTGTTGGCTGATGTTACTTGCTGGGACCCTGCTTCTCAGGAACTTTACTTTACCTAATATTAGCTGCTGAGTTCAGTTAATATTGGTATATATTTTTACATGTAGTATTATGTTATCTCTCGTTTAGGCATAGTTTAGTCCTACAATATCTCTTATATTTCTTGTATTTCCTTATGTACAGAGTGTGACCCAGGAAGCTCCACCCCCTTTAACCAAGATACACTACATAACTGGGCTACTGCGTGCATTTGCGTATGGATTTGGAAGTGCTGTTGGCTGTTCACTGTGTCGCTATCAGCGTCAGCCATCAGACTTCTGTCCATAGCTACGTCTTTTGGCACTATTACAGCTGTTCTCTGGGAAAGGGATGGGGTTGGCAGAGGCTGACGGCGAGAAGACCCGCACGGTCCTGTCTTTCAAGAAGGATTGCACCCATTTGATGGTGTCCTGAGAAAAATTTGCGGCCAAGTCCAAGTGATTACAGAGGACTTTGTGGTCAACCAAATCGAAGGCAGCCGACAGATCAAGCAGGAGCAATAAGGCGGTTTGGCCGTTGTCTCTGAGGGTATCGTTCTGTGCCTTAAGATCGATCAATGCTGTTTCAGTCCCATGTTGTTGTCTGAATCCCGACTGGTGGACTCCTAGTAGATGATGTTGTTCAAGATATTTTTGAATTTGGAGGTATGCTACCCGATCCAAGATTTTAAGCTGGAAGGGGACAGTGGTGATGGACCTATAATTTGTGGTATGGAGGGGTCTAAGATTTGTTTTTTGAGCAGGGGGAGTACCCAGGATTCTTTTACATTGTTTCGGATGGTACCAGTGACGAATGATGCATTGATGAGCTTGGAGATGAAAGGGGATAAATCTCTAGCTGCCTCTTTAATAATTTGGGCTGGGCAGGGGTCTCCTTGACAATTGGATGGCTTGAGCGTGAGGATAATTTTCTCAATCTCCAGGATGGAGACTTTGGTGAAGTTGAAGCGATTGGGGGGCTTTGGGGTGAGTTTGGGTTTGCTAGGTTGTTTTGCTAGGTTCTGGCGGTTGTTTTGATTTTTGGCAATTTTGGGCCTCATTCGGAGTAGGGCGGTAAGGGATACCGGGCACTGGTATGGAGACCGGTGCCGGTAATCCCTTACCGCCCTACTACGAGGTCCCTTAGTGGGTCCCTTCCTTAACGCCTGGTCTGACCAGGTGTTAAGGACGGGACCCGTTAAGGGACTTCAGAGCTAATAAGGGTACCGCAAATTGCAGCTACTTCCCCATTCCCATTGAGCCCTATGGCGGCTCAAATTGGAATGGGGAATGTTTTTCTCAATGGGGACTTACCGGTCCCGCAAAGGTCGGACTGCACCGCTAAGTCACCATTGAACGAGACCGGTGCCAGTACCGTTATTGGAGGCAGTAATGGCGCAAATAGTGCCATGACTACCTCCAATCTCGGAACGAGGCCCTTTGTCTTGTAAGCTTGTTATTTTATTGTAGAGTGCTTTTTGAATGCTAGTGCACAAGTTTTTTTTCTTTAAACAGGTGTCTGTGTCGGGCATGGGAGATTCAAGCTCTTTGAGAATTGTGAATAATTCTTTTATACTTGAATTGGCTTGTGAGATTCGTTTGTCATAGGTATTTTGTTTGGCAATTATAATTTCCTTCTTGTAGAGGGTGGATATATTGGATATATTAGCCCTATTGTCATCTGTTGGGGAATGTCTCCATATGGCTTCATTTTTTCTCTTTTCTAATCTTGGTGATTTGAGGTGTGGGGTGAACCAGGCATTGGGGTGTTTTTTAGGTTTGCATTTTCTGATTTTTAGCGGGGCGATGGTGTCAAGGGCTGTGGTTATTATTTTGTTATATTCCTCGACCAAGGTGGAGGGGTCGGAAAAGTCTGCGAGAGAATTGAGAGTTGGTACTAAAAGTGCTGTGATGTTTTTTTTATTCCTAGTGGGAATAGAAGGGGCGAATGAGTTGTTTTTGGGGGAAAGCGTTGTGGCTTCTAGTGAGAAGGCTATGAGATGGTGGTCGCTCCAAGTTTGTGGGTTGGTGGATGTAATGGTGGCTTTACAGTTATGGCCAGCAACCCAGTCTCCCTTTGTTGTGCAAAGGGGATGTTACTTTTTGGCTGAAGCCAAGCTCGGTGAGGGAGCCAGCAATGAGTTCTGCCTGCTGGTCTTTAGGGTCGTTGAAGCCTAAATTGAAATCGCCTAATAAAAGGACTTGGGAGGAATTTTTTAGGTTGTTCGAGATAATGGTGGCAAGGTCATCTTCAAATGAGCCGATAGGACCCGTGGGCCTGTACAATAGGTGGATCGTAAGGGTGTTAGAGCCAGTGATGGGTATTTTGGCAGTCAAAGATTGCATGATTTAACATCAGGCGCAGGTGCTAGTCTTATAGCGAGGTTGATATTGGCTATTATGGCTAAACCTCCGCCCCTGGCCGTTGTTTTGTCGGATCTGATTATTGTATAGTTCTCAGTGACTGCCAAAATGATGGTTGGGTCTGCTGCCGTGTGGAGCCAGGACTCTGTTATGGCGAGGAAGTCATAGTCTTCAGATTGTAAAATATCTGCTATTTCTGTGGCATGTGCCACCAGGGAACAGGCGTTGATTAAGGCGCCCTTAAAATGTGGAGCTATTTTGCTTATTGGTTGTAGTGATGGAGTTAGATAGGTAGTTTTATTTTTAAAGGGTGCTTTGGGTAGTGAGTTCTGATAGTGGCTGGTGAGCGGATGGAGGTTTCTCGTATTGGGTTCGGTTATGGACCTGGCGAGTAGTTCAAATAGTTTGGGTAGTCTAGATCAGAGTCTTTGGTTTCTGGTTGTAATACTACATGGTGTGTTCATGTTGTAGTACAGCAGTGGAGAGTGATTAGGGATGAGTATCTTAGTGAAGTTATGGTACTTGTAAGGTAGTGTTTTATCAATGTGAAATGGGGAGTGGAGGAAGCATGTGGGTGGGATAGTCCTTAGTAGGACTGTGTAGATACATGTGATGTACATGTTGATCTATCACCGTCTATGGTGTTGCCCTGAGCATGGAGTGAGGGCAGGTATGATGAGCTGAGAGCTAGAGTGCGCTTTCAAAGGTGAAAAACTAATATAAGGGTTGACTAGGTTGACTGCTAGGCATTGTTCAATTCAGAATAGGCTGGATTAGGTGCACTGGCAGTGCAGAGCTAGGTCAGGAAAGGCTAGTTTAGATACAATAATATATGGCATAACTCATTGAGCAAAATAGGCTAGTTAAAATGCAGGGATATAGGGCACAAATCATTGCATATAATAGGCTAGTTCAAATGCAGGGAGATATATATATATATATATATATATATATATATATATATATATATTCAGTAAAAAAGTTTGTTAAAGGGACGTTGTGGTTAAGTTGCGCAACTAAAAACCTATGAAATTCAGTGAAAAAACGTTGTTAAAGGGACGTTATGGTTCCAAGTAAAACCGAAAAACCCCTGAAATTCGCCAGTTATGGTAAGCTAAGCAACCCTAACTCGCGCCACCACCGTGCACTGCTAAGACTAACACCCAGGACATCAAAGATGACATCACAAATGTCATTGATGACATCACTGATGACATCACATGTCTGACTCCCCCTTTTTTCCTTTCCTGAAATATCTAGGCCACATGATTTTCTTCAGTAACAGTCAGGAACTAAAAATTGTAAATTACTGTATTCGGAGACTTCTCCTTCAAGTATGTTCTTAGAATAATTCCCTTATGGTCCAGTCATATCATATGAAACATATGCATAGGGGAAGACACAACCTTGAAAGACAGCAATCCTTTTTGTGCATTAAAATTATCAGTAGATTTATCAGCACTTTCTGATACTTTTGATGTTTTTTTATTACTGTACTTTCCCTGTATATGCTCATATTTTTATATGTTGTACTCACACTATTTTCCTTAGGGTCCAGACACATCATGTGATATATATAGATAGGGTAAGTAACAGCTTTGAAACAGAGCAATCATTTCTCTGCATAAAGGTAATCAGTTAGGTTATGAACACTTTCTGCTACTATTGCTGTTTCTTTTTCCTACTTCAATTCCCTTGTATATATTCATATTTGTATGTGGTTTTGTCTCTTTGTGATTTGTCTATAATAATGCAATTATGTAGTAAGTGGGTTTTATTACCTACTTATCACAAGTTTCACTGTAAGCAAAACTCTAATATGAAAACAGTTATCATTTCACTATTCAACATGTCAAGCTTATGAATATTGCACCTCCATCATGTATGCTGCACACAATGCCTATGTTTCTACATGAGTACCTTAGTATACTGGATTGAAGTTAATAATAGAATGCTATTTATATCAATGCATAGCTTAATGCACTGATTAGCACTTGATATTTATTCCAATAATCTTTGACACTTTTTTAATTAACATTACACTAAGAATACTTGTACAGACTTTTCATGAAAGGTAAATGCACATGTGATGTCATCAGTGATGTCATCAATGACATTTGTGATGTCATCTTTGATGTCCTGGGTGTTAGGCTTAGCAGTGTACGGTGGTGGCGCGAGTTATGGTTGCTTAGCTTACCATAACTGGTGAATTTCAGGGGTTTTTCGGTTTTACTTGGAACCATAACGTCCCTTTAACAAAGTTTTTTCACTGAATTTCATAGGTTTTTAGTAGCGCAAGTTAACCATAAACTCCATTTAACAAACATTTTTCATTAGCACGCAGACAATATACAAAGATGGAGTGTAAAAAGCAATTTCTCAGGGATGGCTTTACACAGAATGTTGCAAAGTAAGAATTTATGCTCGTTCACAGTGAAGGTCAGCTGCTTCCATTTTTTGCTTGCAGGCCGGAGTGGCCCACGACTCGCACTATAAGGTTCTATTGTTTTTTGACCTTGACAGACAGGGATCGTGCCAAAAGACTTCTTTTGAAGGAGGGGTGCAAAAACGTAGGAGACGATAAGGATGAAATTTCTGAAACTAAACCGCTTTTATATATTATATCACTATGAGAAAGATCGTTGGCACAGAGGGAGTCATATTTAGGGACTGCATTACGCGTAGACAATGGAAAATGCCAATATAATGTAAGTAACCCTTTAGATTATTTTATACCGGAATATAATAACAATAGCGTGGCGTTAAAGCCTGGTTAAGTTGTACTTGTTCGTTCAATGTGGCAAATTGTTTTGTACCGCACACTATCACCGCCGAAGTGGTCCCCTGGCGCTCAGACGGCTCTGAAAAAGGTAGAGGAGAGAGGGTGGGTTAGTGGGAATAAGTTAACATACTCTGTTGCACTATCCTCGCTAGCAAATAGTTTCACGCCCTAATAAATAAAATGAATATTTTTAATGAAGATCGGCTCGTGAGACTAATTTATGTTTTTAAAACAGGTACATCCTTCCCTACTGTCAATGCCACGATTTTCAGACCCCGGCCGACGGATTTTTTAACTGCCAGGTGCAGCTACTTCTAAACAACTTCAGGACCCTCACCATTTTATGGGGCAATCACCAAGGACCAATATGCCCTTATGCGGTACTAGCGGCTAGAAGCAACATACCAACCATTATGGTGGTCTAATGCCTCGTTGTTGGAACACCCTTCTGATTATCAGTGCAACCATAGTGCTTCTTTTATCATAAACCAACACCCTGTGTACCGCAAAGGAACAGCGCGTGACTCAAGATGAACTTTTGCAGATCGACAGCAAAGACAAATGCAAATCGCTGAATATTCTCTAAACATTTGATGTCAAATAAAAGTACTTTACGAAATGTACAATCTTGCTGTTTGCTTTTAAATCACAGTTTCATATTCCGAATTGTCGCGCGCTGTGTTGTGAGATGATCTGTGTTGTTTTCCGGGTTCTGTGTAAATTCGTGTAGGACTGGAGATGACTGGGCGCGTTTGGCTACGCACCCTGTAACATCACGGAGAGAGACAGGGAATATGAATGCTTTGATAATGTCAGGCTTAGGGGCGTGAGATATGATTTAGTGTCGCAAAAGCAGGTCTGCCAGGTCGATGGGGCAAGTAATAGGATTATCACATAATGTCGGCGCACAGCAGCCTGATTTATCGTTTGTTTAGTGGACAAAAAGTCGGGTAAGGCCCATAGGAAATTGTAATGTCAACGGACATAAGGAGGGTTCTTAGAACACTTTCAACCTGACAACGAACAATACGAACAGCGTTCTCAGAACACCCCCATTTTGTTTAATTGCAAACATTACCTCAACGTCCACTCTTCCTCGTCCCAGTACTTACTTCATGAGGCCACTGCCTCCGACACAGGAACTTCTTCTATTTCTTTAAATTCCTATAACTCCTCCCCCACATCCACATCACTCAGTTTCATATTACCAAGCCGGAGCATGGGACTTTCCCCGCAGGGAGAGTGAGGAGGGTCGTCACTACTGTGACAAGGAAGAGTAGGACTAGGAGTAATGAAGATTACCGGTAAGTAATCAGAGCATTTGAGGACACCGCAAGTGTTCTTAGACCACATTCAACTTGCCAGAGTACAATACGGACAGCAACCTCAGGACACCCCCATTTTGTTTATGTACGAACATTTAAGGACACCGCAAGTGTTCTTGGCTCAATTTTAGCTTGCTTGCGAACAAAACGGACACATACTCCGTCCTCAGAACACCCCAGCATTTAGTTTATATAGAAAATTTCAGAACAGCCGTGTTGTCCGCAGACAAATCGAACACAACAAAAGTGTCTAGCACATAAAAAAAACAGAACATTGAACCTATCTCATACTCCCCCACCCTCCCCAAACACTTTTACACACCAACACACTCCACTAAATACAATTTGTAATCCAAGTTTCACCGCGTTGTCCGCGGACGTCGGCGAATGCAAGATATCGGGCACCACAGAAAATCGGACGCGCTTCACGCCCCACGCCGTCCAATCAGCGAACACGTTGCATGTCCGCGGACATCATGCAAGCCTCTCGGCCAATCAGGGCAGTGTCCGCGGAGCGAACCGGGAAGTCCGTCCGCGGAGCGAACGGAGATATCACTAATTTTTTTGCCTTACATTTTGCTCATTTAAAAAAAATCTACTGGACGGATTTACACCAAGCCCCCGCTCCTGCCGCAAATTTGGTGCAAATCCGTCCAGCGGTTTGGGCTGTAGGCGTGCGCAAATTTTTTTTCCATTATGTCTATGGGAAAAAACAAACGTTTTGGGACCCCCCCTATAACTTTGCCCCCCCTTGACCAAACCTCTCCAATCATTGCAAACAAATTCAGAGTGGGCCATATACTTTCTTTGCAAAGTTTGGTGAGGATTCGTCCAGAGGGAGCGAAGTTATAAGCCACCCAAAAAATGCTCTTCCTATGGAAACACCAACTTAACCATAACTACATGGACGCTACCGTGTCCATGTAATATATATATATATATATATATATATATATATATATATATATATATATATATATATATATATATATATATATATATAAACAAAAAAGAAGGAAAAAGAAAGCGGAATATTGCTTCCTGGACGGCACTCTTCCTCAATCATAGAAATCATCCAGACACGTCAAAAAAGGATCTCCATCAAACGTCCTTTATTTGTAAAGCATAGTGGACAAGTTGCTCAGGAGAGAACACAAACAACTACGCGTTTCACCCGAAAGGGCTTCGTCTGGTTGTAAACATAAATGACAGGCTTTCCATTTAAACACTTGTGCATGCGAGAAAGAAGTCCTTCTTTACTTTCCCTTGAGTTTCCCTCTCAGACCCAATGCATGTTTCTCTGAGTGACATCTTGGAATGGTAAAAGGTATATGCATATATATCTTACATCCAATGGGTTACCTTTGAAGATGCTACAAAAGTAGCCACTCAGATATTCATGGGCTAATGTATTATCCCCATATCCATAAAGTGCATTGTGCAATATGACAATGTGTGTTTCCACACCTTTCAAAAACGTTTGTGCTGTCATAGGTCATGTATTACCAAGATCTCATAAATATGACCAAACATTCTTTTGAGAGAAAGTCACTTCCATTTAAATTACCACAGCATAAAATCTTAAATGCCATTACCAAAGTGCAAAGTGCATTATAGCTGCCAATGTTTCCAATTTGTCAAGTTTCTAAAATCTTGAATAAAGTGCTTAGCGCATGATAGCATCGATTAAAATACTTTTGGCAACAAAATTGTCTCTCAGTATTACAGGGGGTAAGAAATGGTTATTTTTCATCCTTAGGAATATAGTACAATAGGCATCATAATAATCAATATTTCATCCCCTCCACTGTTGCTTCAATGCTGGATAAAGTGCATTATGCATGATAGCAGCAAATATTCTATATCATATAAATGACTAATGGTACAAATAAAGTGCTAAGTGCCACATAACAATCTTGCCAAGGTTTACACTGATTATAAAGATGGTGTTCCTATTTAGGTAAAGTGCTTAGTGCATTCAGTATATAACTTAACTAGGATGCTTATGAATACATTATGCTTAATCACAGCAAATATTCTGTGTCATATAAATGACAAAGGTTACAGATAAAGTGCTTAGTGCAACATTACAATTTTGACAAGGTTTTCACTGATTATAAAAGAGTCTTCTCGTCAGAATAGAAAGCTTAATATATTCAGTATATAACTTAACTATGATGTTTATAATTACCATGTATAATAAAACACAATATTCATGCCATAATTTTCCCTGATTAAGAAAAAGTGCTTCTTTGGCCAAATTAAGGTACTTAATGCTTTCATTATATATGGTCACTCCATAACTGGAGGAAAGAAAGAGGCACCTAGGGGACAGGGGAGAGAGGAAACAACAGAGATGATGCATTTACCAAGTGCTTAAAAAAAGGGGGGGGCTGTAACAAGTTGATAAAATACAACTGTATTTCAACAAATATATATGTGATGATTTTAAAAAGCCTCGTACATGTTAAGAAATGTAAGGACTGTTGTATAAAACAGTGCGTCAAAAGAAAGCATATGTCAAGGAAAAGCAGACCTGCAGTAGCCTCATAGTCTGGGATAAAGCATTCATATACTTATGTACAGGCATAAGACAGATAAATCAAAAAACATCAGAAAATTCAAGGAATCACTTTTAGTTTCCCACAAATGTGTAGAGCTCCTCATCCTTGTTGTGGCCATCTGGGTATTTTGTTTGGTAATCGACAATATATTTACATTCATTTTGTCTCAATCTCAGTTCTCGATTACCCCCTCTTGGATTTGGTAAGATTTTATCTATGCCATAATATCTAAACGAGGAGACATCTCCATTGTGTTTTTCCTCAAAATGCTTGGCTAGGGGGTAGGTTGGATCTTTGTTTTTAATCGCATGAAGATGTTGCAGAATCCGTAGTTTTACTTCTAATTTCGTACTGCCTATGTACCATAAATTACATCCACATGTTATCACATAAACCACATAAGTTGTTACACAGGTAATATGTTTCTTGATAGTCACTTCCTTCTTAGTTCGAGGATGTATATAGTTCTTCAAAGACACCCCATATTTACAGGCCTTGCATTTGGTACATTTGTAAAACCCCCCCTGATTGCTTAATAGCCATTGATTTGATATCTGTGACGGGGTCGAGAAAAGGTTTGGTGATAGTTCTGATTGAAGCGATTTTGCTTTCCTGAAGGTCACACTAGCATTCTTCTGAATGTGTCCTGCGATGTCTGGATCTTTCTGTAATAGCGCCCATCGTTTGGCCAGAATTTTTTGAATGTCTTTAGCCCCATTATTGTAAGTTGTGATGAAGCGTATATTATCAGTTTTTGTTTCCAGTAGCTTCAATTCATTTTTCACCTTATTTCTTCTGAAAATCTCTGCTCGTGTCTGTTTCGTGCATTGGTTAAATGCACTATTGATAGTCGATTTCTTGTGACCTCTTGCCATAAAATTCTTTGCTGTGATTTTGGCATTTTTTTCAAAAGTTTCGTTTTCACTACAGTTCCTTTTCATTCTTAAGAATTCGCCGTAGGGTATACTATTTTTTAGGCATTTCGGATGTGCACTCTTGGCATGAAGCAGTGAATTGGTGCTTGTTGGTTTCCTATAGGTTTCAGTCGTCAGTGCTTCATTCTTTACAGAGATCTTAATATCCAAAAATATTACCTCTAAAAGATCATGCTGTTCGGTAAATTTCAAATTGGTATCATGTTCATTTAAGATGTTAAAGAAAACCATCCATTTTTGTTCACTGCCATCCCATAGTATAAATAAGTCATCAATATAACGGCGCCAAAGGATCACCTTGTTGGTGTGTATTGATAATGTTTCCTCTGAGAATAGTTTTGCTTCCCAGGCTACCATAAATAGGTTCGCATATGTTGGTGCTACCGTTGTGCCCATTGCTGTACCACACAATTGTTTGTAATATTGGCCGTCAAACATAAAGGCATTATGTGTGAGACAAAAGAAAAGCATGTACAATAACATTTGTGAATGATCTCTAAAACTTAGTGATTTGCTAGATAGAAATTTTTTGATGGCTTCCATTCCTTCTTGATGTTTGATACATGTATATAGAGATATCACATCCAACGTTACTAGTAAATACCCCGGTCTCCATGGTATTAGATCGACTTGTTGGAGAAAATCAGATGTATCCTTGACGTATGATGGCAGTTTCTGGACAAATGGAAACAAGAATTGATCTAGGTATTTTGACGTGTTCTCCAATAGAGAATCAATAGATGCCACAATTGGCCTTCCCAGTGGTGTTCTTTTGCATTTGTGAATTTTTGGTAAAAAGTGTATTATTGGTAATATTTGAAACTCCTTTGTTAAAAAAGCCTTTTCTCGTGTATTCAAGAGGCCCATCTAATACCATGTTTTAAGCTTTTGATCATATTTCATCTTGTAAGCCTTGTATGGATTTGCTGGTAACTTTTCATAATTATCCAGTTGTCTCAATTGACGTAATGCTTCTCGTTTATAATTTTTTGTTTTCAAAATCACAATATTTCCTCCCTTGTCTGATGACCGTATAACAATTGTTCCATCTTGTTTTAAATTCTTTATGGCTATACATTCTTTTGAGGTTATGTTGTGATACATTTTCCTTTTGGCAGAGGCCAATTTCTTCAAGTCGTCTATGATTAGATCCTCAAAAAGGTCTATGAGTGCCATATTGTTGGTCGGGGGAATAAATCTCGATTTTCTCTTTAAAGCGCTTGGTGCTGGCATGTTGGTAAGTAGATTTTCCGGTACTTTGGAGGACCATGCCAAATCAGATGTACTCATGTCTGTCTCATCTTTGTCTGCTTGTAATTCTGATAAAGTGCGCAAAGCTGGTATATCTTTGATGGTAAGGGCCGATGGCATTTCTAATTCTGAGTGACAGGATGTATCATTGATGTCTACTCCTGCAAAGAATTTTGCCAGCCTTATTTTTCTAATGAATAGATGAAAGTCCACTCTGCATTGCGTATAATCAAAGTTAGATGTCAGACAAAAAGATAAACCTTTGGACAGGACTTGAATTTCTGTGTCTGTTAATATTCTTTCTGACAAATTGACGACTTGTGCGTTTTGAGTCATCATCATTGCTTCTGTTTCTTGACCTTCCCAGAGCGTGTTTGCGGGGCTCCGGATTGGCCTCTCTTTTTTGGATTTGCTTTGGCCCCTTCTCCCCCGTCTGTTCTCCCTCTTGTGTATTTCGACTGGTTCCTGCCTTGCGTGTTCTTCCCGACCTGGTGCAGGAGTTTCATCTCCTCTAAAAAATTCAATCTTGGTAGTGGTTCATTCGTACCACTTGAGGTCGAGATATCCGAGGATGAACCTGCACTCATTTCTATCTCCGATTCCTCATCGGATATAACTGCGATCGAATTCTGTTTTTGGTTTTGTATTCCCTTTCTGATGGAATCATATTTTTTAGAGAAGGTGTAAATCCTTCCACTGGCATAGTCCTCTTTGTCACGTAGGAATTTCCTCTGTTTCCTTTCCTTTATCTCTTCTTCATACTTATTGATGTTTTTATCCTTGTGTACTTTAAGCTCATTAGCTGTTTTAGATTCTGCACCCATATATACACTTGATTACAATAGTTCTATTTCCTTCAGGGCCTTTGATCTGTCACTTTTGGCGTATTTCACCAAGGTTGTTAGCATTTTAAAAGAGCATTCATTTGTGGCTTCTCCCCATTCCTGTAGCATTTGTGGGTCCGGGTCTTCATATGTTGGGGTAGTCAAAATTCTAAGACCCCTTGGTATCCGTTAATTGTCAATATAGTTTTGCAAGGATTTAATTTCCCACCATTTATTTGTTTCTTTTTTATGCAATTTTTCCAGTAATGCCATGGACTGTTGTATTGATTTAGATTGGCCAGTCTGTACTTGTGGCGTGCTCTTCCTTGGATTAATGCTTTCACTAAATATATATATATTATATATTGATCCCCTTCTCTTCTATAATATTCCCATTACTCCAAATATTCAAGATGATGAAATGTCTGTGGTTGACAGTATAAATCTGCAGTATCTGTCCATGACACATATAGATTGTGGTAGTGAACTTGAAATGCCATTGGTTGCTAACAAAGATGCACTTATTGACCAAGCTATAAATGATCTAAGTACCACGGCCATATCTTCTAATGACATGTTTTTGACTTTTGAATGTTTGTTGACAACCCTTATTGCGAAATGTGAGAACATGGAAAACAAATTCGACATTCAATCTATACTGCTTCATAAGAGTATTAACCGGACACAGAAAACTGTGAGAGACCACAGTTGCAACACAATGATATCTGGAGATGCCCCTAAGATTTTTCAATCTACAAAAACTGAACCTATGGATAAGTCCACCGGTTTGTTCACCAGTGGGGTTGGGACTGTTCCACCAATTAAACATACAGCTATTAAACTTAAAGCGAAGCCTGTATGCCAGGCTATTATGTACGCCAAGAGAGTAAAAACACAAAAGAATGCCTGTAGCTTACCTGTTCATAGCATACCTGGGATTATTTCCTTCCCCATGGTTGTAAATAGTGATATACATATCACACCACTTGTTGAATCGATGGTGGTTCATCTTGTAGCAACAAATGGTGCCCCTACTGTCATCAGTGGGTTGGGACCAGTATCCTTTGCACCTCCTACTGTTAACACCAGCCCATATCAAATGTCTGCAATCTCTATGACAGCTCCTCTCGTTGTGCCTCAAGCGGTACAGGCCTTAAACTCTACTCTTTTGACTGAGGAAGGGGGACAACCTACCTTAATTGATCTTTTGGCACCCCCGCCCCAGTTCACCCATGAGGAATCTTCCGTCCTCATCCCTTCAGAGGCCACACATATGAAAGCCTTCCAACTACGACATGTATCCAAAGATGAATATCTACCTCCACTAAATAGATCAGCAGTTCTTAACATCTTTCATGCTGTTAATTCATTGTGTGTCATTGCGTCTGATGACATTAACAATAGTTGATCTGATTGACCATGTAGCTGTCAGTATCTCGAACATATGGTTTAAATCGGATGCAAATTTGGTCTATATTCTGAGGTATGTGCCCAAGCTCTACAGACCGGGATATATTTGTAATATAGTATATATCCCACCATCGAAACTTAGGCCAGGTAAGTCTAACACCATTCCATCGGGCACTAAGGAGGATATCCCTTCTTCTAAAGTTTACAGCTGCTCCACAAAAGACTATTGTGGCCCGTGCATCATCAATATTAAACGGTACCCCAACAACCATTTCTGATAGTTTAGCTGTAACTGGAAGTATCAGCTCTTCGACAATCTGTTTAGAACCCTCTAATGACACTCCGATACCTGTAAGGATCGATCCTAACGAAGGGTACTGGCAATAGCTCCCTGTTGCCTTTAAACCTCACTTTACCTCATCATTACGATGACATTAATATCTTATACTCTTGGAACACACAGGGGTTCTCTCATCTTTTTGGAACAGATGCCCTTTGGTCTGTGCTAGACTTGTTCACCGTAATTGTTCTCCAGGAGACATGGTTTACTGAAAACATCCACTTGGATGGTCGTCATATATTGCGGAAAGCAGCCTCAAAGGGTCCACGTGGAAGGCAAAAGGGGGGGGACTGCTGATTTCGGTTAGGCATCCGTGGCAGATTTGGGAGTTGCCAGGAGCAGCAGAGTTGGTTCAGGTTGCTAACATCAAGTATGCAGAAATGCCAATCATCTTGGCTAATATCTACGACCCCCCTAATTGCATAGTGCATAGCTACCAAAAGAAATGTTGCAACAGTGAAGTTTATCTTAGATGCTAGGTCACCAACTTCCCCTATTTGTCTAATTGACAACTTTAATGCAGATATTGATATTGGTGATAACCGTTTTCAGGTGAATATGAATTCTGCACCTGCAAGACCAAGTGCTTCAAAGTATCAAAGTCGGACGTGGGCAGCCCTCTTGAAAACATACGGATTTGTGTGCCTAAATGGGTCTTGTGCTGGTGATGCCCTGCGTGCATACAATTGAGTACGTGGAAAGTGTGCCTCCACTATAGATTATGTTATTGTAAATCAGAGCGGCCTATCTTTGGTCAAAGATATGGCAATTCTACCTACAGAAGAAAGTGACCACTTAACATTGTGCATTTTGTTTCAATCTACTCAGACGAATATGCCACTTAGTCAATATGACTTGAATGGGGATATCTTTGTAAATAAGAGTGAAAATCCGATATAATGGAATCCCCATAATTTAAATAAAGGGTATGAGGTCGCGGGGCACCTCTTAGCAACCTTTATTATGCAGTTTTCTGGGCCAGTGACTAACTCTCCCATAACCTTTGCTGAATGCTTCTCAATCTTTATTGGATGTGTTAAAGATCAAATAAAGATGCACAGATTGTACAAAACCCCATATGAGCGGTGTGGCAAAGTGTTCACAAAGCATATACACTATGATCCTGTGATCTCTGCAGCTAAAAAACAATTGAGAGCTGTTATCAAGGAAAACATGTATATCTATGCGGGTATTTAAAGTGCTGACACAATTAATGCCAAAATTAAATGTGCTGAAAAAAGTTATAATGTATGGGTTAAAGAGCTTAAAGCCCTATTGAAAAAAAGAGATGGTTACGTATAGCTGCATTAGCAATTTCTCATGATAATACTGAAATCTGAAGAATAATAAGATCATCTTCAAAATGTGATACATCTATAAATGATGTGCCATACAGACTATGGGTTGAACATATTAAATCCACCTTGGATACTACTAATCCTGAAGTCAGGGAGCTGGTCATACCTCCTGTAACATGGGACTGTAAAGCATCCATTCTCAATATTATTCTAATTATGGAGCGTCTTAACCCTTCTCGGGCCGCAGGCCCTGATGGTTGTAATGGGCTGTTTAAAAGGTCCCCCGAGTTATGGGGTAATGCTTTACATTTACTATTCACGGACTTTGGTAAAACAGGCAGACTCCCTAATATGTGGCATGAGAGCCATAGCCTTCCAATTAGTCAAAAAGGATCCTGTGAGTGCCCCTCAAATTATTGTATGCTGGCTATGCTGGATATTCCCGCTGAGATCTTCGTAAAAGTAATACTAGCGGAATTGACAGAGTGGATGAATGATAAGTAGATCCTGAGTCCAATCCAATCCGGTTTTCGACCTAAATCATCCACATTACACAACATTCTTACCCTAGTATCTGCAGTTGAATACTCAAAGTCTAGAAGAGAGACGCCTCTATACTGTCCGTTTATTGATTTTAGTGCCGCATTCAATGCTGTGTCGAGGAATAGATTATGGCAGAAACTTGTGGCATGGGATATCCCGTCTGGATTATTGAGGATGATTCTGCTACTCTATAGTGGTACAAGTGTAAAGGGTGCCTCTGGATGGCTTGGGGAAACTGTCTACAACTATACATACCCGTAGAGGAGTGAAACAGGGATTTATCATAGCAGCAACATGATTCAATCTTTACCTTGCCGACTTAAATAGAGTTTTTAATAACTCAACTCAGTGTCCCATCAAAGTAGGCAATGAATTCCTAACTTAACTTGGCTACGCTGATGGTCTTGTACTGTTGTATCATACACCCCAATGTCTTCAGTCTATGATTGAGGCAATCAGCCTGTATGCATCCTAAAATGGGATGAAAATTAATATAGCCAAAAGTACGATCATGATATTCCCAGCTAAGAATAGGATCACATGTAGCCCAATTTGGTCAATGGATGGAACCAAATTTGAACATGTGCATACCTATAAATATCTTGGAGTCTACATATATGACTCTCTAAAATGGAACACTCACTGCATGAAACAAAAAGTAGATTTATGGTAATGGCTAACTCTATTAGTGCTTTTATTGGTATGAATGGTGTTTTTTCTGTTCACACTATCCTGTTGCTATACACATCAAAAATATTGCCTCTGTTGATTTATGGAATTGAAATCTGGTGCCACACATTTGCAGCCAAACTAATTAGATTTGAGGCGAAAGTTTTACACAAATTATTCAGATTGCTTCAGACACTCTCTATCGAATTCCTGTATCTAGAATATGATCTCATCGGAATATCGTTAACTTTTATCTCCAGAACCTTTACGTGTTGGCTCAACTTAAGGGTGCTCAATAATGGTTTGAAGATTCTGAAATATATTCAGGTTTTTTTTCGTCTTGTGAATTGCATAAAGTTGGGCACCCTGAGTAACATAATTGTTCTGTATAATCTTTGGCATGTGGGTTTGAACCTACCCATCACCTTTGACTCTATCCAGGCAATAAAATGATGGGCGAAACTGAAGTTAATCACTTACAGTTATGAAAAATCATATAGTCCAGTTATCTACGAAATCAAATAGTGGCTTTTTATATGCTATAGAACAGATAGAACATGCAGACCTTCTTATATTTTGCCAATTCCGAATAGAGGCTTCATAAGACAGTACCTTCTTTTAAAATGTACTGCCCGATTCATGAACTTGTTTGCGTGAAAACTTCAAACAGGGATTTTCGGTCAGAAAGGTGCACAAATCTGCGTTTTTCACGCAAATAATTCCATGAATCAGGGTGTTTATGTGTGCAATGTTTTGGAAATTAAGGGTGGCAAAACTGGGATCCCTCGTGCTCAACGCAAATGTAGGCTATATGGGGAAGATGTCCTTGAAATCCTGGAACATATTATTATTAGATGTTTTAGTCTTGTTATCTTAAGAACCACGTACATGAAATCATACTGTAATCAAGTTGATCTTAAAGATGTATGTTTGATATGGCACTGTTTTATGGAGGGAAATGATTTAAATCTTATATTTTTTTATTGTAAAATGTTACTGGAAATGTAGAGATTTTTGAGGTAGTGGAATAATTGATTTTTAACTTGATTTTAATAGTATTTTATGGAACTATTGTATTTTATGGAACTGTGTATATGTTGTTTATATATGTGTATGAAATCTTTGTGTCTTGTTTGAAGAATGTTTTTCAGTTGTATATAAAAAGCGTAATGCTAAACGTATATTCAATAAATGAAATAATGTCAGAAATGTTCTGTTTGAATTTATATGAATACCTATTATTATACATTTGTATAGAGGATACATATTGCCACAGCTGATAGTTTCAGTAGAGTAATAGCCTTCTACAAACTATGGAAAGAATAATCACAACCATTCCTGATATTTGCCCCCAAAAGACTGGTTGGGCCAAAATAAGGAAGTGCAAAGAAAACAAAGGAGAATTCCCAGAAAGACAATGGGGCCAGCAGAACTATCCAAGACAAGATGAGAACCAGAGATCCCCAAATCCCCTGCCAAATGTAAAAGCTCTACCTTTTGCCACTGAACCTCCTCTCAACCCTCAATGTGATCAACATTGGTTCTGATTAAAGGATGAGAGTGAAGAACCGATGGAACCCCTAATCCCCTTGCTCAATGGATACAGAGGCCAGCAAGTTAGCCTTGTGTATGAACGATTTCCCCAATGTGCCTGCATCCACAAATACTGCTAAAGCATTACTATCTACTAATCCAGTCACACTCTTGGTTACCAAACTCCTTACGATCACATTGAGGCCTATCACTGATACACATGCCTTCCTTCTGCACCAGCTAACCTACTAGGAAGATATCTTTTGTATGAGCTTTTGTATGTGTAATGCCAAACGGCATTGCTAGTTCCCAGATGCATCTTCAGAAATTACACCTTTGACCACCATGTCATAATGCAAAAGGCTATGTGTTTTGCTTTCTAATGAGAAACCCATTGGATTAGAGCTTAGAGCATGGGTTTAGCAATGGCCAGTTTAGGTTGCTGTCCATTCCAGGGCATAGACTGAATTTCACATTTTTAAACTTGTTATACTGTTATATAAATATTGTTTCATCATTATTTCCATTATAAATTGCTCAGAAAGAGAGGCCAGCACCGTTATGTATCTAAACTGGCATTGCTAGTTATCAGATGCATCTTGATCCATTACAACTTTGACCCTCCATGTCATAATTCAAAATGTTTTGTTTTCTGAAGGGTGTTCCAGTGTCTCAGAGATTAGAGCATGCAGGCTCACACTCGCCTATGGGGCAATGCCAGCAATGCCAGCACCTGATTCTAGGATATGCACTTTTTTTAAAAGAATGGACAACTTTCGTTCCAGAGCTAATCACTATCATAAGTAACTTCACAATTGTTTACCAATGTTATGAAGAAAATATGTTTTCAAATGCATTATTTGCAACATATTTTACCCAAAACACCCCCTTGGGTAGTACTCCAACAGTCTGCTCTTGAGAGTAATTAAAGATTTAGGGCAACTTTTTCATTTCATTGGAGTCTGGATGGATATTATGCTATGGTCCGACCCTGGGTAGTTTCCAGATGCATCTTCATCAATTACACCTTTGACAGCTTTGTTATAATGCAAAAAGCAATGTTGTCTTTAGGAAAAGCCAGTAGCTCAAAGGTATTGGTTTACTAGTAGCAAAGTTCAAGATTACACATTGGCATAGAGATACTCAAATTGCTATGCTGAGTTGTGTATGATGATGAAATATTTCATTTTTAATGGTTTTTCTGTTATAAAAATATAGTTTTACCTTTATTTCAATAGACAATGGCTCAGGAAGAGAGTATGCAACTTTGTGTATCACAGCTGGCATTGCTAGTTCCCAGAAGCATCTTCAGCCATTTCAACGTTAACCCCCATGTCATGATGCAAAGAAATATGCTTTATCAAGGTAGACCTTGTTGAGATTAGAGGAAGGCTTCACCAATGGCCGATTTGCAGGCTCAAGCCACCTCGTTGACATGAACATGCTCAAACAGTGCATTGGTAGGGAATAGATAAAATGATAATTTTGTAAAGTGTTTTTTACTGTTATAAAAATATTGTTTTATCTTTATTTCTGTTATAAATGACTCAAAGTAAGAGACCAGAAAATGTGTTTATCACAACCGATATTGCTGGTTCCCAGATGAATTTTAAGTCATTACACCTTTGACCTCCATGTCTTAATGCAAAAACCTAAGGATTTGAGTCCATTCGTTCATTTGAATGAAAATAGTGCAACTGATATGCTGACTCTCGTGTTGGGTGCAAAAAGGTAACACTTTAATTGTCAAGTTGTTTAATATTATACGAATATTTGTTTATTGTATATCAATTAGAAATGGCTGAGGGAGCGAGAGCAGCACCTTTTTTTTTTATCCCAAACAGCAATGCTAGTTCCCAGATGCACCTTCATCCAATACAATTTTGAACGCCATGTGATAATGAAAAATGCTAAGCATTCAGAGGAGACCTAGTGCTTGAGAGATTAACACATCGGTATACATTTGGCAATTCTGTAGGTTTAACTCACCTTGTAGGCATGAAAATGCTCAATTTGTATATTGAGAGGAAATGGGTAAAACATTTAATTTGAACATTTTTTGTGTTATAAATATATTGTGTTATCTTTATTTCCATTGCCAATAGCTCAGAGAAAGAAGAGCGAATGTGTTATCCAATGACATTGCTAGTTTCCAGATGCAGCTTCATCCATTAAAACTTTGACCACAATTTCAGAATGCAAAATGTAA
This sequence comes from Ambystoma mexicanum, assembly GCF_040938575.1. Classification (NCBI taxonomy): domain Eukaryota; kingdom Metazoa; phylum Chordata; class Amphibia; order Caudata; family Ambystomatidae; genus Ambystoma; species Ambystoma mexicanum. The sequence goes on from NC_090935.1 coordinate 947,581,579, forward strand.
ATTGAATGTCATAAAATTAATTTCATAACAGTGCTATACTGCAATCCTTTCAAAGGTTGAATCAGGATTTCTTTATTTTGATTGCCTGGAATCCCAGATGGAAGTATTGCCCAGGTGCACTGTTGAAACTATTTAGAAACAGTGCCGAAAATGGGACTCAGTCAACAGCCATGAAAAAAATCAAAATTAGATCACTCTCTACCCTTACCCAAATTTTCTTCACTTTTAAAAAACCTCAACAGTATATAAGGTTTGCTCCATCACCTGCTATGAGAAGACTGTTCATGCTGCTTAGATTTAACAGACTTGAAGTCCTGGGCAATAGAGGGGCATGGCTTGGTATTCCAAAAGAGAAACACTTGTGTCGGGTTTGTCTCGATGACCATCAAGTAAAGTCAATCAGGCATGTGACTACATTTTGTCCAGCCATGCATAATACTTGCCATGCATAATACTTATGGCCAGTACTATAGTAATCATGTGGAGCATGTACAAGTGATAAGAAATTATCAATTTTGGCTAAGATGTGTATCAGGCTATAGTAGGGGTCTTCTAATTATGAGTGTACAGGTTTGGAAAGTTGCTGCAGCAATATTAACTGACTTAGAGTCTATTGATTGGTCTCCTGAATATAGTATGAGTTGATAATCAATAGCACTGACAATGCAATTTAAACTGACTAAGTTATTTTAATGCAATGTAGAGTGTTTCTTTTTTAGTATTCAAATAGGATTTTAAATTGGTTTGATTTCAATGTTGTCTGTGGTTAAAATGGGTTTAATATGTGGAAATAATTATTTTGTAGTGTTAATGTATTGTGTAATTTGTTTGATTTTATTGTTGATCTATGGATTGTATTTATTTTACATTGAGCATTTGTGTAATGTTTTATAACTAAATACACAATAAAACAAATGCAAAACACTAGGCTGTCTTCAGATTGATCCAGTGGCCCAGAGGTTTATTTTATGGTTTTACAAATGTCAAGTTTCGGGGTTCAATTCAACATGAACATTCTTAATCTGTGTTTTGGGAGGAAATTGGTGAAATATAATCTTAAATGTTCTTTATTGTTATAAAAATATTGTTTTATCTTTAATCCGATACAAAATAGCTAGGAGAGCATTTTTTTTATCCGAAACTAAATTGCAAGTTTACAGATACATCTACAGCCATTACGCCTTTGACCCCATGTCATAATGCAAAAAGCTATGATTTAGCCAGAGAGACCAGCAACTTTGTGTATCCCAATTGACCTTGCTCGTTCCCAGAAGCAACTGTTTTCATTTCAACTTTGATCGCTATGTCATGATGCAAAAAGCTAACATTTCTGATTGAGACCCTGCACCTCATAGGTTAAAGCATGGATTTATCAATTGGAAATATGCAGGTGCAGCTTTGCTTTTTGGAATGAAAGTACTCAAATTGGTAGGTAAAGTTGTACAAATGGGTAATGTTTTTTTTTTACTGTTATAAAAATATTGTTTCATCTTGCTTTCCATTACAAATGGCTGAGAGAGAGAGCAACACACGTTTATTCCAACTGACATTGCTGCTTCCTAAATGCATGTTCATACAATACACCATTGAACCCCCTGTAATAATAAAATAGCTATACTGTCCAAAGAGTGATCCAATTGCTCAGAGGTTAGAGCATTGGTTTATGAATGATATGATATGATGTGGCATTTATAACATGCCTGTACACAAGTGTTTCTAGGCACGAAAAGACAAGGAGGGAGAAACAAGGGAGTACACAATAACGATCTTACTAGGCCTTATGTCATTCAGATTACGCAAGTGTGGGGAAGAGGGAAGGGGCGAAGTGCCAGGGGGAGGGTCATGTGCAGTTAACTCACAAATGCGGCCAGTGGATGGCTCATAAGTGCAGAGAGAAGGGGCTGTAGTGTTGCAGATACAGACCCTTAAGTGCTGGGGAGCCCAGAGGCAGTGCAAGGACAACTGGACATGCAGGAACCTGGGCCAGAGTTCAGAGGGTGACCAGGTGACCAGTAAGGGGATCAGTCAGGTGCATCAGAAGGGGAGAGCAGGAGAGAAAGCGGAAGCAAAAAGGGAGATCTTGCAGGTTCAAATCCCCATGTCGGCAAGAAAATACAAAATATCTGCATTGGGAGGAAACTAGTAAAAGGTGCAATTTTTATGATTTCTTGTTTAATCTTTATTTCCATTAAAAATAGCTCAGCAGCATTGCTTGTTCCCAGATGAATCTTCAGCCATTACACCTGTGACCCCAATGCAGTCCTTGTTGGTGCATGCAAAAAATCACCAGGCCAGAGCTATTTCAAATAATCCTTCAATAAGAATCTTTTAATTTAATATGATGTATGTAATTATGTCCACTGGTTTTTAATTATGTCCACTGGTTGACACGTGTTTCAGCACTAAGCCTTTCTCAAAACCAGACATATGACAATCTTTCACAAACAAGGACACAATGAATGTATATGTTGAGAACAGACAGAAAGGGGTTCGTAAAGGGCGGGATTAAAAGGTAAAAGAAAAAGGTTAATCCAGTAAATGATTAATATTCTCAACGGTCAATTCTCTTTCAAAACCATACAAAATCCCTTTAAACAAGCTGTGTTGTAAATTGTTACTCACCCATTTGGCTTTTCAACATACATCATCTTAATCACAGTCTTTTCTCATCTTTTGCGTTCACAGGTTAATATCCCTGATTTCTCTGTATTGAGAATACCATGCTCTGAGTTAATTTCATAAACATTGCTTACGCATCATATCTCCCTAACATTATCCCTTTATGGAATCCCTGGCGCGTTGCTCTATGTAGTTTCACATGTCCCATCTGTAACAAAAATGTGGCTGCGCTTTTGCTGCAACTATGAATGGCCATAGTAAATCACTCGATCTCGTTCGATGTAAACTAGTAGTAAACGGCGTGCATGTGTCACAAGTAAGGGCTACTCCTCTCGCGTTCCCCATAAAATAAAGCTAATTATAGTAGCATACTCCCAGTAGCATTTCTTTATCTCACTGTGTTGCTGCCATGTGTTTTAGAACATGCATCTCACTCCTCGCACGTACCGCAATTCGCCTATGCTATTTTAAACTCTTCCCTCACTTAGCGCGGTAACAGACCTCCTCACAGTACTGTCTATTATCATCTTGCATATATGTTGCAGCTTGCGTCTCAGTGTTACCGCGTTTCGCTAATGTACCTGCAGTACTTAAATGTTCGCTTGCTAAATGTGATGACGCCTATCTACTTGAACAGAAGCACTTACCCAATCATGGAGATAATCTCACTTCTAGTTCGTGAAGGCAGCGTTCCAAAGCCATCCGCCATTTCACTTCCCTATAAATAATCACGTGATACGTATTGCCCCACCTACTGAATAAGTTACTGTAAAAGTATACAATAGCATTACAAGATCCCGTTCACTCCTTCACGTTGCGAACCGATAATGTAATCCTTTCATGTGTCCATGTACCTTGGGAAAACATTCTATATGGACACATGTACATACTCCCCGTTACTTAAGGACTGTCATCTGTTATCTCAATCATTTACAACAGTTATTTATTTGCATTTATTTATTTTTATTTATTTCTACTGCGCCATATCCCGCAGGCACCAGGGCACAAAAACTTAAAAAAGGCAGAGAGGGACTGATTTATTCGAACAGTGTAACTTTCCTCTGATCGCATATACATAGGGAGTTTATTCCAGTTACTTGCCGTTTTGAGAGGGAACGATCTTCCTTTTCCTTGCGCTCTTTTAGCTTGTGGTATAACCAGAAGGTGTGTGGCACTTGAGCGCAAAGTCCTATTTGGGGAGCATTTTCTTAATGTTTGATTTAGGTAGTCTGGAGCCTCTACATGTGGGCATTTATGGGCCAGTATCTTAAATTGAATTAATTTCTCTACAGGCAACCAGTGAAGCTCCTTTCGGTAGTATGAGATATGATCCTTCCTAGTAGCATTGTAGATTATCCTGATGGCGTCGTTTTGAACAGTCTGTAACTTTTGAATGTTCCTTTTGCTTGCTCAGCATAGTAAGGCGTTGCAATAGTCAGGCCGGGCCATGATTATGGCTCGAACTAAGGTTTCACAGTTTTTACATGACACCAAAGGATTCATCTGTCTTAAGATTTTAAGGTGGTAGTGTGCATTTTTAGTCACATAGTTGACATGTGTATCCGCATTGAGGGAGGCCTCAAATATTGTGGCTAGGGTTTTTACTTTTTCAACCACCTTGATGGTGCAGGTGTCTAAAGTAAAATTTGTGTAGGCTTGGTGCAACTTTCTTCTGGCCTGGATAGTTCCAAAGATCATGAGCTCTGTTTTAGGGCTGTTTAAGCACATCCAGTTTTCAATCATCCACTCCTGGTTGATCGAGTATATGTGATTGAGGGTTGTTGTGTCTTTTACATGGTCACCACTAACATCCATGATAAGCTGGAAGTCGTCAGTGTAGTTAGTGAAATGAAAGCCCATACTTTCAAGTTTATCACACAAGAGCCTTATGTAGCTGTTAAGCAGGAGTGGGGAAATACAGTACCATTGTGGCACACCGTATTTGATGGAGATGGGGTCTGAACACGCAGAAACCCAGCATATCTTGGATGTTCTTACGCTCAGAAAGGAGCAAATCCATTCTACGGCCTATCTTGAGCAATTACCGATATCAGCCAGTGTTTCCAGTAGTCTGGCGTGGTCTAGGATATCAAACACCACTGAAAGTTTCAATAAAATTAAGAGGCCCGTTTTACCCTCATCTATACTTCCTAGCATTTGCGTCTGCAGGTCTAGTAATGCACTTTCTGTTCTGTGATTTCCACGGAACCCAGATTGTAGCAAACGTGCTTATCCCAACCAGCAATGCCAGTTGCACCTTCATCCATTGCAACTTTGACCCCGATGTCATAATGCAAAAAAATATGCTTTCTGAACGGAGACCCAGGGCCATTGGAGGTTAGAGCATTGGTTTACAAATGGCAGTTTTGCATTTCAAGTTTTCGCTGCATGGAAATGCTGAAAAATATAAGTTGGCATGTGTGTTTGGAGGAAATAAGTAAAATATGTGATGTTTTACATTTATAAAAATATTGTTTTATCTTTATTTCCATAATAAATGGCTCAGAGTGGGAGTCCAGCATGTTTGTTTATCCCAACTGGCAGTGCTAGTTCCCAAATGCATCTTTGAGCACTGTGTCATAATACAAAATTATTTGAATGGAAAGCTAGCCGCTCAAAGGTTAGAGCGTGACTTTGCCATTGACAAAGTTACAGGTTTAACTATCCGTAGTGGTATGAAAATACTGAAATTGCTAAATTGAACTGTATGTTGTGAGGAAATAGGTAAAATGTTTATTTTCTGATTTTGTTTATTGTTTTATCTTTATTTCAATTACAAATGGCTCAGACTGAGAGACCAGTAAATTTGATTATTCCAACTGGCATTGTGAGTTTTCAGATGCATCTTGTAGGGACATCGACAATGAAGAGGCGGATGAAGAGAAAAGCACTGAATTTAAAACCTAAAATGTGCCTGTGCACAGCATCTGAAAGAGACATATGTGGGGAAATGTGCTATGACAGCATTCCATCTACAAGAGTACATGTTCAAAGTAATTGAAAAGGCACAAAGAGAAATATTTTCAGATACATGGAAAAATCCAACAACCTTTTGATAATTGGAGAATAGTTTAATCTAGATGAAAAGTACAGCATTTCGTAGTATAGTAAATAATCGAATTGAGGCCTGCTGGTGTTTGATTTTCTTTTTCCGGAACTGAGAATCAACTTTGTATAAAGAAACATACAGAGTAAGTAAAACAATAACACTCCGACAGGAGTTGATTTCAAAGAAAAGGTATTATATTGCACTGTTTAAAGTGACAATTACATTAGGTAAACGTGGGGAATAAATTGGCTTGTAAAGGCTGCGTTTATTAATGAAACTAGCTTAGGCCTAGAAAGCAAAGCAGCATTTTTCTGACCTCCCCAACAGATACAGGACGGGGGTGTTTGCTCCAAGGCAAAGCAGTCATGCTTTGAACTGGCCATACAAGCATATGACACTGTCTGAATCAAAAGGACACAAATGGTTGTGTTTGCTCTGGGAAGAGGCCTTACAGAGAAAAACAAATGCAACTCATTAACAACCCCTTGTGTCATTGCGCCTAAAAACAATTCACTACAATTACAACTAATATCCTGTGGGAAGAGGCCTGCAGTGGTCCTCTCCAACATAATCAACTCTACCCATCAACTATGTCTTTTCAGGTGGATGCGATTCACCTCTTTAAAGACTTCAATCTTACTAAAGTGACAGAAAAGGCAGTAATCACACAAGGGTGCAAATCTATATAAACATGTGGATATTGGAAACTAAACCTCAAAGAACTTGTGCCATGACGTCCAGCAGTCATAAATGACCAGCTCTGTGCTCTAAAAGAATAGACACCATATGGCGAATATCAGCCATGAATGGTGGATGCCATTTCATATTGTGATTTATCCTATGACAGGTAGAGAAATGCACTATTTAAAAATTACATATACAAAATCTCCATTTTGTAAATAACTTTTCAGCGAAAGGTTGTAGAAAGTTACTTTAAAATTTTTTTTGGGTGAAGAGCTCCATCTGCTGAAAGTAAAACAATATTTTTTTATATTATGTTAATTATGTAAATTAGGGAAATGTGGATATTTTTGCACAGAAAAGGAATGTGCCAGGGATTCATATATCCTAGCATTTCTGCTGGCGAGCCTGTTATTCTGAGATTAAAATATTATTTTTGTATAATAATACCAGAGTGTAAAATGTAAAAATCTGTAAGTCACAGGTCATACCGAGATGAGAATTGCATGATTGGATTCACATGAGTGAGAGAAATCTAATGAACGAGTATTAGCATGGTCACATCTGAGGAAAATTATGTTTTAGAAAGTTACAATTGTTTAATATACTAATCTCCAAGATGACACAATATCAAGTGATACTGGGTTTGGAAGTTACTCTCATCAGGCTGTCCTTTTCGTTGCTACGCCCAATGAGTAAGAAGGGGATGGTTTTGCGTGATGTCACTTTGGGAACATTGTCACACCTCTAAAGGAATGGATGCTGATTTATAAATGTCTAAACTCATAGATTCTGTAGCCTCACTTTCTTACTCACTGACTGGGATGGACTGACTGAGAGAAGGAGAATTGACAACAGCAGAAAGGAGATTTAAATAGATTGCTTGTCTTCAGGACCAATTTTGGATTACCATAAGTACACTTTAAAAGAGGCCTACTTGGAGGTAAAGCCCACACCATCTTCAGGGACAAAATAACAAACAGGCCCAATACAGAGAGAGAGAAACCAGGATGTGGAGGGAAGCTGACCGCATCTTTCTGACTGATGCCCAATTTTTAACAGAGGGGAAGAATTTCACCAGTCCTTAAAAGGGTACCCATCTATCCACAATACAGCCAAACAGAAATATCTATGTACATATAATATTAAGGGGAAAACATTCTGAGGGGAGCTTTACTCAAAAGAGGAAAAGATTAAATCCCATCCTTTTTTATCTGTGAAAGTACTTGACATATAAATTGACTGCACATCCTGAGAAATGAAAAAAATATTTCAGAAGAGTATATGCTTCTGGTATTATACAACAACAGAGGATCACCTCCACTTCAGGAAGCTGTTAAAAACATGGCTCTTTACCACTCCAAACTTAAAAAAGCAAGAGAAATCCACAAGAATGAAACTGGCATTGGGCTGTGCTTTGCCATGCACACATCTTGTGGTTAGGCAGTGTATTGAGCGTGGGGGTGTTTGAGGGTGGCCAGTGTATTATATTTTGATGTTTTAGATGGTGTCCAGTTTGTTGACATTAGATGTGTTTGAGGATGGTCAATGTGTTCGGCATGGATATAAGTCGAGGGTAACCAGTGCATTTAGTTAGGATGTTATTCAGGGGTAGCCAAGGTACTACATTCATTTGTTTCTTGAGGGTAGCCAATGCATTGGATTTGAATGAGCATGGGCGTGACTCATGCTTTGAACTTAGAAAATGCAATAAAACTGTCCTTAAACCCACTAACAACTCTCGAATATTCTGATTACTCACCATGAAACACAGAACAACATAAAACATGCCTCTATTGTAGCAAAACATAAGACCATCACAAGGTACAATGAGCTACACACAACACAACAACAAAAAAGAAACCATGACAACCACACAACTACACCAAGCACAACACACCAAACACCAAATATCACAAACCAGCACACAGTGACTGGTTTTTCCAAACTGAAGCTACCAATAGTACATCAACGCTCTGTTGCTTCTCCCTCTCAATCTCATTAACAAAGCTCCCCAGCCCTGCTTCTGTTTCGGATCCGTCAGGACACAAGAGTCCACATAAGTGGCAGCAGTGCACGGAACAAGACCAAATAATATAGCATACCATAAATTGACAGCTTTTATATGAGCCTCATACACTTTCCTATGGATGTGGGTACACGCTAAAATCAATACAGATGGCAATGTGTGTATTACCAAAGTCTCTAATCCTGTAAATGTACTATTGAAAATTGAGGGGACTGGCTTATTGATCATTCTTCATGGGAGTCACCATTGACAATTGAATATCATTGATGTATAATTTGTATATATTTAGATTGATCAACTATTTCTATTTTTAGTGATAAATAGACCTTCTGTTCAACCAGTGGGTTTTTTGTGCCAACATAGAAGGACAATGTAGGGAATCAGTATTGCAGTTCACAGATTCATAAAAATAATTTTATTCAATAATTGAAAAATTGTGTGTGCCCGATTTGGGGTGGGGGGATCATTCCCCAAACTAGTTATTGGTCCATTAAAACACCCAACAATTTTAATCCATTACTACCTTGACCACCATGTCATAAATCAAAAAGCTATGTTTTCTGAAGATATACCCAATGGTTCAGTGGTGACAGAATGTGTTTACCAATGGCAAGATTGTGGCCATGACAAAACGTTCATTGATAAGATGAGTAGTGCATTGGGAGTTAATAGCAACATTTGTATATTGCTTTACTGTTATGCAAATATTGGTGTACCAATATATCCATTACAAATGGCTCAGACACCAGTACCTTTGTTTGTCCCAACCAGCATTGCTAGTTGCATAATCACCCATTGCAACTTTGACCACCATGTCATAATGCAAAAACATATGTTTTCTGAAGGGAGCCCCAGTGACTCAGAGGTTAGTGCATGGGTTTACCAATGGCAAGGTTATAGATTCAATCCACATGAAAATACTCTAACTGATAAGTTGGGCTGTGCATTTGGAGGAAATAGATAACATTTAAAATTGTTACTGTTATAATAATGGTGTTTTATCTTTATTTCCATTACAAATGTCTCAGAGAGAGACACCAGCACCTTTGTTTATACAAACCAGCATTACTAGTTCCCAGATGCATCTTCATCAATTACAGATTTGACAATTTCATACTGCAAAAAGCTATATTTTCTGTAGGGTGACACAGTGTCTCAGAGGTTAGAGTTTGCAGGCTTAGACTGACCTATAGCATAACAGGGCAATGCCCAAAGAGCCATCCCATGATTCTAGCATGGACCAGTTTAAAAAAAGAATAATGAACCACTTTTCTGTCCGTCCAATTTCTTAAGTTACTTCACTAGTTTAAACCAATGGTACTAAGCAAATATGTTTCAAAATGCATTATTTACAAAATATCTTATAAAATAAACATCCCTTTGGACAGTAATCAAACGGTGTCTTCTGGATAGTGATGAATTTATGATGCGTAATTTTGTGCTCCTTTTTTAATGGTGCCTTAATGGATTTTATGCCCCAGTCCTCCCCTAATTAGATCGCAGATTAATCTTCATCGATAACACCTTCGAAATCTATGTTATAGTGCAAAAATCTATGCTTTCTGAAGGGTGAGGCAGTAGATCAGAGGTTAGAGCATGTTTTTATCAGCAGCAAGGTTGAGGGTTAAGATCCCGTCATTCACATGAACAAACTCTATGTTGACCTAGGTGTTGAGAGGAAATAGGTAATCGTTAATTATTGATGTTTTAATGTTTTTTTTTTACTTTTAGAAACATATTGTTTTATCTTTATTTCCATTTCAAATGGCTCAGAGAGAGAGTGAACAGCAACTTTGTTTACCCCAACGGGTATTGCTAGTTCCCAGATGCATCTTCATCCATTACAACTTTGACCTCCATGCCATAATGCAAAAAACAGTGACTTCCTGATGTAAGGTTAGAAAATAGGTTTAACAAAGTGAAAATTGCAGCTTCAAGCCAATTTGCTAGCAAGCAAATGAGCATTTGACAGAAAAAGTGAATATTTTGAATATTACTATTACACAAATATTGATCTACATTTCCATTGCAAAAAGGCGCAGAGACAGAACTCTGCTCCTTTTTCATTGCAATGGGCATTACTAGATCCCAGATGCAGATTCATCCATTATAGCGCTGACAGCCATGTCATAATGCAGATACCTAAGCTCTGTAAAAAGAGACCCAGTAGCTCAGATGCCATAGACTGGGTTTACCAATGACAAGCATGCAGGTTCAAATCCAACATTGGCGTATAAAGCACTCAGGCTGCATAGTTGAGTTATTCATAGCGAGGAAAAAGGTGACTTTTGTTTTGCTATTAATAACAGGAAATAGGTAGGATTGTTAATTATTCATGTTTTAACTATTAACATGATATTGTTTTATCTTTATTTCCATTTCAAATGGCTCAGAGAGACCAGCACCTTTGTGTATCCCAGTTGGCTTTGCTAGTCTCAGAAGCATCTTCATCCATTACAACTTAGACTGGCATGTCATAAAGTAAAAAGCTATGATCACTGATGTTCAACATGGTGGCTCAGAGGTTAGAGTATAGGTTTACCGGAGGAACTGTTGTAGTTTCAGGTTGCCTCACTAACCTGAAAATAGTTCATCTGTGCATTTGCCAGAAATAGTCAAAACAATTCATTTAACTTTTTCTACAAAAATATAGTTGTATCTTTCTTTCCATTCCATTACAAATGGCCCAGAGAGAGAGAGACAACCAAATGTATTTATCCCAACCGAAACTGCTGTTTCCCTGATGCATCTTTAGCCATTACAACTTTGACGGCAATGTCATAATGCAAACAGCTATGCTTTCTGAAGAGAGACCCACGTCTGATGTTTATGATGCGCTGCCAATACCTGTCAAATGCTGTAGCTATTGATGTAATTCTTCATCAGCAAGCCGCCCAACCTGGCATCAACTTACATCCACTTCTGTTAACCAACGCCTGGGTACCTGGGAAGAAGTGTTCCAACCCTCTAAGCATGTAAGATGCGTGATGTGGGAGATAATAAACAGCTACTGACCTGCTGCTCTTTGTAGTATTAGTTTATGCAATGGCATGGACAGACAATGGACCACCAATACCTGATTGAGCCTCTGTCTTAAAATGAAATATGTGTCTGCTATCTATCTTCTTCAAACAAGTCAGTTAATATGTAAACTATTTTAAACATTTCATCATTAAGTTACAATCACAGTTGTGAGAATTCTATATTTTGTAAGGATAAACATGTATGGATGAAATGCTTTTTGTAATCTTCCATTACATTGCTTTTTTCTCCTCCCTGGGTCATTACAAAGGAGAACAAACACATGAAAATCAATCTTCGCCTGTATTGAACACCATCAGTAAAGTGCAGCTTCAGACCCTAAGTAGTTTAGGATCAGATTAGTCAGCTCATATCTATGCATCTTGAGAAAACTTAGAAACAACCAAAAAGTTATAGATGGAAATCTCTGAATTAATCACTACCATAGACACGAATACTACTTGAAGAGGGAAAAGAACATACAGTGGCAGCTCAGCATGTTTGCTTTGTTTAGGGTGAATGCCAACAATGATTTGTACATAGTTGATCCTCTTCTATAGTGGCACAGCTGACCTCTAAAACGATAGAATGAAGCTGCCCCAGGTTATTGACAATGCTTACGGTTGGGACAAAGCTTTTCTTTTATTGCTTTCTGGTGCTTTTAAACTTGACTTTTAACCTTTTCTTTAAAAGGCACAAGCATTGTTTTGTAGGACCTTTCAAGCAGTGGAATAATCAAGACTTCACCAGCTAAATGATCAAAGAACAGTATATTTTCAATAACGATTAAATAATAAACATTTAACAATTTTTCTACATGTCTGCTAGCAACATGTTGTGATTGGTAGTACATCTACCACCACAAAAAATAACCGCCTTTGTAAAAAGTAGGATTATATTGTAACTCTGGACTCTAAATCTCCCCGCCAACACCGGATTAACCCCCACACTTCCTCATTTCAGGAAAGCGCTCAATACCTCCTCTTAAAGGATTGGCTCCTACCTAACACGAGGCACAAGAGTCGGGTTCCTGTGAGTGGATGGCGTCCACTCCCTTTTTTGAGACGGCAGACACTGTTCTCCCTGTGCTTAAGAAACTCAAAAATAACAACTTGCTCCTCCCACTCGAACTAGCCAGTGCCACAGTTGGGATTCGAACTAAGGTTGTGGGTTGTGAGACACTCAGCCACAGGGCCACAGGAACCACTTAACATGGAGAAGCACAATGTTTTATAGTTACATCTTGCTATATGGGATGTGTTTGGTTGGTGATTTTTAGATCTATATGGTACATACATTTTATACTTGCTAACTATCTGTTGTCTTTTTTAATTTACTGGTTTTTATTTAGATCTAAAATATAACATAAACATTGCTAACATCCACACATTACACACATGATACATGTATAGAACTGAAAAGACCTTTAGCAAATGCAATAATATACAAATTAAGATTTGTGTAGGGATCAGAACTGCTTTCATAGCTACAGAGTCATCGGAGGGATATATAAGAACAAGGATATCAAAAAAGGGAGAGAAAGAGAAATAAACAAGCGGAGGGGATATATATCAACCCATTTTAGTAAGTCACTGCACAAAATGTATTACATTGCTGCCAGAATTATATAATAACAATCACGGATTCGATTTAGAAGAGATTGAATGCTTAACACAATATTAATTTTAGACTAAAGATAGTATTGTCAAGTACTATCAAATAAATTAATAAAGACACACCATTTCTTGTTATATTTGACTAATAAAGTTCATGTATTTGCCATGCATTTTTCCATTCCGTGAATTAGACATATGTCGTTCCACCATCCCATAATAGCATTTTCTTGAGGTCTTTCAAATTGGTAGTGATTAAACTAACGGCTATTAGTATAAAAAAGTCAAATGTCACAAATGAGGAATCAATATTCATGGAAGTACATACCAGGCTACCTAATATTATATTGGCAAAACTTGACGAATAGAGATTTTAAATATATGCTGCATATGAGTGCAAACCTGTAACCACAACTTTTTAACAAAGGTACATTCATAAAACATATGTTTAAATGTTTCAGACTCAATTTGACATGACCAACATAAATTATTATCCAAGAGATTTGCTATATATAGTTTCAGCGGAGTGAAGAAGTCTCTACGTATACAATAATGAAGTGTTTGCTTTAAATTAGCTGAGGTTGAGCCCATTTAACTCTTGTACCAGATATTTGACCATGTCACCTCATTGAATTGTGTTGCACAGTCTGCTTCCCAATGTTCCTCTGAGGATAACTTGGTGTTCAATGGTCTTCCATTATTTCAAGAATGTATAAAAATGAGAAGCTTGAATGAATGTAAGGAAACCATAATATTGAATCTGGTTGGGTCCATTACAAGTCTGTCACCCCTCTCTCTATTCGCATAGTCCAAGCACGCATTTGTCAGGTCCGAATAGTGAGTAGCAGAACAAAATCAAATATTTCTCACTAAATTCATTACATGAAAGAACACTTTCCCCTGTGATTATTTGGCTAACACGTTTTGTTCCCCTGCTTATCCAAGTTTTCAATACTACAGGTTTGCCATTAATATTCAGATTTGTATAACGCCATGGGAATGGGAAAAGGGCTTGAGAGGGCTGATCAATATAGTAAAAAATAAATTGCCTTAGATATGACATTGCCATATACATTGATGTGGAAAATGAATACCTAGAGCAACTACACATATATGTTAAGTCCTTAAAGTAGTCAAAAGGCAAAATCTGTACTTTCTTGATACACAACCATTTAGGGACAATGTCAGGTTCCTTAGGAAGTTACCAGCTTTGAGCATGTGTAAGGATAAAGGCTTTGTGATGACACTTAACATTCAGGAAACCAACACCACCCCCCCTTGCATGAGTTCTTTGACTTACTTAAGGATATTCTCTTTCTTTTCTTGTGGCCCCTCAGAAAGTCAAGAAGAATTGTGTATATGAATTTAAAAAGAGAGGCCTCTAATGATATGTGTATTATTTGTAGATAGTATAGAACTTCTGGAGAGAGCATCATGTTAATGATTTCCAATCTGCCCCACCAGATGAGGTATAGCAAAGAGCAAACCGCCACTGACTCACGTAAACTTGCTAAAAGTGTCTGAGTATTTAATTTGATTATGTCTGCACATGAAGGTGCAATGAGAATTCCTAAATATTTAATAAACACAGGACACCATTTTAGACCATATTTGCCACATCTTGTTTGATACATAAAGAATTGAGCAGCCTTATTTAGTTTATACCCTAAGACAATAGAATATGTTTTGATAGTATCCATTAATAAATCAAGTGAGTCCTTTAAGTTCTTTACAAAAACTAAAATATCATCCACGTATGCAGCAATTTTAATTTCAGATCTACCACATGTAATACCAGGCACATGTTTGTTCCTTCAAATCCGTTCTAATAAAGATTCAAGAGAAAAAACAAACAGACTTGGTTATAGGGATAACCCTAGTGCCTCATTGCAATGAGAAGAAAGAGGAAAAATTATCATTCATAAAAATAGAAGTTTTGGAATCTGAATATAGAAGCTTAACCAAGGAAAGGAAACCATTTCCTAAACCATGCCACTTGAGCACCTCAAGCAAAACCAAATGTTGATGGCTGGAAGGTTTTTTAATAAATCATACCCACGGACAAAGCTCTGGGTGTAACCCTCCAGACCATACTTTTTCAGCCTGCCAAGCCATTACAGAAGGGGAAAGACCATATGCAAATCAGGTTTGGTTCCACCACAAAAGGATCAGTCCAGACCAAACTACTAGGTCACATCCCTTTTGCACGAGACCTCTAGCGCCTCAAACAGATTATCCCACTCTAGATGGTCAAAAGCTAGTTTTAGCGTTTAAGGCTATGCCCATATAACACTGCTTGTGTTTATTTTTATCAATAATATGAAGAGCATTCATAAACGATCTTGAATTTGATTAAATACGTCTTACCTTGACAAATCCAACTTGATCACTTTTCATTAGTTTATGTGGAACTAGCTCAATTATATTAGACAATATTTTCTAAAATCATACAAACAAGTTGATTATTGTATTGTATTGTAGTTGTCATTTATATAGAGCCTTTTACTATTGTTATAGTCTCAATACGCTGGTGGTGGAACGCCCTTGGGGACCGAAGTTCAGAGTGTTGGAGGTCTTGGAGTATGATTAGAATGTGTGTGTGTGTGTGCATTTTGGCCAAATAAGGCTTAGCAGGGGTGGCCAGGCTCTGGTAGAACAAGTAACCCATTAGTTCAGGCATGTGGATGGGTGCTGAGAGGAGTCAGGAGATGTCGTGAGTGTTAGAGACTTGCTATATGTCCAGCATGCCCACATTTGTCATAGGTCTTTGCTGCATACTGATGTCAGAGGTGTTGAGGCGGAGTTTGTGTAAGTAGGCAGAACAATTATGAGATCAGTGAGACTGAATTTGTCGTAGTCATTGCTGTATTCTGATGTGTGTGGGTAGCCATGCCTGCAGCCAATGTCCACCAAAGTGGTGCATTATATTTACCTTGCAGTTCGGGGTGGATATTTGTTGTCTGTGCGCCCGATCAGGTAGTGACTACCTTTGTCGATTGTTGTGGCTGTGATAAAACGGTTAGTGACAGCAACAATCTATGCTTCACAAATTGAAACTAGAGGAGCATGGGCTATACTTAGAGGCTCTATCAGTTGGAGAGCATCACCAAATTTCCCAGATAATATGCATGCACTAATCCTTCTGAATTGTTACTGTTACCATTGGATGCCAACCTTATAGTCCATCGAGGGGCGATACGACCTATCCCTCAAGTCCTTCGAGTGCCAATTCCGGACTAGTTCTTGATTACCTTCACTGATTAAGGCACGAGAAACCCCCACATGGCCTTCTTTCATGAGAGATGGCCATGGCACAAACATCCTCCCATGACAATGCCCTTCTGTAGATCTCATGACCATAAAAATGATGGTTGGAAGTTTTTGAATTAGTCAGAACCACTGGCCTTGCTCTGGGCTGTACCAGTGGTTCAGATATAATTAAAAACCTTACACCCATCACTTTTTTGGTTTCCATTGTTCATCTCAATCTATCCGAGTGCAGTGGTGGTGCTGTTCTATCTCAGCCACTTTGACTGTGATTTGCCTGTTTTCCCCATACGTGCCAGGTGCAGTGATTAATCAATCCTGTGACATTTCATAGTGTGAAAAATGAGATGAGGGCCAGTGCTTCCAGCTTGTGGTGCTTGTGGGAACCAAGGTCATGATTGCTGTTTGATAGAGCGTGAGGTCTGAGACACGGCAGTAATGGCCAGCGCTGCCAGGTGCTGCAAGCTCACGGGCCACCGTAAAAATAGCTGCCGCCACCTGGTGGTGAATATTCATATGCTCGGATTAGGAATTGGAAGGTTAGGGACGGGTTTTAGGATAATGTTGTAAAAAGCCAGAATTTGAGGACTTTGTTGAAGGACAGGTAGTCCTCGGTGCAGCGGATGTACAGAGGAAGAGTGCTCCAAATGGTGGGAGCTAGGATAGAGAAGGATGAGCCACCAACTCTAGTGGAGTGGTAAGGGGGATAGCGAGGAGGAGAGCCAAGCCCGAACAGAGGTTTTTGTGGGGTTGGAAGTGGATGATTTTCTTCTGTAGGATTTCTGGTTCTGTATTCTGGAGGGCTCATTGCGTGATGCACATGGCTTGAAGATCAATCTTAGGCTGATAGGGAGCCAGTGTAGTACTCTGAAGGTGGGGTGATATGTTCTCTGGGTGAGAGGGCAAGGAGCCGTCTGGCTGCTCAGTTTTGTATTCATTGGAGTTTCCTGAGCTGGCATGCTGGGACGCTGAGATAGAGTGAGTTGGCGTGGTGTAGGCTGGAGGTGATGATGGCCAGTATTACAGAGACTCTTTGAAGATAGGAGAGATAGGGAGAGATTCACTTTTGGATGCAGAAGTGGAAGTGGCAAGTTCTGGATACAGCAGTGATGTGTTTGGAGAGAGATAGGGCAGCATCCATGGTGCATCCAAGATTTTTAACGGAGATGAAGTCGGTAGGTGGGGCTCCCAGGGCCTGTTGCCAGGTATAGGTTGGGGAATGAGAGCATTTTTGCTGCATATTAGGATTTCTGATTTGCCTGGGTTGAGAATAAGGTGGTTGGTCATCATCCATAGGTCGATATCCGAGAGGCAAGATGCGAGGTTGGGAAGTGGGGAGGCTGGAGTTTAGAGACTTTTGCTATTGTAGTAGGTCAGGTTGTGTGAGCGGATGAGAGCCGGGAGCGTGCTTAGGTACATATTGAAGAGGAGGGGTGAAAGGGAGACTCCTTGTGTGACCCCGTTTGTGATGAGGTGAGAGGCGGAAGAGAAAGGTGGAAGGAGAATGATTTGCAAGCGATTACAAATGAATGAGGATATCCAATTGAGGGCAGAATCTTTGATGTCTTGGGTGAGGAGCCTGTTCCTGAGTATTCTGTGGTCAATGGTGTCAAAGGCTGTGGACAGATTGAGGGGGATGAGTGCAGCACATCCTTTTGAATCAGCAGTTCTTTTTAGGTCATACCAGTTAGAGACCAGTGAGAATTCTGTTGCACAGAGGGGTCGGAACCCCGACTGGGCTAAGTTGAGGAGTCATTGGATTCTATGAAGAGGCCAAGTTGCTTGTATGCAGCGTGGTCATTTAGTTTAGCAATTAAGTGGGTGTTGGAGATTGGACAGTAGCTTGATGGGATGAGTGGTTTGACATGAGAAGTTTTGAAGGCCTCTGTGAAGGTCCCAGATGAGAGGGAGTTATTCATGATGGAGCGAGCAACGCTGCCTTCACAAGTGGTGGTAAGGATCTTTTTTAGAAGGGTCAGTGGGCAAGGATCCCCACGTGAGCCAGAGGGTCGGCTAAGTGCTTGTAGGTTTTAGAAATTGGCTTTGGAAATAGGTGTGAATGAAGAGAAGGTTGGTAGGAGGGTGAGGCAAGGGTCGGGTTTGGGAGAGGACAGGATTTGGAGGGGGTAATCAGAGCTAGTTTTGGGGTGACGGTGCAATGTCTTTCAAGCACAATGTTATGAAAGTCGTTGGATCGTTCATGGGAGAGAGCTTGTCTGTTAGGGTAGTTGTGTTAGGCAACAGGGGGAGCTGAAATCCCCTAGGATTTTGTGGAGTTTCCAGCACGGATTGTTGGAGATGGAGATTCTGTCTCCATAGTGTGTTTTTGTCTTTGTTGATTTCAGACAGATGTGCCCTGTTCAGTCTTGCGAAGCACATTTTAATGTCTGCTATTTTGTGTATCTGACACATTCAGTCAGTCAATAGCAGTTTCCATTCTGGGAGATGTAGCTTGTTTCCATTCTAAAATACAGGCTTTCAAAAACTGTAGATCTACATGTCCCAGAATGAAAAGTTCTTAATGTTGACCAAAAAGCCAAGCCTGTTGCCTCAGTCACAAATGATATGGGACCACTAGGCAGCTAGTCTCATCCTTCCCTGAAACCTTCCCTTCTTTGGTGTTCTTCTGCAAGTTCTTCCTCTATTTCTGGGAGTTCTTCGTCTCCCCTGTCCCTTATCCACTCTCACCTCCTTTGATATTGTTATTGATATTTTATTTGCAGCCACTCCTAAACACCTTGTTCACTTTCTCATTGCTACAGCCTTTTTTTCTGCCCCTCATGCTTTCTCCATCCTTCTGTTCCCCATCCTTTCGTTGCACCATTTTGTTTTTATCTTCATGAGTTCACTATTCTTGCATTGAAACTCAGATTCCCTGTCCATTCCCTGGACCCCGCTCTCTTGCCCCACTCTCGTTCCCCTAAGGGTATGGCTTGCACGTTTCGGATTTCATTATGGTTCTATGTGATATTTCTGCATTTTAAAGGCCGAAAACAAAAAATACAGATTTTTTTGGACTGTTTTTGTTTGTCCTTTAAAATGCCTAAATATCGCATACTGCCCCTCGCACCGCACTTCGCAAGGCAATTCTGTCCCCATCCCAACCCTCTCCTGCTGGATGTCCTGTAAATCGAGGGGGTTTAACCCCCTAAACCCTGCATTTCCTCACCCACCGTGCCCCTTCCCAGCCCAACACACACTTACTCCCTCAACGCACACACACACCAAACATACCAAAAATACTTACCTCCCTCGATGCATCTTTCATCTCCTGCCTGCGCTTGTCAGCCCCTGTGCAGCATTTGTGTGCAAAGGGGCACGACAGTTCAATTTGCAGTCACAGAGCAGTCTTTCTTAATCAACCTTTTTTTAAATTTCTTTAAAACTACTTTTTCATTTGATACCTTGCATTACAGAGGGGACATGCTGTGGAAAAAGGAATCGGGGGCTGACCTTGGCCATCAACTAAATCAAACCCAAGCCTCTGCATGATGCAGATGTTAGGCTATCTCTTAGCAAGCATATACAAATGTAAACCTATGAACATCAATTTTTAGGGGTAGTGTGTATACTGTGGTCTCTAATATTTGGCTGGTCTGAGATATTAAATGGAATAACTGGCCTGCCTTGCTGCTGTCTGTCCTGCTGGGTTTTTGAACTTTCTGTGACCTTAGTTGACTATATTTCTACCTTCTGGGCTCAGGCCTCGATGTGGCATAGTCCTAGGAGATAGGACTGCACCTCCAAGCCCCAGAAAGGTGATTGTTCTACAGTTTCAATTCTTGCAATCTGTTTGTACATAAACACATTGCTGGGCTCACATGAGAGAAGCTGCACAGTACATACACAAACACTTGGCCTGAGCAAGGAAATAAAGAGGTCTTCTTTTCATAATGTGTTGGGCAGTGGAGCTGAACAGCATTTCCTCTCCTTGCCCTCACCCCAAAACCCCACTTAACTCCGCTTCATGGACATATGTCACCACAGAAATACCTACAAAGACAATTGTGAAAACAAATTCTGCTAAGTTAATTCATTTATCAACACACAGAGGCAAGTGCAGGACGACCCCTAGTGCAATAGCCCTATCATTTTGAGGGAGTTAATTATCTTCATCTTGCTTATGGAAAAAGAATCAGGAATGCCTCTTTAAATGTAATGGATGATTTACCAGTTTCAGAGGGATTTTTATATAGGGATTCTAAATCAATAGATAAACCATCCAGGCCTGGTGTTCTACTTTATTAAGGCTTTTTGGCCATTAAAAATGTAATGTCTTTGTATAGGATTGTCAAGGGAACTTAAATCAATATATGGGTGAGGAAACTTTAGTTGGCTACAAAATTTGTTAAAGTCTGTATGCAAATCATAGTAAAGTTTCTTGAGGAACTTGGTAAAAACATTCAAGATATCTTTGTCTGGTGTAACACCACTCCAGAATCATTCTTATAGAAGAAACCTTTTGTTGGACGTTTGATAAATGTTTGACTTATATTTAAGGAAAGCTCCACAGGTGTGCTCTGAGAGATGTTTTAATTAATTGTAAAGCGAAGAGACATCATTTCCCTAAACAATCTATCAATTTGGGGGAACTATATATTTTTTCAAGAAGGTACAATCGATCAAAAAGATTATCCAACTGTCTCTTTAATAGTTTTTCTTCTTAACCACATATAAGATGATGTGCCCAAGTAAAGCTGCTTAATATGCATCCCAATTGCAACCCAGTGACGTATTCATCTCTTTATTAATTTAAAGAAAGACTGATGAAACTCATGAAACGATTCATCAAAAGTATGATCTTCCAATAGGAAGTTGTTCCATTTCCATCTAGTCAAGCTTTTATACAAACAATTCAATTCCAGCATTATAATTACAGGGGTATGATCAGAAATGGCTGGACTATCAATTCTACAATTAATGATTGTTCAAGATTTAGATAAACATATATAATCAATACGGGACATCGTATTATGGGAAATAGAATGGAAAGTTAAATCAAACCCAAACCTTTTTCAACTTCAAGGATTCAAGGATTCCTGTAGCGATAAGTGTGTTTCTTGATTACAAGCAATAGAAGGTTTACATCTGTTCAAATGTGCCAGCACTTGTTGCCTCTTTGCTGGGTTATTCAACCCTTTCATATTCCAGGTGATATGGCTGATTGTCATCTACCAATGTTTTGTTGAGAATAGTTTGTCATTATAGCTACCTCCAACAAGATCAATCAGATTTAAACCTCTTAAGCGAACAATGCTTTCTTGATACTCACAATACAAACAGTGACCGTATAGCAGTTTCAATAACCATGTATAAAACAAAGGAGAAACAAGACGGAAGAATAATGGGGAAGAAGAAAAGATATGCAATACTTGAGGCCACTGGGGTTGTGATCTACTAACCATGTCAGTGTAGAAAATGGGCAACCACCACCCAAGGCAAACATTGAAAAACAGATAGAACATTTAGCACAATACTTATGAACAAGAATGCACCCCCAAAGAGTATGCAGAGGCTTGGCACACCCACAACAAGGGTCGTATAGGCAGACACTCACTCTTCCTATGTCCACTTCTTATTCATTGAATATCAATAACTGCCACCATCAATGACCTCAGGACATGTTATTAGCAGCCAGCGGACCTCGGCCCACTTATGAATTAGTTAGTTGCAGAGCCAGGCGTTGGTTCAAGGTATCCATTTCTTCAATGTTTAATAGACTTATGAAGTTTCTGAGATCAGGGGGATCCTGAAACGCAGACATTTTACCCTTAGTAGTCACCTTGAATGTGCAGGGATGTACCAGGTCAAATATGGCATTTATTTGTTTGGGAAGAGGTCGAAAAAGATAGCAATTCCTTCCTTCTTTGAGCTTTAGCTTTGAGAACATTTTGCGATATAAATAACCTGAGGCCATTCCACATGATATGGTTCATTTCCTCTACTTTCCCTACAATCATTTCAAGTTATATTACAATAATGGAAAGATCATTCTATACGGGCCAGTCTTTGATCGCAAATCTATTGTTTCTAAGCCAATCTTATGAGCTCTTTGAATATTCAAGGAGATATATGAGTGGAGCGGAAGGACGTTGGGGAGCACCTTCCTCAAGAACTGACCCGCATCATCCCCCTCAGCATCCATGCTTTCTGTTTTCCAAGTCCTCATTTTGTTTTCGTAGTGCGACGACAGATTCTTCTAAGGATAATACACATTGCGTGACATCTTCTACATTCACAGTTCTCCTTTCAACCTCTTCAATTCTAGCTTTAAAATTAGACCATCTGTCATCCAACTGCTAGAGTTTGATGTTAGTGGCTTCCATAAAGGGTTTCAGGACTCTTTTCTCCCTGTAAAATGGTTTCCATATTCACTTCTAATGAGAGCTGGGCTGAGGGAGGAGAGTCGCTCTTGGCCTCTTGAGAATGGAGGCTGCATTCGAGAAAGCAGGCGAGAAAGCATCTTTATTACATGCCATTTGTTGACCCTTTTTGGGATGCCATCCTCTAAAAAGTCACTCAAAACCAACTTATAGGGTAAATGAATTTTAAAAGAAGGTGACACAGGTGAGCACTTGTTTAACAACCAGCTCCCCTTCAGTTCAAACAGTTTCCCAACAATTGATGTAGAAGAAAACTAGTGCAAATCGCCTTCTGTCACTGAATAATAGTTTAATTCCTTACATAAAGTCATAGGGCCTCATTACGACCCAGGCGGTAAGTTACCGCCTGGGTCGTACCTTTACCACCATGGCGTAAACTACGTTTACGCCATGGTGGTTGGCGGACTTACCACCCCATTCCGAGGTTGGCGGGGCGGTAAATCCCCAATCCCCATTTACCCTTCCCCATTCCCATTTTTGCCCCATAGGGCATAATGGGAGTGGGGAAGGCGTTAATTACGCCACCGTAAATTACGGTGGCGTAATTAACAACATGGTCCCTTAGCGCCATGGATTTTAACACCTGCTAAAAGCAGGTGTTAAATCCTCCATGGCGCTAAGGGACCTCGGAATCAGGCGGTAAGGGTCGGCGCTGTTTACGCCGCCGTAAACCCCTTACCGCCTGGGTCCTAATGAGGCCCATAATATAATAGAGAATATAAATCATGCCTCTATGGACCAGAATCAGTACCTCTCCATTCCACCAGTCTCGGTATATGCCAAGGGAATGAAGCCCACATATCTGCTTAACCCACTGACATCACAAATATGATGGTTTTCCTTTTGTTTAAAATATTTGCAGTACCTTCGCTAAACTACTTGGAAACAGCATGCTACTGTGCCCGTGTTGTGCAAAAATCAGTCCTCCATAGAAGGACTGCTGCTGCATGACGACGTAGCTGGCTGTGTGAGGAGGAGTCACGGCTACCAGATCACGGGACACTGCTGCGCAACCCTCAAACTACCATCATCATATGCACCCTCCAATCTGGAAGAAGTCACACACTACAAGCCCACGCCATTTTACGTGACCTCCAACCCGGGACTTGAGAGAAAAGATTTTTATATCACCTCCGTTGCTTAAATATTACGGAATGGAATGGGAGCAAACAGTTAACCAGCCATAGACATTTGGCGCCAAGTCACGCCCCCTCAACTATCTGTTGTCTTGGCGAATGCTTATTTGTTCTGTGCCCTTCCTTCAATTATGAAAGGCAAGTTGAATGAAAATAGTTTATTTCATTTAACAAAATGCTCACAGTCTCTGATGTCACTTCCCAATACGTGCATCAGAGTCTCCCCACTTTATTTTAGGACTCATCCATGCCCTAAAATCCAGGTCCACACACCCTCCACTCCTGACCTAACCTGAGTATGGGTGATCTGCTCCCCTATTTTTCCTCCCCTGGTTGATAGATCCCAAATTGCTCCCTGTTGTTAGAATACTCCTCCCATGTATCTCTTCTTCCCTCTCTGTGTCCTTCATCTGATGAGTTGTAAAGTGCTCCACTGCTTCTCAAAGCTAGGTCCACATACAATAAATAGCCTAATAATAATGCAAATAATAATAACTGTGATGCTCCTGCTCTTAATGCTGGGTCTATTCCAATCAACCCTTCTGCCATTTCTTTTAAAAGACTTAGGGGCTGATTCATGGAATCTGTGCGCCGAAAAACGGGGATTTGTGCTCCATTCTGCCCGCAAATCCCTGTTTAACAAATGAATTACCCTCTTAATGTGCAGAACATTGGCAGAAAATAAACGTACTCTTTTGGATGATGCATGTGTCAAAATGCTCGTTTGATCTTGTTTTCTGAATGAAAATGCAATCCAATTAAAAAGTAAAAAGAGAATCAGTAGCTTACAGCAGTTAGATCACGTGAGCTTCAGGAAGGAAAAGATGATAGTTTGGAATTTCATACTTATTAGAATACAGCTCGAATCTGAGGTCTGGAAGAAGTGTTCGGGCAAGGCAGAGCTACACACATTCACATGTACATGTTTATATTTTCACCTGGAAAAGCACATTGACCAAGCCTTTCCGTGCACGATTGTTATTCACCGCCTGCGGTGAAGAAAAAAAAAGTCAATAAAAATGGCTGCCACCATAAAAAGAGAAAAGGTGATTTTCAGATGACAGCAGCCATTTTGGAACCTGTTTTCCATGGCCATCGTCATCTGAAAAGGGACCTAATCCCATTTCTATATTATTGGGGGCAGTCATTTTTGTGATTTTATTTTTATTTTCATTCCGATGGGATATTTGCTTGCGCTGAGCACATCTCCCTTCGGAATGAAAATAAAATTAAAACTATCCACACTTGCGAAATACAGGGGTGTGACTAGCTTTCACGCCCCAGATGGGGGGCGAACATGGGGTTTAGATCCGCAGCCCGAGCTGAAGCCCTTGCTTCACTCGGGCCTACCAAAGCTCAGGCTGGTGGCCCGTTAAACACCATGCCTGCCCCCAGCCGGTGCGTGAAAGCTACAATCTACAGGGCCGAAGGAGGACCAGCAACTTTGCTTACTTCTTGGGTAATTATGTCTGGAATAACTTTAATTTGGCCTAACTACAGTTCAATTATGAACTTGATGTGATGTAATAATTATGTATGCGTGCCTTTCAAACAGTTATATCATAATGGATTCAAATAACATGTTTGGATAATTCAATTATGCAATGTATGCTATGATTTTCTCTGGTTCATACAGAGAGCTTTATATCCCACTGCTAAAGTTACATGGCTTAGATAAGGTGAGCATGGCATACAGGTGAGCCTTCTGGGCTCACACGATGATGAAGTTGCGTCATTAGCCTACCACCTTTCTCAGCTGCTGGAGGAGCAGCCGATCTTGACGTGCACCTGCACTTCTATGTGAGTGGTCACAGAGTTTCTTCTGTGACAGAGTACTAACTTGTGACTTCTCTTGCCCAGTGTGTACACTCAAACATGCATTGTGACCCGAAACGTACGCAAACATCACACAGCTACTTGCTTTGCACATTTCCAACACGGGTTATGGGGAAGTTGCTGAGAGTGTGCCTCGCACCACAGTGAGGAGTAGTGAGGAGGCAGTGACCGCGGTGCCTCACTGCTTATTTGACACTTGATCCTCAAAGGTGGCTCAAAATCTCGGAACTGATTTTAAGACTGGAACTCCACCTGGGCTGCACAAATCAAATTCTTCCTATAAGATATCCAATACAGGCATGATCATTATAATAAAATTATGCTGTATAAAATAAACACATACTTTCTCTTTCTGTTTCGTGAGCACTAAAATGAAACCAGAGTTTTAAAATAAACCTATGTTACTCTGTGTAGTAATTGTACAGCTTTTGACATTTGAGTGGGCTCTAGAATCTTCTGATGGGGCTTATGTCGTGTAGAGGGAGTAGAGCAGAGGATGCTATTAGATCAGCTGGAGAGGCAGATCAGTATCATTGCCTGCCTGCCTTCTGGATGTTGAGTGTGTGGCATATGCTTCGCTTTTCACAGGGTGTTGGTGCTTCTCTCGCCTCCTTTCTTGCACTTCCGTCCCCATCTACTCACAAGTCAGCCCACCCTTTCCCATCTCTTCTCCTTCAACATCCATTGACCTTTCCTCCATCATGCACCCGCCTGCTCTACCTACGCACATCCCCCATCCCATATAAATGTTTACTTCTTCCCTTTGCTTCTTGCTTCTTGCTTCACCATCATCTAATGCTTTAAGTGGGATGAGAAATTGAGACGCACTCTAACTAGTTGTTGACGTCGTGCCCTAGAGAGGACTAGGGGTGGCTGAGAAGTAGTACAGTCAGCTTATGCAAGGACTGCCCGCCCCAAAATGTGTTTGGAGGCAGGGTGGGGGGCTGGGGGAGACTAGCTCCCTACCAATGTGTAAACGAGTACTTCTGAAAACATGTCCACTATTCACAAGCCTAAACTGTTGGCTTTGTCAAATCTACGCGACAGTTTAATAAACAAGTGAGGTTTTTATTTAAGGGTACAATGAAGGTAGCCCTGCCCCCCCAGACCAGACCCCACTCCCCCATCCCCCACACCACCCCTGAAGCACATCTGTTGCTCTTAGAAATATCAATTGCTGACCCAGCTCTACTATGTAACTACTTCCTGGAGATGAAATAATTTTAATGAAAGAGTTTACATTAAACTTATCAGTGTCTAGGGATGGGCAAAATTACCGCCGGCGAAACTGAATTGACAAAATTCACCAGCAATTCTGTTCCACCAGCTGGGCGGTTTTCCACCTTTTCTGACACAATTGTAGCAAGTTTTTTTGTTCACCATGGAAATTTCGTTTTTCCCTGAAATTTCTTTTTTTGTGTGGTCTGAAACAAATCGAAACAAAACGAAATATCAGGGAAAAATAAATGTAAATGGACAAAACACTGCAACCAAAAATGTCGTTTTTGTGAAAAATGAAATTTTGGGTGGACAAAGGCCCAAGTGGTCAATTGTGCCCCACAGGTGAAATTGGCGTGCTGGGTGAATTTTGCCTGGAATATGCCAATTTTCCCGTAGAACGGAATTGAATATTTTCGCCAACCATAGCAGTGTCCCAATTGAAATACTTGGATGTTCATATTGATAATCAGACGAGGGAGGTCTATGAAAAAAATATGACAAGTTTGTTTGAAAGTTTCGATAAAGTGATGGCTTTTTGTTTTAATTGTCTCTGCCCACCACCAGACTTCACGACTTACAGGCAGCATTCCAGCCATCTACTTGAGGACTCCATGCCAGCTCCAGGCAGACATCATTGAGGAGGATGCTGGTTACCGGACCAGGTCCTGCCACTAAATTCCACCACCCACCACCAGGTTTCATGACTTCAAGGCAGACAGCATTGATGAGGCTGCTGGTCACATGACCAAATCCTGCTACTCAGTTGCTCCGCCCATTACCAGGTTTGGCACCTTCCAGGCTGCTACTTAAGGATTGCAGGTCAGCTCCAGGCAGACCACATGGAGGCGACCGCTGGTCCTGCCACTCAGTTCCTCTACCCACCACCAGGTTTCGTGCCTTCAAGGCAGATGTCAGATCCCAAGTTCTCACACAGAGGTAGCACACACTCCTTCCTCTGCTCAGGGGTGTTGGACGCCTGCACTAGTAGCAACACAGGTTGGCCAAAAGCCGTGTGGGGAAAGAGGGTTAGGGTCCACAGATTGGTTGGGTAAGGGTGTTGTAGGGTAACCAGGTAGAGGAATAGGGGGTTATTGCTGGGTATGGGTGAAGTTAGCAAAGATATGCTCCTTGACACTTGTCTGCATGTGGTGCCTCTGTTATCACACACATACATGCACTCTAGTATATGTACCTTCTTACCAGGTACTGCAGTAACACATATACCCACTTTATCCCAGTTGCCTTACTGGGTAGTGCATCATCTGCAGTGTTGCACCTATATGTAGCTACCGAGTTGCCTCACTGGGTATTGCCTCTAGTATATCACTAAACACTATTGCTTACATCTGATATTACAGGAGTTTCCCCTGCTTTCTGAAAAGTCAAATAGCGCCAAAGCTATCTACATTAACACAATAAACAATGATATGATATGATAAGTAATTTATAACGCAGCTGTACACATGTGTTTCTAGGAGCGACAAGACAAGTGAGGGTACGGAGAGAAAACAAGACAAACAATCTTACTAGGCATTGTGTCATTCAGATTGTGCAAGTGTGATAGCACAATGATCAGGGGAAGGGAAAGTTTGATCAGGGCAGCATTGCTCTGAGAAAGTTCAGCCAGGGCAGCACGGCTCTCAGTAAGTGCAAGGAGGCTGGGAATGTAAAGGCTATAGTTACAGCCCATAGTGCATGACAGGCCCGGAGGTAGTGCGGGGGAGACTGGCCATAGCAGAGCCTGGTACACAGTGAGTCTCTGAGCTATCCAAGCAACCAGTCAGCGCAGCAGGCAGATAAGGAGAGAGGTCAGCAGCAGAGGGATATAGAGAAAGCAGAGGAGAAAAGGAAGTTTGAGCTGCTTCCGGAACTTCAGGTGGTCCAGCATAGGTTTGAGATGGGGAGGGAGGCTGTCCAGGGGGAGGCACATGCAGAGGAAAGTGATCTGCCCCTTCTCTCTGCCTGGAGACCGTCATAGAGTTGAAGGCAGCAGAGCAAAGAGCTCGAGAAGGAATGTACTTAGGAAGAGAGTGTTCGATAGAGTGCGGGTCCCGGCTCCAGAAAGCCTTTTGGATGAGGCAGTGGGACTTGAACTTGATCCTTGCAGCCACCAGGAGTCAGTGGAGAGATTTCAGGACTGGAGAGATATGGTCCCTGGGCTTGAGGCCAAGGATAAGTCTTCCAGTCCTGTTTTGGATTATTTGCAGAGGGTGGAGAGTTTGAGGAAGGCAGATTGAGAAAGAGGCTGTTACAGTAGTCCAATCTAGAGAGAACCAGGGCTCTAGAGACAATGAGCTTCTGGGGGAAAGTGAGAAAAATCAGAGCACCTTTGAGAAAGTGCAGCTGGTAATGGGCCTTCTTGGAAAGGTTTGTGATCTGAGGATAGAAATAGAGAGTGGAGTCCAAGGCTTTTTGCCTCACAGGAAGGCAAAGGAAGAGAGCTCATGGAAGGCGGCCAGAGAGAGAGAGGGAAAGTGGGAGCAGGGGTCCCGATGCAAAGGATCTCCGTCTTATTGGCATTAAGACAGAGATCATTAGAGGCGCGCCACACCGGTATCGAGGATAGTCAGTCAGGAATGCACCAGAGAGGAGAGGGGCTGTAAGGAGCATGAAAGAGAGCTGCATGTCATCCGCATAACACTGAAAGTTGCAGCAGAAGGTATAGATTAGGTGGACTAAAGGGACCTTGTAGAGATTGAAGAGCCAGGGTGAGAGGTTGGAGCCCTGGGGGACACCACATGTAGAGAGAGAGGAGGTAGAGATAAAGGACCCATGTTGGACATGGGAGGGTCGGTCCAGGAGGAAAGAGGTAAGCTACTCCAGGCCCTGATCTGTGTAGCCCAGGTTCTCACAGAGTCGATTGATCAGGATGCTGTGATTGACTGTGTCAAAAGAAGAGGAAAGGTCAAGGAGGAAGAGGACACAAGTGATGCTGGAGTCGAGATTGGAGAGCAAATCTTCATGGGTGTTCAGGAGAGCCGTTTCCGTGTCTCTGTCTGCTCTAAAGCCAGACCTATGGTCATGGAGACAACCAACATTTTCATTATGAAGAGTAAGCTGGGAGATTGCCAGTTTTTCCAGAAGTATGCCCAGGACAGGAGTGATAGAGATTGGCGATAGTTAACCGGACAAGTGGGATCGGCAGAAGGCTTTTTTAGGAGGGGGTGCACTAGGGACTGTTTGAGGAGAGAGGGGAAAGTTCCAGTCATTAATGAGTGATTGCAGAAATTGGCCAAGGCTGGAGCGAGGGTGTCAATGTGGTCCTTTATGGTTCTAGAGCAGCAGGTTAGCAACTGTTTGGATGACACTTTCACAGATCGGACTAGCCCCGAAACATTGTCAGGTGTTATCAGAGAAAAAGAGGAGAAGGGAGGAGGAAAAGGAGAGGCCAGAGGAGGGCCGAGCGAGGTAGAGGGAGAGGAAGGGGAGAGGGAGGACAGGATGTCCTCAATTTTAGCAGTAAAGTGAGAAGCCAGGGCCTTTCAGGGGTCCTGGGAGGGAACAGGAGAGGTGGCGACTGCAGAAGGTTTGACCAGCTCCTTGCACATTTTAAAGAGTTTGAACGTGTTTTTAGAGGCCGCAGAGCCACCGGCTTGGATGTGGACTCTCTTCTTGGACAGGACAGAGAGTCTGTATTGCCTTTGGAGCAAGAGGGAGGTCTGTTTGTCAGAGGATGCACCTGAAGCCCTCCTCTTCCTCTCAGCCACCCTGCACTTGCGTTTCAGGGCGGCAAGTTCTGTGTCATACCGAGTTGCACTTGGAGCTAGGCTTCAGGCGGATTCTCCTGGCTGGGGCAAGGATCAGAGTGTTGGAAATAGCAAGATTCGGGTTAGAAAGGGCTGTGTCAGGGTGTGAGTCAGCCGCACAAGTAGGAGGAGCAGAGAAAGTAGAGGCAAAGGCATCCACAGACACATGCTTCATTGGCCAAATGACCGAGAAGGTAGGCGATCGTGCTGGGGGAGGGCTTTGCCTGGGCGACAGCGAGTGTCAGATGAGAGGAAAGAAGAAAGTTGTCGGTCCAAGAGAGAGGAGTAGTAAGAGTGTTAGAGAGAGGGATGTCTGAGGAGACAGGATTATCCAGTGTGTGTCCAGCAGTGTGTGTCAGACCAGTGGGTAGAATGGAGAGAGAGAGAGAGAGAGAGAGTCACTGAGGTTGGGGAAGAGCCCAGAAGAGAGATCGGAAGCATCCAGTTGGATGTTGAGGTCTCTGAGGAGAAGTTGGGAGGTAGAGGCAAAGAGAGATATGGAAAGGTTAGCCCACTCATAGAGGAAAAGTGCAGTCTGGCTAGGTGGCATGTAGATGGTGCCACAGTGAAAGAGAGGCCAGGGGGGTAAAGAGCCTGCAGACCAGGCATTCAAAGGAGTAGTAGGCCTTTGTAGAAATGACAGAGGCAGGGACTCACTCCGTAAAAGTGAGAGCTACTACCCCTCCGAGTTATTTGCTTCTGAGCACAGAGATGATCTTTTAACCCGTGTTCCTCCAAAACTATCAAGGACCACATCGACTCCCTGGCGCCTGCCCTGGCTGACTTCTGCAATCACTCCTTCCCCTCTGGAGTCTTCCCATCCCCCCTCAAGCACTCCCTTGTGCACCCCCTTCTTAGAAAACCATCTTCCAACCCCTCCTGCCCAGCTAACTATCGCCCAATCTCTATCACTCCCTTCCTGGGCAAGCTCCTGGAGAAACTGGCCATCTCCCAGCTTAATCACCATGCTGAATCTGTTAGTAGTCTTCATGACCATCAGTCTGGCTTCAGAGCTGCCAGAAGCACGGAAACTGCTCTCCTGAACTTCTGTGAGGACCTGCTCTCAAACCTTGACTCTAACACCCCTTGTGTTCTCATTTTGCTCTACCTCTCTTCTGCCTTTGACACTGTCAACCACACCATCCTGCTCAACCGTCTCCGTGATAACCTGGGTATCACTGGTCAGGCTCTGGCGTGGCTGACCTCCTTCCTCTCCAATCGACCCTCCCAGGTCAAACTGGGTTCCTTCCTCTCTGACATCTTTTTCTCTACCTGTGGTGTCCCCCAGGGATCTAACCTCTCCCCCTGGCTGTTCAACCAGTACCTGGCACTTCTTGCTCCCCGCATCGCCGCTCTCTGTCCCAAATTTCAGTCGTATGCGGATGATACCGAGCTCATTTTCAGGCTACCCTCAGCCTCCTCTTCCCCTTCCCTCATCTCTGAATGTCTTTCTGCTATCCAGGAATCGTGTGCCGCCAATGACCTCTGCCCTAATACCAGTAAGACTGAGATTCTACTTATCGGCACACCCACTCCCTCCTTCCCTGCAGCTCTCTGGCCGGCCTCCGTTGACCCTCTTCCTGCTCCTACCTGCAAGGCAAAAAAACCTCGGGGTCATCTTCGACTCCACACTCTCTTTCTCTCCTCACATATCTGACGTCTCTAAGAAGTCACACTACCAGCTACACCTCCTCAGAGGTATCCTTCCTTTCCTCTCCTTCCCCCAGAAGCTCACTGTCTCCAGAGCCCTGGTTCTCTCGAAGCTGGACTACTGTAACAGCCTCTATCTAAATCTTCCTGCCTCTACTCTCCGCCCATTGCAACTCATCAAGAACAGGACTGCGAGACTTGTCCTTGGCCTCAAGCCCAGGGACCGTATCTCTCCAGGACTGAAATCGCTACACTGGCTCCCAGTGGCTGCGAGGATTAAGTTCAAAACCCTCTGCATTCTCCACAAGGCCTTCTGGGGCCTTGGGCGAAAATACCTTCAACTCTCTCTTCCTAAATATCTTCCTTCTCGAGCTCTTCGCTCATCCCCCTCCAACTACCTCAGGTTCAGCCGCTTCTCCCAGCAACAAGCTGGGGGTAGATCTCTCTCCGCAGCAGGGGCCTCCCTCTGGAACAGCCTTCCTGCCTCTACTCTCCGCCCATTGCAACTCATCAAGAACAGGACTGCGAGACTTGTCCTTGGCCTCAAGCCCAGGGACCGTATCTCTCCAGGACTGAAATCGCTACACTGGCTCCCAGTGGCTGCGAGGATTAAGTTCAAAACCCTCTGCATTCTCCACAAGGCCTTCTGGGACCTTGGGCCAAAATACCTTCAACTCTCTCTTCCTAAATATCTTCCTTCTCGAGCTCTTCGCTCATCCCCCTCCAACTACCTCAGGGTCAGCCAAGCAACAAGCTGGGGGTAGATCTCTCTCCGCAGCAGGGGCCTCCCTCTGGAACAGCCTTCCTGCCTCCCTGAAACTTGAGGAGAACCATCTCCGGTTCCGGAAGAACCTCAAAACCTTCCTCTTTGCCTCCGCTTTCTCTCCCTCTCTCCCCTGCTAAAATCACTGAACCTGCACTGAATCTGCAACTGGCCACTCACCGATCTCGGTCCTTGGCCCAGCCACTCTTCCCTGCACTGCCTACCTGCACTACGGGACTGTCTCTGTATCCTACAGCCCCTTCTCCCGGCACTTACCTTGCACTTGCCACCAGCTGGCCCTATTATTTATCTTGTATTCTACTAACCATGTACTGCACTTCCCCTCTCCCCTTCCCCTTGCACTTTTCCCAGTCCCCCTACCCTTGCACTTGCGTGATCTGAATGACACCTGGCCTAGTAGGATCGTTGTCTGTCGTCCCCTTGTTCCCCCCCCTTGCCTCGTTGCGCCTTGAAACACTTGTGTATAGGTGCGTTACAAATGCCATATCATATCATATCAGGGAGGCGGGTGTCTTAACTATTGGCAGAGTTGGCCTTGAACCAAGTCTCAGTAAGAGCAAGGACATCCAGGTCAAGCTCTTTCTGGAGGCGGACGATTTCTGAGGAGTTTTTGACAGTGGAGCAAGTTTTGAGAGTGACAATAGGGAGCAGGTTGCCATGTTTGAAAGACTTTCGGGGAGGGTTACAGGCTTAGATACACCCTGTGGAAGTGATAGAGGTGATAGCAGGTGGTGGCAAGGTAGCCAGAGAGGATAACAAAGGTACCAGAGGGGCGGCAGACGAAGAAGGTGGCAGAGGCCCTGGTAGGTGCTCGTAGGAGTAGTGATAGAAGGAAGGAATTGATAAGATATGGGAGACACCTATCAAAAAGGAGGAGATTGGGCTGAGGGCCCTGGACCGAGACGGTCCTATTCAAGTAGACATTAAGGATGGTCTTGGAGGAGTGTTAGAAGGCCAAGAGGACTTTCCAGCAAGTGCCACCATTGATGGGAGAGGAAGAGATAGGAGAGAGAGCGAGTCCATATGAGGGCCCATATGTCTGTTGAGGGAATGACTAAGAAGATGTTGGTGAGAGTCTGTCTGGAGGAAGCACTGATGTAGGTATCAACAATAGGGAGGCCAGGGTTGGCAACCAGGATGTCCTTCTTGGACTTCCTCCTTCCAGACTTAGACAGATAGGATAGGAGATAGAGTAGTAGTTAGAGAAGATGCAAAAAACAGAGAACATCACAGAGGGTGTGAAGGATGAAGGTGGGAGGAGGGGGCACGAGAAAAGAGAGAGATGCACAGCCCAGTGCTGCATGACACAGGATTCAAAAGGGGGGGGGGCGGGTTCACAACAATATTGAAGACACAGGAGGAGCAAACACATGTGACTCACAAAGGGGAAAGAAGTCTAGTTTTCAAACACAGCAGCAATGTAAAACACCCAGATTCAACTTTCCTAAACAGGGGGGAAAAGGCCTAGTTTTCAAACACAGCAGCAATGCAAAACACCCAGATTCAACTTTCCTAAACAGGGGGGAAAAGGCCTAGTTTTCAAACACAGAAGCAATGACGCCTTACACAAAGAAGCAACAGCACTTAGCTTCGGTGTTCATTCGGTGTTTCCTCTCTGTTTTACAAGATTCGTGGTGGAGTCTTCTTTGACTCAGAGGTCTGGGGAATCAGAGCTCATGAATGCCCTACCAGCATCTGTGAGTCTGTAGGAAATTCACAATTAGGTGCTGCTGTCATGCATTAGTACAGCGATCGTAGCAACCGTTTTAATAAACGTTCAACACGGATGCTGTGGGTTAATGTGCAACCAATGTGTTGGTTGATGGAATTAGTTCAAGGAATGTGGGTTAAATGAGGACCCCAAAGTTCAGAAAATTGTCTCCCCATGCGTGCAGGGATTAGTTTCCCCATGCGGTTAGTACGGGTTATGTAGCTGAGATCAGGCAGCAGAGCCTGAACGATGATCAGGCGGGGTGTGGCCTGCATCCATCACAAATATGGCACCTGCTGTGGATTATCTGAGTTTTTCTAGTTCTCAATACATATAATATCTGGACTGATGTGCCCCCCCACCACTTTCTGCTTCCTGCCCACATGCTGTTTCCTGACAGCAGGCAGCATTGATTAGGCTTCTGGTCACACGGCCAGGTTCTGACACTCAGTTATTCTGCCCACCAGCAGGTTTCGCACCTTCCAGGAACCTACTTAAGGACTCCATGCCAGTTCCAGGCAGACAGCATTGAGGAGGCTGCTGGTCACGTGACCGTGTCCTGTCACTCAGTCATAGTATGAACAGAAAGAGCAATCCTAGGAAACATAATTTAATTTAAAAAGTCAAAAAATACATTTTAAAATCCATACCACAATATTTTGACACAAAAGACGGTGCAAACAAAGTTGTTTATAAATCAGTAGAAATTCAACAAAAGCTCAAAAAAGTGAATAAATTGCCACTCAAAGACAAAACAATACCAATACAACAGAACACAGCACAAAGAAATAAATGAAATGTCCATATTCAGGCCGTGGTAATTGTATTGGCCTGAAGAGGGACATTCTGAAGAAACAGCCACCTCATATGTGTAGGCCATGTACATGAGATATCCTTAAGTCACCCCATTATTGATTGCTGCATTTATTGCTTTGTGCTGCATTCTATTGAATTTTTTTGTATTGTCTATCAGCGGTAAATTATTCATGTTTGTGTTTTTGTTGAATTTGTACTGATTTATTCATGATTCATTTTCAAAACAACTTTCTTTGATTGTTTGCACTGTCAAACCCTCACCTGACTCTAAGGTGTGTGATGAATCCTGCAGAGTCCTCGCAAAAAGCCTACCTAAAGTCTCCTCCCATGTGGCCAGGCAAAGGCAGACGCTTCCTGAACCTGACCCTAGGGGCGGTATTTGCCAGGAGGATCACCTGGTAGGAGAAGGACCTATGGTGAACAGGAGGGCTTTGTGAATGAGACGCAGTTTTTGTCTTCATCGAGGAAGGGAATATCATTAATACCGAGCTCGAATGGGAATGGGGATGGGTAAATTGAATGGGAAATTACTGGGTCCTCCAAGGTTGGAATGGCCCCGTAATTCCTCATTCAAGGAACCCAGCCTCGGACCCGAGTTTGGAGGCAGCCAAGTAGCGGCATGGCTACCTCCAAACTCATAATGACCCCATTGACTGCAGGGACTGCGCAGCGGGAAGCGTTGGGAGTGACGGCTCTCCCCCTGGAGATCGCAGCTGCAGAGGTTGCGCAGTGGAAAGCACACCATGTCACAGTTTTCCCCATTGTCAGACAAGCACCGGTGACAGGCGAGTACTGAAGCATGGTGGGAGCCAAGAGGGCTCTGCTGTTGACAAGCACGGGCCGCAGGAATCCACAAAGGAGAGGTTGCTGAGCTGCACAATTATTTCATCGAATTTCATCATGTACACAACAACATATTTCATGAATGTACTTCATTTTTCATGAAGCTGACTACAAATGTATCTTCTGTGTCATACACAATCATCAAAAAAAAAATGATTTCCTGGATAGGAAACGTGTGTCCCCTGCACAATATCTACGAGGCCAAGGCCTAAATGTATATTTGGATTTGAAGGACGGTGTGCTGTTTGAGTGCTCCCCTAAAGGAGCTTCCAAATAGGCCAACCTTCTTTTTACTGACTATTTAAACATGTTATGCTTTAGACATTTCTATTATTTTAGATACAAGATGAACAATACCACAAATTTCTTTTGACATTTTTCGGATTAGTTTAGGGTACAAAATATTTTTATTATACAAATGATGTAAAAGGCCCAATCTCTTGGAGATCATAGTGCCTCTAAATTCCAGCAAATTTACTTCAAGAAGAATCATATAGTTCTAAACTCTTGGAAATGTATATGAAAATTAATATATGCCCCTGATGAAGAGTGATAGAAACTCAAAATGCGTTGGGCCTTTTATATCATTTGTATGATAAAAATATGTTGTACCCTAAACTAATCCGAAAATTGTCAAAAGAAATTTGTGGTATTGTTCGACTTGTATCTACAATAATAGAAATGTCTAAATCATAACATGTTTAAAAAGTCAGTAAAAAGAAGGTTGGCCTATTTGGAAGATCCTTTAGGGGAGCACCCAAACAGAAAACCTTCCTTCAAATCCAAATATACATTTAGGCCTTAGCCTCATAGATAGTGTGCAAGGGACGTAGGTTTCCTATCCAGGAAATCATTTTTTTCCGATATATTCCCCAACCTAGATACCAAGGCTGAGCACTTCTACCCTGCACCTCGAAAAGTCTTATCAGTTGACCATATGAACCTACATACTTTGAAATCAAACTAAGTATATATTTTTAAATAGGTGTGCGTGTTGCATTGTTTGCTCATACACATTCATTCCCATTCACACCACATTCATTGAGTTTCCATACTCCCTCTCGTACATGTATCAGGATTGTAACAAACTGAAATGTATCGAATAATCACCAATACCACTATTGAATAACAAAATGTGTCTATTTCTTTCAATTTTTATCAACAAGTGTTTCAGCCGGTTCTCATTAGCCTTACACTGGGGCTAAATACTGCTCTGGCCTTCTTCAGGACTGTAGTGGGATATATATGTACACTCACTCTTAGCAATTGTGTATTCAGGCACTTCTTCTGTGTTAAAATTGTTTGATTGGGAGAATTCCATACTGCTTGTTCGAACCATGTTGCCATTTGCACTATTCAGAAGTATTACCTCTGATACCTAGAGGGCTTCTAACTGGTGCCATCTGTGTTTGATTACAAATGTTGTTAACAATGATTCCAAAATTGATTAAAAATGTTGTTAAACTCACACTGCCTCTTTCTTTACTCAAACTGCCAGGAAGGGCACTCACCAACTTCCTCCCAGTCACCAACTTCCTCCCAGCCCAGATTCAATCCCCCTTGACCACGAACAACCAATTCACCAAAATGCATACTGGAATATTAAG
Organism: Ambystoma mexicanum; assembly: GCF_040938575.1. NCBI lineage: Eukaryota > Metazoa > Chordata > Amphibia > Caudata > Ambystomatidae > Ambystoma > Ambystoma mexicanum. Next base: position 947,619,591 of record NC_090935.1, read on the forward strand.
GTCACTGCTTTGAACTAATACCTGCATCTCTCGAGTGCTACCTTTGAACAGCTGAGCTCCTTTATTCGACCCGGCTCGACGCCTACTCAACGTGTAGATCAACCACAGCACACAGTCCTCAAACTTGCACAGCAACCCAAAACCTGGTTCAACGCTGTCAAACTGCCAAGAACCACAACAAGTTACTATTGACAATGAACACTGTTTTGGGCCGTTGAGACTAGTAAGATCATTAATAGCTTTTTGTATTAAAAAAACATATCCTTTTTAAAGAACATTGTGGTTTTTACTTGCCTTACTTCCTGATTCATTGCTCAGAGTGCTGCATTGTGCCATCTTTGCCTAGTCTCTGTTATTTCCACAGGGGTGGATTTTACGTAGTTTTTTTCTATGTTGTTATTTTGCAGATGGTGCATTTTATTAAAGTTTATCTATTTTCATAGAACCTTGATTCAGCATTCTGTTTATGTTGGACTGTTATGCTTTGCTGTTTGGGTCACTACTGAATCACATTCACACCCCTCTTAAGAGTATAGCCTTCCCTCTGCCCACTTTACCACAAAAGGCGATCGAGGTATCTCTCTTAATTGTGACTGTTTTACCTTTATGATTGTGCTGGCTCTTGATTTGTAGAGGTGTGAGGGCTGAATGGACCTTTAGACTCTACCCATCCTTATATTCCATCAGGGCCGAATCCAATTTGTCACACCATGTTTTCAGTGAGGGATCTAGTAGCTTTCCTTTTAGCCATCTGACCACTGCAATCAATAGTGAAGCAGAAATGGCCTCCAATCATAATAGCCCTGGTTTCCACCAGTAAAAAACAAGTGAGAGATGGTAAAAGCAAGTCTTTGCTCATAATAATGATTAAAACTAGAACAAGAATGGTACATTAAAGAATAGTTGGCTAGGTCAGTAAAACAACATGTCAAAAGTTAAGACCAGGAAATGATTCAAATCTGCTTCGTTCAGTGATCAATGATAAGCTCAGAATTTGATTCAGGGCACAAAAATGATGATCGTACTGTTAGGGTTTGCAAGTTGTGTCCTTAGAAAAAACCTGGCATAGAAACGCAGGACACTGTAGGGGAGTTGGTCCCATCAGCAGACCCCAGCTAGCAGGTTCACATGGAAAAGACATAGAGAAAAGAAGGATCTTCCAGGAATGTCCTAGTTTTGAACAGTGACTTTGGAGAGAAATGGGCCTGATCAGACTTTCAGCTCTCTATTTGATATAAAGGAGGCAATCCATTTGGGGGTAAGGCCGTCCCTGTGAGAGGTGATACATATGGCTAATTGTACTACCAGTGGTCAATAAATGGATTATGAAACCTGATCCTAACCTATCAGGCATGTGCTCCCATAATACTGCAAGGTATGTTATTGATTATGCACAATATTGTAAAATGTTCTCTATAGCCTCAAGCAATAAAGTATTTGCTGTATCTGTGTGTACCTTGGCAACATATACTCTGTGTTACCTGCCACTATAACGTGGTGTGCTACAATTCTGTGAAGTTTAGTGTCACCAGTAATTTAGAAGATCTATTTAAAAGCAAATAAAAGATGCATTTGCACAAATACACAGTAGGAATTAGATGGCCGATGTCTACTTTTGTCAACATCTCCCCAAGGCCAACTTCTCCACTCTAGACCTCATTGAGGAATTAAGGATGTTTTTTTAATGCCAAAATCTCTCTTTCATAGTGGCACCAGGAGGAACATTTCCCCATAAGTGAAATGCCTTAGCATTCCTTAGGGTGAAAGGCAAGTGGACGGAGTCCAAACACTGATTGATTTATTTTCTTGGTCATCAGCCTAGAAAACTCAGCCCAGCTTTTGACAGAGGATAGGAGCTGGGATGTTTTTTACTTAGTGTTAAAGAGACCTCCTAAATCCAGAGGATAATTTGCCATTTTTAGGCTTACCTATTTAGAGTCTCCTTGACCTCTCAGCAGCATTTGACACAGAAGACCACCAGTCACTCACCACATCCCTGCATGGGGATCAGCAAGATCATCCTCAGTTAAAATCATGCCTTGCTAATCGCCATCAGTTTGTAAAAATGGATTTCTCCAGATCACCAACTTTATTAATTCCCTGTGGAGTCCTGCAAGGATCCATACACTCCCCCGTGATCTTCAATCTTTACATGAATCCACTTGGAACCCTCCTCGCTTCAAACCACATTTACATCCACCAACACGCAGGTGAGATACAGCTTTACCTCAAGAAATCCCTCATTGAAGACTTCCACAGGCACAATGTCTGCCTCTCATTGACCCAGTCGTGGACTTTCAGTGCTTAGCTGATGTTCAACCCCTCCAACACTGAATTCCTACTTCTGACCAACAACACTGAACACCCTGACATCCAAACCTGGCTCTCTCCTATGCACCATGAGGGCTTCACACCCCAGTTGGCCACCTGCGCAATTCCCTTGGGTTTGTCATTGACAGACACCTCTCCTTCAAACAGCACATAGCAAGGAAGACACAAACAGCTGGGTACCAACTTTCTCTCCTGAAGAAAATCAAGGCTTGGCCTGAAAAAACAACTTCATATGTCCTTTCCAAGCCTTGTTCCTCTCCCACCTGGGTGGTGTCAATGCCCTTTTGGAAGTCCTTCCAGCGACTACCCTAGGATTCCCAGAGATGTGCCCTGAATGCTACAGAATGACTCATCAAATGACTCTGCAAATTCGGCTGCATCACTCAGACCCTCATCGAACTTCACTGGATCCCACTGCAAGCCAGTATCATCTTCAACTTCTGCTGCATTGCTGTTACTCTGAAGACCCCAAGTTACCTTACTGACAAATTCAGCATCACTTGAGGACTATGAACCAGCAAGTAAGGACTTGTGCAGACATGAAATGAGCCAGTGCACGAAGGAAAGAACCAGAAGACAGGCCTTTTATGCCTAGTCCCGTAGGCTCTGGAACCTCCTCACTGTCAACATTAGACTCACCCCCTCGTATATCTACAGTTCAGGAAGGGGCTCACAAACCTCCTTTCCAACAAATGACTCCTCCCTAACATCTAGGTCTACACACCCTTCACTTCACACCCTAACTGAGTCTGGGTGGTTTGATCCCCAGTGTTGCTTCCCCTGATTGCTTGTACATCCAATATTACTGTGCTACTAGCATTCAGCCATCAAAAGCATAAAGGTTGCCTTGTGAGTGAAGCAAGACTGAGGTTTGTGTAGGTTCAGTCTTTGGGCAGTGGACCTACTTGGTAAATACGGGAATGTGGTTATAGTTGGTGAAGTCCGCTCCAAACATCACTCGTTAAACAGGATAGTTCTGTTTTCAGTGTGCCTCCTGTGTTTTCTTGTCACCACAACAACTGAATCGAGGGCAAATACTATCCATGACGGAGCAGACACGGGTGTGCAGGCTTGTCCAAGTATCGCCTTCAGCAATCGCACCTAACCTCACAGCAGGGTGCCCTGATATCCATTCACAATATGGCTTTATCCTCAGCAGGGTGCTACCTCCACGTACATCCCCAAGTGCAAGAGAAAATGCCATGTGCCTTTGATATGTACAAAATTAATGTTGTGGAGGGCTGGTAAATTCATTGCTCACTGCTTTCAACAAAGGCGCAAGAAATTAACCTTTTACTTGAAAGATGCTTACCTCCATGTCCCAAAATGCCCACACGCAGGCTACCTTTACAGCTTGTTTATGGATTTTTCCCGTTAACAGTTCTCATCAAAAGATCTTGAACTTGATGTACGAGTTATTAAAGGGTGCTCTAATTCGAGAAAAACTTGAATCTTCTGAATTTCAGCAAGTATAACTATGTTGAACTTCGTACCCTTTAAGGAGGATCCAGCTAAAAACATTTGAGCTGGGACAGCAGTTTCAAATGTTGTAAGCAATTTGTAAAAAGGTCATTGGTGCGCAAACCAAAACAAAACTGTTTTCCTTTCAAGGCTCATTAACAGGTGGCCTGTTTGGCAGTTGGTCTAGGCATGCATAAAGATTAACGCATGCATAGATTGTAAAAGCCTGCTACAGACTCAATAAATACAAATCTTTAGAAAAAAAATGTGTCTGAGAGTTCATGTTTGTCTTTGGTTAGAGTAACTGCCACTTTGGCTTTCACAGAGTTCAAGGCAAAATCCTGGTAGGACAATAGCCAGGCTATTAAAAGGGATTTTGTGAAGGAAATATTGAGGGAAAATCAGGGTCCAGCTTGTGGAAGCTTTGTGCTCTGCTAGGCAGGACTCAAAGCGCCTGATTTACAAAAATGATTTAACATGGGAAAGCCCAATTGAAAACATGTTTGTAAATCGGGCCCACCGTGTCTGTAGTGCATCAGCTAGCAGAGGCAAACCCACATATCATCCAGGTGAATCCTTTGTCAATACATTGCTATGGCCTGGGCCACTAAAAATGCTATGTGGCACTGCGAGACACTGGCCTCTTCTCCACCTAGACACTCAGCACTCACCCTTACCAAATACAGTCCTGAAGAACATCTTTAAACGGTTCCATGCCATTTTGCCTATTTTGTTTTTAATTCAAGGTGATTTACTTCGAAGTGATTAATTGAAAATATTACTTCGATTTTTTTTTTTTTTTTTTATTTGAGGGACATGCCTCCCTTCCCCTATACTACTACCCTTATGCTGAACACGTCCCCACTCCCTTTATGCCCCTTAACCCACAACTACACATATATTTCGAAGTAATTTCGAAGTAATCACTTCGAAGTAAATTACTTCGACGTAGGTTTCGTTGTTGAAACCACGGGCTACCCTTTACCATAATGCCGAAGAGCTGTGCAGCATTGTGGAAGAGTTTCAGATATTGATCCCAACGGATGTGAATTATTCATGCATTTTGTTCTAAAAATAATAATACATGCTAAAGAACGCATAATTGTTTGCAGTCTGTGAAAACATTTTCCACACTACCTGTACCTCTGCAGAGTGAGGATATTTTTGAACACTGTGTTTTCTGCTTGAACCAGCTTTCTAGCCCCTCAACACAGAGATGTTTACACTCTGTCATCAAGTTACCACAGTGCACAAAATAAAGCATGTCTTTTGGGTTCTGGGCCACAGAAGTTTACATAACCAGTCTTCAATTATGACCTGAAAAGGGTAGGTTAGAGCTCATGGGGAACTAGTTGCATGGGGCTATGACTCATGTATGGCTTTAAGAAGACACTTTTGGCATTATTTTGTGCCAGTTCTTTGTACTCTATATTAGTTGGACGACATGAAATATATTCTCCCTTCCTATTACTATCACCTCCAGAAGGCATATAGGTAGAACCCACTGAAAAAAAGTTTAAAATGCATGAAATTGCATGATGTCATTTATAACATGCCTATACACAAGTGTTTCATGGTGCAACAAGACAAGGTAGCGAAGACAGAGGGAGGACACAACAACGATCTTTCTAGGCCTTGTGTCATTCAGATCGCAACAGTGCAGGGGGGAAGGACTCATCTTTCACCTTTCTGAAGCCAATCAAATCAGTACAACTGAGTCTGGCTTGACAGCATTCAAACTTGTTATCTATTGGTTGCACAAAGGTGTGTACGGAAGGCCACTGATCAATCTTCTTGAGCTATAGGGACATGTGAAGTGGTTTGAACTTCCACTTGTAGGTCTGGCGTGAGAGAGCTTGCACTTTGCCTGCCTTTTTCAGGTACGTATTTAGGGGGAACAACAAAGCATACACAGTGTAGCAAACCTTAATTCAAACAAGAAATATGACAGTTTGAAAAATATGGTGGATACTTTGGCTGCAGAGGAGAACAATAACAACTCTGAAGTTGTACTCTAAACCAAGTGAACAGACAGTCACCATAAGTGGAGGACACTCCCACCGCCTTGCACACTTTCTATAGTTGAGAACACAACTAAATGTTTAACATATTCAGCAAGTGTATGCCTTTGCTTAGTACATAAAAGGTGAGCATAAAAACGCTCCCAGAAGCTCAACAAATGAGATTACACAAAGGCAAAAAAAATGATTTTATATGTCCATGGAATTAGCGCAACAGATATCCCTTCATCGGGAGCAATTTATTTTTCCATAACACAGTTTTGTTTCCTGGCACACTGTAATGATTCAATCTATAACAATAAAAAAATAAAAAGTGTATGGCCGAAACATTATGGTAAACATATTCAATTGCATTCATAGATAAATACAACTCATGGTGGGTCATTATCTCAATCAATTTGACGGATCATGGCAAATTCGAGTGATCTTCTATGGTACAAACTCTTAGTAAACAAAACCGGAGTCTGTAAAAACAAGTACAAGAAAACAGATACGTATATACCCTCATGGTTACTGGACAAAAGCCGTAATTCAAGGATTATTGAAAGTGCCATACCTTAGTAAATGCAGCGTTTATAAAAATTCTGTAATAAAAAGTAAGACCAAGAAATGAAACGAAAAATCCTAAAGAGTTAAGTAATAAAATATCCAAACCCATGCACCAGAGTCTCACCTGTGCAGTATAACAGTTCAAGCAGAAATATCTATAACCACAGAACAGTAATGTCATTGAAATGATTCAGGGCTCACCCCAAAGGGAAAGGCAAATGGCAAGACTGCTCACCTCTAAACTCAACTCTTCAGTCACTGTATCTACTGATGGAAACATATGGCAATGCTTATTAAGATCTCCATAGTAAACATGTTTTCGGCTTAAAACTTCTGAAAAGCAAAAAAAGTTACCTTGCAAACGCTCTGTGTCGCCATATAAGATTGCCAACGTGGTAGTCTGAAAATGGCTGCTATTTATATACGTGTACAACGTGTGACATGTAAAGCCACACAAACTAGGCTCAGAGCTAGACTTTACCGATGACGTAATATGTAAACAATGCAACAGATGCTCGTACAACAAAAGATAAATAAGCACGGAATAGCTTGCAGAACATCGCTAAGGTAAAGCTGTTTGTTGTATATTACGTGAGAATGAACACTGTATGGTCTGCTAACCTGTTTGTTCTTCAAGTGCACATAACTGTTTACAATAGGCAGTCCCTTCACTTACGCCATTGTCTCTTGCAAGTGTTTTATTGCTTGGCAGTATTATTATCAGCCCTACAGATAAAGGGTGTATCAGCCGCTTTTATTCCTTACAAATGGGCAAATACTCCCTAAAAATAAAAGTTAGTACAGATACTCCCAATAAAAAATAGGAACCAGACAGCCCCCTGATTTCAGCCACACAGCTTTGTGGATATGTTTGGACAAGAAGTACTCGCAGAGCCACAGGAAGAAACGATTATTATTACTGTCTGATCTGAAGAGGTAAAAATGTATCTTTTAATGTGCATGAATAACTAGGTGCAAAGAAGTATTCATTAAGAAACAAATCAGTTTTACTCTTAACATTGTTTTATTTGTATATAGAATACTCCAATTAGGGATGGAAATTACTTTTCTACTCCCTAAAAAAACATTTTACTCCCAACTTTAAAAAATAAGGAGTAAAATACTCCCACTTCAAAATCTTATATGGAACACTGATTATTACAGTTTTTGAGCAACTTAGGCCCTCTTGTTAGGAGGAGTGCCTGAGTATCTTGCGTGTCATTTTCTTCCTCTTGCTGGGTTCTTGCAAGGTGGCTGCTCGCCTCACCTTTCGCGAGACTCTGTCACCACATACCTCTTTTCGTTGAGCAGCCTGATCCCACTCATCACAAAGTCCTCATACCTCGTTGGACACCATGTCTCACGATGTGGGCTAGCTTTATAGTTAACAATGTTGGATACTCTTGGATTCGTTCTTTCTTCATTGCTCTTTCTTGCCCCTGATATGTTCCATTCACCCTGCAGCTCGCGCTCTCCTCCCATGCTGGCTCCATTCTCTTCATTCTCATTGTTAAGTTCTAACACATTATCATAGCAATTGTTGTCCCTTACACCTACACGATTTTCATCTCGAGAAGTCAGTTGCATCTCACTAGATTTTCTGGATTCAGAGTGCAAACATGATTGGTTCCTTTTTGTACCACTCAAATGCATTTGCTGTATCTTGAACTTGAGACTTGGTCCTTCTGCGGCAGTTGAATTTTGACGACGTCCCCTTCCTGTACTTCTGTTCACTGAACTGTCCTGCGGCCATCACTCCATCTCTTCCTGGTTGCGTTCCTTCTTTTTGATCTCCACACTATGTCCTTCATATTCACAACATCATCCTCCCTCACTTGGTCTAGCCATGGAGGCACAAGAGTGGACACTGCTCGGCTTCCTTCTAGCATGTGAAATGGCATCACATAAGTAGTACCATTTGGAGTGAGATGGTGGGCTGCAATAGCTTCCTATACCGTCTTGTGAAGGTCCATGCCACAGGCCAGGGCCAATTGTAGAGCCCATTTGATGAATCTATTGGTTCTTTCAACCAGTCCATTGGCCTGGTGGTGGTACAGTGAGACCTTTATCTGTTTGATATTGTTATCCAACAAGCTAGTTATGTTGTCCTTTACTATTTCTTTGGGTAGGCACCCTTGTTGCAATACTACAGTGAGAACCTCTATAACTGTTGCTGTGTTGATGTCTGGTACAAACTCCGCTTCTACCCATTTAGACAACTAGTCTATCAGGACTACTCGATAACGATGATCGTGTGACACGGCTTCCAATGGTCCGATGAAGTGTAGTCCCAATTTGTGCCACATGCCTTCTGGTATTTCTGTGGGAATCAGTGGTGCTTGTTTTACTTTTAGTTTCTTGTCAATATTCAAGCACTCGTGACTTCTCTCTATCATCACTCAAATATCATGATCCATGCCCAGCCAACAATATGTGTCTCTCACTCGACGCCTTGTCATGTTGTTCCCTAGGTGACCCGCATGGGCTCTGCACAGAATTATTTTTCTCATAGCCGTCCAGGGACTTACCTGATCGCCCAGAACAATAACCCATTCCATTAATATATTTTGTCAGCTATTTTCCAGTATGGTCTTAGCCCCTCTGACATGGATCTTTCAGTAGGCCATCCTTTCCTGACCCATTCTGTTAATTTTCTTTATGGTGGCATCTTTGGGTGTGTCATGGTTCCAGTGGGTCACGAATTCTCCAAGAAAGTGTTGCCTTCAAGAAAGAAAACAAGAAAGGAATCCTGTCTGTCCCGTTATATAGCAGCTCTGTTCTATCAACAATGGAGGTTGCTGTGGAGACATTCACAGCAGAGTAACCGACATGCACAGCGTAACCGCATCAGTTTACGATGTGTTCCACCCGGCATGTCGCTAGCTGTCATGTGACATTCACACATATTCTTTGTGCAGCACTCAACATCGTTGATACGCTTTAAAAGCTTCTGGATCACTACTAACGCTGTTTCTGATTATAGTCAAGTGCAGCGTTCTTCTGAGTATTCTGACTCCATCGAAAGCTTTGATTCCCTGCCTTGTTCCCTGACTTCCCTTTGCCTGCCGATTAGGTACTTCTGACGACCGCACGATAACAAACCTCTACCTGTTTCAATGGACTGCCTTTTCACCTCACAGACGACTGCTACCAAAATGGTACAAACCTTGTCTGTTACCGTTTTTCCACTTTATATTCCTTGTGTTTGCTCTACGAACATTCCAATTCAATTATTACATCCAATTCAGCGCGATCACATTCAACTGAAAGAAACAAACGTTCCAAATCGATCCGTTTCAGTGCGATCAATTTCCACTGATAAAACTCAAGACTGTGCATTAACCTCTCATTACTAGCGCTCCTCCACTGTTAACAGCTTCTAACTCATTTAACACCTGGATACATGTAACTACGCTTGGATTTTGGGACATTCCTTCCGAGTACCCATACAGTACCTATAAAGAACAGCATTGTGCACTATCTGGATGCCTTGCAGGCAAATTACACAGTACACCAGCCCGTACCTAGTGCGTCCCTCGTGCCACTCGGGTGGAGTTCCTATACTAACCGTTCCTTCCTATACCAGTTGGTTCTTCCTGGATTGTACTCCTTATCTTTACAATTGTCCCACTCTGGTCCATACAACTGTCTCACACAGGTAAGATACATACATTATTGCTCCTCTGCATTTTTTTTTACGATAATAAGCCAACAGTACTAAAGCAAGCCAATTCCTTTCCGGTCTCCTATTCTAGAAAGGGTGGATCGGGCATCTCCTGCCCACGGGTTGATCCAAGATCGAACTACATTGCGTAGGCTGGTCTTTTGATATTAATATCTGTTGTACATACTTGAATTAAGAACGTTTGGTCTAATCTTGTTTGTTTCCTTTGAAGCCTGAGTTACAGCGGTGTCTTGCTCCCGCTCGTTCATTTGATTTTGCCTTTTGTCTGGTTATTTTGGAATCAGCAAAAGGGGGAATCTAAAGGATTATCTCCCTCATGAGAGAAGACCTGGGCTAGGGCTCGCCCGGGTTCCACGACTACCTGGCCTGCAGGGATCCAGCTGCTTTTTCATCTGAAATACTGAGTGAGTACTTACAGGCCGACTCTTCCCTCCAATTACTTTCGCTCATCCCCATGTACATCTTACTGCTTAGTGCTTAAGTCGCCTATTGATGCTACCAGACACTCATCTTTTAGGAAGTTCATTGTTGTTACTCTTTGCTCGGGCAGTCCCGACATGCATGTGCATTCTTCTATTTTGCTATGGCCCAATTTGTATCTGTGTAATTATTGCTACCCTCACAACGGCCGAAAATGGTGGTTTCTTTTTTTATCCCCTTTACACCACATATGTATATGGGGGAGACCCCCTGCAGCTCCCCATATACATATTATATTCTATACCCCCCACATATATATGTGGTGTAAGGGGGGTCTAAAAAAAGGTCACCATTTTCGGCCATCGTAATTGTGAGGGCAACATTTTGGTACGATTCCCCCAATTTCACACGTATATTCTTGCAATGTGTCCGCTATGCATGCTAATCTGCGGGTTGACTTTTTAGTTGCACCTTGGCTTAACATGTGAATCAGGGGTTTATGGTAAGTGATGAGATAACATTTTGTACCCCACACATATTCAACCGCCCAGCCGCATGCCAACATTTCTTTTTCAACTGTAGAGCAATTCTTTGCTGGATCTGACAGTGCCTTGGCTGTGAATGCAACATGTTCTGTGTCACCTTTCTTCTACATCAAGGTCACCCCCCAACCCACAGGTGCTAGCATCTATGATAATGTATGTCTTCCACAAAGGATTAAATGGTCATAGACATGGTGCACTGATTATTTTCTCTTTCACATCCTCAAAAGTATTACTCTGTTTTAGTCGCCACACACCATCAGCTCATTTCTTTAGAAGTGCTCTTAGAGATGCATCACTTCCGAAACCCGCATCATAAATTTGGTGTAATATTGAGCCAGTCTTAAGAAAGATCTCAGTTCTTATTTGTTTGTTGGTGCAGGGACTTTTACCATGCCTGCAGTACATTCATCGGTATTACCCAAATTGTTTGTTTACAATTGTTCGAATGAACAATTGACCGAATTTAAAGGGTCACAATTGACCTTTTCACAATTTACCGTATATATATATATATATATCTGTTTGGTAATATATATTTATTTATATATATAGGGGTTTTGGGGGGTTTGGCGTTAGGTGGGGGTTTGTGGGGGGTTTCCCCATATATGTTACAATTGACCTTCACAATTCGGTCAATTGTGAAAAGGTCAATTGTAATTCGAACAGTTGTAAAACAAACAATTCGTATACAACCGATTCATCTTGGGGTTGAGGTCTTCTCTAGATATTCTGTGCTTCAGGTACTCAACTTCTTTTGCCTTGATTACTTCAGCCTCACCCTGGCATCTTGCAACTTGTGGAGTACTTTCCTCAACATGACGCCATGTGTTTCAGCATCTTCCGTGTATATGAGGATATCATCTTGGAAATATGGCACATTGCCAATGTTGCGCAACATCAAGTCCATCATTCTTTGGAATGCTAAAACAGCTGAGGACAATCTGAATGGCATCCGTGTGAACTTTAAAGTGCCAAACAGAGTGATGAATGCCTCCTTCTTCATGAGTATGAGCTTGTTGATAATTTGCAGGGAATAGCTGTCCATTATCACTTCCAGGATGAAACTGCATAAGTCTATGCACATGCTCAAGTCATTCGAGAGCTGTTTCTTGATTAGTACTACCAGGCTAATCAATTCCAACAACTCCACCATCGCTATGGTGCCCTCTTTAACTATCTTATCTTACTGCACTTGCAATGCCTGTCTTGCTGTAACGGGCACTGGCCTCACTTCATGTTTGACTGATACCACATTCCGTCGTAGCATGATTTTGTGCGCATAATTTTTTATTTTTCCTAAGAGACTATTTCCCATCAGAGAATAATCTTGAAAACTCATTCCTTGACACCAACACTATTCTTGCTCCTACTAAGAGTACTTGATCATTGGTGCTAGGATTGAGTTTGATGTCCAATTTCGCTTGGTGATCGCACCCTAACAAAGTTCGACCTTCTTCTGAGAAGTACACACTTGTGTCTGTCCTCCTGCCTTTGAACTCAACCGTGCCATTGATGTACCCCAACAGGTGGACCACAGCATCTCCAAACACCTTGGGAATGTGCTTCATTTTCTTGACCTCGACTTTACTTTGGCACATCATGTCTTTATAGGTGCGGATCAGTAGAATCGTGAGATCTGACCCGTAGTCAGACATCACTCTGGTTTCATTTCCATCTATTTTAATTATACACTGCGGCTTCTCGCGATAGAGCTATTGACCATGATGATGGTCAGCCTGTCTTCCTCCAAGGGCTCATTACCTCCTGCTTCACTTTTCACGTCGACCAATGTGATTTTCTTCCCACGCTACCTGCAGGCAATAGCTATGTGGCAAACCTCCTGCAGTTTGAGCATTCCTTGCTCCTAGCTGGACAATCCTTATCATTTTCTGGATGGCAGGTACTGGTGCTCCTGTGGCAAGTCAAGGGTTCCCTCTTACCCCACTTTTCATCTCTGCCGTAGCTTCTCTGCCTTTTTTTGCTTCTCTTTACTGGATGGCATGCACCTCCGAGGCCAATGGATTTACCTTCATTTCCTTGCGCCTGCTGGAGCTGTCTTCCACCACTCTGGCAATCTGAATTGCCTTGCTGAGCACCAACTACTACTCTACAACAAACTTAGCTTGCACTTCCTTGAGCTGGTCTGAACAACGAGCATATCGCAAATAATACTCTCTGTGTTATTGCCAAAATCACACAAAGCAACCAATTCTCTCAACCTGGTGACGTAATCATCTAACAGCTCAGATGCTTATTGTTTCCTGCCCTAAAATTGTATTCTGTGCAGCACAGTGTTTATTTTGTTAGAGAACTGTTGAACAATTTACCTGATGGCTTCTTTGAACACATCATCCTCCTCATCTTCAAGTGGTTCAGGCTTAATCCCGGCAAATATTCTCTGACCCTCCACCCCCATAACATTTAGCAGCATGTGCCGCTTCCTAGATGGGGTTTAGTCTGTACTTCCTAACGCATCCAAGTGCGTGATAAATAACGGCTCCCACTCAGGCCACGGAATGATAGGCCTTCCTGGAGATAGAAGGAAAGCCAGGGGTGGCTTTACTCCCTGCATCCTGATCGTGAGGAATTTGCTCCTTACTCCTCATCGCCAATTATGTTGTATATTACATGAGACAGCACACTGTATGGTCTGGTAACCGGATTATTCTTCAAGTGCACATAACTATTTGCAATAGGCAGTCCCATCATTGACCCCAATGTCTCTTGCAAGTCCTTGATGAGTTGCAGTATTAGTTTATGAGCCACTTAGGCCCTCTGAGTCTCTCATGTGCTGTTTTCTTCCATGCTCGCATGCATGCTCGAGTCTCGCGAGGTGGCTGCTCGCCTAGCCTCTTGCGAGACTCCGTCACCACACTTTTCAAAGACAATTCTGTGCCTATTTTTCTTCTGTTGTATGAGCAGTTGTTGCATTGTTACGATATCAGGCCATCAGTAAAGGCTTCCTCTGGGCCGAGTTTGTGTGCCACATTGGCAATCTTATGTGGTGACACGCTGCATTCACTCTGCGTTTTGCAATGTAACTTTTTTTGCTTCACAAAAGTTTTATACAGAATGAGTGGAACTTCATCATCATCATAGGCTTTTATTCAACTTTTGTCATTTTGCCAGTAAGTACATAAAAAAGCTCATCATAAAAACATTTAACGATATAAATTAAAACACAATTTACAAGGTGAACAATGCTACAGTACATCAGCAGTTTAAACACATAGAAGTTTACTAAAAGAAGCTATTTAAACAGATCTCAGTAAATCAGCTCTATCCTAAACGAGGCCTCCAAACTGCATCATTTAGCAAGGCAGATTCCTTGGCAAGCCCCTAAGAAATGTACAAAATAGCAATACAAACTGAATACAAAGGCAGAACCCATTTGGGTCCGAAAATGGATGCAGGCTCAAAAAGAATAATACAATGGTTTTATTGATTTGAATAGTGTGCAAGATATTCTGAAATGCAACATATATATGTATGATCTTCGTTAATACAATTATTGATGAAACCAGCTATAAGTCAGCACACATTGATGTTAACAATATCTTAGTGGGCAAGGGAATTAATTTCCTATTTTCCCAATCTGCAATGATCTAGATCTTATGCACCATGCCCGGACAATGTAGCTAGCTACACATATACTGTGTTCATATCATTAGATCGCTTGAAGAACGAAATCCATGATTTATATGTCATACACAATGTACATTGCAGATCATTTTCAAGTACCTGCGGAAGGCCACTCAGTAGCCCTGGTAGAAAAACAAAAGAAATACTTAGTGGCTCCTTGGCTGCGCTACAGACTGGGAATAAATCACTTCCAGTTGGAAGCCACTTGCTTGAGCGGTATGCACGGTTCAATAAATGTAGTCTAAATTTCATAAACAGACAACATGCCAAAGGCGGATTTACCACATCCAAGTACTTTTCGAATCCCAGTGAATGCTTACCAATCAGATATTACTCACCCATTGCTATCATGCTACATACGTTAACAAGCTCTATTTAGGCTGCCTCGCGAGAAACTCTCTTTACTGATTCTACAGTACCTTTTGTGATACCCAAAGGGTTAAACCATTGCTCGCTTAGGTTCAGATTGATCAAACATTTTTTAACGTGTATAAACCAAGGCAAGGACCTGCCACCCTCAGAGTCCAAAATATGTATAACTGCCTCACAATAAATTGAAAGTTCAGGGATTGTCCGCACTCTAAGCCAGTAAAGACCCGCCTAAGGCCTGCGTCACCGTTAATCAGTCTAAGTCCCAGCTCTAAGTAGAGCGGAGAGCCCAGGCATGCAGAAGCCATACCTAACAGGTGTTTGAGGAAGGCTCTTTTGGCCAACCCCAGTTTTCTTCCGACAGCAGGCCCCCAGGTCTATGCTCCATAAAGGGCTGCAGATTTTGTCTGTGCAACCTACATACTGAGCGCTGGCATGACAGCCCCCTGACCATGACCAAGGAAAAATGCCCAGGTAACCCTTCATATTGTTCAAGGGCAGAGCTAGATTTTACCATTGGTGATGACCAATGCCCCTTATCATTGAATCTGACTACCAGACAACCATAACACCAGGCCTGTTCTAAAGCAGTGCCATTGATATACAGCTTATGTCTTGTAAAATGTTTGAATTTAGGCTGGAAGAATCAAGATTTAGTTTTCCCAGTATTCACCTTGGACTGGAGCTCTGTGCATTTCTCCACAAATGCTTCCAGGTTGGTCTCCAGGCCCCTTGCAATAGTGACAGAAGAACAGAGACATCCGCAAAAAACAACATTGGGATGGATTTGAGCCCAAGCTTCGGTTGGTCCAGATGTTTCGATCTAACATGGATTGTGACTTCATCTATATTAATTAGGAACAACAGAGGGGTGAGGATACAACCATGCCTTACCCCTCTGGTCACTGCAAAAGAGTCAGTCAACTCACCTCCCAAACCCCATCGCACTGAGGCTCTGTTGTTCAAATAAAGTTGCTCAATAGTTGGCACTGTGATACACCATCAAAAGGAGTTTTGAGATCAATGTATATATTTTCTTGTTTCTCAAAACTGTATATTTTTATATAGTTAGATATAATGGAAATACTTAGTGTACAGAGCTTATTTTTTGGTCGCAAGCCTGCTTGTAGATGGTCAATTATACCCTCCTGCACTACCCAGGTCTCAAGTTGTTCGTAAATTGCTCTGGCAAAAACGTTCCCCACACGGGCCGACAATGATATTGATCTGTAATTCCCAGGATCCTCTCTCCCTCCTTTTTCATAAATAGGAATGATGGTAGCATTTTGCCAGGAGGGAGGCACCATATTAGTCCTTAGAATCACATTGAACAGCCTCCACAAGACCGGGATCCAGATAGTCAGTTCATCCTTGATGAGGTCCACAGGGATGAAATCCGGCCCAGAACCTTTCCCCCATCTTTGAGATAAAATAGTGTTCTCTACTTCCAATAACTCAAATTGAACAGGACCCATGTTGTTTTCACTAACGAGGCTCCCATAATCTACTTCCTTTGACAGATTCCCATGGACATCCACATGCCTCTAACAAGCCATAGAGGCTCTGGAATGGTTCTTCCAAATACTTGGGGTGAAGTTAGCACCCAAGTGATTACTACCTCTGTCTCTGTTCCCACTGACAATTTTCCCGAATTTGCCAGTATCCGAGGTTCAGAGGCTTCTTACAGTAATTCACATTCTAGGCGTACTAAATTATCTTTTTTGTGCTTGATCGGAAGTATGTAATGAGCTCTCAAATACTGGAATTCAGTCTTGTTAACGCTGAAACATCCCTTCTAGCAGTTTAAGATGTCAGTGTTGCTAAATTACCTTCTTCATTATACCACTTGTTGGATTTAATGGCATGTTTCTTGACACACTTGCTATGTTTAGTGATGAAGGGTTGCATACTGGTGACAAGATTATCATATACAGTATAAACCTCTTCATCAGAGAGTTCCCTGGTCGAGAAACACTCCAGGTCAGATCAAATAATATGATAAATACTAAGCTTCAGAGAGGGCACATCAAAGTTAGCCTATGTGATTCTTTGCCTCGATTGCCTTAAATTTGGACAGGAATGTTAGGGTCACAATGGTAATCCCTCTCGTGCATATCCAAGGACATAAATGTTAGCGCTAGTGGCCTATGGTCATTATCCAATTCACCCAATACCTCAAAATCCGATGCATAGCTCCATATCTTAGTTCATAGGACCGAATAATCAATGTGCGAGGTACAGTTGTTCCCTTTAAAGGTGGGTTTAGCGGGTTGATCTTTCACGAATCGCCCATTACATGCCCTTAATTCCATACCAAAAATGAGTGCTTTATAAATGTTTACTATGGAGGTCTTATTAGGCATTACCATATGTTTCAGACCGTAGGTGCTCTGACTGAAGAGTTGAATGTAATCATTTTAGAGGTGAGCATTCTTGTAATTTTCCTTTCCCTTTGGGGTTAGCCCTGAATCATTTAATTTTATATTTTGGTGAGTAGATCAGTGACATTACTGTTTTGTCATTATAGATATTTCTGCTTGAACTGATATACTGCACAGGCGAGACTCTGGTACATCGATTTGGATACTTTATTAGTTAACTCTTCAGGATTTATTTTTAGTGCATCCTTCTGCCTCCCTTGGCTGCTAGGCCACCTGGTTAGTTTGCCAGTGCATTGTGAGGCCTCTCCAACTGTCCCTCTTTTCCTCCACCTCAATGGCACTCTCCATTGAGAGTCCCTGATCTATTCTGTTACTCTATTACCTCTCTCACAAAGTCTGGAAAAAAGTTTAGAAAATATCTTTGGCCTCTAATCTTGGCCTTCCTATTGCTGATACCTACGTTAGCGCTACTTCCAGACAGACTATCACTGATATCCTCTTCTCTGTCCCGTCTCCAGACCTATGGACCTCCCATCTAATCTCTACCCTCTACCATTTTTCCTCTTCACCCATTAATGGTGGCACGAGATGGGAGGTACTCTTGGTGCACTTCTCATCCTCCAGGTGCATCATTAATGTCTATCATTATACCAGGAACAGCCTCAGATGAGAACAGTGATGCAGACCCACTGGCTGACCATTGCAGTTTTGAATTTCAGATGTATTGGAACCTTGCAGAAATCCAGCTTCAAGGTTGGCACCTGCCTTATATATATATATATATATATATATATATATATATATATATATATATATATATATATGTTTCAAAAATAAGGCAGTGAAGCCTTTCTTGTGTGGAGCTGCACTCCCATCTGCTGCCGTGGTACCAAACCGCGGCTCCAATTGCCACCAGTGAAACTTCCGAAACTTCGAAATTCAAGAAACTGCACTGTGCAATTGTGTATCAAAGTACAAAAAGATTTTATTTAATAGTAGTAGTTTCTTTAAAAAAGGAAAGGCTTCCCAAGATAAAAGAGGCTAGCTGACGTGTTTCGCCACACTCAATATATATATTTTATTACTGTTTTATCCTCTGTTTTATCCTCCTCTCTCTTCTCCCTTTTCTCTCCCTCTGCCTTCCCTCCTTTTCTTTTTTCTATTCACTTACTCCATCAGAATTGCCCCTGGACCTAGTATGATAGCAACACAAGTTGGTCTCCTCCCCACTCCCTTTACTTCCCCCTCCCCCCAGCAATATCTGAAATGTCATCAGACCTAGTACTAAAGTCGCTTGTTTTGTTCCTCTCCCTCCTTTCTCCTCCCCCCTCCCTTACCTCTTGGTAATCTCCGGCTCTACCAGAAATGTAGTCAGGCCTAGTATGGTAGTCGCCTGTCTTTTTCCCATTTCCTTCCTGGCTTTGTGTTAGCTCTTGCACTATCTGAAATGTCGTCAGGCCGAGTACGTTAGTTAATTTCACATTCTTATTGTTCATGGCCTGTAAGAATGTCATTGTATTTTCCCTTGTTCCCTCCCTTGTCCAAAAGCACTTTGAAACACATTGTGTATAGGTGCTATATAAATAAACTCTCATATCATATCACTATCAAAATTGCACTGTCATGGCCCAGGGTCCTCAACCCAATCTTTTTCTCTTTGACCAGCACCTGCCAGCCCTCATCAACTGCCTGCATTCCTACCTTCTCCTACTTCTCCTCCATCCTCTCTATGCCTTTACCACCTCCGATGGGTGTACCACCTCCCAGTACCACTCCTCGGAAAACCATCAGAGGTGGTGACGGGCTACACTTAGCCACTCTGAACGCTTGATCTGCTGTCAAACATTCCTCTGACATCTGCTGCCTTCTTGAAGACTTTGATCTCTCCGAGACGTGGTTCAATGCCAGCTCTGTCACTGCTTTTGATTCCCTCTTCCCTGATGGCTATAAGATCCTCTCCAAGCCTCGGCCCAACCGACCTGGTGGTAGAGTAGCCCTGATCCTCCCTGAATGGGTCCCTACCTCTCTAATAACCACCAGTCATACTCCTTTGAATGTCTTGTCTGCAAGCTGGGTGTCTCTCCGATTATCTCTCTCACCCTTGCCACTATCTACAGGCCCCCTGCCCCTGTGTCTGTCTTCCATTGGAAATGGGCTGGCTTAGCCTCCTCTCTTCTGACCTCTACCTCTAAACTCCTCCTTGGAGACTTCACAACCTTGACTCTACTTTTCCTGCCTCTTCACTCGTCCATGATCTGTGTACCTCTCTCTCCCTCACTATTCTCCCCTATGGCCCTACCCACTCCCCCAGACACAATCCTGATGCATTCATCCTGCTAATCTCCCAATCTCCAACCCTCTCACTACCCCTCTCTCGTGGTCTGATCACTCTATCCTCTCTCTTCTCATCTGGGACCTCTCGGCCCCCTGAAAAGCCCCCACCAGCACTGCATCCTCCTTCGCGGTCATCTAACCTGTGAAACAAGTGACAGCTGTTGCATTTGACTCCACCTTCATCCCTCTAGCTTCCCCTCCTCTTGACGCTGCCACTGACTTTGCCCTTGCCAATCTTCATCTTTCTATCACTAACACTCTTGTGATTCTTGCCCCTGTCATGAGAATCCACCTGAAACCTGCCTCCAAGCGTAACAGCTGGTACGACTCTGATGTGACAGCTCTGAAATGCAAGTGCAGAGTTGCTGCACAGAAGTGGCAGATCTCTGGCTCATCCTCTGACAAACTAACCTGTCGCCTACTCCAAAGGCAATACCGTCTCTCTATCTGATCCAAGAAGAGGGCCCACATCCAGACCTCTATCTCTGGAGCCTCTAACAACAGAGCTGGACTCTTCAAAATGTGCAAGGAACTAGCCATTCCATCTGCAGTCTCAACCTCGCCTCTTCCTTCGCAGGCCCTCTGCACTGCACTGGCCACTCATTTCACTTCTAAAACTCAGGACATTCTGATCTCTCGCTCTTCTTCCCCTTCCTCCATTCCTCCCCTTGTCCCCCTGCCTCCCAAGGCCTCTCTTCCACCCCACCTACTCCCTCCTCCTTCTCACCTATCACAACGGATGAGACCTCTAGAGAAGTCTGCTCTATGGAGGTCTCATCCAAACAGGTAACTCCCTGTTCTTCCAGAACCATTATGTTGCAGGAGTGTTTTACTGTGTTGGAGCCCTGGGATTCTCAATCTATTGGCTGTTTCTACTGCAAGGAGGTGGACCCAGCAGTGGTTTATGAACATATAATACTCCTTGCCAGCAAAGTGCTGCAGGAGTGTTTTACTGTGCTGGAGCCCTGGGATTCTCAGCCTGTTGGCTGTTTCTTCTGCAAGGAGGCGGAGCCAGCAGTGGTCTAAGAATATGTAATACTCCTTGCCAGCAAAGTGCAGCGGTGTGCTGCGGGAGTGTTTTACTGTGTTTGAGCCCTGGGATTCTCAGTCTGCTGGCTGTTTCTACTGCAAGGAGGCAGACTCATCAGTGCTCTATGAACATATAAACCACCCTGCCAGTGAAGCGCAAAAGAGTGCTGCAGGAGTGGGTTACCGTGTTTCCCACTGTTTCTGCTGATTTCTGCTCCTGCTTTGCGTGTGCTGATTTATTCTGTGGAGAAGCAGTCTTACGTGTCACTTCACTGGCCTGACACCTCACTCCTGTCTCTGCGTAACTTGTCGCGCTGTACTGTTTCATTCCAGCACAGTATATTTGCTTATTCAATATTCGTCACTGGGCTTTGTCACAGGAGTGTGGGCGCTGGAGAAAGGGGGATACACACCCTGCCATAGCCTCCGGCTAGCATGTATTTAATCACTTTAAAACATACATGACTTTTAGTTTGTGGATTTTAGGTGAACATTTTATGAATGCAGCTCACCTTTCAACCAACATTAAGGATTTTTCTGATGGGATTTCTGGTTGAGGAGAGTTAACACAACCTTGAACTCCCTATTGACTTAAAAGGGACTTTGTACAAGTACCCATATTTTTCTCAAGCCATCTTCTGTTCATTGCGGCTATGAGGATTTTGGACCTCTGTCCTCTAAACTGCGTGGAGTCTGTCTACTTGGACACTTTTGTGTCCAACAGGACATGGTAGCAATGCTGTGTGGGCCGTCAAGGTGACCAAAGGGCCAGGTATAGAACAGATGCCATGTAACAAAGGTGCCTCGACTGTGGCAATGACAGAGGGTATAGTGGACGTTAGGATGGTGCAAGCAGAAGTATGCTTACCCATGGCAACTAGTGTGGCCCTTGTACTCTTAGACCTGCGGCCCCCTGTGAAAAGACAGAGTTGAAGATACTGAAGAAGGACCAGTTGGAGGAAATCGGGGATGCAGTGGAAAAATTCTCTGGGAAACTGGAAAAGGTCTTCCTTAGGTTGGAAGGTACCATGCAGGACATGGTGGTAGATGACATGGTGCAGGGCAGGATTTGGTTTCTGATGTCTCGATACCAGCCCCGGTTGTCTCCCAGGAGCTGGGGAAACGTGTTAGACTTTCCCTGGATTTTAAATCAAATCAATGGTTGTTACCGGAAGCACCTGCATCCCCACATGTCGATACTGAAGTACTCTTGTATAAACCTTTTCATGGTCAAACTGGTTGTATTATTGATAAGGGTTCACCAGCTCAAGAAAAATATCCTGGTAGGCTGGTACTGGGGAGTCAGTCTGAGTGTGCCAACGGGGAGAACACTTGAACTCAAGATGGTCTGGGGGAAGAGAGGGTGTTGAGTAACCAATTAAGTGGGTCTACACAGGATTTGAAATCCGGGCTTGCAAGTAAATCGGAGCTGGAAACATATGTTGTTGATGAATTGTCTTTTCCAGTTCTGTCCCGGTTGCTGGACATAATGGATAGCGGCGATGAATTCCTAAATTTTGAACTCTGCGAGGTGAGACGGGTCTTGAAGGACCTTTTAGAGAAGGTTAGCTTCCTCAAGGGTTTTATCACGGCCTGTCTGGGCACACAACATCAGCAAATGTGTCCCATATAACCTCATGGGTGTCGAAACAGTTATATTAATGGTAATCTGAGGTTCGATCATCAAATGGAGGTGGTGAGACCTAACCTAATATTGAATTGTCCCAGTGTGAGAAACCGGAAGGTGTCTAACCCGCTAGTCCCTGGGTATATGACATCCAGGTGGGAGGATCACCTGGTTGAGGGGTCTTCGGGGAGTGGAAGTGGGACACTGGATGGCGAGACATGGTATACCCTTCCCTATAACACCCTTACACCATTTTACCAAGTAGGATACTCAACCACAACCCCTTTTCCAACACAAACAATTTCTCATGGACAGCTCAATGTGAGAGAAAACAGACCCGAGCCGTATAACTGACATGTCCAAATACAATGGTCAGGCAGGATCAGGCAATTACTGATCATTACACACACCTGACTTCATCACACTTCCTCACATGGATAAAAGGCAGAGCAAGAAAGCACACTCTGAGCAAGGCAAAGCACATGAGGAAGCAGCAGTTCCAAGATGGCAGTTCAATACAAGGCGAAATACGGCAATACCAAAGATGATTGCAAGGAGGGAAGTGCCTTTAACCTTTTCAACGAAAGACTGTTACTTCCATGAACCTTCTAGAATATGAAACGTAAGACTAGGAATCAAGGCTGAAGAATCCTGCATTGTGTGTCACAGGTACTCGGGGCTCTCCCGCGTCGATAGTCAAGGCGGGGAGAATCATTTGCTGCATGCTACTATCATTAGCTCCTACAACAAAGCAGTGCCAGTGAAGTCAGCACAGCCGGTGAGTTGAGGACACTGATACCAGACCGGTCTGTGTTGAAGCCAAGGTTGCAAGTGGCAGCATTGTATAGTGAAAATTGAAGAGAAAAGTGTATGAAGCGTATGTGGCAAGCGTCACAAACATAATTAAACAGCAGATGAGTGATTGAACTTTGAAGCCAAGATACGATACCATAGACAGAGTAGTCCGGTACCATGTGGGTGCGCCTTCGAAAGTCTCTGTTAGGTATCTAGCTGAAAGGGGGCAACTGTGAAAAGTGATAGAAATTGTGAAATCAAAGTGGTCCTGCAACAGGTTAAGCAAAACCCTGTGCACATTCAAAAGTATTTGATAAATAAGGAAAGAGCATATGAAGTTGATCTGAGCCTGACTGAGGGGGATCTGACATGTGAGTCCGATTGAGGGGGATCCGGATCTGAGCCCAGCTGAGGGGGATCCAGGGTGAACCAAGACAACCGAGACTGAAAGCAGTGTGATAAGAGAACGATCAGAGCCCGGATGAGGGGGATTCAAGGTGAAGAACATTGTGTTGAGGGGATCTTAGCCCGGCTGAGGGGGATCTGAGGTGAATAGTGAATCGCCTAAGAAATTGAGTATTTCTGAAATCGGAAAGAGGAAAAGAACTTATCATTTATTTGTAGTATCAGGTCCCCTGAATGAAGAGACTTTTAAAGACAAAGAGACTTGGGCTCAGAAGGCCATGTTGCTAACGAGTGAACTGTATCCTCGTGCTGCAGAAGCCATAGACTGTGCTAAGCTCGAGTGCCCACCTTATCCCATGCTGAAAATGTGGGAACATCCTGACATATCATTTTGTGAACACTTCTTTCTTTTTCGTAAAATGGTTTCCTACACTATTTGTATTTAGCGCTAATGACTGGCAATAGGTTTATTAGTATTGGCCCTTTTATTTTGACAAGACACCACTAGGACTGCATCATTATTATTTGAGGTCGTAGTTTGCTCCCATCTGAAGATTTAGGCTTAGATAGGCATTTTTTCAAACCCTCTTTAAGTTCAAAACAAAGTGGGGGTCTGGGAGTAACTTTGGGTCTCACCCTAAGTTACTAGCGGAATCCAGACGTGGACCCCTTGCTCACTGTTCTCAGAGAGGCACAGCTCACCCTCACTGATGATGCCCAACAAGGCTGAAACACGTGTATGGGGTTGCTGTTGGTACTCTTGTTCAGAGGAGAGTTGACTAGCATTTCCGTGCTGGACTGCCCCTGGGCAGGAAAAAGACTGATATGCAGGGATGTTTCTTCTCTGTGAAAGGGACACTGAGCTAAAGACTTGGTTGAGACTCTCCCAGGGGCCATCCATCCAAGAACAGGTCATTGGGCCATGTTTATGCTGGTAGAGAGAGTCCCAGACCCCCCTTTGTTTTGCATATTTAGTAACTTTGGGTCTCATCCTAAGTTACCTGGGGTATCCAGACGTGGACCCCTTGCTCAGTGTTCTCAGAGAAGCACATCTCCACCTCACTGATGATGCCCAACAAGGCTGAAACACGTGTATGGGGTTGCTGTTGGTACTCTTGTTCAGAGGAGAGTTGCCTAGCATTTTGGTGCTGGACTGCCCCTGGCCAGGACAAAGACTGATATGCGGGGAAATTTCTTCTCTTTGAAAGGGACAGTGAGCTAAAGACTTGGTTGAGACTCTCCCAGGGGCCATCCACCCAAGAACAGGTCATTGGGCCATGTTCGTGCTGGTAGAGAGTTCCCAGACCACACTTTGTTTTGCATATTTAGTAACTTTGGGTCTCACCATAAGTTACCAGGGGACTCCAGACGTGGACCCCTTGCTCACTGTTCTCAGAGAGGCACACCTCCACCTCACTGATGATGCTAAACAAGGCTGAAACACGTGTATGGGGTTGTTGTTGGTACTCTTGTTCAGACGACAGTTGCCTAGCATTTCGGTGCTGGACTGCCCCTGGGCAGGACAAAGACTGATATACAGGGATATTTCTTCTCTGTGAAAGGGACAGTGAGCTTAAGACTTTGTTGAGACTCTTCCAGGGGCCATCCACCCAAGAACAGGTCATTGGGCTGTGTTTGTGCTGGTAGAGAGACTCCCAGTCCCCCCTTTGTTTTGCCTTTTTAAGTTCAATAAACACCCTTGAACTGTGATCACTTGTGTCTGTCTTTCTGTTGATACCATACCTTCTTTACACCCAGGAAGATATTCTCCCATCAGTATCTGTTATGGGGGACGGGTGTGCGGTGCCCACCAAAATCTTGAGTAGCAGTCACTTGGAAATTGTTAGTGAGCCTTTGAACGGGCAGGCTGCAAAGAAGTCTGAGAACTGTAAATTGACATCTAAAATAATAATAGAGGATCAAAAAAATACATACATAATTTCAATCTACAAGCTCCTAAGGTGAGGGACATAAATGTAGATCGTGAAAGTATGCCCCAACTTAGTAACAACAAGAAGAAGTGAGGGTACAAAACGCAATGAAGCAACAGCCAAAAAGCAGCATGAAAAATATGCTCAAGGGAAAAAATAGGCAACCATCAGGGACTCATGAAACAAATAGGCTGATGATGGTGTTTGACATGAACTGTGTATTACTGAGTCACCTCTTTGAAAGTTCAAACAAAATTCCTTTAAAACCGTCATATATCCTTGCACTGTTCTTTGATATTCCGAGTCTTTGGCTGGTTACATCTGAAGACATCTAAATGGTGGCATTTTTACACTGTGACTGCTTTGATGTTGTAAAAGTGCATTTGTGATCTAGTATAATTAAAAATGTGATTCTAATGGAGGAGGCGGGGTTCCTTTCACTAGGTTTTGAACTATTGGATTTGGGGAGGCCCACTGACATGAATTCAATGTGGGCAGGGGTTACTCAGCCTGGGGTAGCAGTTGTACGGGGTGATCATAGGGTGGGGGGTCCTCCCTCTGGCCAGCTCAAGGGCTCACAGTCTGGATGTAGTCTGCAGGTAAGGGACAGGACTCAAAGAAGCTTGAATGCCTAGGGTATGAGAGGGGTGGATGATATGATATGATATGACATTTATAACGCGCCTATACACAAGTGTTTCAAGGATGGATGGGATGACTGAAGTAGGGTGGGTAGTTTGCTGGCTTGGCACTCCAGAGGGTTTACAAGTGTTAGAGATTACCAGGGAAAGCTGGCCCAGTTTGATATTATATGTGTTCAAGAGACCCTGTTGATGAACACACTGCTGATTGATGTTGATGAGGTCCTCTATGTGAAAGCACAAGGAGGGATTAGGCGGCGTCCGTACAGGGCTCTTCTGACAGCAGTAAAGGGTAACCTGCACCTAAAGTTGAGACAAATAGAACTTGAAAGAACTGATATGCTGGTAGCCCTTCTTGAGTGGCCTGTTAGGGGCTCTAATGTTCTGGCGAAATGCTTGTTGTTTAATCTGTATGTAAATCCGGATTTGGGTAGGCTACTGGAGTATCTATCATTTTTTTCATTTACACTCTTGTGGGAGTGCCCAGAAGAAGGGGCCTCAACAATCATTGTAGGGGATTTTAATGCAGAGTGCCTGGTGGATATCTGGTACCAGGCCCCCGATAGAATGAAACCTTCAATTTAGACAGGTGAGAGAAGGCAATGTATCATGCGAGAATTGGAGGCATGGGACTTGATTGCCTTAAATGGCAATTGTTTGGGTGATTTGCCCCCGGCGTTTATATGGTGCAATCATCATTCTTGTTCCACTTCGGACTATGTCTTTGTGTCTCGTGATTTATGCAGGATGGTAATTGCTTTGGAGATTAATTACTCTGAAGTCAGTGATCACTCTGTAGTGGTTTGTCACATTACAGGCCTAATTGTAGGATCACATAAACCACCAGGGCTTATGGTGGAAATAGGCCCAAGAAAATGTGAGGTAAAATGGTCACCCAAGATTGCCTTGGCTTTTGTGGAACGTGTGGCATCACTTTTTTACCACAACGATAGCGTCTTGGTGTCTCCCACCATTTTTGTCATACAGTGATTGCCTCGCTAGGTGTCTTTGTATCAGCAAAGCGCCTGGAGCAGGGAGTTAAACAAAGGGGCAATCACTCGCATACTTTTGATGCTGAGGTGCAGGACAGCAAAAAAACATGAGGGTTGCAGTAAAAGCATACGATTAGGGATCCATTGAAACAAGAACAAGTCTATTGCTACTGTGAAAACGGAGTATCAAAATTGTTTGAGGGGACATACATTTTTAAAGGGTATCAAGGAGGCTGATAATATGCTGGCCTGCATAAGTGCATTTTGGAAAAATGTTAAATCAAGAGGTTGTGAGCACTACCATCAGTTACAAGCCATCCCAGAGAATGTTTGGATTCAGCATTTTAAAGATCTTTACTTCCAGTATGGCCTGTTTGGTTATCAGCTGCATACCTGTATGAACTGGGTAGGAGCTTTAAACTGGGAGGAGGAGGATATCTACGCATTGATAAAGTCCAGCAAGTAATCCAGTGCCCCGGGCCCAGATGGGTTGTGAAACCTGACCCTAAATCTAATCCTTCTTTGGGCTGCCATCCTCTCAAGATTGTTTGGAAAAATTCTGGTGCAGAGGACATTTTCAGGGTCTTGTGGGGAAGCATTGACTGTTTAATTGTTAAAGGGGGAGATTGCATGGCTCCATTCCATTCCTGCCCAATTTCCTTGTTGGACGTCTCCAACAAGATTTTTGCTAGGCTTTTCTTGAAAGAACTCCAGATATGGGCCGAAGGGTGCAATGCCAGTGGCCCTCGTTCCGAGTAAGGACTACACCATGGAGTAAATAGCTCCATGGTTGGCAACCATGGAGCTATTTACTCCATGGAATACCGGCATGGTGAATGGAGTAATTACCGGTCCATTCCAAGGTTGGATGGACCGGTAATTCCCCATTCACCATAGCCCTTCCCCATCCCCATTTCTGCCCCCATAAGGCTCAATGGGAATGGGGAAGGAGGTAATTACGGCACCGTAAATTACGGTGCTGTAATTTACTCCAAGGTCACTTTGCGGATCCCGTAATTTACTCCTGCTAAAAGCAGGAGGTAAAGAGGGACCCGCAAAGCGAACTCGGAATACGGAGGTAAGGGATTACTGCCATCAGTGCCCTTACAGGCACCGGTAATCCCTTACCTCCAACCTCGGAATGACCCCCATTGACTGGTGTCAGTCAGGTTTTAAAAAAGGGGTGGGGGCTTCTTTGAACAGCCTAGTGTTATCTCTGCTGGTGAAGCAGGCAAAAAAGGCTGGTACGACATTTCAAAGGCCTTTGACTACATCAATAGAGCAACATTGTGGCAAAAGCTTCATGAAGACGGGCGCCGGCGGCCACTTATTGATAATTTGGAAGCTTTTCATCTGGGGTCAAAAATACAAATCAGACTAGACTTGTATGGGGCATCCTCTGTTTGGATAGAAATCAATAGATGTCTTCACCAGGGATGCGTCCTTGCCCCTTTCCTCTTTAACTACTACATAAGAGATATGGCGCAGTGCTGGGAAAAGGCAAGGCCGAATCCACTGCTACTGCATTGAGTTAAACTCCAATACGTAAACTACGCGGATGGCATGGTTATCTTCAATATGACACTGATAGGCCTTCAGCGGGCACTGGAGAGTATTTTGGCTTTTCTGGGAAACCTTGACCTATTGCTACTCACCCACACACTCGGGGGTTGGTCCTGGCCCACTTGAGCTGCTGAGAGGAGGGGCCTTCCTGGATCTCCCGGATAAAGGAACTGGTCAGCCAAGATTACCCAAAATCAAGGCCTTCTCAACTTGAGGGAACTCTTCTCTATGATCTGCCCCTCTGCTGTGAATACTTAAACGGACAGAGTTGTGGATCACATAAAAGAGCGGGGAAGACACGCACCACTTATAAGAACACGCTGTTAGGAAGAAATAAGACAACAGATCAATAATAAGCGGTGTTAATGTTGTTGTACATAACCTGTTCCCTCAACCAGAATTACCTTTCCCTTTAGCTTTGTAATGCAGAGGAATAGAACACTTAGAATAGCACTAACAAATGGACTAATCAGTTAACCCAACTATAACAAAGAACGCTAGACCAATTCAGATGATATGGAATAAGTCTTGCCAGCCTAGTAGGAAGGGAAGATATTGAAGTCCAGGTATCCAGAGAACAAACAACAGGGAGAAAATAACAAACAGGGAAGTTTGTTAGGTTAATATACTACAGGAGGCATGAGGGACGCACTAGGGCCGGGTTGGTGCACAGAAACAGCAGAGCGTTCAAGTGTGCAAGTAGGTAGTGTCTCTGATGGGTTGCAGATGACTTTTTACGTGTTCGTGAAAGGCTTAGATCCAATAGGGATGAGAGTGGTAGGTTTTGCAGATGGAGTGACTTTCCCTAGCAGTATTGCAAATACAGAAATCTGTATACCAGAGGAAAGTAGACAAGGAATATACCAATTTATGCCACAATATGGAAGAGCAGAGTCTGTGTTCAAACAGGAGATTTACACGGAAATTGAGAACAAGACAATAGTAAGGTACCTGACTAGAACTAGGAAGTTCTGATAGACGGCACCGGGATAACAGGAAAAGAAGTCTGCATATCACGCAGGGTTCAGCAACCAGCGGGAGCAGACGAGGACTGAACGGTAGGCAGAAGATGTCCATGAGACGTGCAGGATTCAGCAACAGGCATGTGCAAACAAGAAGCGGACAGCAGGCAGTATCAGTCCGTGTAAATTCAAAGATAAGTCCAAACATCAGGCAAGGCAAGTCCAATAACGAGCAGCAAGAAGGTCGAAAACAAAGCGGCTCAGAGTTGAGATAGCGAGTAACACAACAAACAGAAGCAGCGTGTCATGGGTCAGCTTCTACTTAAGATGTTGGGAACCTAGCAACAGCCTTCTGCTGCTGATTAGACGCCAAAGACAGTTTCCAAGGCAAAAGCCACTGCTTCAGGAACGGGACAGCCATGCGATGGCTTTTAGCAAAACGAGGCAGACAATAACGGCCCCGGTGGGGGGGGGCAAGAGAACCTCGAACTGTGACACCTATCAATCAATGCAGCTAAATCAAAAATGTTGGTACTTAATGTCGGCAGCTCTAAATGAAAACATTTTAGGTTGGCACGAACGATCAGAATGTTGAAGTGGTGTATTACTTTAATTACCTGCGATGTATGAAATACACATAGGGGTCGATTCATGGAAATAATGTGTGCCGAAAATTCCCGCGCAGAGGTGCCAAAACGTGCGAATCGCAGTAAAAGTGCGAAAATCGCAGTGCAAGTGAGAAAATCGCAGGGAAACCAGCGCACATCGATTCATGGAAGTCCGTGCACGAGAAAAACATTTGATGTGCGCTAAAAATGTGCGCCGCGCACGCCGGCACACAGGTCATCCAACAGCGTGCGCCACGGCCACTGCGAAATCGCACATAGCGCGGCGCACATCACAAAAGTAGGCGGAACACGGGGCGTAACACTCGGAATGGGGAACAACGCGTGAAAATATGGGCGTCACGGGGGAAGTACAGGAGGCAAGTGCGCGGAACGCCCACATGCTCGCCTACAACCCGTATTCATGGAATCGAATAGGGCAAACCAGCGCACAGTCAAAGACGCGCACAGGGCCAAACAAGTACGCCACAAGAAAGCAGGCGGTAGCGCCCCTTCGACTGAAAAAAATGTGCGCCAAAATGTGCGCTAACAAAAAGCACCCATATACAGCCATGATGAATGGGCCATACAGTGGCCCTCTAGGACAAATGAGATGCAGAGGGGCACTGACAAACACGGACACCCGCTGTGTGGAAAATAGCATGTGCGCGTGTTCCTGGGTGCGCGGAAAGTTCCACACGCGATTGGCCAGGGTAGGTGTACTTCGGGGTGCGCGGGACGTTCCACACGCGATTGGCCTGGGTACGTGTACTTCAGGGTGCGTGGGAAGTTCCACACACGATTGGCCTGGGTACATGTATTCCGAGGTGCGTGGGAAGATTCACACACGATTTCAGCAGGGTACGTGTATTTCGATGGTGCCGGGGAATGCTACACGTGATTTGGCCATGTGGGTCCTCCCAGGTGTTCCCTCTACACCCTCCACGGCCCCTGCAGGCAGCCCACACCACAGGGTACTACCCTGCATCCCTGCTCATGTCCCACAGGCAACCCATCCACCATGGCCATGCCCACCAGCCAACCCACATGTCACCTTGCACTACTGATCACCAACACATGTCTCCCATCACCCCCACGCCCCAGCAGTGCAGGGGCAGCCTCCACCAGGCCCCAACTCATGTCTCCCATCACCCCCACCCCCCAGCAGTGCAGGGGCAGCCTCCACCAGGCTCCCACCCATGTCCCCCTGCACCCCCACCCCCCAGCAGTGCAGGGGCAGCCTCCACCAGGCCCCCACTCATGTCTCCCATCACCCCCACCCCCAGCAGTGCAGGGGCAGCCCCCACCAGGCCCCCACCCATGTCTACCACCACCCCCACCCCCCAGCCACCAGGGCAGCCTCCACCAGGCCCCCACTCATGTCTCCCATCACCCCCCAGCAGTGCAGGGGCAGCCTCCACCAGGCTCCCACACATGTCCCCCTGCACCCCCACCCCCCAGCCACCAGGGGCAGCCTCCACCAGGCCCCCACTCATGTCTCCGATCACCCCCACCCCCCAGCAGTGGAGGGGCAGCCTCCACCAGGCCCCCACTCATGTCTCCCATCACCCCCACCCCCCAGCCACCAGGGGCAGCCTCAGTCAGGCCCCCACCCATGTCTACCACCACCCCCACCCCCCAGCCACCAGGGGTAGCCTCCACCAGGCCCCCACTCATGTGTCCCATCACCCCCACCCCCCAGCAGTGCAGGGGCAGCCTCCACCAGGCCCCCACCCATGTCTACCACCACCCCCACCCCCCAGCCACCAGGGGCAGCCTCCACCAGGCCCCCACTCATGTCTCCCATCACCCCCACCCCCCAGCAGTGCAGGGGCAGCCTCCACCAGGCTCCCACTCATGTCCAACTCATGTCTCCCATCACCCCCACCCCCAGCAGTGCAGGGGCAGCCTCCACCAGGCCCCCACTCATGTCCACCTCATGTCTCCCTGCACCCCCACCCCCCAGCAGTGCAGGGGCAGCCTCCACCAGGCCCCCACTCATGTCTCCCATCACCCCAACCCCCCAGCAGTGCAGGGGAAGCCTCCACCAGGCCCCCACCCATGTCTACCACCACCCCCACCCCCCAGCCACCAGGGGCAGCCTCCACCAGGCCCCCACCCATGTCTCCCATCACCCCCCCAGCAGTGCAGGGGCAGCCTCCACCAGGCCCCCACCCATGTCTACCACCACCCCCACCCCCCAGCCACCAGGGGCAGCCTCCACCAGGACCCCACTCATGTCTCTGATCACCCCCACCCCCCAGCAGTGGAGGGGCAGCCTCCACCAGGCCCCCACTCATGTCTCCCATCACCCCCACCCCCCAGCCACCAGGGGCAGCCTCAGTCAGGCCCCCACCCATGTCTACCACCACCCCCACCCCCCAGCCACCAGGGGTAGCCTCCACCAGGCCCCCACTCATGTCTCCCATCACCCCCACCCCCCAGCAGTGCAGGGGCAGCCTCCACCAGGCCCCCACCCATGTCTACCACCACCCCCATCCCCCAGCCACCAGGGGCTGCCTCCACCAGGCCCCCACTCATGTCTCCCATCACCCCCACCCCCCAGCAGTTCAGGGGCAGCCTCCACCAGGCTCCCACTCATGTCCAACTCATGTCTCCCATCACCCCCACCCCCCAGCAGTGCAGGGGCAGCCTCCACCAGGCCCCCACCCATGTCTACCACCACCCCCATCCCCCAGCCACCAGGGGCAGCCTCCACCAGGCCCCCACTCATGTCTCCCATCACCCCCACCCCCCAGCAGTTCAGGGGCAGCCTCCACCAGGCTCCCACTCATGTCCAACTCATGTCTCCCATCACCCCCACCCCCCAGCAGTGCAGGGGCAGCCTCCACCAGGCCCCCACTCATGTCTCCCATCACCCCCACCCCCAGTAGTGCAGGGGCAGCCTCCACCATGCCCCCACCCATGTCTACCACCACCCCCACCCCCCAGCCACCAGGGGCAGCCTCCACCAGGCCCCCACTCATGTCTCCCATCACCCCCACCCCCCAGCAGTGCAGGGGCAGCCTCCACCAGGCCCCCACCCATGTCTACCACCCCCACCCCCAGCCACCAGGGGCAGCCTCCACCAGGCCCCCACCCATGTCTACCACCACCCCCCACCCCCCAGCCACCAGGGGCAGCCTCCACCAGGCCCCCACTCATGTCTCCCATCACCCCCACCCCCCAGCAGTGCAGGGGCAGCCTCCACCAGGCTCCCACCCATGTCTCCCTGCACCCCCACCCCCCAGCCACCAGGGGCAGCCTCCACCAGGCCCCCACTCATGTCTCCCATCACCCCCACCTCCCAGCAGTGCAGGGTCAGCCTCCACCAGCCCCCCCACCCATGTCTACCACCACCCCCATCCCCCAGCCACCAGGGGCAGCCTCCACCAGGCCCCCACTCATGTCTCCCATCACCCCCACCCCCCAGCCGTGTGATTTGCCTGGGTACGTGTACTTCAGGGTGCGCGGGAAGTTCCACACGCGATTGGCCTGGGTATGTGTACTACGGGTGCGCGGGAAGTTCCACACGCAATTGGCCTGGGTACGTGTACTTCGGGGTACGCGGGAAGTTCCACACGCGATTGGCCTGGGTACGTGTACTAGGGGTGCGCGGGAGGTTCCACACGCGATTGGCCTGGGTATGTGTACTTTGGGGTGCGCGGGAAGTTCCACACGCGATTGGCCTGGATACGTGTACTTCGGGGGTGCGCGGGAAGTTCCACACGCGATTGGCCTGGGTACGTGTACTTCGGGGTGCGCGTGAACTTCCACACGCGACTGGGCATGTGAGAGTGGGGTACGTGTATTCCAGGGGTGGGTGGGAATAGTCACACGTTCACCTACAACGTGCCAAAAAATAAATGGTCCAATCCTGAAACACGTACGCCAGCATGAAGCAGGCGTACGTCGACCCGCACAGCATAAAAGTGCGCGCAAACAACAAACAAGCTCATACGCCAGGATGAATATACCGTTCCTAGCAGCAGTGCCCGTGGGTTACCAAAGGAGAAGGAGGAGGATAGCGAGGGCCAGAATTTTCACTCCCAGAACCAGCCTTTTTGGGATGCCTGATGACCAGGTGTATGGGAGGTACAGGTTTCCACCACACATAATTCTGGACCTGGTCAGTGAGTGGGAGGATGACCTCACATCGCCCACCCTGTGCTCCCAAGCACTCAGCCCCCTGGAGAAGGTCCTCAATGTACCGCACTTCTTGGCCACAGGATCATTTCAGCGGACAAGTGCCATAGTGGGTGGGGTGTCACAGGCCACGCAGTCACGCTGCCTACACCAGGTCTTGAACATCATCATGCACGCCCATCAGTCCGTAGGCACATATACCTGCCCAGGACACCTGCAGAAAGGCAGGCTGCCACCCTCAATTTCTACGGTGTGGCACAATTCCCAAACGTGCTAGGTGCCATTGACTGCACCCATGTGGCACTACGTCCCCCCAGGGAATCTGAGCACATCTATAGGAACGGCAAGCACTGGCATTCCATCAACGTGCAGGTAGTATGTAATGCTAAGGGAATCATCACCTCAGTATATGCCAACTATCCAAGGTCCACCCACGACAGCTTCATTTACCGAATGTCTACCCCAAGCCGGGACCTAGAAGCTGGGCGGCATGGCGATACATGGCTGCTTGGTGAGTATGAATGCCACTGCACATGCATGCATGTCAGATGCAGAGTTATGTCACTACCCCACTAATGATACCCATCACCTCCTCACCAGGGGACAGTGCCTACCCTCTGAGCACCCACATGATGACGCCAATTCGGAACCCCATCACGCCTCCAGAGGTAAAATACAACACAGCCCATATTGCAACCCGGGGCATAGTGGAGCGCACATTCGGAGTGCTCAAGTCACGCTTTCGCTCCCTTGACCGTTCTGGCGGGCAGCTGTTATATGCGCCCCCAGTAGTGTGCAGGATCATAGTGGCAGCATATGTCCTGCACAATGTTGCAACACGCCGGGGCCTGGCTGTGGACATGGTGGTGCCCCCATATCCCCAACCACATGCACGCCCGCTGCGCATGGGAGGGGAGAGGGCACGGGGTGAGGCAGCCCGTACGCAGCTGGTGGCTAATTACTTCACATAGAAATCACACCCCAGTGGAGTGCACACAGCCCTGGCACATACCATCTGATAAGCAATGATGACTCGACCTGACAATTAAGACGAACAAAGGGACAGTCAACTGTCAGAACCATAGCAGCCTGAGATTGTTCATGTGGAAGTGTCACAATGTGTGCATCCCTACTTACACAAACACCACCAATGCAGTGTCATCAAAAGACACTTCCATGCTGAAGAAATGAATACCCACTGGCAAAATACTACATGAAAACAGTGCCATGTCACCCAACCCCTCCCCAGCACGGCCACACAACACACCATTGCATGTCATGCAATGTGAGAGGAAATAAATTAATCCCCACAACATGCCCCAAGTGTCACCAGCTACAGTGTCCCTAATGGAAACATGTCCACACATGAAATGCTCACAGTAATGCAGGACCTGCAACACACATTACCAAATACTTACCAAGAATACCAATCACCTACACAACCTCCAACCTACCTTAAACATTACATTACAGACTGAAACATTTGCTAGCCTCACTACCTGATGATGCCAGCCCTCCGAACACTTCCAAGTATACAGTGTTAGCGCCACGCAAGAGTGTAGGTGCACTGCTTACAACATGGACTCCAGTTCCAAGGTGGACCCCATTGTGAAGACATGAGGAATGGACCTGCAAATTAGGAGGATGAGATGGATGCAGAGGCACATATCAATACACCATGCAGTGTACAATACAACAATAATATGCACTATGAATGTATACACAGTATTGACTACAGACTGCCCACACAGCTCATGGGAGTCCAATGTCACCATGTACGCCAATGTCACTTGGGCACACCCTTTGCAAGCCCATGGAAACGGGAAGCAGGAGGGGTGTGTGTCACAAAAACCCAAGCATCTGAACCAAATTCATGACAAGCCTGCATGTGCCCAGCCACAATGCAGCATATGCCCACGGGAGCCACACAAGGCAACACACTGTCCCAAAAAAATAATAAAAAATAAAATAAAATAAAAAATAAAAAAAATAAAAAATGGCCATTAATGGGCCCGGGGGGGGGGGGGGCGGTGGTGGAAGCCACCCAGGAGGTCCGAGGACAGGGTGCACACCAAAACCCACCTGGGTGGATCTTGCGAAAAAATACACCTCCATGGGCTCATGGGCTCATGGCCTACACGGCTACCCTATTGTGGGAGTATCACTGCTGTCGCTCTCCTCACCCTCTGCAACTGCATCAGGAGGTGGTGGCACTATGGGAGGCAGCCCACGCAAAGCCCTAGTCTGTTCCTCCATGGCTGCAAGCATGCGGGTGTGGTAGGTCTTGTTCTCGAGGATAAGTGTGCGGAGGTCCCCATTCAACAACTCACGGGATGCCCGGACCTCCGCCCTAGTTGCCTGCATCTCAGCTGAGAGCGTACGTGTGAAACCCTCCAGCTGCTGTTCTGTCCTTCTGTTTGTTGAAGCCTCAAGCTCAACAAGAGTCGTCCTGAGGTGAAGGAGTTCCACCCTCAGGGCTTCCCTGTGGCCCTGGGACTCTATGGAAATTGCTTCCTGCAGAGTCGCCAGTGCCGCCTGCCTGTCCCTGTCGGACGCCAACATGTCCTCCCTGTGTGACTGGCAGATG
Organism: Ambystoma mexicanum; assembly: GCF_040938575.1. Classification (NCBI taxonomy): domain Eukaryota; kingdom Metazoa; phylum Chordata; class Amphibia; order Caudata; family Ambystomatidae; genus Ambystoma; species Ambystoma mexicanum. Next base: position 947,656,612 of record NC_090935.1, read on the forward strand.
GAGTCAGTTGCCTGCTGTAGTCGCTCCATCAGCCTTTCGGGGGGGACAATGGAAGTGGCCACCCTATCTATGGCTTGAGCCATCCTCTCTGATGATGCTGCCTGTTGGGTTGCCATACCGTATATGGATTGCTCCCATGCGGTATTGCCAGGTGGTGTACGGCCACCACGTCGGCGGGCACCACACCTGTCTGGGGCAAAGCGAACTGCGGGTTTCCGTGCCGGCACTGCCTGAGGCTGCAGGACTGCATTCCTCCTCTGATCTGCACAGGATCAGATGTCGCGGAGTGTGACCCTGCATCCGTAACCACCAAAGGCGTACCTGCCAACACTGACATCCCCATTGAGGGTTCTAACCCTGGTGCAGGTGGGTCGGACAGAACAGAATCCCTCCCAGGAACACTCACCTGCGACGGCACATAGGTCTCATCATCCGAATCGACACCTGAATACAGCTCGGGGGAGGTGCAGCCAGAGACACCCCTTGAGAGCACGACCTGCAGCAGTTGTGGGTTCTCACCCACCACCACACCACATCCCTCACTGGTGGTCGGTCAGCCCTCAGACCCCTCCTGGGTCTGCACCATCTCCACAACCCCAGCAGTATCAAGTGCGTCATCCCCTGCAAAGACATAAAAGAAAACAAATGGAAACAGGCATTAGCACTATGGCACACAATTAGGGCTGAGAGGCTACAGAAACAGTACTTGATTGACACATGTCCCTCATGACTAAAACCCTCCCATGCATGCACCGTCACTGCGTGTGAACGGGAGGCAGATGGCACACATTGATGACACCAAGATGGAAGATGAACACATTTGCTGCATGCTGCCTAGCAGTGGCATCACACATTGGCCAGTGATTGGCAGGTCAAATACACATGCCATCACACAGATGGCATGCACCCTAGCCATGAAGTGAAGAGGGAGAAGAGGTCACCAATTGTTCATTCAGTCCAGTTTGATCATGTAATTGATTTTTTCATTGAAATGGTTCAAATGTTTAACCTGCAGCTGCCAGTCCAAAATGGTCCTATAGCAAAGGGACATGTCTAAACTAATCATGTCCAGGAAACTAAGCCAGTCCACTGTTCCATAGCCATGTCAGACATGTGACAATAGGACTGAGAAATCCCAAGTAAAAGTGGTGGTATGCAAACAATCTGCCTGAATAAACAGAGGTAAATAAGCAACAATGTTGTGGCAAGATGATACTCCAAGGGCAACTGGCGTGGTGTTGGGCTGGATGTCTAATGTTGGCAGAAGGGATGCTGCTTTACCCAAATGCTGGTGCCAAGAATGTATAGGAAGAGGCACATGGGTGACCCAAACCACTCAGGCACACACACCCTCACCTGGCACCCAAACAGAAGCCCTCCCACACACACCATGCACATGAATGACACACACATGCATGTGCACTCACCGGACAATGCCTCATAATCTGCCAGTTCTCCCACGCCTTGGATCTGTTCCTCCGTGACGTAGGTCCCAGCAACCTGCTCATGTGGAATGAGTTCTATGTCGTCTGCTGGAGACCCACCTCCAGTCACTAGACTTGCGGCATGACTTGAGGCCAGCTTATTCTTTTCCCTGCGCTTCAAGTCATTCCAGCGCTTGTAGCATTCATTAGCTGTGCGCCTCACGATTCCAAGGGCACTTATGATGTCCGCAATGGTCTGCCAGTGTGCCTGACGTTGTGCAGGTGTGGTCTTGGATCCTGCAACAATCACCATTTCACGGTCATGTGCGGACACATACTCTACAAGTGCATTCAGTTCGGCCTCATTGAAGCTGGGCTTCCTTGACGGGCCGGACTGTGTAGCCGTGTCTGGGGCATCAGCCTCTACTGGACGAGCACTCTTCCTCTTCTGCTTGGAAGGTGGTGGGGATCCTGAGTGTCCTACGCCACTCTGGACACTAGGGGCAGGAGCGTGGGATTGCATACTCAGCATGGGAGTTGGTGCAGGCATTAGCTCAAGTGTGATGGTGTCAGGGGGAATGTCAGCATGATGGACTTGGACCGACACTGTCCTGGCTGGGTGTGTGAGAGGTGGGGTGGATGGAGCCGCAGCTGCCCCTGCAGCCTCCCCAGCCTGCCTACGCGGGGCAGCAGATGACCTAGCCGCCCCTGATCCACGTGGCCTGATGACACCAACGTTCACCGGCGCACGTGGCCTAGACCTGCTGACCTGGAAGTCAGCCATGGAGTCACCCTGTGCCAGGTCTGGTTCCACAGTGGGCTGGCCCAACAAGGGCTGAACATGGATGGTGTCAGCCACGTTAACCTCAACCAGGGGGGGCATGGGTGTCCCTGACTGCTCCTCCACACATGGGGGGGTAGGGGCACCCTGCAAGTCACGGCCCCGTCCCCTACCGGATCCACCACGGCCACCACTTGGGGCTCGGGCACCTTTGCCACCCTTACGGCTTGGTCGCCTCCCAGCCATGGCACTGATGTTATTGTGCGTATGTGAGTCGATGTGAACTATTGTCCTGGGCAATTGGGGGTCAAAGGGGTTGGGTACCAGATGGTAATCGTACCCTAGTGCTCTAGCAAGGCTGTATGTCACCCCTGGGGAAAGATGACGGGTCACGCAATGCACAGGCACCCCAAAAAAGGGAAGTAAGGTGCATGCAACCCTTCCTAGACCACGTGTGTGGAAAAATAAACCTGCACTACGCTGTGGCACCCAGAAACACAAGAATGAATGTATGCGTGTCACACGCAGCCTAGTATGACCTCTAAAGGAGTACGCGACACACGGGGCAAGCACAGATGTTAAATACGTGCGCGACTCACCGTCTGCCAGGAACAAAAGCGTGAAAATATGTGCGTGTGCGCGTTGGCAACACCCCCGCCAAAAGAAGAATTGTACGCTGTCTGAGGAGACAGGACAACAGTAGAAGGGAACGCTGATTGAGGAAACAGGCCCAGGAAAAAGAGGAAAAGAGAAAAAGCTGTAAGAGGTAACAGGGAGTACGAACTGGAAACGCTGTGAAGTAAATTGCGTGTGAACTGACAAGAAGTACAGATTTCACCCACTCGCTCTCCACGAAAAGCACGTATAAGGAAATGGCGTTCTACACATACCTTTTATACACACGTCACAGACGCGCATACGCGATGAGGCCATTTCCAACAATTACGCGCTTTGACACTCGGACGTGTATCTCTTTTTTTTAACACGCGCCATTCTCTTCGGCCATGCGCGTGACGTCACAGCTGCGCATGGTGGCCTTTGGGCCAATGAAAAATCGCATATGCGAGCACACGTGGTAAAACTGCACGTCCTAGTTTCATCGCGTGTAATCGGAGGGAAGTGAGCGTACATGCGATTGGCCTGGGTACGTGTATTTCTGGGGTGCGCAGGAAGTTTCACACGCGATTGGTGGAAATCCACGTGTGCTCTGTCATCACGTGTAATGATGGAAACACCCACGCGCGTCACGTCACAGACGCGCTTACGCGCTAAGGGCCTTTGGTCCAATGAAATCGCATATGCGTGCTGACGTGCATATGTGCTAAGGGCCTTTCCTCGATTTACACGCAGACGTGCAGGATTTTCACGTGCCAAATCACTCCGTATCAAGCTGGCCACGCGTAAGCACACGGAAGACCACGCTCCTGCCCACAAGGCTGAATAACTGCCCCCCAGAGCCCTGAGCACGCTCCCACCTGCCATCTGCTGCTGCCTGACTGCCTGCTGCCCACGTGCCCTGCCATTTGCTGCCTGCACATCAGCGAGGGGTGCTGTTGCTGTGACCACCCCTGCTGGAACCGAAGACTCCCGACTGGGATTCCATCGCTCCACAGCCCAGCCCCAGGACCCAGTTGCCCACCCACTCCTGCCTCTGGGGTTGTCATGTCGGGCACTGCAACATCTGGCACCACTGACAACCCCCGGCCAGAGAGGCAGAGGGGCACCAGCTTCAGTGCCAGGGAAGTTGGTGTCCTGGTGGAGCAAGTCCTGGGGCAGTATGATGCCCTCTACGGAAGTGTGCACGCCGACAAGGAAGGACGGACTTGGATCTGGACGGACATTGTGACTGCCATCAACGTGGAGGGGGTGGCAGTCCGCGACTTCCAACATGTCAAGAAGCGCTGGGAGGACTTCAGGTCCAGGACCCTGAACAAGGCCCGGCGCCTCTTGAAGGCAGCGGATGCTAAGGGGCGCCGGGGCCACTTGTAGGAAGATCAGATGAGGGTCCTGGAACGCATATCCCCAGCGCTCCACGTCCAGGTCCTTGAGAGGCAGACCCATCTGGAGTCGAGTGGTAAGTGTACATGCATCATGATTGTAAGCTGTGCATGTGGTGATGTGCCAGTAGTGTGCCGGTTACACATCTGTTTGTATGGGGCCGAGTATGGGTGGGGGTGTACAGGACCATGAGGCTAACACATGCGAGGGCTGTCATGTGTGAGACATGGATGTTGCTTGTGTGTGTAGGCTTGCATGCCAAATGCAGTTGTGTGGGTACACATGTTTGGATGAATGTGTATGTAAGTGGGCATGTTCGTGATGTCACGCATGTATGTTGTTTTCAGCTGCATGTATCAGCACTGTGTACATGTGCATGTGTGTGTATTTGACAAGGGTACAACAGTGAGGCAACATGGATGCATGTGACAGCGGGATGTGGAAGCCTGATTGGCAGATGTGACATGGATGCCCATCGGAACACTGCGACAGTTGGCTGAGGTGTACACATGCATGCAAGTGTGGTGGTGTGTAGTGCACTCCCTGTGTTGCATGTGATGTCTGGCTCACCTTAGCCAGCTCATGCTGTTGTATGTGTATGGATGGTGCTGGCAGTTGCGATGTGGCTGTGGTATGGCTCATGTGTGCAAGTTGAAATTACATGTGTGTTGCCGATTGTGATGCCATGTCTGAGGTTTGCCAATGCCACTCATGTGCAACTGTCATGTGTGTATGTGTCCATTGTAAGGTGCCCTGATGCCTGTGTTTTATTTCTCCCTGTCTACAGCGTCAACTGATGAAGAGGGCGGAGAAGGTGCTGTGGAGCACAGTGGCGGGGATCGCAACCACCAGCCGGAGACGCAAGGCCCGGCTCCCCTCCCAGGTTGTGATCTCGTCAGGGAGTGAGGAGTCCGGTGCCGCGTCCCAGGCCGCAGCTGCCGGGGGAGGTCCAAGAGGCGGAGGTCGGAGTTGGACTCCTCGGCAGAAGAAGGGGCAGCTGGGACCCCACAGGGCCCAACGGGGGAAGATGGCATGGAGTCATCCAGGTTGGTGGGGTTTTGGTGGAGGAGGAGGCCGTGCAAGCAACAGAGACGGGGTCTGGAGGTGGGGATTCCACTGGTGCTAGTGGTGCAGTGCAGGACCAGGGACAGGAGGCAGCACAGGTCGCTGCTGAGGTGCCTGTGTGCAATCCTGTCCCTTGATCCTGTCACTGCATCATCTTGCACCAGCAGGGATGCCTACGTCCAGACCCGTTTTCAGGCAGAGGATGAGCTCACGACAACTGGCCTTCCTCTGACTGCAGACGTGGCTATCCGGGTCCGGGTTGAGCCTGTCATGACTGGTGTGGCGTTGCGTCAACGGGCCATGCGAGGTGACCTGCAGTCTTTTCATGAGGAGACTGCACGTCATCTCGAATGCCTCGTTGACCGCGTTGGCCTACTTGGACAGCTCACCCAGGCCGGATTCCTCCGTTTGATGGGGCTTGCTACGACCCCCTCCTCAACTGAACCCCCTATTCGCCAGTCGTCCTTCGTGCCATCTTCCCACCCATCAGTCACCTGGGTGCCATGTGGAGCTGCCTCTGACGGTGCGGCCAGGCTGGTGGAGGAGGCATCCCTGCAACAGTCAGGGAGTTGGACGTCCAGCAGGGGTGGCCACATCAACGACTGCACCCCAGCCAGCGGAGGATGTTCAGGCAGCAGGAGGCAGTGCACGGGCAGAGGCGCAGCAGCAGCAGCAGCAACATGGTGGGAGCCATGATGGCTCGGGGCCTTCAACATCGGAGGCGCAGGCATCGGCTGGAGGGCAGGAGGACCCAGGACGGGAAGTGTCTTCCGTGTGGCAGCGGTTGGGCCACGCCATAGATGCGGAGCGGCAGCGGGCGGAAGAGGCACGGCTCACGATGGTCAGGGCGGAGAACTCCATGCGGAGGGCCCTGAGGCGGGCCGAGTGCCTCGAGGCAATCCCCAGGGAGTTGGAGGTGAACATGTCAACGGCCCTGCGGACCCTCAGGGACATGGAGGAGGACCGCCTCCGGGACATTGAGCAGGAGTTTGATGATGCCCTGGCCCGGAACATCCCGAAGTGAGCCGTCAGACTAGCCATTGATGCAGAGCGCCAGCGGACGGAAGAGGCACGGCTCACGATGGTCAGGAAGGAGAACTCCATGCGGAGGGCCCTGAGGCGTGCCGAGTGCCTCGAGGCAATCCGCAGGGAGTTTGGGGGGAACATGTGGACGGCCCTGTGGACCCTCAGGGCCATGGAGGAGGAGCGCCTCCGGGACATTGAGCAGGAGTTCGATGATGCCCTGGCCCGGAACATCCCGAAGTGAGCCATCGGACTAGCCCGCTGCCCTTGTAAATAGTTCTATAGTTAGTGTTAGGTTTCCTTTGGTTTAGCATTTTTTTGGGACCTTTTGGACAATGGGCCACATTTTTGTATATAGTGATTTTTTTTAGGTAGTTTTATTAGATAGGTTTCATTTCTTCGGTTGTGATCATGGACCCTGGATTGTTTACCTGTACATAGTTGACTTTTGGATTTTCAATTTTTATTATGATTTCGCCATTGAGCAATGGTTTTCCATTGGATTTATTTTTGTGGACTGTGACTTTGGACACCTTTCCTTTGCATTCTGATTTGTGGTTTTGCATTATTTCACGGACCTGCTGTTTTTTTTTTAATTTCTATTATTGTTTGTTTATTTTTGATTCAATTAATGTTGCTTTTAATACATATTTTTTCTTCAAAGTTCAATGTTTAGTATCATCTTATTGGTTTCATGCATATCATGATATGGGTTTTGACATTCACAAAATGGGTGTATCTGAGGGACATGTGTTCATTTCCAAACTTGCAATTGGGCTTCTATCATGTTTTTGCCATTTCTAAGTGGGTGGATGCAATACTCGGGTGGGTGTTTGGCATTTGGAGGCTGACCATAAGGGCCAGGGATCTACATTGTGGTGACATGTTGGCTGGGGGACATGAGTGGGGGCCTGGTGGAGGCTGCCCCTGCACTGCTGGGGGGTGGGGGTGGTAGGGGACATGAGTGGGGCCTGGTGGAGGCTGCCCCTGGTGGCTGGGGGTGGGGGTGCAAGGAGACATGAGTGGGGGCCTGGTGGAGGCTGCCCCTGGTGGCTGGGGGTGGAGGTGGTGGGAGACATGAGTGGGGGCCTGGTGGAGGCTGCCCCTGCACTGCTGGGGGTGGGGGTGATAGGGGACATGAGTGGGGGCCTGGTGGAGGCTGCCCCTGGTGGCTGGGGGGTGGGAGTGATAGGGGACATAAGTGGGGGCCTGGTGGAGGCTGCTGCTGGTGGCTGGGGGTGGTGGGAGACATGAGTGGGTGCCTGGTGGAGGCTGCCCCTGCACTGCTGGGGGGTGGGGGTGGTGGGAGACATGAGTGGGGGCCTGGTGGAGGCTGCCCCTGCACTGCTGGGGGGTTGGGGTGGTGGTAGACATGGGTGGGGGCCTGGTGGAGGCTGCCCCTGGTGGCTGGGGGGTGGGGGTGATAGGGGACATGAGTGGGGGCCTGGTGGAGGCTGCCCCAGCACTGCTGGGGGGTGGGGGGGTGGTAGACATGGGTGGGGGCCTGGTGGAGGCTGCCCCTGGTGGCTGGGGGGTGGGGGTGCAGGGAGACATGAGTGGGGGCCTGGTGGAGGCTGCCCCTGCACTGCTGGGGGGTGGGGGTGGTGGGAGACATGATTGGGGGCCTGGTGGAGCATGCCCCTGCACTGCTGTTGTGGGGGGGGTGGTGGTAGACATGGATGGGGGCCTGGTGGAGGCTGCCCCTGGGGCTGGGGGTGATAGGGGACATGAGTGGAGGCCTGGTGGAGGCTGCCCCTGCACTGCTGGGGGGTGGGGTGGTGGTAGACATGGGTGGGGGCCTGGTGGAGGCTGCCCCTGCTGGCTGGGGGGTGGGGGTGATAGGGGACATGAGTGGGGGCCTGATGGAGGCTGCCCCTGGTGGCTGGGGGGTGGGGGTGATAGGGCACATGAGTGGGGGCCTGGTTGAGGCTGCCCCTGGTGGCTGGGGGGTGGGGGTGATAGGGGACATGAGTGGGGGCCTGGTGGAGGCTGCCCCTGCACTGCTGGGGGGTGGGGGTGGTGGTAGACATGGGTGGGGGCCTGGTGGAGGCTGTCCCTGGTGGCTGGGGGGTGGGGGTGCAGGGAGACATGAGTGGGGGCCTGGTGGAGGCTGCCCCTGCACTGCTGGGGGTGGGGGTGGTGGGAGACATGAGTGGGGGCCTGGTGGAGGCTGCCCCTGCACTGCTGAGGGGTGGGGGTGATAGGGGACATGAGTGGGGGCCTGGTGGAGGCTGCCCCTGGTGGCTGGGGGGTGGGGGTGCAGGGAGACATGAGTGGGGGCCTGGTGGAGGCTGCCCCTGCACTGCTGGGGGTGGGGGTGGTGGGAGACATGAGTGGGGGCCTGGTGGAGGCTGCCCCTGCACTGCTGGGGGGTGGGGATGATAGGGGACATGAGTGGGGGCCTGGTGGAGGCTGCCCCTGGTGGCTGGGGGGTGGGGGTGGTGGGAGACATGAGTGGGTGCCTGGTGGAGGCTGCCCCTGCACTGCTGGGGGGTGGGGGTGGTGGTAGACATGGGTGGGGGCCTGGTGGAGGCTGCCGATGGTGGTTGGGGGGTGGAGGTGCAGGGAAACATGAGTGGGGGCCTGGTGGAGGCTGCCCCTGCACTGCTGGGGGGTGGGGTGGTGGGAGACATGAGTGGGGGCCTGGTGGAGGCTGCCCCTGCACTGCTGGGGGGTGGAGGTGGTGGTAGACATGGGTGGGGGTCTGGTAGAGGCTGTCCCTGCACTGCTGGGGGGTGGGGGTGATAGGGGACATGAGTGGGGGCCTGGTGGAGGCTGCCCCTGGTGGCTGGGGGGTGGGGGTGATAGGGGACATGAGTGGGGGCCTGGTGGAGGCTGCCCCTGTTGGCTGTCGGGTGGGGTGATAGGGGACATGAGTGGGGGCCTGGTGGAGGCTGCCCCTGGTGGCTGGGGGGTGGGGGTGGTGGGAGACATGAGTGGGGTCCTGGTGGATTCTGCCCCTGCACTGCTGGGGGGTGGGGGTGGTGGTAGACATGGGTGGGGGCCTGGTGGAGGCTGCCCCTGGTGGCTGGCGGGTGGGGGTACAGGGAGACATGAGTGGGGGCCTGGTGGAGGCTGCCCCTGCACTGCTGGGGTTGGGGTGGTGGGATACATGAGTGGGGACCTGGTGGAGGCTGCCCCTGCACTGCTGGGGGGTGGGGGTGGTGGTAGACATGGGTGGGGGCCTGGTGGAGGCTGCCCCTGGTGGCTGGGGGTGGGGGTGCAGGGAGACATGAGTGGGGGCCTGGTGGAGGCTGCCCTTGGTGGCTGGGGGATGGGGGTGATGGGAGACATGAGTGGGGGCCTGGTGGAGGCTGCCCCTGATGGCTGGGGGGTGGGGGTTATGGGGGACATTGGTGGGGGCCTGGTGGAGGCTGCCCCTGGTGGCTGGGGGGTGGGAGTGCAGGGAGACATGAGTTGGACATGAGTGGGGGCCTGGTGGAGGCTGCCCCTTGTGGCTGGGGGGTGGGGGTGATGGGAGACATGAGTGGGGGCCTGGTGGAGGCTGCCCCTGGTGGCTGGGGGGTGGGATTGATGGGAGACATGGGTGGGGGCCTGGTGGAGGCTGCCCCTGGCGGCTGGCAGTGCAGGGGGACATGCGTTGGTGGGCAGTAGTGCAAGGTGACATGTGGGTTGGCTGGGGGCCATGGCCATGGTGGATGGGGTTCCTGCAGGACATGTGCAGGGTAGGCCCCTGTGGTGTGGGCCACCTGCAGGGGCCGTGGAGGGTGTAGAGGGAACACCTGGGAGGACCCACACGTGCAATTCAAGTGTGGTGCTCCCCGCGCACCCCTGTAATACACGTGCCCTGATGGAATCGCGTGTGATACTTCCCGCGCACCCCTGAAATACACATACCCTGATGATTTTGCGTGTGATACTTCCCGCGAACCCCTGAAATATACGTACCCTGCTGCTTTTGCGTGTGATACTTCCCGTGCACCCCTGGAATACACGTACCCCGCTGTTTTTGCGTGTGATACTTCCCGCGAAACCCTGGAATACACGTACCCTGCTGATTTTGCGTGTGATACTTCCCGCGCACCCCTTGAATACACGTACCCTGCTCCTTTTGTGTGTGATACTTCCCGTGCACCCCTGGAATACACGTACCCTGCTGTTTTTGCGTGTGATACTTCCCGCGCACCCCTGGAATACACGTACCCTGATGGAATCGCGTGTGATACTTCCCGCGCACCCCTAAGATACACGTACCCTGCTGCTTTTGCGTGTGATACTTCCCGCGCACCCCTGAAATACACGTACCCTACTGTTTTTGCGTGTGATACTTCCCGCACACCCCTGGAATACACGTACCCTGATGGAATCGCTTGTGATACTTCCCGCGCACCCCTGAGATACACGTACCCTGCTGCTTTTGCCTGTGATACTTCCCGCGCACCCCTGAAATACACGTACCCTGCTGCTTTTGCGTGTGATACTTCCCGCACACCCCTGAAATACACGTACCCTGCTGCTTTTGCGTGTGTTACTTCCCACACACCCCTGATGCACATGTACACAGGACAATCGAGTGTGGAACTTCCCGCGAACCACTGAAATACACGTTCCCCGCTTGGCGTTTGCTGTTTGCCAGCCTTGTGAACTGGTCCAGGGTTAGCGCAGCCCTTTGCGATTATTTGGGAATTTTGATGGCTTTTCCTTGCGCCAGGGTGTTCTTCGGGGCGTAACTGGCGCTGCTGCAGGGTCGCTGCGCCACGCTGTGCCACGGCTGGTTTTGGATGCGAAAATCCATGAATACGCTGTGCGCGGAAATCGATTTTAGCGCACACGGCTGGCGCAGACATTCGCACGGGCACGCTGTGCGCCAGCCGCGTGCACCACTTTTGTGCAAATTTCTATGAATTACTCGTTAAATGGAAGCTGGGTTCCTGCAACGACATGAAAGCGAAATTTGTTGCTGAGCTACAAGGGAAGTTACAATTGTTTGCAAAAATGTTGGTCCCCCCGCTACCTCCTTTTTGTATACCTGGATGTTATGTGGTCTAACTCCTCTTGTAGAGCTATGGACTAATGGGTTGCACAGTGCACAGAAATTGATTCGACACCTGAAGAGTTGTTGGGCAATACGAACAGAACCAATATGAAATTATATTGATATGTTTGCATTGAACTAAGGTCGGATAATGGGCCATCACTGTTTTAATTACCATTTTAGGTGGTCAATTAAACATTTTATTGTAGTTTTGCTTTTCCGAAGTAGCATCCATCCAGGGTGTTCAGGGTAAAAATCTTGAGTTTAAAAGAAAACCTCCTTCCAACCATGGAGGTTCTGGGTAAGAGGGGGAATGTTTCAAGGGGCTCTCGTGTATGTCGCGTTCGCCTAAATGAGGATGAATCTCTAAAACATCTCTGCTTATTGGGCCCAGCCCTTGCTCAACTGCGCGGCAACAAGAAGATAATTATTGATGAGACAGGTCGTGAAGAGGAGCCCTAGTGCAGGATTTTAAACACAAGTGGAATTACCTTACTGTTAAAGGTTTTAGACTTTTTGGAAACTGTTGAATTTTAAATGTTTTAGAACCAGTCTGTATTTACTGAGAATTTTTTTTGTTTGTTTTTGTTTTTTTGCTTTAAATGTTAGGTATTGATGAGACAATGCTTTTAATCTTGTTACCACTGTAATGTGTGAAAAGTACATATTTTGAGCTAAACCACACAATAAATAAATAAATTAAGGACAACATCTCCCCCCTCGCTCGGGCTCTTGCTGACTTATGCAACCACTTCTTAGCATTTGGCTAATTCCTTTCCTCCCTCAGGCACTCCCTTGTGCACCCCTACTAAAAATGCCTTCGCCGACCCCTCGTGTCTGGCTAACTACTGCTCTATATCATCTACACCCTCCTTGGGAAACTCCTGGAGAAGTTGGTCTTCTCCCAACTGACGCAACACACTGAGCTCGTTGGTTGTTTACATGACCATCAATCCGGATTCGAGCATCCAGAGGCACAGAAACTGCTCTCGTGAACACCTGTGAAGAACTGCTTGCTAATATTGACTCTAACTCTCCTGCTGTTCTCATTCTTCTCTACCCATCCTTCCCCTTTGACACGGTCAACCATTTTATCCTCATAAAGCGACTCCAAGATACTCTGGGTATCTCAGACTGGGCACTCCTTCCTCACTGACCGCCTTTCCCAGATGCTCCTCTGCTCCTTCTCCTCCTCCACCACTCTCTCTACTTGTTGTGTTCTCCAGGCCTCTATCCTCTCCCCTTGGCTTTTCAACATCTACCTCGCAGCTCTTGCTCACCTGATTTCTGCCATCTCTCCTCATGTCCAGTGCTACGCAGATATGACACAATTCTTCTTCAAGCTCCTCTCTTCCTCCTCCTCTTCCCCCTCTATCATTTCTGACTGCCTGTGTGCTATTCAGTCTTGGTGCACCTCCGATGATCTCTACCTTAATGCCAGTAACACCGAGATCCTTCCTCTCAGGACACATGCTCCCTGTTTCCCTCCTGCACTCTGGCTGACCTCTATGGGCTCCCCTCCCTCTCCTTCCACTGAGACCAGAAACCTTGGGGTCATCTTCAACTCCTCTCCGTTACCCTTCACATCTTGGATCATGCCAAGATGGCCCACTTTCAACTTCATCTCCTTAGAGGCATTCTCCCTTTCCTCAGCTTCCCCCAGAAGCATAATGTCACTAGAGCTCTGGTCCTCTCCAGGATAGATTACTGTAACAGCCTTTTCCTCAACCTGCCTCTTTCTTTGCTCCATCCTTTTCAACTGATCCAGAATAAGGCTGCAAGACTTATCCATGGCCTGAAACCCTGGGACCCTATCTCTCCAGCTCAAAAATCTCTCCACTGGCTCCTGGTTGTTGCAAGGATCAAATTCAAGATCCTTTGCATCATCCACAAGGCCGTCTGGGCCCTGGAACCATGCTACTTGCAACTCTCTCTTACTAAATACTCTCCTTCCAGACCCCTTTGTTCTTCTTGCTCCAACTTTCTGCTGATCAAATGCTTCTCCAAGCAGAGAGCTAGGGCAGATCTCTGTCTTTGGCTGGCTCCCTCCTATGGAAGAGTCTCCCCCTTTCTCTCCATCTGGAACCGGACCACCTCAAGTTCTGCAAGCAACTCAAGACCTTTCCCTTCTCCACCTCACCCCCCGTGCTAACCATCACCTCTATCACTGAGATTGGTGGCCTGGTCACACTCAAGTGTCCAATGGGGTCCTGGCCTTCTGCCCAATCACCCCAGCACACCCACTGCACTGCCCTCTGGGCCAATCCACCTATCAGGTCGTTTGCCTCCACCAAGCACTTACGTGCTGCGAGGTAGAACTCCCCTTTCTCCTGGGATGTCTCCGCCCTTGCACTTTCCTGCTGCCTCCCCAAAGGGCACCTATGGCACTTCCTCCCCAATGGACCCTAATAGCACTTACCCTCACTCCACCCCCTTTCTTTTTTCCTTTTTCTTTTCACTGCACTTGCACACTCCGAATGTCACAAGGCCAAGTAGGACCCCTGTTCTTTTCCATTTATTCATTATCATTTCATTGTTTATTTGCTCCATTGTTCCCTTCCGTTGTGCCTTGTGGTACTTTGGAACACTGTCTTGTTGTCTAAGTGCCTTATAAATATCCAATAAATAAATAAAATTAACCAGGACTGTAACCACAGAATGCAGTCGGAGGTTCACATTACGGCATGGCAAATCCTGCCCTTCATTCTTCCGGCTTGGTAAATTGGCTACTACTGTGCCTGGTAATAATGAAAACTGTTATAACAGAGTTGAGAAGCATGCAAAATCAAAATATACTGTTACTTTTAAAGGTTTTACTTTGTTAAATTAAAGTGCCAGACTACAAAGGTTGTGTCCAGGTAACGTGACGTGGCTTTATAGGGTAGGTGGAAGACAATCCCCTCCAGATATTTCCTGTTAATCTACTTAATTCCCTGCTTCATCTACCAAAAGTTCACCCTCTGCATTTACAATGCCAGATATATCAGCTTTGCAAATGCTCGTGTATTGGGAAACACATCAGAACACTCAACCTAAGGGACATCATTTGGGGTTATACAGGGGTCACACCTGTAATACCTGAGGTCTCCCTTATTACCCTTGTGGTCTCCCTTGGTACCCCTAAAAAAAAGAAAACTTTTATTTTTTCTATTTTTAAATTGAAGCTCCTGGGCTGTGACTAGTGTCATGTGGCTCTTTGTTTCTGGAGTGGTTGGCTTTTTTGTTCAGGCCTCCTTAAACGAAGGGGGGGTTACACATGTGTAAAACATTGAACAGTGACCCTAAATAAGAAAGAATAGGAATAACAAATAATGTGTCTTTCTGGAAGTCTATACAATAATTGCTAGACTCATTAAAAGCATTATTTCAGGCGCACTTCAGAGGGTGAGCCACTGATTTAGTTATTAAATACCCCAAATTGACAATGCAGACAAAAACTTCCAAAAAGCATTTAGAGTAGAATTAGCATCCATTTCAGACTATGTGCCTCATTCCGAGGTTGGAGGTAAGGTACAAACCATGCCGGTAATGATTTACCGGCATGGATTTCCGCTCCATGCCATTCCGACCCTTCAGACCGTAAATTACGGCACCGTAAACAACAATGCCGTAATTTACGGTCTTGGGTCGCGCGCGCGCACACCACCATGGCGTAATCAACGGCATGGCGTAAACCGGAGCTGATCGCAAGTAAGGAGCACACGTAAATAACGGTCTCCTTAAGGCCGTAAAGTACCTTACCGGCATGGAGTACATACAGGCATCTCAGAGAAGGAGTTAAGAACACAAAGCAGTGGTTTCCACAGCCACAGGTGCACACAATCAGCACAGGTGTAGCCAATGGAGTCTGGCACAGCACAAAATGAGCATACCCACACACCACACCCTCTCCCACACCAAGATGATACCAATAGTAGTGGCACAACTGGAGCTGGAGGCCTTGCTTGCAAGGCAGTAACAACAACAACCACAGCCCCAACCACAGAGGACACACAGGAGGAGACGGAGGGTGAGACAGGCCCAGCATGCACCACCAGTGCATCCACCGTTACCACGCCGGCAGCCCCCAATCCCTCGCATCTGAGCCACCTCCTTCAACCTAACACCACATCAGATCCACACCCTGTACCGGCTTGACCATGACACCATCACCACCATAGTGGACCTGATACATGACGACATAGTGAGTTTCATTGAATAAAGCTCTGCCATCCCCCCTCCACTGAAGGTAGTGACTGTGCTCCACTTCCTTGCCACAGGCACCTACCGGCACACAGTGGGGCACATGCATGGTATATCACAACCCTTATTTACCCGGATACTGAACCAAGTGCTGGATGCCCTCCTCAAGCATACAAGGGACTACATATACCTACCACGGACTCCCCAGGATGCAAATGTTGCCTTCCATGCACTGTGAGACATCAAATGACACCTGCGCAATGATCAATGTCCACTCCGTTTTACATTATGAACAACCAGTGTATTGAATAATTGTCACGAAACGTGTACAACAAAACCTCCACCACCCTCCCCCTCCCCCCAACTCCCAAACACACCCTCACTCCCCTCCCCCTCCCCCACAACAACCCCAGAATAGTGCCATAAGACCAACATAGGCCACATGTGTGTGCCAGCATGTTCAAGGCGTGCCCCCAGAGCCAGGGGGATCCATGTTGGGCCGGCGCAATGTACGCAATGAGCGTCGGAGCGGGCTGGTCTGGGTGGAGGAGCACTGTGACGGTGTGTCCTCCCGCTGGGGCTGTCGTGTGGGAGGTGCAGCCTCCAGGGCGTCCGCGATGCATCCCAGGACCGCACACAACCTATTGCTGCTGTCAGTGACCGCCTGACGCATCTGCCTTAGATCTCATCCACCCACTCCACCCTGCCCTGGCGGGTGTCCTCCATGAACACATTGATGAGGTCCGTCAGCTGATGTGCACGTGGTTCATCAATGTATGTAGGTACATTCCTGGCGGGACTTGGGCCTACCTGCCCTGGCATGGCCTCAACTGGTGGAATAGGTCCAGGATCTGCCGGAGCACTACGGCCAGGTGTTTCCTGCTCCACAGAGTTACTGCTTGATGGCAGAGGGACATTGGTGGGCTCCGGGGTGTGGACTGTGGGGTAAAAGCCCTCCTCAGTGGCACCACAGATCGATAAGGGGCTGTCCACATTCTCCTGGGTGGCCGTAGCTGCCAACTCCCCAGCAATGCTTGATTCTGCCGACCTTGGGGTGTCTAATGTGGCAGGTGCCGAGGCAGGGAGGGATTGTGGTGGTGCATCCTCCACTGGTGTTTGTGGTGCCTGGGTGGTTTTCTTATTCCGTGCGGGAATGCTCCGGGACCGGCCTCTGCACGTGGAGGTGGATGGACGGGTCGTCTGGGTATCCCCGCTGTCATGATCGGTGCCTGTGGGGGTAGAGGAGCGGGACAACATGAGTGTGTAACGCTCACCTAATTCTCGCAGAGGCGCCGGTCTTGACTGGGCGACTACCGTATCTTCAAAGGTGATGTGCAGCACCCGGTTGGCTCTTTGGGCTGGACCTCTGTGCACTGTATGCCTGACGTGTAGAGTAAGGTGTCTGCAGATAGAAAATATGGGGTTAATGAACTGGGGTTATTGGGGTGTCCCTATCTCTTTCCTCTTCTCCTCTCCTGTAGACCCCCAAAGGTTTACGCTCTCACCTTAGGTAAGTGAATGCCGAGCTCTCCATCTGCCTCGGGGCAGGGTGCTGTAACCAGTTTCTTCACTGGATAAGGGGAGCAGGCCTCTTGACTTCAGAGGACTGCTGTCCGTCGTTTACTGCACGAACGGAAAGTTTCGAGTAATTCTAATGTCTTTAAAGTCTTTAGTAATGATGTTTCTTGTTTTGCAGGGTTCCGGCGATGGCGGATGACGGGCTGAAGTGAGTTGAAGATGGAGCCCGTGTGAGGAATAGAAGCGCCTGGAAGCACGTAAGTAAGCGCTTGTTGCCAGCTTCACGATGCGCTCTAACTGTCTTTTTATTTTGCAGGTACAAGTTCGGAGCGGCTGCAGGGTGCCGGAATACCCACTGGGTTAGATGTGGAAAGGAGTAATGGCACGTGAGTATTAAAGTTCCCCAATGTCTTTAAACGCACCTTGTTTTGTCTTTCAGATGCGGATGCAGCGCCGAAGGCCTCCGGAGCGTGCGAAGAGTTGGTAAGCTTTTGTCTTTCAGATGCCGGAATGCAGTGTGAAGACCTCCGGAGCGCACGAAGGGTAGGTAAGCCTTTGTCTTTCAGATGCCGGAATGCAGCGCGAGGCGTTGGTGACAGCCGATGGACCAGGTAAGTGAAGAGCTGTCACTGAAGACCGTAATGCTAACCTGTTCTTTCTTGTCTTTATAGGTGTTGCTGAAGACTGGATTCAGGATGGTAAGCCTTTTTCCTTAGGCCCAGGATCAGATGCAGAAGACACGATGAGCGTTCTGCTGCAGAGGATGCAGAATAACGCAAAGCAAGATTCATCCATCGGGTGTGGTTTAAATAGCCTCCTGTAGTGCTTAGGTGTCTCCTTCCACAGCCACACCTAGGTAAGAAAAGAGTTCCTGGTAAGAAAAGAGTTCCTGCCTTCCAGAAGAGTTCCAGTGTTCTGAATCTAGGGAGTGGCTCCAGCCCCACCCAACAGGAAAAGTATTTCCAAACAGAAGAGGATCAGAGGCTCAACTGGCAGGCAAGTAAGCAGCATGGTCTGCTGCAGATAAGTCCACCCAAGCATTATGAGCCGGGCGCTTCCAGCCTTGGGACTGGGCATATTTATGAGCCTGGTGCCACTGGCGCCAGGACTGGGTCCAAAAGGTCCCAATTGGGACTAGTTGGCACTCGGAACCTGGGTTGTGGATCTGCTTCCAAGGGAGTTGGGAAAACCATGACCTTTTGGAAGCAGTGATCATGACAGTACCTCCCCTCAAGGCCCCTCCCAAACCGGGCTTCTCCGGGGGTTTGGCTTGTCAGGAAATGTTCAGTGAAATCTTTTGATTAGGCGAGGAGCGTGGACATATTCAGCAGGTTCCCAGGATCTCTCTTGGGGGCCGTAGCCTTTCCAGTCAATTAGGTAGAATAGTTTAGATTTGGAGATCTTGGAGTTCAGAATGCTTTTGACTTCAAACTCGAGTTCTCCATCAACTAGGATAGGTTTTGGAGATTTGGTTAGTCGGGTTTGAGGTTGCACGGGTTTTAATAGAGAGACGTGGAAGACCGGATGTATCTTCATGTGCGGGGGCAAGTCCAACTTGACCGCTACTGGATTTACTATGGTAGTGATGGAATAGGGACCAAGGTATCTTGGGTTGAATGTGCGTGGCCCTTTTAGAGATAAATATTTGGTGGATAACCAGACTTGATCCCCTACTTGATAGTGAGGGGCTTCCTTCCGATGTTGATCTGCTCCTTTCTTGTATTGTTCTTTAGCCCTTTGAAGGTGAGAAACAGCTTCCTTAAAGGCTTGGGTGATTGTAGAATGCAGGTAGTCTACTGCTGGTGTTTCAAGATCTTGGAGGGGATCCAACTCAGAGGTTCGAGGGTGACTGCCGTACAAAAGAAAAAACGGGGTTTTCCCAGTTCCCGAATGGACAGAGTTATTGTAGGCATATTCGGCTATCCAAAGGATATCTTTCCAAGTTTTTTCAGTTTGTTGCAGCATGCAGCGTAAATACTGTTCCAGAGTTTGATTGGTCCTCTCGGTTTGTCCATCGGTCTGCGGGTGGTGACTGGTCGATAGTCTCACATCAATTTGAGCCGACCGACAGCAACTTCGCCAAAAATGAGAAATAAATTGACTACCTCGATCCGAAATTAGAACCGAAGGAAAACCGTGCAGTCGGACGATGTTTTCGAGAAATTCTCGGGCCAGAGTTGCTGCTGTTGGCAAGCCTTTGAGCAGACTGAAATGCGCCATCTTGGAGAATAAGTCCACGATTACTAGAATCGTATTGTATCCGGAGCATGGAGGTAGATCGGTGATGAAGTCCATAGAAAGCGTATGCCAAGGGCGAGGTGGGATGTCAATAGGGCGTAAGAGGCCTGCTGGTCTTTCCTTTTGACTCTTGTTTTGGGCGCATACTCCACAGGACATTATAAAGTCTCTGATATCTTTTTTCCAAGACGGCCACCAGAAGTAGCGCTTGATCTTTTCTGAGGTCTTGGCTATACCGGGATGACCTTCCATTAAAGAGTCGTGATAACAAGAGATTACTTTTTTCTGTAAATCTGTGCTGGGTAGGTATAATCGTTCTTGGAAATACAATAAGTTGTCCTTTACTGCAAAGTCCTTTCCCTGCAGATGCCAATTCTGTATGTCTGCTGGAGTTACAAGTTGCCTGGCTTTATCCTTAACTTCCTCTATGGATTCTGTGGCAATTACACCCAGAATTCTTTGTTCGGGAATGATTGGTACAGGTTTTGGGTTGATCAAGTGTTCTTCCACTCCAATCCGAGAAAGGGCATCAGCTTTACCGTTCTTTGTACCGGGTCGATAGGTAATTATGAAGTCAAACTCGGCAAAGAATAATGCCCAACGGAGTTGTCTAGAGGATTGGGCTTTTGCGGTTTTCAAATATTGCAGGTTTCGGTGATCCGTAATCACAGTAACGGTGTGTCGGGCCCCCAGCAGATAATGCCGCCAAGCCTTAAAGGCAGACTTGATAGCCAGAAGTTCCTTGTCAGTAATCGTGTAATTGATTTCAGGAGGCGAGAATTTGCGGGACCAAAATGCCACGGGATGCAACTGATTGGTTAGCGGGTCCTTTTGTGATAGAACTGCCCCCGTGGCAAGGCTTGAAGCATCAGTTTCCACGATGTAGGGGAGTTCGGGGCGAGGGTGTTTTAAGATTGGTGCAGAGATAAATTTAGTCTTCAAATCCTGGAAAGCTTGTTCCGCCTCGGTAGACCATTCAAAACGTTTGTTTTTCTTTACCAAGGCAGTGATGGGCTGGACTATTCGAGAGAACTCGGGGATAAACCTGCGGTAAAAGTTAGCGAAGCCTAACATGCTTTGCACACCTTTTACGGAGGATGGTGATGGCCATTTGAGAACTGCATCGACCTTCTTTGAATCCATACGCACTCCGCCAGGTGATAATATGAATCCCAAGAATTCAACTTCAGTCACGTTGAAAACACATTTTTCCAACTTAGCGAAAAGTTTGTGTTGACGCAATCTTTCGAGGACCATTTTCACGTGTTTCCGATGTTCAGATTCCGATGAAGAATAAACGAGAATGTCGTCAATGTAAACAACAACACACACATCTATGAGTTCTCTGAGGACATCGTTCATAAAATATTGAAAGGCGGCCGGGGCATTGCAAAGTCCGAAGGGCATGACCTGATATTCAAATAGCCCATACTTGGTGCGGAAGGCCGTCTTCCATTCATCGCCCTCTTTTACTCGTACCAAGTGGTAAGCTCCTCTAAGATCCAGCTTTGTATATATGCATGCTTTTCTGACTTGGTCCAGGAGTTCAGGGATCAAAGGTAACAGATATCTATTCTTAACGGTGATCTGGTTCAGGGAGCGATAATCGATACAAGTTCTAAGGTCTCCTTCCTTTTTTGGAACGAAGAACAAAGCTGAAGAAGCAGGGGACTTGGAAGGACGAATAAACCCATTTGCCAGGTATTGATCCAGGTATTGTCGAAGGTGAAGGTTCTCAGGCTCGGTGAGGGCATAAATTCTACTACAAGGAGGAGTAGATCCAGGTATCAGGTCTATCTGGCAGTCATAAGACCTATGAGGAGGTAGAGAGTTAGCCTGCTCCTTCCGGAAAACATCTTGGTATTCTAGGTATTCGGGAGGTAACTGGGGAGTCTCTGAAGAAATTGCTGCCAGTGCAACACCAGGTGGAGGGTGACAAGTAGAGACACATTCTGGAAACTGGACCGTTCTTGCTCGCCAATCGATCAGAGGATTGTGTTTCTCTAATCAAGGTATTCCTAGAATAATCTGGAACTGAGGGGCCTTGATCACATCGAACACGATCTTCTCATGGTGTCCATCTTGACTTACTAGCGTCACCTCTTGAGTGGTATGTGTTACTGGCCCGGAGGCTATCTCCGTACCATCCACCGTAGTAATGACGTCCTTTACAGCCTTGGGACAAAGAGTTAGATTCATCCTCAAAACCATTTCATGATCCACATAATTGCCGATGGCACCGCTGTCGACGTAAGCTTCAATTGCATGTAATAGATCCGGATTATCAGGGCTAATGAGGACCATAGGTATCACGAAATGCGAGGTCACGGAACTGGTTTTCACGCTCGGCAAGAGGACCTCTATTCTTGTCGGGCGAGGTTGTTTCCCTGCTCAGAGTTTGTAACTGTGGTAACTGCAGCTCCTACTGCCTTCTTGGCAGGTTTCGCCGGACAGTCTCGAAGAAAGTGCCCTGAGTTTCCGCAATATAGGCATAATTGCAACTGTTTTCTCCTTTCCCGCTCCCTTTGTGTTAGAGGGCCTTTCAGACCCCCTATTTTCATGGGTTCCCCGGAGTCTACTCCTTTGGAAGGAGTTGGCGGTTTGGAAAATACTCGAGCCTCAAACTTGGAACGATCGGCCTTCCTGTTCTGCAGTCTGTGATCTATTTGAACGACCAAGTCTATATAATCCGAACAGTCTTGTGGGGGATTCACTACTTGGACTAAAACGTCTTTGAGCTCTCCACGTAGACCTCTATAAAACAGCGTAATCCTTTTGTCCTCAGGCCATTGAGTTTCCACTATTAGTCTATTTAAAGATGCAATATAAGCCAAAAGGTCTTGATTACCCTGTCGCAACGAAAGAAGCTCATTGTCCAAGGCCTGCCTCTGTGCATGTCTTGCGAACAGTTTTTCCATACTAAGCTGAAAGGCTTGAAAATCATGGAGAACCGGATCATCTTGATTAACTAGAGGGATCGACCAGTCTGCCGCATTGCCACTAAGGTACGAAAGTACAAAAGCTACTTTAGCTTGATCAGTTGGAAAGGCTGCTGGCCGGCATAAGAAGTGCAACCGGCACTGATTGATAAATACCGCAAACCTCTTTGGGTCACCAGAAAATCGTTCGGGCGGAGCCATAGGTACATTCCCAGGTAGGTTGATCTGCATTGGATTCATAGAGGATGTTGAAGGAAGATTTGCCCCTGATGCGGGTAGCGGGGTCTGTCCGGCTTGTGACTGTAGCAATTGTCTAGCAAGATCATCTGTTCTCTCCTTGGAAATAATTAGTTCCCTTCTTAGAGCATTCGTTTCCTGATGAGCTGCATGCACTTCTGCCCTTAGTTCCCCAAGTAACCGGGCTAGGTGGTCAGTATCCGAGGTTTCCATAGCGCCTGGGCGAGAGTTTTGCGGTAGGCTTTGCGTTCTGTAACGCTCACCTGATTCTCGCAGAGGCGCCGGTCTTGACTGGGCGACTACCGTATCGTCAAAGGTGATGTGCAGCACCCGGTTGGCTCTTTGGGCTGGACCTCTGTGCACTGTATGCCTGACGTGTAGAGTAAGGTGTCTGCAGATAGAAAATATGGGGTTAATGAACTGGGGTTATTGGGGTGTCCCTATCTCTTTCCTCTTCTCCTCTCCTGTAGACCCCCAAAGGTTAACGCTCTCACCTTAGGTAAGTGAATGCCGAGCTCTCCATCTGCCTCGGGGCAGGGTGCTGTAACCAGTTTCTTCACTGGATAGGTAGCGCAGGCCTCTTGACTTCAGAGGACTGCTGTCCGTAGTTTACTGCACGAACTGTAAGTTTCGAGTAACTCAAATGTCTTTAAAGTCTTTAATAATGATGTCTCTTGTTTTGCAGGGTTCCGGCGATGGCGGATGACGGGCTGAAGTGAGTTGAAGATGGAGCCCGTGTGAGGAATAGAAGCGCCTGGAAGCACGTAAGTAAGCGCTTGTTGCCAGCTTCACGATGCGCTCTAACTGTCTTTTTATTTTGCAGGTACAAGTTCGGAGCGGCTGCAGGGTGCCGGAATACCCACTGGGTTAGATGTGGAAAGGAGTATTGGCACGTGAGTATTAAAGTTCCCCAATGTCTTTAAACGCACCTTGTTTTGTCTTTCAGATGCGGGATGCAGCGCCGACGGCCTCCGGAGCGTGCGAAGAGTTGGTAAGCTTTTGTCTTTCAGATGCCGGAATGCAGTGTGAAGACCTCAGGAGCGCACGAAGAGTAGGTAAGCCTTTGCCTTTCAGATGCCGGAATGCTAACCTGTTCTTTCTTGCTTTATAGGTGTTGCTGAAGACTGGATTCAGGATGGTAAGCCTTTTTCCTTAGGCCCAGGACCGGATGCAGAAGACACGATGAGCGTTCTGCTGCAGAGGGTGCAGAATAACGCAAAGCAAGATTCATCCACCGGGTGTGGTTTAAATAGCCTCCTGTAGTGCTTAGGTGTCTCCTTCCACAGCCACGCCTAGGTAAGAAAAGAGTTCCTGGTAAGAAAAGAGTTCCTGCCTTCCAGAAGAGTTCCAGTGTTCTGAATCTAGGGAGTGGCTCCAGCCCCACCCAACAGGAAAAGTAGTTCCAAACAGAAGAGGATCAGAGGCTCAACTGGCAGGCAAGTAAGCAGCATGGCCTGCTGCAGGTAAGTCCACCCAAGCATTATGAGCCCGGCGCTTCCAGCGCTGGGACTGGGCATATTTATGAGCCTGGTGCCACTGGCGCCAGGACTGGGTCCAAAAGGTCCCAATTGGGACTGGTTGGCACTCGGAACCTGGGTTGTGGATCTGCTTCCAAGGGAGTTAGGAAAACCCTGACCTTTCGGAAGCAGAGATCATGACAGAGTGATTGTTTGATGCGCTAATTGCATAGATCGCTGCATTCACATTTCTGTAATTTGGGGTTTGTGGCCCTATGGGCGTTGCAACAGTACTAGTACATACGAATGTGAATTGAATGTACGCATGTGTACGCATGTGTCGGAGTGACTCATCCTGCCATAGTAATGTGCAGTCTGGCACACACACTGCCAAACCTGATGCACAATGTGCATGATGGAATGTGCAAGTTACTGCACTATGGCTGATGTGTGTTATGTACTTGCACTGGGCCCTTGATTGCGTTGCAGTTGACTCTGCATTAGTTGGATGGGGGGGGTGGCTACATGACAAGGTGCCTTTTATGGCCCTTGAGGGAGTCTACATCATGCAATTGCCATTGGCAGTGTTGACTTTGGACACTCACCTCCATCGGCAGACGACATTGCCCCGCAGTCCATTTCACCGATGCCCTCTATGCATTCCGTGCCAATCATTGCGGCGCATGTCTCCTCCCATGCCTCAAGTCGCACAGGGGAACTTGGGCCCCCTCCAGTCTGCATGGCCTGACTCCTGTTGGCAGTGAGGAGTCCCCGCACCCGCACCCGCACCCGCAAGTCATCCCACCGCTTGCGGCAGTCCTTGGGGGTGCGAGGGGTGGAGCCTACAGCGCTCACCCTTTGGGCGGTTTCTGCCCAGATGTTCTTTTTGCGGATAGTGGAGTCCCTCCGCATGTCTGGGCTGAACACCACGTCAGCATGTTCTGCCAGGTAGTCCACCATGACCTGGAGCTCATCAGGGCAGAATCGCTTCTTGCGGAGCCGGTCCTCAGACTTCTTAGGTGCTTTAGTCATAGTTCCTGGGTTCCTGATGCTTTCCCCAACTTCGGATTGCTCCCAAGGGTGCTGCCTGATGAGGATGGCAATGGATTGTGTTTTTATAGATGCCCGCCGCGCTCCTTCCCGTTCCTGTGCGATGACGTAATTTCCGGTTCCGTTGTTTTGCGGTGACCGTAATTTACGGGATCCGTAAATTACGGTCCCCGTTATTTACTGTCGCTGCTGCTTCCATGGCGGTGTTGTAATGTACGTGTCGCAGCAGGCCGGTAGGGGTTTTTCGGGGGGTTTTGCGGCATGCCGCTAGGTACTTTTCCGGCATGGCGAAAAGCGCGTGTCCGCGAGGTCGGAATGGGACGCAATTAGCGGTCTGTCACCTTGCCGGAGTCGTACTTTACGCCATGCCGGAAACGACCGGTACTTACCTCCAACCTCGGAATGAGGCCCTATGTATTTTGATTTTCGCAAACTTGCAGTTGTAGCATTTATTCCTGCCATTGTCTCTGTTACGATTATCACAAGACATTCGCGGTAATGGAAAAACGATTCCAGTAAGGGAATACCGGCACCGCTTACCACTCCGGCCTATTACAAGTAGACATCCTGGTATCAGCGCCACCGCTGAGACCGTGCCCCTCCGTTACTGGCATGTGCGCGGGCATGAGCCCCTTCGGGCCGGCAATACCGAGATGCCGCTAAAAGGAGGACATTACAAGTCACGCGGACATGCACCTACCGGCATCTCGAAGGCAGTAATTAGGGATATGCGATGCCGGCATTACCGGTATCGCAGAGCACACGTTAAAAGCAAACTGCTGTGTATCCAAATGCCACACGTGCACACAATCAGCACAGGTGGAGGCAATGGAGCCTTGCCAAGCAGAAAAGGAGCACACTCACACACCACACCCCTTCCTACACCAAAATGATCACACTTGCTGGTGCAAATTCATGGCTGGAAGACATGCCTGCATTGCCACTCCATGACCAAAAACTACAACCAGCACATCAGAGGAGACATAGAAGGAGAAAGAGAAGGAGGGTGAGACAGGCCCAGCAAGTACCACCAGTGCAGCCACTGGTTCCATGTAGGCATCCACTAATTCCTCGCATCAGGGCCAGCAGATCCACACCCAGTACCACCAGGACCGTGACACCATCACCTCCATTGTGGACATGAAACACAACAACATGGTCAGCCTGATTGAAATCCGCACCGCCAGCCCCCCTCCACTGAAGGTAGTAACTGTGCTCCATTTCCTGGTCACAGGCACCTACCAGCACACAGTGGGTCAGCTGCATGGCATATCACAACCCTGTATAACACGCATGCTGAACCAAGAGCTGGATGCCCTCCCGAAGCACACAAGGGATTACATATCCCTAGCAAGCACTGGCCAGGAGGTGAATTACCCAAAAAATGCCTTGCAAGCACTGTCAGGCATGTCACATCGAATCGGTGCCCTCGACGGCACACATGTGGAATTGGTGACCCCATATGCCATGGAGGTGGTGTACCGCATTCGTAAGCCATACCACACCATGAAAGTACAGAGGCATTTGTGACTGCAGCAATTTCATCACACTTTGCTGTGCACGATTTCCAGGGTGAACACATGATGTCAAGGTGCTGTGGAACTACTCGCCACCCCACCACGTGGAGCAACAAGCTGCACAATGTGCCTGGCTGCTAGATGAGTCTGAACACAGGCCCATGGTAGTTTGAGGGGGGTGAGATGCATACTCCACCTGGTTGAGAATGGGACGGTGACTGGACACTGGCCATACTGCAAAACACTCTCCCCTAAACATCCCAACCTAAACATGACACTGAAAATGTCAACCCACTCACCCTTGCGGCACAACAATGCCAATATGTCAGACTTGCAAGGCAGCCCACACCCCTCACATGTGACCACGTGATGGTACCTCTCACTCCATCTGGTTGCATGTTGAGTCCGATATGAAGGCCCCTCAGCCCTACACCATGTCGTCACCAAGTAGTGAACAGGCCAGATAGTTGCGCATATGTGTAGTCAGTGAACGACAACTGTGATATCCTGCGTACCAACATAAACAATGTACAGCCTTAGTACAAATGTCATGGAGGACTTACCCCCACTCATACACAATGGTGCTGCCATGCAGGTGATGCTGGCTATCCCCTTATTCCGTGGCTCTTCACCCCTGTAAGGAATCCGCAGGACAGGCATGAAGAGGACTACAATCTGGGTCATTTCCGTACCCATGTAGTGATCGAGTAGATCATTGGCCTGTTGAAGGCACGCCTGTTGGCGCCCTCCTCTATGGGCCTGAGAGGCTGGATGAGATCATCATGGACTGTGCCATGCTGCAAAACATGTGCATCTGGCAGAATGTACCTCTGTCACCTGACATTAACCAGCAAGCACCGGGTGTGGATGAGGATGAGGAGGGAGTACATGTGGCACGACGGCCAGGGCACCAGGGCAACATGCACCAGATGGACGTGTGGTGCACCAATCAGTGCTTGACAATTACAAATGAGAGACAGGGATGCAGAGGGTGGAATGGTGGCTATAATCTGGGCACTGGGATTGTGTGCATCATATGGACACAGGGTGTGGTGGTAGATGGACACTGTACACTCTAATGCATTGAATGGACACACGTCAAATAACCAATGTCCACTCGTGATTTCTTTTTTGTACACAACGGTTGTATTGAAAAGTACATTTCGGCACAGTGAATTGGCCCTCCACCACCACCCACCCCCCACAACTACCCTACATACCCCCTACCCCCACAACTCCCCCATACACCCCCGCCCCCTCCCCCACAACTCGCCCACACACCCCCTCCACCCTCCCCATCCCCCCACAACACCCCATACATGATATGCAATGCAAGTTATTCAATGCAATATGAGTCCGCACATGCAGGCTGCCCCTGCTACTGGCAGCCTCTGTCGGCCTCCGGGGTCTGCATATCAGAGCACCCCGTGGTGCGTGCAGATCTATGCACAGGGCTCATTTGGGTTGAGCTGGTAGATGACACCGTGCCTGCATGTTCCACTGTTGGGGCAGGACGCTGCACCTCCAAGGCCTGTGCAATCCTGGACAGGACCTGCGTCACCGCTGATAGCCCCTCGCATATCATCCTGGTCTTTGTCTCCATGGTCCCTGTCATGGCTGCAGTGTTGTTACGTGCCTCCTGCCTTGTCAAGGCACCATCGGCAACATACTGTTTGACGAGCTCCGTGAGCTTCTGCTGCCACCCCTCCATTCGGGCCATGCGCCCCTCTCCGTCCTGGATGGCTGTGGAGGTGGACGGGACAACTGCCAAGGGGCCCAATGCAGGTCTGTCCTCTGGGGGGCTCCAGGCCTCTTGGATCGCCTCTCCTCCTGACTGGTGCAGAGGGGAGCTATCTGGGGGGCTCAGTGGGGTGTGCTGGGGGGTTTGCTGGGGGCTCGGTGCGCATGCACCATCCCTGGACAGGTTGTCGTCCTCAGGTAAGCATTCCTCAACCTGGCACTATTCTTCGTCTCCACTCTAGGGCGCTGAGGCAGCTGCCTCCCCTATGGAGCTGTTTGCGGCTGACAGGGTCCCGTCTGCCGATGCCTCCGGATCAGTGGATACCTCCTGTGTTCCTTCTAGTGGTGTTGCAGCAGTTGTTTGCACCCCCCTGTGCCTTGGCATGTTGAATTGGCTTTGGTTTGGGTGGCAGTTTGTCAAGGCGTGGTCCATTCCAACGCAGAAGCAGCACAAACTCCTACCTCCCCTTGGTGGTCTTGGCGCCTAGATTGGATGAACGCAGGTCACCGTGACCCCCACGGGGAAAGAGGGTTAGGGTCCACGGATTGGATTAATTGGGGTTGTAGGGAAACTGGGTAGAGGATTAGGAAGGGGTTATGGATAGGCAATGGGTTTCTAGGAAAGGCATGCTCCTTGGCTCCGACCTTATTGAGCCTGTTCTGGTGGCCGTAATGGTGAAGTTCTTCTTGGACCCCAGCAATTACACACACACAGCCATACATACATTCATATCTCATGCATACATTACTCCTTGATGAAGCTTAGAACTCAGTTTAGTATTTGCACTGAGTTATGCCTCTTTAAGTGTGGCTGGATAGGCTAGGAACAGCAAGATACATAAACAATAGCTGCTGCAATATGAGTCCAATGTCAGCTGCAGCAGGGTACACAAACAGTTATACAAAAGTACGTCCTAATACCAAAACATAGATACCCAGCGAGTACTCCACTGCAGTATTTTTACGCTCACCTGATAGCCCCAGGGATCTGGAAGGCTCTGAGATCTGGAGCCCTGGATGCGTAGTTGCCCAGTGCTGAATAATCAATCTGCAATTACAGAAGGGAGGATTTGTGATAACTGTCTCTAATGGGTGAATCTCCCACCTCCCTCTGACCGATTACCTTCCCACTGGATTCTTTTCTCACCTTAGTTATTTGTAGGGTGAGCTATCCGTTCTGCATTTCTTGTGCAGGGGCGCTTGATGTTTGTTGGTGAGCTGCCCGAGTTGCTTCAATGGTGCAGTTTGCCTTCCTTGGGCCCAGGCCTACTGTGACCCCCAATCTGCTGGTAGGCAGGTAGGTTTGTTAATTGTAAGTATTTGTTCTGTTTATGGTGGGAATTCGTCAATGTCTTTATTCTTTATCTCCTTCTTTTCAGGTGTGAAGGTCTTGATGCTGGCGTGCTGGATGGAGAGGCACGTTTTCTAGGCAAGTGAAAGCGTGAAGTGCAGCGCCTTTATTGTCTTTTAAAGCTAACCTGTGTTTTCTTCTTCTCCTCACAGGCCGCTTTGGTGCTGCGAGTGGATGAGAGCGCGATGAAAAACAGGCCCCCGGAATCCGTTAAGGTAAGTACAACGCTGTGTGGTTGTTTAATATTGAAAGCAAACCTGAATATGTATCTTTTCCTTTGCAGAGGTTGCTGTGGTGCTCCGGATGGAAGCATGGAGTGGCGCAATGGAATTCAGGTAAAACTGATGGAATTTGATGTTTTGGAAGCACGTGTTCTAATATTGTTTTTGCCTTTCTCATTATTGCAGGTCACAATGTTCGAACAGCAGCTGTGGTAGCGATCACAGGTGAGTGATGTTTCATCTTCTCTCGGTTTCCACAGATTGCAGCCCAGTTAAGATGCTGAGTGCTGGATGGTGTTTTCTCAGGTAAAACAGAATAATCTTGTTCTTGTTCTTGCAGGATTACAGGAAGATGCTGAAGACCAGGGGCTGGACACGGTGAGCATCACGCTGCGGGTTGCAGAATAACTCGAAGCGTGTTCTGCAGTCAGGGTGTGGTTTATATAGCCCAGGTAAAGTAGTACCAGGGAAAGTAGTTCCAGGCCTGCCACACCCAAAACACTAGACCGCATGGCTTAGTTCTTAGAACTAGACTGTGTGGGTGCTTCCATGTTGGATTTAAAGGCTCATGTACATAAATGGGACCTAGTTCGAACAGCCCTTCCTTCCTACATATGAGCCTGGTTCCAAAGGGGCCAGGACTGGCCACAGGAGCCCTTTTGCAGTGGTTTTAAGGCCCTCACGGTTCTAGTGGGAGCCTGTTTGTGGCACAACTTTTGGCCCCTCACGGTTGGTCATGACAAATATGTAGACATAAACACCTAGCTTGAAATCCATTAGGTATAATATAAGAAAGCACTTAGCTCTGGCTTCCCACTGAGTCTCGTTCCGCCCGCTGCCTCTGCAGTCTGTGGGCCCACGGCAACCAAAGCAATATAGCAGGCTACGTGCCCCTGACAAGAAAGGAAACTATTAGCGTATGCCCTTTATGTGTTCATCATTTTAGCCAAGATAACTCAAATGCACCCGCAACTGGCGAGCGTAACTCGGCATGCAGTATGTTAGTATTCCGGTTATCCTCGTAGTTTTTTTCCCTAATGCGCTTTCGCAGCTCTCACAGCTGTCAAGCAGTCAACGGAGCCTCCCATGAGCGTTAGTCGCTCTGGTAAGTATTCATAACATGCTCTGTAATGTTAGTTTAAAGTAGATCACTTATTTTAGGTGCCGCGGGGCCAGAGGATGGTTTCTAGCAATGTGGGCAGCCCCGCGCAAGGCTTTGCTGGAGCTCTTCAGGATGCGTCCGCTCGGCAGTAGCATCAAGCGCGAACAAGAGTTCAAGGATTGCGCATGAGCGTTAGCTTCGGGCTTGGCCTGGGCGTCGCCCGGGTCGTTTGCAGACTCTGTGTGCCTGATTTCTTCCAAAGAAGAGTCTGGGCTGCTGGGGCTGTAGTTCTTTGATATGAGGCTGCTGGGAAACGTGGATTTTCGTGGGATTTGCCTCTTGGGAGTCTCTTGCTGTCACACCAAGTACACCTACAAAAGTGGCAGAGATGGCATCTGCTTAGTGAACTACCGCCCACTGTGCCAGAAACTACTCAGGGGCTTGATCTTGGCTTTAGGACAGTACACCCCCTCCCCACAGAAGGGCCTGGTTTAGTGGGGTGATTGCGATGGAACAGACGTAAGAGCCAAGGAGCATGCACATTAGAGGCTGGTTCCCATGATCTCTCCTCGGGGCAAAATCCCACCCAGTCAATAAAATAGTACAGCTGACCTCCCCTAACCCATGAATTGAGTATGGCCCAAACTTCATATTCAGGGTACCCTTCTATTAATATGGGTGGTGGCCTTTGCATCCGTGTATGAGGGCTGCAGGTTTTTGAAGCGCCACGTGGAAAACCGGATGGACTTTCATATGGGAAGGGAGGTGAAGCCGCATGGCTACTGGGTTTATGACTTGCGTGATACGGAATGGGCCAAGGAAGCAAGGTTTTAGTTTTTGAGACCCAGGTAAATGCAGATGTTGTGTCGAGAGCCAGACCTTGTCTCCCACTTTGTAGTCTGGGTTTGCACGACGTTTTCTATCGGCATATTTTTTATTCGTGTATTTGGCTGCAATTAAGTTCTGATGAACATTCTTCCAGGTTTGTGTTAATAGATCCACTTTAGTTTGCAACGAAGGTAGTGTATCCGGAATGCACGCAGCGCTTGGATGCACATGTGGATCGTATCCGTAAGTTACAAAAAACTGAGAGTATCCTGTGGAGGTATGCTGAGAGTTATTGTACGCTAGATCAGCCAGCCACAGGAGTTCCACCCATCCCTCTTCAGCACTGTGTGCAAAACAACGAAGGTACTGTTCGAGTGTCTGATTCAACCGTTCCGATTGTCCATCAATTTCGGGATGGTAACTGCTGGACATTTGTAGTTGTATACCAATTTTTTCACAGAAGAGACGCCAGAACTTGGATGTGAACTGGGACCCACGATCCGGGATTATGTGTTGTGGTACTCCATACAGACGAACTATGTGTTGTAGGAACAGATCTTCAAATTCACCTGCTGTTGGTAAGCCGCGACTGGGCAAAAAGTGGGCGAGTTTAGAGAGCGAGTCTATTACCACCAGTTTCATGGTGTAGCCTTGATCCGGAGGTAACTCCACGATGAAATCTAGTGACACGGTATGCCAAGGCTGCAATGGTGTGGGTAAGGGTCTAAGTAGACCCATTGGCTCTTTGTGGTCTGTTTTATTTTGGGCACATATTTCACACTGTGCTGCGTATTCCTGGACTTCCTTATGGAGGCTAGGCCACCAATAATGCCGCTGGATTAATTCTTGTGTTTTGTTGATGCCCGGATGTCCAGCCAATGAGGAATCATGGCACCACTTGAGAGCTTGTGTCTGTAGGGCTTTGGTAGGCAACTACACTGCTTTTCCTTGCTATGGTATACCATCTTGCAGGCGGTGCTCTGGATTTTCCCACTGGAGTAACTCCTGGGCTGTTATAGCATCCCCTATTTGTTCAATCAGTGTATTTGTCACACTCCCTATGATCTTGGCTGGAGGTACTATGGGTTTTGCTGTTTCTTCTACACTGGGCAAGACCTGTGGCTCTGGACATCTGGAGAGTATATCTGCTTTCTTGTTCTCCTGTCCTTGACGATATGTCACCACGAAATCAAAGTCCCTGAAATACATGGCCCACTGTAATTGCAGTGGAGTAAGAGCACGTGCAGATTTCAGGAATTGGAGATTGCGGTGATCTGTTAGTACCGTTTTGATGAGTCTTGCTCCTAGTAAATAGTGTCTGCACTCCGCGAAGGCGGCTTTGATAGCAAGCAGTACGCGGTCCGCAAAGGTATAGTTTTGTTCTGCGGGGTTGAGCTTCCTCGAGTAGTAGGCTACTGGGTGTAAGTGTCCTGACTGATCCCGCTGAGACAGAATCACCCCCAGCACATCATTTGAAGTGTCAGTTTCTAGTAGGAATGGTAATGTAGGATCCGGATGCAAAAGAACTGGTGCCGAGGTAAAGGCCTCGTTCAACTGATTAAAGCTATGCTCCCCCTCTGAGTCCCACACAAATGGCTTTCCTTTTTTTAAAAGACGGGTGATGGCTAGGCTTTTCTGTGCAAACCCCTGTTTAAACCTTCGATAGAAGTTTGCAAACCCTTGCAACGTTTGCACTTCTTTGATGTTTCGTGCGGCTGGCCAATCCAAGATAGCCTGTACTTTATGTGTGTCCATTCTAACCCCATCGGGTGATAGAATGAACCCAAGGAACTCTACTGTGGTGCAGTGAAACGTACATTTTTCCAGTTTGGTGAATAGATGATGTTCACGCAGGCATTGCAAAATGGATCGAACACGCTGCACATGCTCTTCTTTGTTGCAGGACTAAATCAGGATATCGTCAATGTAGAGCACAATGAAAATGTCCAGGAATCCTTGAAGATCCTCGTCCAAGAAGTGCTGGAAGGCGGCGGGTGCGTTGCAGAGACCGAATGGCATGACTTGATACTCATAGAGTCCAAATTTCGTCCTGAAGGCAGTCTTCCATTCGTCCCCTTCACATACCCGCACCAGATGGTAGGCCTCTCGCAGGTCCAGTTTTGTATAGATAGTGGCTCCTCGTACTTGATCTAGCAATACCGGTATAAGCGGAAGAGGATATCAATTTTTATAATAATTTGGTTCACAGCACAGTAGTCAATACATGTTCTGAGGTCTCTGGTCTTCTTCGGAACAAAAAATAGTGGTGAGGAAACGGGTGAAGTGGAATGGCGAATGAAACCATTTTGCAGGTTGGTGTCAATGTATTCTTTGAGGTGCTGGTTCTCTGCTTCAGTCAGTGCATAAATCCTGCTGCACGGTAACGTGGCTCCCGGCTCCAGATCTATCCGACAGTCAAATGACCGGTGCGGTGGTAATGATGCGGCAGCTGCTTTGCTGAAGATGTCTCAAAAGTCTTCATATTCTTGGGGCAAACCCTCCAGTGTTCCTGGTTCGGTGTTCTGCATGGGTCCCAGAACCTGCACAATGTGTTCCAATCCCTTAGTGCAATGACTACTACAATAGCTCGAAGATCAGCAAACCATGCCACATGCCCAATCGATAACTGGATTGTGCAACACGAGCCAAGGCAGGCCAAGGATAAACCCGAATTGGGGGCCACAATGACATCAAATCGGATAAGCTCTCTGTGACCTTGGTTCAGTACCACCTCCCCTGTTTGTTGCGTCACAAGCCCTGACTTCAATGGGGATCCATCAACGGAACAGACCGCCTTCTGAGTGTCCTTAAAGTTCACTGGTAAACCGAACTTTTGAGCATAACTGACGTCCACAAAGTTACCTGTAGCACCCGAGTATACCATAAGGGTAACAGACCGATCATTTTGGCGCGTCTGTAAGATGCCTGCGACAGTAATGTGGGTTTTGTGAGCGTATGTCACATTACCCAATGTATGGATAGGGGAGTCATGATGGCTTTGGCTCAGCAGACCCGCTCTACTCACTGGCGAGCGTTGGCGTTTCCCAGAGATGGACCGTTTTTAGGCTTGGCCCCACACTCCCTCACGAAGTACCAGACTTGCTGCAATACATACAAAGTTTCTCCCGTCTCTGCTTATCCCATTCCTCCTTGGAGATCAACCCTCAAATTGTCCCTATTTGCATGGGTTCGGGTTCTGGGGTCTTTTCCGTTTTACCTGAGCTGGTTGGAGTCCTTGGATAATCTAGTCTTGCCAGGTTCTGTCTACTTTCCCGCCTTCTTCTGTCTTATCTATTTTCGCCTTGTGGGTGATCCAAGCGCAAGGCTAAATCTATCATTCCAGTGCAGGTGCTTGGTTGAGGATATACCTGTGCTATTAGGTCCTTTAATTCCTCCCTAAACCCTTGGTAAAATACAGCCATTCTTTTCTCATGAGGCCATTCAGCTTCAACCACCAAACGATGGAATGTGGTCACATAGGAGATCAAATGTTTGCTTCCTTGTCGTAATGTGATTAGTTATCTATCCCGGATCAAAGAGGCTGCTCTCCTTTTAAATATCTTCCCAAATTTGTCCTGAAAGTCCGCCCAATCATGCAACATGGCATCGTCTTTCTGTACTAGAGGGGTAGCCCATGCTGCAGCGTCTCCAATGAGGTAAGAAATAACAAAAGCAGTGTGAGATTGGTCTGGACGGAAAATGGTTGGCTTAGTTAAAAAGTGCTACTGGCATTGTGTCATGAAAATAGAATACCTTTGTGGATCCCCGCCCATATCTTTCTGGGGTGGCTAGGGGTATGGGCGGTTCAGTAGTTACCTTGACTTGCACCGGAGCTGGAGGGGGCCCGTCTGGAAGTGGGCTCCCTTGAGCTGTGAGTTCCTGCACCCTGGTGGCCAATGTTGCATAATCCTGTCAAGTGGCCTCCAGTGCGGCCTTTAACTCGTGTAGGACGCGAGCTATGTCTTCCATGACTATTGAGTTTGTGCTACTTGGGCGCTAAGTAAATAAGTGGGTTTGCGCTTCTGTCAAGGCGAGGTCCGTTCCAATGCAGAAGCAGCACGAACTCCTACTTCCCCTTGGTGGTCTTGGCACCTGGATTGGATGAACTCAGGCCACTATGACCCCCACGGGGAAAGAGGTTAGGGTCCACGGATTGAAGAGGTTGGGGTTGTATGGAAACCGGGTTGAGGATTAGGAAGAGGTTATGAATAGGCAAGGGGTTTCTAGGAAAGGCATGCTCCTTGGCTCCGACCTTAGTGAGCCTGTTCTGGTGGTGGTAATGGTGAAGTTCTTCTTGGACCCCAGCAATTACACACACACATCCATACATACATTACATACATTCATATCTCATGCATGCATTACCCCTTGGTGAAACTCAGCACTCAGTTTAGTATTTGCACTGAGTTATGCCTCTTTAGGTGTGGCTGGATAGGCTAGGAACAGCAAGATACTTAAACAATAGCAGACCTTTTGTGCTGCAATATGAGTCCAATGTCAGTTGCAGCGTGTTTATACAAAAGTACGTCCTAGTACCAAAACATTGATACTCAGAGAGTACTCCACTGCAGTATGTAGACATAAACACCTAGCTTGCAATGCATTAGGTATAATATAATAAAGCACTTAGCTCTGGCTTCCCTCTGAGTCTCCTTCCACCCACCGCCTCTGCAGTCTGTGGGCCTGCGGCAACCAAGGCGATATAGCAGGCAAGGTTCCCCTGACAAGAAAGGAAACAATTAGGGTATGCCCTTTACGTGTTCATCATTTTAGCCAAGATAACTCAAATGCACCCACAACTGGCGAGCGTAACTCGGCATGCAGTTTGTTAGTATTCCGGTTATCCTCGTAGTCTTTCCCCTAATGCACTTTCGCAGCTCTCACCACTGTCAAGCAGTCAACGGAGCATCCCATGAGCATTAGTCACTCTGGTAAGTATTCATAACATGCTCCATAATGTTAGTTTAAAGTAGATCACTTATCTTAGGTGCCGCGGGGCCAGAGGATGGTTTTCTACAGCGTGGGCAGCCCCGCGTAAGGCTTTGCTGGAGCTCTTCAGGATGCGTCCGCTCGGCAGTAGCATCAAGCGCGAACAAGCGTTCAAGGATTGCGCATGCACGTTAGCTTTGGGCGTTGGCCTGGCCGTCGCCCGGGTCATTTGCAGGCTCTGTGTTTCCTCGAGGGCTTGGTCTTGGCTTTATGACACAGTTGTTGCTTGCTAGTGGCCTTTGATGTGGACGGATTGGTGACGTCATCCCTGGCTCTGGCCTTTTTTGCTGGTGTCCTGGCCTGTGCCGCAGTATCCTCACCATCGCTGTCGGCATCTGTGCCTGTGGGGGACCAAGAGAGGCATAGCATCAGTGATCGTTGTACATGCCTCATGCATACATTGGTATTGGTGCAGTTGTACGCATGTGATGAATTGCTATCTTGGAATTGAGGAATACAGGTTGCTTGCTATATGGTGGGTTATTCAGGCATATGTCAGGTTCTCACATGTGTAAGGTGGTGTATGCTGTGTGAGATGCCTCTGTGTTGTGGACTGCATGCAGTGTGACACATGCTGTTTAGCTGTTTGTGAGGTGTGTTTCAGGTATGACATTGGCATGCTGCATGCATTTTGATGTGACAGTGCTTGGGACAGCATCTGGACAGGGATGTGTCCATGTGTGTGTGAGGGCCCATACATTGCCATATGTCACTATCACATTTGTAGGCCATCATCATGCTTTGGTTTCCTATGGTTTGTGTGGACACTCACCTCCATCTGCCGATGACGGTACTCCACGCTTCATATCTCCGACTCCCTCAATGCCCTCCATGCTGATGGTACTGCCACATGTCTCCTCCCATCTGGTGAGCTTGATGGGGGAGTGGGCCCTGCCACCTGTTGCTAGACCCTCGCTCCGATTGGCAGATAGTATGTTCCTCACACGGAGGCGTAGGTCATCCCACTGCTTTTTCTCGTGTTTAACCATGCGGGCGATGCTGCCGACTGCACTGACCTTTCTGGCCACTTCCTCCCAGATCTCCTTTTTCTTGATTTGTGCAGGTCGCTTGAGGTCTGCTGCAAAATCCACATTAGCATTCTGGGTCAAAGTGTCTGCCATCATATTCAATTCATCTTCAGAAAAGCGCACCTTGCGTTGACAGGAGACACCTTTCTTGATCGCCTTTGGCATTCTGGTGGATATGTATGTGGTGGTTTGTGAATCCAGGTCCTGTGTGAGGAGGAGTGCAATGGATTGTGTTTTTCAAGATGGCTGCCATTGCATTTCCTGTTCCGGCGCGATGACGTTACTTCCGGTTCTGGTATTGCCAGACCCAGTATTACCAGACCCTTTAATGCTGGTGCCCGTTATTTAGGAGTGGACGGAGGCGGAGGAGGTGTCAGCACTTTACATGATGCCGCTAACAGGGGTTTAGGGTTGTTAACGGCATGCCAGTATGGATGTTACCAGCATGCCGCTATGCGCATGCACGCATTCTCATAATCAACCGCTGTTAGTGGCGTCAGTGCTACTCGGACGCAGTATTGCCTCCATGCTGGTAAGGATTGTTTTTTACCGCA
This sequence comes from Ambystoma mexicanum, assembly GCF_040938575.1. Lineage (NCBI taxonomy): Eukaryota > Metazoa > Chordata > Amphibia > Caudata > Ambystomatidae > Ambystoma > Ambystoma mexicanum. The sequence continues at coordinate 947,694,850 of NC_090935.1, forward strand.
AATCTCGTAATGAGGCCCATTCCATCTCGGTGTCCTCGGTCACTTGACAAAATCCTTGTGCCTAAACGCTTGTGTACATTGTAGAATTTTTTACCATAGCACATAAAGTGGCCCTTGAATTCATGATGCCACAATGAATGCTTTGTTGTAATATGTCTATCTTTCCTATCTCCCTGGCATGCTGTTCAGGATGTTTGTTTGCCTGTATGAGGTAACGAGTGCCCAGAGTACGGGATGTCATGTGAGTGGCTGCTTTCCTTGCGCTACTCTAAATTCTTTAATACACAGTTATGAACCCTCCCAATGGTATGTATTTTGCCAACCTCTGAAGCCTGAAAAGTAGATCCACGCAAACTTGACATGTGGCCAACTTTTCACCAGACCTGCAGATGAGCTGGCCTGCTGTTAAATCTCAGTTACCAGTTGAATGGTACCCACGACAGAGTGTAATTTGCTTTCTTACTTTGAGAACATTCAGACATGTAAATTCTCATTTTACTATAGCCATTAAGATAGCTATAACCGGTAAGATAGCTCAGTGGGTTGAGCACTCGCAGCTGCAATGTGTCTTTGATCTGCAGGTTGTAGATACAAATCCCAGCACGGCCAACTCAGCCTTTCATTCATCTGAAGTTGATAAATGAATACCAACACAGGTTGAATGATATCATATGTACATTTGTTATATATAAAGCGCATAAGCGTATGGTCTATATAAGAACACATCATTATCATTTGGCCTTGGACGTCTGTTTGCATTCACAATAATTTGGTAATATGGGCCTATGCACACTAATATTATTGATACATGTGGTGATCAATTCTTGTATGAAATGTATATCACATTACAGTGATATCGTAATCATATTTTTCGTAGTGTACTTAGGAACAATGCTATGTGATGCCACTTCCTGTTTTGTTAAATGGTGAAAGGTTGTGTTCCATAGCTTCCCATGATGTCCCTTTAGGGTGGGGTCAAATTAAATCACTTTCTGTGATGTCATCAGAGGCCAAGGATTGTGTGATGCAACTTCCATTACCCCTGGCATTTTTGTGAAATGGCATCCCTGCTCAGGGGTGTTGCTAGGTCTGGAAAAGATCTGGGGCTACGCTAATTTTGGGACTAGCTAGCCTTTTTGGTTGTAACCCCTGAGTTTCTATCCAGGGCTACAAAGACCCAGGGCTATAGCCGCCTCAGCCCCACCTAGCAACGCCTCTGTCCCTGCTCAACCTGCTCAAACCTCCTTGGGGATTTAAGAATTGCAAGTGATTTTTGGTGGGTTGAAGGCACTCTGATTCCCCAACACCCTCAAAGCGTCTGTAAACTTGGGAAGAATATTCGAAGGGCATCGGAAACCCCTTCTTAGGAAGTTTGACTGTGACAAACTCAGTCCTCTGTAGTGTGCCTAGCAGGAGATACACTAATTAGGTGGGCCAAAGTGACACCTGCTCAAACCCAACTTTTTTCTCGTACTTCCTGGACCCCTCCCTAGCCTTGCGTCACTTCCCTCATTTTCCCTCTCATAACAGTCCCATCCACATAACGATGCCAAAAGGGCACAACATTACAGTCCTCCATCAATAAATATGACACAGCTGTTCACCTAAAGCACGAACCACACCTACTGATATAAACTGCATGCACATGAAACAGTGCACACGATTACGGCTTAAAGCAAGACCTTCTCCAAGCGCCAGTGCTTATTATCTCGCACCAGAGGACAGCTCTGTAGTCCTTTCAGATTCCTACCATCCGTCTCTTCAATAACCCAAGCACTTTTCCCGTTCATGACAGGGAATGGTTTATTATTTAAACATGTCCCTGAACATCTTGCGGCGGTTCTAATGAAGATAATTGACTACGCTCTGTTGAGAAATGCGTCCTCACACTAATTTCACGAGACGACTCAATTCTCCTATACAAAGCACATAAAACTCCGCCTTCGTGCAATAAAAAAAGAAATACAATTCTGAATTTCCAGCCAGCCCAAGGGGGTTCGAGTCACCACGGATGTCAGGATTGGCACTCTGTGGGGCTGGATACTGCAGTTGGCATAATTGCTTTTGTTGTATGTTGTTTGCATTCTCTTCTGACAGTGAGGAATAAAGAGCTTTCTGGTGCCTTCGATGCCAAACGAGCCATGCGCTGCGTCTCAGAGGCGTGCGTCTACCTCAGAGCTGAAAGGTTAGCCTGCTCACCGACTGACAGGAAACGGGTCACTTGAACTGGAGACAGAATTCGGATCCATCATTTGCGGATCATTTAACAGGGCTTCGATTAATTCTTACTTGAATGTACGTATGTCACGGTGGGACTTCACGCTGTATTCCCACCACTCTTTGAGCTCATGCAGTAGATGTTTACCAGGCCGTCATAAAGCTCTTGCACTCACACAAACAAACTCAGCTGTTTTGAAGTTTTTCATAAGCAGAGTTTGCCATTCAAATCAATCACAGAGAGGGATCGGAATTAGCATTGTGTTCGATTTTGCCAAAGGCGGGGCAGGATTTGTTTGGGTAGTTTGGATCTTATATGCGTCTAAGATAGCCACTTAAATATGCATTGGAGAATTACAAAGAAAATGCCTTAGATGACCAAGGATACATACATTCCTATTTGCAGGCAGCTGTAATCTTAGTTCAGTGTTTTATCAGTAAATCGCCTCTGGGAATAGAGATGCTGAGGCAAGCATGTGTCGTGGTATAAGGTGTTAGTTTCATAAAAAATGCAGGTTTTAGAATCTCTTTGCTATGGGTAGCGGTAGAGTGCATATGTGTATTAATACACATCTGTCTTAATGATTTGTCCTGTGTCTTGCTGCTTCCAGTGTGTTTTGCTGAAATGTGAACATACAGTGTGTGCCTTGGTTGCAATTGTTTGCCATTAGTAGCTTTATAGAAAGAGTACCAGATGTCTGAGGCTTTACAGAACAGTGTTTCTGTTGCTCTAGATTTTTGTTTGAAGTGTGTGCTTGTTTTTTGATATATACGTTAATGATTGCATTCACTGCTCGTGGTGTAACATTCATCACAATCCTTAAACTATGGTACAGGTTCATTGAGGCATTTAAAGCTGCACGTCCCTCGGGCACTGGTGGGGTTGTAAAGAATGTTGAAAGAATAATATCTAGGTAATGTCTGGCCCTGGTTGCATGACCAAGGAAATGTGTGATACGATAATTGAATAGACATTACAAACTGATCTAGTTGTCACTAGCCGAGGAGAGTAACAGTGATTGTCTCTGATGCCGCGGAATGGAAAATTCCAACAAACAATAATTCCATTTTACAACATTTCTGGGGAGGACCCCTCAAGGCACTTGATAGGTAGTCGCAGACAGCCTGATGTAGACACCCTACTTAAGAATATCATGAATCTAAAAAGCCTCACAGGATTCCATCCGGAGTTTCCTGGATGGGCATCATTTGGGCAAACATTTCCAGTGTTGAATTTATGAAGACAAGGTCGAGGACCGAAAAGAAGGCTGCCTCTCCATCCCACATCATTCTACGGGTCAACGTTCAGCTACCATTGGTGCAGCATGGAAGAAACAGCATCTTCCTCATCCGGACTGAAGCTTCAGAGGTCAAGTCTGTGGAAGAAAGAAGGTGCCAATAACCTTCAATCACTTCATTGGCACAAAAAGGGACTTGCTGAGATTGATCAACCATCCACAGTTCCACAGCACAAGGCCCACCGGATCCATTCCCTATTGTTTTGATGCAGTGTGTGAAAACCAAGCATCTAATTAAGGATGAACTGCAATTCCCTGGGCGTGAACGAAACCCCCTCACCCTTAGAGGAAAAGGAACCTCGGTGAACGTGTGAGGAGCTGATCCAAGGTCGAAGGGCAGCTGCATTAACTGGTAAATGAAGGTCCAGAATCTGCCAACAAGGAATCTCTGAGACACTGCCACAAGTGGGAGGTGCAGGGATGTCTCTTCCAGACCCACTGCAGTCTTCTGGTCACCGGGCGTTAGTAAGGTAGCCATTCTGAAACGGGTCTGCCAAACGTGTCTGCAGCTTCTGCACTAGAGATATTATTTATTAAAAACCTTGGTCAATTTACAGAATAGGGTTCGGAGGCATGGCTTTCTTCACCCAGAGAGTCTGGATACCAGTGGATAAAGAATGGCATGGCCCTCCATGCGTGACATATTCAATGGCCTGGACTCTGGAAGAATGGAGGAGAGAAGTTTAGTGTAACACAGCTAAGGGATGCAGAGGACCAAAGCATCTGAAATAGAGAATTAGCTTCCTGTTAAAGACAGGCAGCTCCCAACAGGCTGTGCTTTTTCCTGAGCCTGAGTTAATTGCAATGGCAATCCTCATGTATACAGAAACGTCCATGAACAAAACGCGATTTCTTTTTTTTAGACATCAATATGTGTACTTTCAGTTAATATTTAATGAACACATTAGGGGAACATCGTTTCAGCAACCTCTTTGCAATTCTTTAATAACAGATTACGACCAACGCTGAAGAGTAAAGAAATCAGGCAAGGGGCCTCATATTCTGCTCATTGTTTATATCTTTTAGGAAGCACAACCCCGGCCGGAGGCAGCAAGGCACTCAAGGCACTCCACAAAAAAAAACAATACAGAATCAAATCATAAATCATAGATAATCATGAAAAAATACTGAAAAAGCCTAATCTTAAAAGGAACAAAGTTTAATCAATGTAAGATTCTTCTGTATTCCGGTAAAGATGGAAGAAAGTGATGGAAGAAAGCGAAGGGCCAGGGAAGTGAATTCCGGGCTTGCGGAGCAGCTGAAGTAAAGGTGGAAGCTGAATGGCTGCCATGTTTATAGCGAGAAATGTCCAAATGCAAAATATCAGCCCCGCAGCTCTTCCAAGAACCCCTGGAAATGCACAGCATATCTACCAGATACGCTGGTTGACCCAGAATCAGGTCTTAAGTAAAGCAGCAAATCTTGAACATTGAGCCCGCATGAATGGAAGCCAATGAACAGAAATAAGACAAAGAGTAATGTGCTAAAGCAGGATGGCCAAAATGTGGGTTTTCTCTACTCATTGAAGGCCCTGGTACTATGGAGTCCCTCCACACCTGATCACGTGTTCCTTTGTATAATCAGCACATGTACAAGATTCCAAACCCCAATATTTCTCTTGATAAAAGTCATCAGATGCAGACTTCCATATCCTTTGATTGAGCTCCGCTCTCAAGAGGGCCAGAATGCACTGAGCCCAGGGCAATTGCAGCTCCTTCGTCCCTAAAGGAGACACGTGTCGCCTCTTGGAGCAGTGTTTCCATCCTGGACCAACCACTACTGATACTTCTGCTTCAGAATGATGGGACAAGAGGAAACGCCATCTGGTTTGGCCCTTAATATTCCTTAATTGCTTTTCCAGGGTTGACATGCTATTACACATTCAGGCATAAACAAAACTGATGTCAGCTGGGGGCAGGGGTTGATCACACAAACAAGTTACAGAACTGAGTAGGGAAGTGCATGGAATTCTATGTGAAAGAAAAGAATGCAAAGCAAAACATTTCATTTAAAAATCAACATGTGCGCTGCAGCCTGCGCACAGCATTTCATCAGAGACCTCATTCACGGGTAGCCTGGGGTCGTAACTGTGGGCCCTGACGCCTCACTTGCTATCCCTCTGGTCTCCCTTGCTACCCCTAAAAAACAATAAATTTTAAAAAAACGTTTTTTTCATTGAGACTCTTCGTCTGTGGCCAGCAGCAAATGGCTCTTTGGTTCTGAAGTGGCTGGTTTTCTGGTAGCTATAGCCGGTAAGATAGCTATAGCCGGAAAGATAGCTCTGTGGGTTGAGCGGTCGCTGCTGTGATGCATGTGTGATCTGCAGGTTGCAGGTTTGAATCCCAACAAGGCCAACTCAGCCTTTCTTCCTGCTGAGGTTGATAAATGAGTACCAACACAGGTTGGTGATATTGTATGTATATTTGTTCTATGTGAAGCACTTAAGCGTGCGTACTTGCAATATAATAACACATAATTATAGTTTGGCCTTGGACGTCTGCTTCCATTCACAGTATGGTAAAATGGGCCTATACACACTGATTTTAATGATACATGTTGTAATGTGTCTCCTGGTGGAATGTAGAACAGTAAGATGAAATAAGACTAGGTGGCTAGGATGCAAGCACCTACGTTTATAATGGAACTGATCCCGGGTAGAGAAAATGTGTTGGCCGACCATGTTTCTAGATTAAGTGAGAGTGAAAAGGGGGTTGGTGATGGTCTGGTGGATGATGTCATCACCAATACGGTATATGTTACCCATGACAGAGTTATAACTTGCGAGAAGTGGTCAAGAGTGTTGAGGGAGGAGGAGACGTTTAAGAGAGTTGTCCATTTTGTACAAGGCGGATGCCTGGAAAAAAAAGCTGCTGAGTGGTGAAGAGAGGAGCTTATGGAGGTAAGGTCGGAATAGTGTGTGAAGGGGAATATTTTGTATAGATGGGATTGAGCAGTTGTTCCTCAGGGCACATAAGGGCCACAAAGGTGTGTCAAAGAAAAAGGGATTTTGAGAGGTGAGTATTGGTGGCCCGGGTTTGATCGAGATGTGGAGAGGATAGTGGGGAGATGCGTTCAGTGTGATGTCTCGTGTAAGACTATTGCAGCGGGTCCACAACCGATGGTGAAGGTTGATACACCTGAGAAGGTGTGGAGTGAAATAGCCCTGGACATTTTAGGACCCGTGGTTATGGGGAATGGTCAAGGGAAATTCATTGTTGTCCTTGTTGATTTTTGTTTTCACGATGGACTGAACATCGAATTGTGCGTGATATTTCAGCTCAGGTTATGGTTGACTTTTTGCAAAGTGTATTTGAGAGGGAAATCCTACAGGAGTCTATTTTGACTGATAATGCGACACAGTTTGGTGAAACATAACAGGACTGCGTTGTAACAGCCACAAACAAATGGAATGGTGTAAAGGTTAACTCACTGTGTAATGGAGGCAGTGGGACTGGCAGGAGAATGTGGGAGGGACAGGAAGACGGCAGCGGGGGATAGATTGTATGTATTGCGATTGGCCCCACATGCATCCACGGTAGTGAGTCCTTTTGAATTATTGAGTGGGAAGACACCCAGTACTAGGGTCTCAGTTCCCTGGTTAGGAAGAGCACGCAAATCAGACTGCGTTGTGGAAGAAGTGAGGGAGAAAATGGATAAAAGGAAAGAGGAGTGGGTGAGGAGGACAAATGAGAAATCAGGGAGAAGATTTTAAGTTGAAGCGGGTGACTGGGTACGTGTCAAGAAAGGAGTTGTAAAGAAAAAAGGGGTTATGTTATATTCCAATCATGTCCAGGTGATGGAGGTGATGGAGGTGTTGAGAAGAGCAGTGAAGGTGCGAGGACGTCAAGTGTGGAACATGGCAAGAGTGGCAAAGGTCAAGACTGTGCAACGAGAGGAGTGTCCATGATTATCAATTTATGGTTCAGTAACATAAATTGAGAGGAATGTCCATGATTATCAATGTATGGTTTAGTAACGTAAATGTTTTGTTTGTTGCAAATTAGAAACTTCCTTCCCCTGGGAAGTCTGAATAAGTAATTTTGTGACATGTACATAGTTCATTGCTTGGGGTGTGTTTAAAAATCGTTGTGTTTGCAATATGTGAAGTAGGGAGATGTGTTCTATTGTGTCTCCTGGTGGAATGTAGAACAGTAAGATGGAATATGGACTGTTCCGGCACTGCAGTAGAATGTTTAGATTCAGAGAGATTTCAGTTGGTGATTAAGGTCCTGATGGATATGCTGGGGGTCTTTTTATCAAATAAACTGCTTAACGATATTGTAAAATTACGTATAGACTCTAGAAGTGTCTGTAACACCCTACTTGAAGCAGCTCCAGTATTGATTTCCATGGGCTTTGACCTGACTGAAATACACTCGACGTGCGACTTTCCAGTTGAGAAACCTGAATGTGTAGTAAATGAACCAGTCATGAAAAAGCAACATGTTCACAAAAGTAATGCCTCTGATATGAGAACGGGTGTAACACATAAGATTGGTCCCTTACAAACAGGAAACCCTACTACTGTGGAGCATGTAGGAGAACACTGCTTGACTCCTAAAGTCTCATTTTTGCAGCCTCTGGATACAATCAAAATTACTTTTTCTGCAAGACCTGGATCCTTCGGGCCCCAAATTAAGATGGCATGTGGTGAATCTTCAAGATTGTGTGATAAAGACTGGAGCTGGTTAACAAAAACACTGGCTGACCAATGAAAGAGTTAACACCAAAATACGAACTGCCGAGAGTGTATTAACATGGGGTGTTGGAACACTCGCGGCTACGTCCATTTGTCTAATCCTGATTGGTTAGAAAATCTAGACATGGGGCCGATTCATGGAACAAACATGCGCCGAAAATCTACGCGCAAGCAGGCGCAAGCGGAAAAAAACAGGCGCACGCGCACGCGTGCGATTCATGGAAGTCCCTGCGCGTGTCGTCCTCGGGATGTGCGCCAAACCCGTGCATGGCGCACACGTCACTGCAACATCCCGAAAGACGTGCGCAACGCGCACAGTGAAAGCGCACAACCTCTGCGCATACACTAGAAAGTGGGCGGAACACGGGGCGTAACGCGCGGAATGGGGAACAACTCGCGAAAATAAGGGCGTAACTGGGGATGTACTGCAGGGAAGCAGACGGAACGCCCACACGCACCCGAACCACACGTATTCATGGAATCGAATAGGGCAAAGCCACGCACAGCGAAAGACGCGCACAAGCCCAAACACGTCCGCCACACGAAGGCAGGCGGTAGCGTCCCTGCGCATTACAAAAGTGGCAACATACCGCAATAGTGCCTGTGCGAGCGGGGCACGTGTATTTCGGGGTTGCGCGGGAAGTTACACACGCGATTGAGCGAGGTACGTGTATTCTGGGGGTGCGCGTGAACTTTCTCACGCGATCGGGCCTGGGGGAGCGGGCTACGTGTATTTCAGGGGTTCCCGTGAACTTTCACACGCGATCGGGCCTGGGGGAGCGGGCTACGTGTATTTCAGGGGTTCGCGTGAACATTCTCACGCGATCGGGCCTGGGGGAGCGGGCTACGTGTATCTCAGGGGTTCGCGTGAACTTTTTCACGCGATCGGGCCTGGGGGAGCGGGCTACGTGTATTTCAGGGGTTCGCGTGAACTTTTTCACGCGATCGGGCCTGGGGGAGCGGGCTACGTGTATTTCAGGGGTTCGCGTGAACTTTCTCACGTGAACTTTTACACGCGATCGGGCCTGGGGGAGCGTGCTACGTGTATCTCAGGGGTTCGCGTGAACTTTCTCACGCAATCGGGCCTGGGGGAGCGGGCTACGTGTCTTTCAGGGGTTCGCGTGAACATTTACACGCGATCGGGCCTGGGGGAGCGGGCTACGTGTATCTCAGGGGTTCGCGTGAACATTTACACGCGATCGGGCCTGGGGGAGCGGGCTATGTGTAATTCGGGGGCGCGCAGGAAGTTACACACGCGATTGAGCGAGGTACGTGTATTTCGGGGGTGCGCGGGAAGTTACACACGCGATAGAGCGGGGTACGTGTATTTCGGGGGTGCGCGGGAAGTTCCACATGCGATCTCATCAGAGTACGTGTATTACAGGGGTGCGCCGGGAGCAGCACACGTGAATTGCACGTGTGGGTCCTCCCAGGTGTCCCCTCTACACCCTCCACGGCCCCTGCAGGTGGCTCACACCACAGGGGCCTACCCTGCACATGTCCTGCAGGCACACCATCCACCATGGCCATGACCCCCAGCCAACCCACATGTCAACTTGCACTACTGCCCACCAACGCATGTCCCCCTGCACCCCCAGTCACCAGGGGCACCCTCCACCAGGCCCCCACCCATGTCTCCCACCACCCCCACCCCCCAGTCACCAGGGGCAGCCTCCACCAGGCCCCCACCCATGTCTCCCACCACCCCCACCCCCCACTCCCCAGGGGCAGCCTCCACCAGGCCCCCACCCATGTCTCCCACCACCCCCACCCCCCACTCCCCAGGGGCAGCCTCCACCAGGCCCCCACCCATGTCTTCCAGCACCCACACCCCCCAGCAGTGCAGGGGGACCCACCACCAGGCCCCACCCATGTCTCCCACCACCCCCACCCCCCACTCCCCAGGGGCAGCCTCCACCAGGCCCCCATCCATGTCTCCCACCACCCCCACCCCCCACTCCCCAGGGGCAGCCTCCACCAGGCCCCCACCCATGTCTCCCACCACCCCCACCCCCCACTCCCCAGGGGCAGCCTCCACCAGGCCCCCACCCATGTCTCCCACCACCCCCACCCCCCACTCCCCAGGGGCAGCCTCCACCAGGCCCCCACCCATGTCTCCCACCACCCCCACCCCCCCAGTCACCAGGGGCAGCCTCCACCAGGCCCCCACCCATGTCTCCCACCACCCCCACCCCCCACTCCGCAGGGGCAGCCTCCACCAGGCCCCCACCCATGTCTCCCACCACCCCCACCCCCCACTCCCCAGGGGCAGCCCCCACCAGGCCCCCACTCATGTCCCCTATCACCCCCACCCCCCAGCAGTGTGGGGCAGCCCCCACCAGACCCCCACTCATGTCTCCCACCACCCCCACCCACCAGCCACCATGGGCAGCCTCCACCAGGCCCCCACTCATGTCTCCCAGCACCCCCACCCCCCAGCACTGTGGGGCACCTGTCAGCAGGCCCCCACCCATGTGCAACTCATGTACCCCTGCACCCCCACCCCCAGCACTGTGGGGCACCTGCCAGCAGGCCCCCACCCATGTCCAACTCATGTTCCCCACCACCCCCACCCCCCAGCACTGTGGGGCACCTGCCAGCAGGCCCCCACCCATGTCCAACTCATGTTCCCCACCACCCCCACCCCCCAGCACTGTGGGGCACCTGCCAGCAGGCCCCCACTCATGTCCAACTCATGTACCCCTGCACCACCACCCCCCAGCACTGTGGGGCACCCTCCACCAGGCCCCCACTCATGTCCCCTATCACCCCCACCCCCAGCAGTGCAGGGGCAGCCCCCACCAGGCCCCCACTCATGTCTCCCACCACCCCCACCCACCAGCCACCATTGGCAGCCTCCACCAGGCCCCCACTCATGTCTCCCACCACCCCCACCCCCCCAGCAGTGTGGGGCACTCTCCACCAGGCCCCAACCCATGTCTCCCACCACCCCCACCCCCCAGCCACCATGGCCAGCCCCCACCAGGCCCCCATTCATGTCCCCTATTACCCCCACCCCCCAGCCACCATGGGCAGCCTCCACCAGGCCCCCACCCATGTCTCTCACCACCCCCACCCCCCACTCCCCAGGGGCAGCCTCCACCAGGCCCCCACCCATGTCTCCCACCACCCCCACCCCCCAGCAGTGCAGGGGCAGCCTCCACCAGGCCCCCACCCATGTCTCACACCACCTCCACCCCCCAGCCACCAGGGGCAGCCTCCACCAGGCCCCCACCCATGTCTCCCACCACCCCCACTCCCCCAGTCACCAGGGGCAGCCTCCACCACGCTCCCACCCATGTCTCCCACCACCCCCACCCCCCCAGTCACCAGGGGCAGCCTCCACCAGGCCCCCACCCATGTCTCCCACCCCCCCCACCCCCGAACAGTGCAGGGGCAGCCTCCACCAGGCCCCCACCCATGTCCCCACCCCCCAGCCATCAGGGGCAGCGCCCACCAGGCCCCCACACATGTCTCCCACCACCCCCACCCCCCACTCCCCAGGGGCAGCCTCCACCAGGCCCCCACCCATGTCTCCCAGCACCCCCACCCCCCAGCACTGTGGGGCACCTGCCAGCAGGCCCCCACCCATGTGCAACTCATGTACCCCTGCACCCCCACCCCCCAGCACTGTGGGGACACCTGCCAGCAGGCCCCCACCCATGTCCAACTCATGTTCCCCACCACCCCCACCCCCCAGCACTGAGGGGCACCTGCCAGCAGGCCCCCACCCATGTCCAACTCATGTTCCCCACCACCCCCACCCCCAGCACTGTGGGGCACCTGCCAGCAGGCCCCCACCCATGTCCAACTCATGTTCCTCACCACCCCCACCCCCCAGCACTGTGGGGCACCTGCCAGCAGGCTCCCACCCATGTGCAACTCATGTACCCCTGCACCCCCACCCACCAGCACTGTGGGGCACCTGCCAGCAGGCCCCCACCCATGTCCAACTCATGTTCCCCACCACCCCCACCCCCCAGCACTGTGGGGCACCTCCCAGCAGGCCCCCACCCATGTCCAACTCATGTTCCCCACCACCCCCACCCCCCAGCACTGTGGGGCACCTGCCAGCAGGCCCCCACTCATGTCCAACTCATGTACCCCTGCACCACCACCCCCAGCACTGAGGGGCACCCTCCACCAGGCCCCCACTCATGTCCCCTATCACCCCCACCCCCAGCAGTGCAGGGGCAGCCCCTACCAGGCCCCCACTCATGTCTCCCACCACCCCCACCCCCCCGGCAGTGCAGGGGCAGCCCCCACCAGGCCCCCACTCATGTCTCCCACCACCCCCACCCCCCCAGCAGTGTGGGGCAGCCCCCACCATGCCCCCACTCATGTCTCCCACCACCCCCACCCACCAGCCACCATGGGCAGCCTCCACCAGGTCCTCACAATCCCCAATCATGTGCGTTATGGTCAGCCTCCACAGCCAAAAAGCCCTACCAAGTAACCCATTCACCCACATGGAAATTGAAATTACATGTTACACCCCAAATGTTCATAAAGCAAATGAACCCATGTCCGTCACACACAATGGCTGCAATTGAATGGGAAAACACCCAACATGACATGCATGAAACCAATGAGATGATACCACACAGTGAAGTATGAAAACAAAATTGTATTAAAATAAAATGAATGAAAATGAAATGAAACAAACTACAATGGCAATGAAAAAAAGATAAGCTGCATGTCCGTCTAAAGAAATCAAAACTACAAATCCTAATCCAAAAAAATGTTGTCCAAAGTCAAATTAAAAATAAAATCAATCCAATGAAGAACTATGTACAAAACATCCAAGGGTCCATGAGCCCAACTGAACAAAGGAAACCTACAAAAAACCCTAACTAAAATGCAACTATATACAAAAAGTGGAGCAGTGTCCGTCGACTCCAAATCATAAGAAGAAACAAAGGAAACCTAAAACTAAAGAACTATATACAAAGGCGGCGGGCAAGTCCAGCGGCTCACTCCGTGGTGTTCCGGGCCAGGGCATCATCGAACTCCTGTTCGATGTCCCGGAGGCGGTCCTGTTCCATGGCCCCGAGGGTCCGCAGGGACGACGCCGTCTCCTCCTCCAACCCCCTGCGGATTGCCTCGAGGCACTCGGCCCGCCTCAGGGCCCTCCGCATGGAGTTCTCCGCCCTGACCATTGTGAGCCGCGCCTCTTCCGCCCGCCGCCGCTCCGCACCTATCTGCTGGCCCAATCGCTGCCACACAGAAGACACACCCCGTCCTGGGTCAACCTGCCCTCCGGCCGATGCCTGCCCCTCCGATGTTGAAGGCCCCGAGCCTTCATGGCTCCCACCACGTTGCTGCTGCTGCTGTGCCTCTGCCCGTGCACTGCCTCCTGCTGCCTGCACATCCTCCGCGGGCTGGGGTGCAGTTGTTGATGTGGCCACCCCTGCTGGACGTCCGACTCCCGACTGTGGCAGGGATGCATCCTCCACCAGCCTGGCCGCACCGTCAGAGGCAGCTCCACAGGGCACCCAGGTGACTGATGGGTGGGAAGATGGCACAGAGGACGACTGGCGCGTAGGGGGTCCAGTTGAGGAGGGGGTCGGAGCAAGCCCCATCAGACGGAGGAATCCGGCCTGGGTGACCTGTCCCAGCAGGCTGACGTGGTCAACGAGCCATTCGAGATGACGTGCAGTCTCTCCATGAAAAGACTGCAGGTCACCTCGCATGGCCCGTTGACGCAACGCCACACCAGCCAGGACAGGCTCAACCCGGACCTGGATAGCCACGTCCGCAGGCAGAGGAAGGCCAGTTGACGTGAGCTCATCCCCTGCCTGAAAACGGGTCTGGACGTATGCATCCCTGCTGGTGCAAGATGATGCAGGGACAGGATCGGGGACAGGATTGCACACAGGCACCTCCGCGGCGGCCTGTGCTGCCTCCTGTCCCTGGTCCTGCACTGCACCACTAGCACCAGTGGGATCCCCACCTCCAGACCCCGTCTCTGGTGCTTGCACGGCCTCCTCCTCCACCAAACCCCCCACCAACCTGGATGACTCCGTGCCATCTTCCCCTGTTGGGCCCTGTGGGGTCCCAGCTGCCCCTTCTGCTGCCGAGGAGTCCAACTCCAACCTCCGCCTCTTGGACCTCCCCCGGCAGCTGCGGCCTGGGACGCGGCACCGGACTCCTCACTCCCCGACGAGATGACAACACGGGAGGGGAGCCGGGCCTTGCGTCTCCAGCTGGCGGTGGGATCCCCGCCGCTGTGCTCCACAGCACCTTCTCCGCCCTCTTCATCAGTTGACGCTGCAGACAGGGAGAAACAAAACACAGGCATCAGGGCACTGTACAATGGACACATACACACATGACAGTTGCACATGAGTGGCATTGGCAAACCTCAGACATGTCATCACAATCCCCAACACACATGTCATTACAACTCGCACACATGAGCCATACCACAGCCACATCGCAACTGCCACCACCATCCATACACATACAACAGCATGAGCAGCCAAAGGTGAGCCAGACATCACATGCAACACAGGAAGTGCACCACACATGTACACACACCACCACACTTGCATGCATGTGTACACCTCTGCCAAGTGTCGCACTGTTCAGACGGGCATCCATGTCACATCTGCCAATCAGGCTTCCACATACCGCTGTCACATGCATCCATGTTGCATCACTGTTGCACCCTTGTTAAATACACACACATGCACATGTACACAGTGCTGATACATGCAGCCGAAAAGAACATACATGCGTGACATCACGGACATGTCTACTTACATACACATTCATCCAAACATGTGTGCCCACACAACTGCATTTGGCATGCAAGCCTACACACACAAGCACCATCCATGTCTCACACATTACAGCCCTCGCATGTGTCAGCCCCACGGCCCTGTACACCCCCACCCATACTCGACCCCATACAAACAGATGTGCAACCTGCACACTACTGAATAATCACCACACACACTGCTCACAATCAGGATGCATGTACACTCACCGCTCGACTCCAGACGGGTCTGCTTCTCTAGGACCTGGACATGGAGCGCTGGGGATATGCGTTCCAGGACCCTCATCTGTTCTTCCGACAAGTGGCCCCGGCGCCCCTTGGCATCCGCTGCCTTCAAGAGGCGCCGGGCCTTGTTCAGGGTCCTGGACCTGAAGTCCTCCCAGCGCTTCCTGACATGTTGTAAGTCGCGGACTGCCACCCCCTCCGCATTGATGGCAGTCACGATGTCAGTCCAGATCCGAGTCCGTCCTTCCTTGTCGGCGAGGGAACTTCCGAAGAGGGCATCATACTGCCCCAGGACTTGCTCCATCAGGACACTAACTTCGGTGGCACTGAAGCTGGTGCCCCTCTGCCTCTCTGGCCGGGGGTTGTCAGTGGTCACAGATGGTGTTTGCCCCGACATGACAACCCCAGAGGCAGGAGTGGGTGGGCAACTGGGTCCTGGGGCTGGGCTGTGGAGCGATGGAATCCCAGTCGGGAGTCTTCGGTTCCAGCAGGGGTGGTCACAGCAACAGCACCCCTGGCTGATGTGCAGGCAGCAAATGGCAGTGCACGTGGGCAGCAGGCAGTCAGGCAGCAGCAGATGGCAGGTGGGAGCATGCTCGGGGCTCTGGGGGGCAGTAGTTCGGCCTTCTGGGCAGGAGCGTGGTCTTCCGTGTGCTTACGCGTGGCCAGCTTGATACGGAGTGATTTGGCACGTGAAAAATCTGCACGTCAGCGTGTAATTCGAGGAAAGGCCCTTAGCGCGTAAGCGCGTCTGCACGCATACGCATTTTCATTGGACAGAAGGCCCCTCAAGCGCAAGCGCCCCTGTGACGTGATGCCATATGGCCATGCACCCAAGACTCTATGCCCTGGCCACAACCACCGCAGCATATCACACCCATTGTGGCTGATACATTTTGGATCCCAGAACAAATTTATAAGCAACGAAGTTATAAGTCACTATGAGTGTGATATGCTGTGGTGGTTGTGGGCAGGGTCTATAGTCTTGGGTGTATGGACAAGATCAAATTTATAGGCAGCAAAGTTATAAGTCACTATGGGTGTAATTTGCTGTGATGATTGTACTTAATATAATATACTTACTGTTTGGTTTAGTAACTGGAGTACATGTATTTCTTGTTTATTTATGTGATAAATGAAAAGATCATGTTAGTATTGGTATTTTGTAACAAATTATAACATTGAATAATCAACATTTTTTTTACCCTCATATTTAGTAGATTACAAACCAGTGTACTGTGCAATTTGCTCAGTTTCTGTGTTTGTTGCGAAAATCATTGGGTCTGTGGGAGACAAAAAAATCCATGTTGGATTAAAAAAAAAACTTGTTTCGTTATGCTACAGTCTATTTGTTTGTTTGTTTCCAGTGTTCACTTGGTATTTCTGTCTAATGCTCTATATATTGGCTTGTTGCAGATTTTGGAGCAGTTACATACCTGTTGACATATTCTAACAGTCTATTTTTTTTATAATGAAGTGGTATTGATTTATCTGTTTGGTTATTGAAAATCTTGAGGTAGTTAGATACCAGTTGGCGTATTCTAACTATTTTTTGTTAGAATGTAGTGGTATTGATTTATCTGTTTGGTTATTGTAAAATTTTGGGGTAGTTAGATGCCAGTTGGCGTATTCTAACTGTTTATTTTTTTATATAATTTAGTGGTATGCATTTATCTGTTCAGTTGTTGTAGAATCTTGGGTCAGTTATATAGCTGTTGGCATATTGTAACCATTCATAGTTTTCTAATAGACGTTCAGTTAATGTTTAAGTACAGTTTTTTTAAGTTTTTGGTTTTAAGAAAATTAAATAAGCGTTTGTAAGATTTGCAGGTAATCTCTGCTTTAGAGTAATGGTACTATCATAACATTCGAACCACCCACACTTCTTTTTTATATATGCAGTATAGTGACCTGCATTGGTTGTGGCTCCTGTGTGGTAGATTATACCTATTGTTGTGAAGGTTTTCTTCTCAAGTGATACTTGACCATGTGTGAATCCAGTCAGCTTGCAGTTGTTTTTGGTACCATCTGCATTGTAACGCAGAAGCATTAGTATTACGTATTTACTATGTGTTTGTATTAGTAAGGTGGAGCGATTATCTGAATTACAGGTAGTACATAATCTACCATGGTTTGCATTTTGTACAAGTTGCTGAAATGGAACAGATTCACAATAAGGTATTGATACATATACAAAGTGCTCATTGGGAATTTGTTCTAGTGTCACACGGTTGCACAGAGTGCATGTATGTTTCCACATGTATGAAATCTGAAAGATTTCATTTATACGTATGTTTTTGTTTTCCAGTACTTGTAATAAGTACATTAGAAATTCGTGTGGATCTTCCTGTGAGTTTATATTGAATTTAACCATTCCAGCACAGTAGTCCATTTGTTGTCTTATTCCATAAACACTATATGTGTTGTCAGGATTGTTTGTTGCGTTTCTATGAAGTACTAACATTTGCAAACACAATTGGTCTGAACTGTATAATAATGTTGTCAACTATTGGTGGTGATTGAAATAGAATATTCATTGCTACATTTGCGTAGCAACTTACACCATTTAAATTTGAAAGTGTAAATGGACCAGGTAGTTCTGTATCTGAGTGCTTTTTTTGGAGTTTGTCTACCTTCTTTGAAGAAGTACCTGGTTTACTTTCCCTAATAGGTTCTTTTTTGATTGTGGTACTTGATGAAGTATTACTTTCTTTTAATCTCTATGGAGGATTTGCAGTGACATCCTGTTGCATTTCTGTTTAATTTAGTTTTCTTTTAGATTATTTTACTTTTTGTGGAATAGGATATGTTTTTAGATGGGGGTGTATAGTGAACGAAGTCTATTGTATTCTGAAATGCAAGGAATATCAGCGTTTACTTTACTTGCATCAAAGTTGATTAGAAATAGACCGTCAAGTGTACGTAAGCGTGATGGTGCTACGTAGCTAATGCCTTCTTTAAAGACTGTGTTACCAATGTCTACCAATGCTTTGTCTAGGGTAAGACCTTGTGATTTATGAATGGTGACTGCGTATGCAAGAGTTAGAGAAAATTCTTCTCTTTGTACATACATGTCTTTGAAAGAAGGAATCGAGCTGTTGAGCTTCCTATCCTTTTCACTTCTGAAAGTTTGTCAAAGAGAATATTGACAAACTGAATGTTGTTGTCACGTGGGTATGTTTGAAATCCGACAACTGTACCCAGTGCTCCATTAACTAGTCTTTGATCCACGTCAAGGTTACGTTTAAGCGTTACTTTGCAATTTAAGGATAATTTTAATATTTTTTCCAATCCAGCTGTGTTGGAGATTGAATTTTCTAAACTATTTAGTCTCGTTTTGGCCTGTTTACACATGGGTAGTGCCATACCATGTATGTCTAGTTTGTCTGTGGCGCTAATTTCAATTATTGGTTGCATTTCTTTTTTTAACATTGTTTCATTGAATTTCAAACAGTTTGCAAGAGTTGGCATTAAGGCTATACAATTGACAATTTTGTGGGCTAATTGTTACATAACATCCGTAGCACATGCATTATGGCCATAAAGTGTATGAATGTGCTGGGTTTTCAATATTGCTTGTGCTTCTTGAGATAATATACCAACTTTAATACTTTTTAAGATGTTGACATAAGTGAGATTTGCATATTGCTGCTTGTTTTCTGTGAATTCTCTGTATTGGAAATGTTGCCAAAGGTTGACATTTCCTATGCTGCCAAATGTTTTACGGCAGATTTTGTGTCCTAAGGTTTCAAAAATAGGCTCACCTTTCACTGGTGTCAATTGAAGAAGATCTCCGAAAACAATAATGTGTTTTCCTCCAAAGAGCTCTTCGTAGTTTGTTTTGAGTACTTCTTGTAATCTGAGGTGAATCACGGGCAACATTACGTTGGAGAACATGCTCACTTCATCTATTAGTAGCATTTTCATTTGTTTTAATACTCTGCATAGTTCCATTGCAGCTTCTGCAGAAAGGTTGTAATAGTCTAATTTGTTTTGGTGTTCTACTGACAGGAGTAGTAATTGGTGTAAAGTGACACTGCCTATGTTGTAGGCAGCTAAACCTGTGGGGGCAGTGACAACAGCTGACAGTTTGTTGTTTGTCAATTGTTGAAGGAATTTACTGATGATTTTGATTAAGAATGTTTTGCCAGAACCAGCTTCACCACTGACGTAGAGTAGTATAGGTTTGTAATTTTGGCAGGTGCATTCTTTGTTTTCATGTTGTACACCATGTGCAATTTCTTTTGTTACTTCTTCAAAAATGCTACGTTGTTCATTGTTTAGTTTTGATTGTAGTATAGTTAAGTCTTCTTTATCTTCATACTGACACATGGTGTTTTCTACTTCTGCCATAGCTAATTCTGCCTCATTTGCTATTAGTGGCTCTCCTAATGGTTCTTGGCTTCCTGTTACAGAAGGTTGACTACTGTCAGGAGTGTCCTTATCTTGTTGGGCCTGCAGTTCTTCTTCGTGTTGCTGTTCATTGTGCAACATTGTTTTGTACTGTTTAAAGTTTACATCAGTTATAGTGCTTTCATTTGCTTTGAAAGCGTCTTCATAGGAGTCATAGTTATCTAGAATTTCTTTTTCTTTTCTCCATGGTTTAAAGAGTTGTAGCAGGGACATGTAATATAGTTCTTTATATTGAGGAGTCTTTAATGACAATTTGATATGATTAATTAAATTTAGTTTGGTGAGTTTTACTAAGCTGCCTCCACAATTTATCACTCTGTATCTACCTTTTGTTTCATTGGGTTTTATATTATTTTTGTATGTGACTTTTTGAGCTATGTGGTATAGACACATGGTTTCCAAAGTGGTACTTCTGTTTGGGTAGTATTTGTCCAGTAAATTGTTTTTTTGTAAAATGTCTTGGCTGTTGGGATCATGTTTGGCTATTGTTTCTATAGCTTCGTATGATTTTAGAACTCTTTTTCTAGATTTAGCGGGACCAAGACTTAGCCATACTATATTTTCAGATTTTCCATACAAAGCAGTACCAGTTAAACGATCTGCTGCTTCATAGGAGCCACATTCTCTATGGGAGAGCATTTTTATGCACAAGCTGTATAATTTTTGAGTTAGTGTTTTGTCTGATGACAGGTCATTCCAGAGGTCTTGTAGCTCTGTTTTTTCTGCTTTGGTTAAGTATGCTGTAACATATCGTGCAACTGCAGTGGAATTGTCTGCAATGTACTGCACATCTATGTTTGCATTCCATAAGTGGGCAATGATTGGATTGTAATCATTGATATATTTGTCTTCTTCTGTTCTTTTTATGAAATATATATTTTTAGGTGATTTGCCTTTAACACTATGTCTAACTGAAGACATGAATTTGTTCACTTGACCTGTTTTTGTAACCGGTCTAGGGAAACCAAATCGGCATTTGTTGTAGTATTTCCCTTTGTTTTTGTATTTGTGACAACAATATTTGCCACATTTGTGTCTTTGAAATTGTAAAATGTGTGCTTGAAGATCACTATTTGTTGCTTCTGATGGAATTTGACAAGTGACATATTGTTCAATAAACTGTAAAACAGTGGTGTCATTGTCTTGACCAAATTTAGGAGCATATTTAATCCATAAAAGCATGTGGATATGTGGTGCTCCTCTGGCTTGGTATTCTTTTCTCCAAAAGAAGTGTTGCACTTCTCCAAGGGGAGGAGCAGTTTTATTACAAATAAAGTGTAGCATAGCAATGAAGCGATGGTGAAAATATCTTGAAACATTAACAGGATCTAGAGAACAAAGTTCTACAGGTGTTAGTATATCTATGTTTGTTTAGTTTTTGTTTGATATGCGTAGGAAATCATGTAAATCTTCCCATGCATATTCTCCACAACTTAATGTAACAAACCAAGTGGGTGGGCAAAGGTGTCTTATCATACAACGTACATCTCCGTGATGTCGAAACCAGTATTCTTTAGTACCACGCATATTTGCTAATAGATTTGTAATATTTGATTGTAAAACCTCATCTTTTTTTTGCACTTTTTGTAATAATTGTGTAGCTGACATATTTTGAAAGTGGGATCCTGATTTTAATGTGTGTGAAACTCTGTAACATAAAGTTGCTAGTTCACTTTCAAAGAGTAGGTGGAATATGTATTCCACATTTTGTCTAAATCTGGGATCTTCAGAATACATCCGTAATGAGTGATATACTGATGCTGTTATTTGAATAGGTCTATCATCGTACCTTCCTTCTTTGCCAGTAGGAAAAAGTAGAGGAAAAGTATGTGCTTCTATACTTTTTTCCCATATGCTGATTGGTGATCCTTTTGTTTGACGCATTTGGTACGTTTCTAGTGCATCTTCTACAGTGTCATTGGAATGCAATGGGTGAATTGTATAATGGTCTAAAGTATTGGATATTGTAGCAGGATCTAGGAGCTCAAATTGACCAGCTTCTTGTGTCTCTTGAATTATTTCAGTGGTATCCTTCAAGTTTTCTTCAATATTAATTTCTTTGTAGTATTCATTATTGTCTTTTAGATATTGCAAAGCTTGTCTAACTTTTTGTAAATCTACCAGTTGTTGCCAAATTTTTTGGTCTTTTGTAGGTACACCATTTACTATAATAATTAAAGATTGTTGCATGGACGTTGCACTCCTAGAGTGTGTACATTTTCTTTTAGATCTAATGGTAAATACACTACTTTTCCACGAATACCTTTCACTAATTCATAGGGAGGTAATTTTGCTGTTTTTGGTTGAAGGCGTATTATTGCTTGAAAGGGGTGTACTGTTTGAATTATGATGCTCTTATATACATTGAGTTGTTGTAGGGGTTTTGGTAGTGGAAATAATTCCAAATTTTTTGTGATAGCCCACGAAGGAGTTTGATTGTTGTCAAGTTTTGTTGTGCAGTAATTGCAAAGTATTAAGGGGTCAGTTATTTCGTATTTGTTTTCTGCTACAAGGTAGAGAGCTAATTCAAACCATTTAGAATCTTCATTGTTTTCTATTTTTTATGTTATGTCTACAGTTTTTTTGTTACTTTAATAAAAAGTTCTATGGCAACATACACACACATGGTTTGGTATTTCAGTAGATGTACTTTTAAATTTCAGTATTTCTTTTTTGTATGTGTGTAGAAGAAGGTTGCTATGCATAGAATTGTTGCTAATTTGCTTCAAAGCTATTTCATTCTGTAAGTGGCTTTCACTTTCAAAATATTTTTTCTGGATATAGTCGATTTCTTCAAGTAGGTCTTTTGCTGTACCATGTAGAAGAATATTATTTAAATTGGCTAGTGCTAAAGCAGGACTTTTAGCATAGTACAGTTTATAGACTAGCAGGGTAATTCATTGAAATTTGCACAAAAGTGGCGCACGCGGCTGGCGCACAGTGTCCCCGTGCGATACACTGCGCCAGCTGCGTGCGAAAAAATCCTTTTCATCGCACAGCGAATTCATGGATTTTAGCCTCCGAAACCTGTCGTGGCGTAGAGAAGCGCAGCAACCCTGTAGCAGCGCCACTTACGCCCCCAAGAACGCCCTTGCGCAAGGAAAAGTCTTCAAAATTCCCAAATCATAGCAAAGGGCTGCGCTAACCCTGGACCAGTTCACAGGGCTGCCAAACAGCAAACGCCAAGCGGGGAACGTGTATTTCAGTGGTTCTCGGGAAGTTTCACACGCGATTGTCCTGGGTACGTGTACATCAGGGGTGCGTGGGAAGTAACACACACGATTCCATCAGGGCACTTGTATTGCAGGGGTGCGCGGGAAGTATCACATGCAAAAACAGCAGGGTACGTGCATTTCAGGGGATCGCGGGAAGTATCACACGCGATTCCAGCAGGGTACGTGTATTCCAGGGGTGCGGGGGAAGTATCACACGCAAAAGCAGCAGGGTACGTGTATTTCAGGGGTGCGCAGAAAGTATCACACACGATTCCATCATGGTACGTGTATTCCAGGGGTGCGCGGGGAGCACCACACGTGAATTGCACGTGTGGGTCCTCCCAGGTATACCCTCTACACCCTCCATGGCCCCTGCAGGCAGCCCACACCACAGGGGCCTACCCTGCACATGTCCCGCAGGCAGCCCATCCACCGTGCCCATGCCCTCCAGCCAACCCACATGTCACCTTGAACTACTGCCCACCAACGCATGTCCCCCTGCACCCCCAGCCCCCAGCATCCAGGTGCACACTCCACCAGGCCCCCACTCATGTCCAACTCATGTCTCCCAGCACCCCCACCCCCAGCAGTGCAGGGCACCCTCCACCAGGCCCCCACTCATGTCTCCCACCACCCCCACCCCCCAGCAGTGCAGGGGCACTCTCCACCAGGCCCCCACTCATGTCTCCCATCACCCCACCCCCCAGCAGTGCAGGGCACCCTCCACCAGGCCCCCACTCATGTCCAACTCATGTCTCCCAGCACCCCCACCCCCAGCAGTGCAGGGCACCCTCCACCAGGCCCCCACTCATGTCTCCCACCACCCCCACCCCCCAGCAGTGCAGGGGCACCCTCCACCAGGCCCCCACTCATGTCTCCCATCACCCCCACCCCCCAGCATCCAGGGGCACCCTCCACCAGGCCCCCACTCATGTCTCCCACCACCCCACCCTCCAGCAGTGCAGGGGCACCCTCTACCAGGCCCCCACTCATGTCTCCCATCACCCCACCCCCCAGCAGTGCAGGGCACCCTCCACCAGGCCCCCACTCATGTCCAACTCATGTCTCCCAGCACCCCCACCCCCAGCAGTGCAGGGCACCCTCCACCAGGCCCCCACTCATGTCTCCCACCACCCCCACCCCCCAGCAGTGCAGGGGCACCCTCCACCAGGCCCCCACTCATGTCTCCCATCACCCCCACCCCCCAGCATCCAGGGGCACCCTCCACCAGGCCCCCACTCATGTCTCCCACCACCCCCACCTCCAGCAGTGCAGGGGCACCCTCCACCAGGCCCCCACTCATGTCCCCCATCACCCCACCCCCCAGCAGTGCAGGGCACCCTCCACCAGGCCCCCACTCATGTCCAACTCATGTCTCCCACCACCCCCACCCCCAGCAGTGCAGGGCACCCTCCACCAAGCCCCCACTCATGTCCAACTCATGTCTCCCACCACCCCCACCCCCAGCAGTGCAGGGCACCCTCCACCAGGCCCCCACTCATGTCTCAAGGCACCCCCACGCCCCAGCAGTGCAGGGCACCCTCCACCAGGCCCCCACTCATGTCCAACTCATGTCTCCCAGCACCCCCACCCCCAGCAGTGCAGGGCACCCTCCACCAGGCCCCCACTCATGTCTCCCACCACCCCCACCCCCCAGCAGTGCAGGGGCACCCTCCACCAGGCCCCCACTCATGTCTCCCATCACCCCCACCCCCCAGCATCCAGGGGCACCCTCCACCAGGCCCCCACTCATGTCTCCCACCACCCCCACCTCCAGCAGTGCAGGGGCACCCTCCACCAGGCCCCCACTCATGTCCCCCATCACCCCACCCCCCAGCAGTGCAGGGCACCCTCCACCAGGCCCCCACTCATGTCCAACTCATGTCTCCCACCACCCCCACCCCCAGCAGTGCAGGGCACCCTCCACCAAGCCCCCACTCATGTCCAACTCATGTCTCCCACCACCCCCACCCCCAGCAGTGCAGGGCACCCTCCACCAGGCCCCCACTCATGTCTCAAGGCACCCCCACCCCCCAGCAGTGCAGGGCACCCTCCACCAGGCCCCCACTCATGTCCAACTCATGTCTCCCATCACCCTCACCCCCCAGCAGTGCAGGGCACCCTCCACCAGGCCCTCACTCATGTCTCCCACCACCCCCACCTCCCAGCAGTGCAGGGGCACCCTCCACCAGGCCCCCACTCATGTCTCCCATCACCCCCACCCCCCAGCATCCAGGGGCACCCTCCACCAGGCCCCCACTCATGTCTCCCACCACCCCACCCCCAGCAGTGCAGGGGCACCCTCTACCAGGCCCCCACTCATGTCTCCCATCACCCCCACCCCCCAGCTGTACAGGGCACCCTCCACCAGGCCCCCACTCATGTCCAACTCATGTCTCCCACCACCCCCACCCCCCAGCAGTGCAGGGCACCCTCCACCAGGCCCCCACTCATGTCCAACTCATCTCACCCACCACCCCCACCCCCCAGCAGTGCAGGGCACCCTCCACCAGGCCCCCACTCATGTCTCACAGCACCCCCACCCCCCAGCAGTGCAGGGCACCCTTCACCAGGCCCCCACTCATGTCCAGCTCATGTCTCCCATCACCCCCACCCCCCAGCATCCAGGGGCAGCCTCCACCAGGCCCCCACTCATTTCTCCCTGCACCCCCACCGCCCACCAGTCAGGGGCACCCTCCACCAGGCCCCCACTCATGTCTCCCATCACCCCCACACCCAGTAGTGCAGGGCACCCTCCACCAGGCCCCCACTCATGTCCAACTCATGTCTCCCATCACCCCCACCCCCCAGCATCTAGGGGCACCCTCCACCAGGCCCCCGCTCATGTCTCCCATCACCCCCACCCCCCAGCAGTCAGGGGCACCCTCCACCAGGCCCCCACACATGTCTCCCAGCAACCCCACCCCCCAGCATCCAGGGGCACCCTCCACCAGGCCCCCACTCATGTCTCCCATCACCCCCCAGCATCCAGGGGCACCCTCCACCAGGCCCCCACTCATGTCTCCCACCACCCCCACACCCCAGCATCCAGGGGCACCCCCCACCAGGCCCCCACTCATGTCCCCCACCACCCCCACCCCCCAGCAGTGCAGGGCTCCCTCCACCAGGCCCCCACTCATGTCTCCCATCACCCCCACCCCCCAGGATCCAGGGGCACCCTCCACCAGGCCCCCACTCATGTCTCCCACCACCCCCACCCCCAGCAGTGCAGGGCACCCTCCACCAGGGCCCCCACTCATGTCTCCCATCACCCCCACCCCCCAGCATCCAGAGGCACCCTCCACCAGGCCCCCACTCATGTCTCCCACCACCCACACCCCCGAGCAGTGCAGGGGCACCCTCCACCAGGCCCCCACACATGTCTCCCATCACCCCCACCCCCCAGCAGTGCAGGGCACCCTCCACCAGGCCCCCACTCATGTCCAACTCATGTCTCCCACCACCCCCACCCCCCAGCAGTGGAGGGCAACCTCCACCAGGCCCCCACTCATGTCCAACTCATGTCTCCCGCCACCCCCACCCCCCAGCAGTGCAGGGCACCCTCCACCAGGCCCCCACTCATGTCTCCCATCACCCCCACCCCCCAGCAGTGCAGGGCACCCTCCACCAGGCCCCCACTCATGTCCAAGTCATGTCTCCCATCACCCCCACCCCCCAGCATCCAGGGGCACCCTCCACCAGGCCCCCACTCATGTCCAACTCATGTCTCCCACCACCCCCACCCCCCAGCAGTGCAGGGCACCCTCCACCAGGCCCCCACTCATGTCCAACTCATGTCTCCCACCACCCCACCCCCCAGCAGTGCAGGGGCACCCTCCACCAGGCCCCCACTCATGTCCAACTCATGTCTCCCACCACCCCCACCCCCCAGCAGTGCAGGGCACCCTCCACCAGGCCCCCACTCATGTCCAACTCATGTCTCCCACCACCCCCCCCAGCAGTGCAGGGCACCCTCCACCAGGCCCCCACTCATGTCCAACTCATGTCTCCCAAAACCCCCACCCCCCAGCATCTAGGGGCACCCTCCACCAGGCCCCCACTCATGTCTCCCATCACCCCCACCCCCAGCATCTAGGGGCACCCTAAACCAGGCCCCCACTCATGTCTCCCATCACCCCCACCCCCCAGCAGTCAGGGGCACCCTCCACCAGGCCCCCACTCATGTCTCCCATCACCCCCACCCCCCAGCAGTGCTGGGCACCCTCCACCAGGCCCCCACTCATGTCCAACTCATGTCTCCCACCACCCCCACCCCCAGCAGTGCAGGGCACCCTCCACCAGGCCCCCACTCATGACTCACAGCACCCCCACCCCCCAGCAGTGCAGGGCACCCTCCACCAGGCCCCCACTCATGTCCAACTCATGTCTCCCATCACCCCACCCCCCAGCATCCAGGGGCACCCTCCACCAGGCCCCCACTCATGTCTCCAACCACCCCCACCCCCAGCAGTGCAGGGCACCCTCCACCAGGCCCCCACTCATGTCTCCCACCACCCCCACCCCCCAGCAGTGCAGGGGCACCCTCCACCAGGCCCACACTCATGTCTCCCATCACCCCCACCCCCGAGCATCCAGGGGGACCCTCCACCAGGCCCCCACTCATGTCTCCCACCCCCCCACCCCCCAGCAGTGCAGGGTCACCCTCCACCAGGCCCCCACTCATGTCTCCCATCACCCCCACCCCCCAGCAGTGAAGGGCACCCTCCACCAGGCCCCCACCCATGTCCAACTCATGTCTCCCACCACCCCCACCCCCCAGCAGTGCAGGACACCCTCCACCAGGCCCCCACTCATGTCCAACTCATCTCTCCCACCACCCCCACCCCCCAGCAGTGCAGGGCACCCTCCACCAGGCCCCCACTCATGTCCAACTCATGTCTCCCACCACCCCCACCCCCAGCAGTGCAGGGCACCCTCCACCAGGCCCCCACTCATGTCCAACTCATGTCTCCCACCACCCCCACCCCCAGCAGTGCAGGGCACCCTCCACCAGGCCCCCACTCATGTCTCAAGGCACCCCCACCCCCCAGCAGTGCAGGGCACCCTCCACCAGGCCCCCACTCATGTCCAACTCATGTCTCCCATCACCCTCACCCCCCAGCAGTGCAGGGCACCCTCCACCAGGCCCCCACTCATGTCTCCCACCACCCCCACCTCCCAGCAGTGCAGGGGCACACTCCACCAGGCCCCCACTCATGTCTCCCATCACCCCCACCCCCCAGCATCCAGGGGCACCCTCCACCAGGCCCCCACTCATGTCTCCCACCACCCCACCCCCAGCAGTGCAGGGGCACCCTCTACCAGGCCCCCACTCATGTCTCCCATCACCCGCACCCCCCAGCTGTACAGGGCACCCTCCACCAGGCCCCCACTCATGTCCAACTCATGTCTCCCACCACCCCCACCCCCCAGCAGTGCAGGGCACCCTCCACCAGGCCCCCACTCATGTCCAACTCATCTCACCCACCACCCCCACCCCCCAGCAGTGCAGGGCACCCTCCACCAGGCCCCCACTCATGTCTCACAGCACCCCCACCCCCCAGCAGTGCAGGGCACCCTTCACCAGGCCCCCACTCATGTCCAGCTCATGTCTCCCATCACCCCCACCCCCCAGCATCCAGGGGCAGCCTCCACCAGGCCCCCACTCATTTCTCCCTGCACCCCCACCGTCCACCAGTCAGGGGCACCCTCCACCAGGCCCCCACTCATGTCTCCCATCACCCCCACCCCCAGCAGTGCAGGGCACCCTCCACCAGGCCCCCACTCATGTCCAACTCATGTCTCCCATCACCCCCACCCCCAGCATCTAGGGGCACCCTCCACCAGGCCCCCGCTCATGTCTCCCATCACCCCCACCCCCCAGCAGTCAGGGGCACCCTCCACCAGGCCCCCACACATGTCTCCCAGCAACCCCACCCCCCAGCATCCAGGGGCACCCTCCACCAGGCCCCCACTCATGTCTCCCATCACCCCCCAGCATCCAGGGGCACCCTCCACCAGGCCCCCACTCATGTCTCCATCACCCCCACCCCCCAGCAGTCAGGGGCACCCTCCACCAGGCCCCCACACATGTCTCCCAGCACCCCACCCCCCAGCATCCAGGGGCACCATCCACCAGGCCCCCACTCATGTCTCCCACCACCCCCACACCCCAGCATCCAGGGGCACCCCCCACCAGGCCCCCACTCATGTCCCCCACCACCCCCACCCCCCAGCAGTGCAGGGCTCCCTCCACCAGGCCCCCACTCATGTCTCCCATCACCCCCACCCCCCAGGATCCAGGGGCACCCTCCACCAGGCCCCCACTCATGTCTCCCACCACCCCCACCCCCAGCAGTGCAGGGCACCCTCCACCAGGGCCCCCACTCATGTCTCCCATCACCCCCACCCCCCAGCATCCAGAGGCACCCTCCACCAGGCCCCCACTCATGTCTCCCACCACCCACACCCCCCAGCAGTGCAGGGGCACCCTCCACCAGGCCCCCACACATGTCTCCCATCACCCCCACCCCCCAGCAGTGCAGGGCACCCTCCACCAGGCCCCCACTCATGTCCAACTCATGTCTCCCACCACCCCTACCCCCCAGCAGTGGAGGGCACCCTCCACCAGGCCCCCACTCATGTCCAACTCATGTCTCCCACCACCCCCACCCCCCAGCAGTGCAGGGCAC
Organism: Ambystoma mexicanum; assembly: GCF_040938575.1. NCBI lineage: Eukaryota > Metazoa > Chordata > Amphibia > Caudata > Ambystomatidae > Ambystoma > Ambystoma mexicanum. Next base: position 947,724,390 of record NC_090935.1, read on the forward strand.
CCTCCACCAGGCCCCCACTCATGTCTCCCATCACCCCCACCCCCCAGCAGTGCAGGGCACCCTCCACCAGGCCCCCACTCATGTCCAAGTCATGTCTCCCATCACCCCCACCCCCCAGCATCCAGGGGCACCCTCCACCAGGCCCCCACTCATGTCCAACTCATGTCTCCCACCACCCCCACCCCCCCAGCAGTGCAGGGCACCCTCCACCAGGCCCCCACTCATGTCCAACTCATGTCTCCCACCACCCCACCCCCCAGCAGTGCAGGGCAACCTCCACCAGGCCCCCACTCATGTCCAACTCATGTCTCCCACCACCCCCACCCCCCAGCAGTGCAGGGCACCCTCCACCAGGCCCCAACTCATGTCCAAATCATGTCTCCCACCACCCCCCCCCCCCAGCAGTGCAGGGCACCCTCCACCAGGCCCCCACTCATGTCCAACTCATGTCTCCCAAAACCCCCACCCCCCAGCATCTAGGGGCACCCTCCACCAGGCCCCCACTCATGTCTCCCATCACCCCCACCCCCCAGCAGTGCAGGGCACCCTCCACCAGGCCCCCACTCATGTCTACCACCACCCCCACCCCCAGCATCTAGGGGCACCCTCCACCAGGCCCCCACTCATGTCTCCCATCACCCCCACCCCCCAGCATCCAGGGGCACCCTCCACCAGGCCCCCACTCATGTCTCCCTGCACCCCCACCCCCACCAGTCAGGGGCACCCTCCACCAGGCCCCCACTCATGTCTCCCATCACCCCCACCCCCCAGCAGTGCAGGGCACCCTCCACCAGGCCCTCACTCATGTCCAACTCATGTCTCCCATCACCCCCACCCCCCAGCATCTAGGGGCACCCTCCACCAGGCCCCCGCTCATGTCTCCCAGCACCCCCACCCCCCAGCATCCAGGGGCACCCTCCACCAGGCCCCCACTCATGTCTCCCATCACCCCCACCCCCCAGCATCCAGGGGCACCCTCCACCAGGCCCCCACTCATGTCTCCCACCACCCCCATCCCCCAGAATCCAGGGGCACCCCCCACCAGGCCCCCACTCATGTCTCCCACCACCCCCACCCCCCAGCAGTGCAGGGCACCCTCCACCAGGCCCCCACTCATGTCTCCCATCACCCCCACCCCCCATCATCCAGGGGCACCCTCCACCAGGCCCCCACTCATGTCTCCCACCAACCCCACCCCCCAGCACTGCAGGGGCACCCTCCACCAGGCCCCACACATGTCTCCCATCACCCCCACCCCCCAGCCGTGCAGGGCACCCTCCACCAGGCCCCCACTCATGTCCAACTCATGTCTCCCACCACCCCCACCCCCCAGCAGTGCAGGGCACCCTCCACCAGGCCCCCACTCATGTCCAACTCATGTCTCCCACCACCCCCACCCCCAGCAGTGCAGGGCACCCTCCACCAGTCCCCCACTCATGTCTCCCATCACCCCCACCCCCCAGCAGTGCTGGGCGCCCTCCACCAGGCCCCCACTCATGTCCAACTCATGTCTCCCACCACCTCCACCCCCCAGCAGTGCAGGGCACCCTCCACCCGGCCCCCACTCATGTCTCCCATCACCCCCACCCCCCAGCATCCGGGGGCACCCTCCACCAGGCCCCCACTCATGTCTCCCACAACCCCCACCCCCCAGCAGTCAACGGCACCCTCCACCAGGCCCCCACTCATGTCCAACTCATGTCTCCCACCACCCCCACCCCCCAGCATTGCAGGGCACCCTCCACCAGGCCCCACACATGTCCAACTCATGTCTCCCACCACCCCCACCCCCCAGCAGTGCAGGGCACCCGCCACCAGGCCCCCACTCATGTCCAACTCATGTCTCCCACCAACCCCACTCCCCAGCAGTGCAGGGCACCCTCCACCAGGCCCCCACTCATGTCCAACTCATGTCTCTCAGCACCCCCACCCCCCAGCAGTGCAGGGCACCCTCCACCAGGCCCCCACTCATGTCTCCCATCACCCCCACCCCCCCAGCATCCAGGGGCACCCTCCACCAGGCCCCCACTCATGTCCAACTCATGTCTCCCATCACCCCCACCCCCCAGCAGTGCAGGGCACCCTCCACCATGCCCCCACTCATGTCTCCCATCACCCCCACCCCTCAGCATCCAGGGGCACCCTCCACCAGGCCACCACTCATGTCTCTCACCACCCCCACCCCCCAGCCGTCAGGGGCACCCTCCACCAGGCCCCCACTCATGTCTCTCATCACCCCCACCCCCCAGCATCTAGGGGCACCCTCCACCAGGCCCCCACTCATGTCTCCCATCACCCCCACCCCCCAGCATCTAGGGGCACCCTCCACCAGGCCCCCACACCTGTCTCCCATCACCCCCACCCCCCAGCAGTGCAGGGCACCCTCCACCAGGCCCCCACTCATGTCCAAGTCATGTCTCCCATCACCCCCACCCCCCAGCATCCAGGGGCACCCTCCACCAGGCTCCCACTCATGTCCAACTCATGTCTCCCACCACCCCACCCCCCAGCAGTGCAGGGCACCCTCCACCAGGCCCCCACTCATGTCCAACTCATGTCTCCCACCACCCCACCCCCCAGCAGTGCAGAGGCACCCTCCACCAGGCCCCCACTCATGTCCAACTCATGTCTCCCACCACCCCCACCCCCCAGCAGTGCAGGGCACCCTCCACCAGGCCCCCACTCATGTCCAACTCATGTCTCCCACCACCCCCCCCAGCAGTGCAGGGCACCCTCCACCAGGCCCCCACTCATGTCCAACTCATGTCTCCCAAAACCCCCACCCCCCAGCATCTAGGGGCACCCTCCACCAGGCCCCCACTCATGTCTCCCATCACCCCCACCCCCCAGCATCTAGGGGCACCCTAAACCAGGCCCCCACTCATGTCTCCCATCACCCCCACCCCCCAGCAGTCAGGGGCACCCTCCACCAGGCCCCCACTCATGTCTCCCATCACCCCCACCCCCCAGCAGTGCTGGGCACCCTCCACCAGGCCCCCACTCATGTCCAACTCATGTCTCCCACCACCCCCACCCCCAGCAGTGCAGGGCACCCTCCACCAGGCCCCCACTCATGGCTCACAGCACCCCCACCCCCCAGCAGTGCAGGGCACCCTCCACCAGGCCCCCACTCATGTCCAACTCATGTCTCCCATCACCCCCACCCCCCAGCAGTGCAGGGCACCCTCCACCAGGCCCCCACTCATGTCTCCCATCACCCCCACCCCTCAGCATCCAGGGGCACCCTCCACCAGGCCACCACTCATGTCTCTCACCACCCCCACCCCCCAGCCGTCAGGGGCACCCTCCACCAGGCCCCCACTCATGTCTCTCATCACCCCCACCCCCCAGCATCTAGGGGCACCCTCCACCAGGCCCCCACTCATGTCTCCCATCACCCCCACCCCCCAGCATCTAGGGGCACCCTCCACCAGGCCCCCACACCTGTCTCCCATCACCCCCACCCCCCAGCAGTGCAGGGCACCCTCCACCAGGCCCCCACTCATGTCCAAGTCATGTCTCCCATCACCCCCACCCCCCAGCATCCAGGGGCACCCTCCACCAGGCCCCCACTCATGTCCAACTCATGTCTCCCACCACCCCCACCCCCCAGCAGTGCAGGGCACCCTCCACCAGGCCCCCACTCATGTCCAACTCATGTCTCCCACCACCCCACCCCCCAGCAGTGCAGAGGCACCCTCCACCAGGCCCCCACTCATGTCCAACTCATGTCTCCCACCACCCCCACCCCCCAGCAGTGCAGGGCACCCTCCACCAGGCCCCCACTCATGTCCAACTCATGTCTCCCACCACCCCCCCCAGCAGTGCAGGGCACCCTCCACCAGGCCCCCACTCATGTCCAACTCATGTCTCCCAAAACCCCCACCCCCCAGCATCTAGGGGCACCCTCCACCAGGCCCCCACTCATGTCTCCCATCACCCCCACCCCCCAGCATCTAGGGGCACCCTAAACCAGGCCCCCACTCATGTCTCCCATCACCCCCACCCCCCAGCAGTCAGGGGCACCCTCCACCAGGCCCCCACTCATGTCTCCCATCACCCCCACCCCCCAGCAGTGCTGGGCACCCTCCACCAGGCCCCCACTCATGTCCAACTCATGTCTCCCACCACCCCCACCCCCAGCAGTGCAGGGCACCCTCCACCAGGCCCCCACTCATGACTCACAGCACCCCCACCCCCCAGCAGTGCAGGGCACCCTCCACCAGGCCCCCACTCATGTCCAACTCATGTCTCCCATCACCCCACCCCCCAGCATCCAGGGGCACCCTCCACCAGGCCCCCACTCATGTCTCCAACCACCCCCACCCCCAGCAGTGCAGGACACCCTCCACCAGGCCCCCACTCATGTCTCCCACCACCCCCACCCCCCAGCAGTGCAGGGGCACCCTCCACCAGGCCCACACTCATGTCTCCCATCACCCCCACCCCCCAGCATCCAGGGGGACCCTCCACCAGGCCCCCACTCATGTCTCCCACCCCCCCACCCCCCAGCAGTGCAGGGTCACCCTCCACCAGGCCCCCACTCATGTCTCCCATCACCCCCACCCCCCAGCAGTGAAGGGCACCCTCCACCAGGCCCCCACCCATGTCCAACTCATGTCTCCCACCACCCCCACCCCCCAGCAGTGCAGGACACCCTCCACCAGGCCCCCACTCATGTCCAACTCATCTCTCCCACCACCCCCACCCCCCAGCAGTGCAGGGCACCCTCCACCAGGCCCCCACTCATGTCCAACTCATGTCTCCCACCACCCCCACCCCCAGCAGTGCAGGGCACCCTCCACCAGGCCCCCACTCATGTCCAACTCATGTCTCCCACCACCCCCACCCCCAGCAGTGCAGGGCACCCTCCACCAGGCCCCCACTCATGTCTCAAGGCACCCCCACCCCCCAGCAGTGCAGGGCACCCTCCACCAGGCCCCCACTCATGTCCAACTCATGTCTCCCATCACCCTCACCCCCCAGCAGTGCAGGGCACCCTCCACCAGGCCCCCACTCATGTCTCCCACCACCCCCACCTCCCAGCAGTGCAGGGGCACACTCCACCAGGCCCCCACTCATGTCTCCCATCACCCCCACCCCCCAGCATCCAGGGGCACCCTCCACCAGGCCCCCACTCATGTCTCCCACCACCCCACCCCCAGCAGTGCAGGGGCACCCTCTACCAGGCCCCCACTCATGTCTCCCATCACCCCCACCCCCCAGCTGTACAGGGCACCCTCCACCAGGCCCCCACTCATGTCCAACTCATGTCTCCCACCACCCCCACCCCCCAGCAGTGCAGGGCACCCTCCACCAGGCCCCCACTCATGTCCAACTCATCTCACCCACCACCCCCACCCCCCAGCAGTGCAGGGCACCCTCCACCAGGCCCCCACTCATGTCTCACAGCACCCCCACCCCCGGGCAGTGCAGGGCACCCTTCACCAGGCCCCCACTCATGTCCAGCTCATGTCTCCCATCACCCCCACCCCCCAGCATCCAGGGGCAGCCTCCACCAGGCCCCCACTCATTTCTCCCTGCACCCCCACCGCCCACCAGTCAGGGGCACCCTCTACCAGGCCCCCACTCATGTCTCCCATCACCCCCACCCCCAGCAGTGCAGGGCACCCTCCACCAGGCCCCCACTCATGTCCAACTCATGTCTCCCATCACCCCCACCCCCAGCATCTAGGGGCACCCTCCACCAGGCCCCCGCTCATGTCTCCCATCACCCCCACCCCCCAGCAGTCAGGGGCACCCTCCACCAGGCCCCCACACATGTCTCCCAGCAACCCCACCCCCCAGCATCCAGGGGCACCCTCCACCAGGCCCCCACTCATGTCTCCCATCACCCCCCAGCATCCAGGGGCACCCTCCACCAGGCCCCCACTCATGTCTCCATCACCCCCACCCCCCAGCAGTCAGGGGCACCCTCCACCAGGCCCCCACACATGTCTCCCAGCACCCCACCCCCCAGCATCCAGGGGCACCATCCACCAGGCCCCCACTCATGTCTCCCACCACCCCCACACCCCAGCATCCAGGGGCACCCCCCACCAGGCCCCCACTCATGTCCCCCACCACCCCCACCCCCCAGCAGTGCAGGGCTCCCTCCACCAGGCCCCCACTCATGTCTCCCATCACCCCCACCCCCCAGGATCCAGGGGCACCCTCCACCAGGCCCCCACTCATGTCTCCCACCACCCCCACCCCCAGCAGTGCAGGGCACCCTCCACCAGGGCCCCCACTCATGTCTCCCATCACCCCCACCCCCCAGCATCCAGAGGCACCCTCCACCAGGCCCCCACTCATGTCTCCCACCACCCACACCCCCCAGCAGTGCAGGGGCACCCTCCACCAGGCCCCCACACATGTCTCCCATCACCCCCACCCCCCAGCAGTGCAGGGCACCCTCCACCAGGCCCCCACTCATGTCCAACTCATGTCTCCCACCACCCCTACCCCCCAGCAGTGGAGGGCACCCTCCACCAGGCCCCCACTCATGTCCAACTCATGTCTCCCACCACCCCCACCCCCCAGCAGTGCAGGGCACCCTCCACCAGGCCCCCACTCAGGTCTCCCATCACCCCCACCCCCCAGCAGTGCAGGGCACCCTCCACCAGGCCCCCACTCATGTCCAAGTCATGTCTCCCATCACCCCACCCCCCAGCATCCAGGGGCACCCTCCACCAGGCCCCCACTCATGTCCAACTCATGTCTCCCACCACCCCCACCCCCCAGCAGTCCAGGGCACCCTCCACCAGACCCCCACTCATGTCCAACTCATGTCTCCCACCACCCCACCCCCCAGCAGTGCAGGGCAACCTCCACCAGGCCCCCACTCATGTCCAACTCATGTCTCCCACCACCCCCACCCCCCAGCAGTGCAGGGCACCCTCCACCAGGCCCCCACTCATGTCCAACTCATGTCTCCCACCACCCCCCCCCAGCAGTGCAGGGCACCCTCCACCAGGCCCCCACTCATGTCCAACTCATGTCTCCCAAAACCCCCACCCCCCAGCATCTAGGGGCACCCTCCACCAGGCCCCCACTCATGTCTTCCATCACCCCCACCCCCCAGCAGTGCAGGGCACCCTCCACCAGGCCCCCACTCATGTCTACCACCACCCCCACCCCCAGCATCTAGGGGCACCCTCCACCAGGCCCCCACTCATGTCTCCCATCACCCCCACCCCCCAGCATCCAGGGGCACCCTCCACCAGGCCCCCACTCATGTCTCCCTGCACCCCCACCCCCACCAGTCAGGGGCACCCTCCACCAGGCCCCCACTCATGTCTCCCATCACCCCCACCCCCCAGCAGTGCAGGGCACCCTCCACCAGGCCCTCACTCATGTCCAACTCATGTCTCCCATCACCCCCACCCCCCAGCATCTAGGGGCACCCTCCACCAGGCCCCCGCTCATGTCTCCCAGCACCCCCACCCCCCAGCATCCAGGGGCACCCTCCACCAGGCCCCCACTCATGTCTCCCATCACCCCCACCCCCCAGCATCCAGGGGCACCCTCCACCAGGCCCCCACTCATGTCTCCCACCACCCCCATCCCCCAGAATCCAGGGGCACCCCCCACCAGGCCCCCACTCATGTCTCCCACCACCCCCACCCCCCAGCAGTGCAGGGCACCCTCCACCAGGCCCCCACTCATATCTCCCATCACCCCCACCCCCCATCATCCAGGGGCACCCTCCACCAGGCCCCCACTCATGTCTCCCACCAACCCCACCCCCCAGCAGTGCAGGGGCACCCTCCACCAGGCCCCACACATGTCTCCCATCACCCCCACCCCCCAGCAGTGCAGGGCACCCTCCACCAGGCCCCCACTCATGTCCAACTCATGTCTCCCACCACCCCCACCCCCCAGCAGTGCAGGGCACCCTCCACCAGTCCCCCACTCATGTCTCCCATCACCCCCACCCCCCAGCAGTGCCGGGCGCCCTCCACCAGGCCCCCACTCATGTCCAACTCATGTCTCCCACCACCTCCACCCCCCAGCAGTGCAGGGCACCCTCCACCCGGCCCCCACTCATGTCTCCCATCACCCCCACCCCCCAGCATCCAGGGGCACCCTCCACCAGGCCCCCACTCATGTCTCCCACAACCCCCACCCCCCAGCAGTCAACGGCACCCTCCACCAGGACCCCACTCATGTCCAACTCATGTCTCCCACCACCCCCACCCCCCAGCATTGCAGGGCACCCTCCACCAGGCCCCACACATGTCCAACTCATGTCTCCCACCACCCCCACCCCCCAGCAGTGCAGGGCACCCTCCACCAGGCCCCCACTCATGTCCCACTCATGTCTCCCATCACCCCACCCCCCAGCATCCAGGGGCACCCTCCACCAGGCCCCCACTCATGTCCAACTCATGTCTCCCACCACCCCCACCCCCCAGCAGTCCAGGGCACCCTCCACCAGACCCCCACTCATGTCCAACTCATGTCTCCCACCACCCCACCCCCCAGCAGTGCAGGGCAACCTCCACCAGGCCCCCACTCATGTCCAACTCATGTCTCCCACCACCCCCACCCCCCAGCAGTGCAGGGCACCCTCCACCAGGCCCCCACTCATGTCCAACTCATGTCTCCCACCACCCCCCCCCCAGCAGTGCAGGGCACCCTCCACCAGGCCCCCACTCATGTCCAACTCATGTCTCCCAAAACCCCCACCCCCCAGCATCTAGGGGCACCCTCCACCAGGCCCCCACTCATGTCTTCCATCACCCCCACCCCCCAGCAGTGCAGGGCACCCTCCACCAGGCCCCCACTCATGTCTACCACCACCCCCACCCCCAGCATCTAGGGGCACCCTCCACCAGGCCCCCACTCATGTCTCCCATCACCCCCACCCCCCAGCATCCAGGGGCACCCTCCACCAGGCCCCCACTCATGTCTCCCTGCACCCCCACCCCCACCAGTCAGGGGCACCCTCCACCAGGCCCCCACTCATGTCTCCCATCACCCCCACCCCCCAGCAGTGCAGGGCACCCTCCACCAGGCCCTCACTCATGTCCAACTCATGTCTCCCATCACCCCCACCCCCCAGCATCTAGGGGCACCCTCCACCAGGCCCCCGCTCATGTCTCCCAGCACCCCCACCCCCCAGCATCCAGGGGCACCCTCCACCAGGCCCCCACTCATGTCTCCCATCACCCCCACCCCCCAGCATCCAGGGGCACCCTCCACCAGGCCCCCACTCATGTCTCCCACCACCCCCATCCCCCAGAATCCAGGGGCACCCCCCACCAGGCCCCCACTCATGTCTCCCACCACCCCCACCCCCCAGCAGTGCAGGGCACCCTCCACCAGGCCCCCACTCATGTCTCCCATCACCCCCACCCCCCATCATCCAGGGGCACCCTCCACCAGGCCCCCACTCATGTCTCCCACCAACCCCACCCCCCAGCAGTGCAGGGGCACCCTCCACCAGGCCCCACACATGTCTCCCATCACCCCCACCCCCCAGCAGTGCAGGGCACCCTCCACCAGGCCCCCACTCATGTCCAACTCATGTCTCCCACCACCCCCACCCCCCAGCAGTGCAGGGCACCCTCCACCAGTCCCCCACTCATGTCTCCCATCACCCCCACCCCCCAGCAGTGCCGGGCGCCCTCCACCAGGCCCCCACTCATGTCCAACTCATGTCTCCCACCACCTCCACCCCCCAGCAGTGCAGGGCACCCTCCACCCGGCCCCCACTCATGTCTCCCATCACCCCCACCCCCCAGCATCCAGGGGCACCCTCCACCAGGCCCCCACTCATGTCTCCCACAACCCCCACCCCCCAGCAGTCAACGGCACCCTCCACCAGGACCCCACTCATGTCCAACTCATGTCTCCCACCACCCCCACCCCCCAGCATTGCAGGGCACCCTCCACCAGGCCCCACACATGTCCAACTCATGTCTCCCACCACCCCCACCCCCCAGCAGTGCAGGGCACCCTCCACCAGGCCCCCACTCATGTCCCACTCATGTCTCCCACCAACCCCACTCCCCAGCAGTGCAGGGCACCCTCCACCAGGCCCCCACTCATGTCCAACTCATGTCTCTCAGCACCCCCACCCCCCAGCAGTGCAGGGCACCCTCCACCAGGCCCCCACTCATGTCTCCCATCACCCCCACCCCCCCAGCATCCAGGGGCACCCTCCACCAGGCCCCCACTCATGTCCAACTCATGTCTCCCATCACCCCCACCCCCCAGCAGTGCAGGGCACCCTCCACCAGGCCCCCACTCATGTCCAACTCATGTCTCTCAGCACCCCCACCCCCCAGCAGTGCAGGGCACCCTCCACCAGGCCCCCACTCATGTCTCCCATCACCCCCACCCCTCAGCATCCAGGGGCACCCTCCACCAGGCCACCACTCATGTCTCTCACCACCCCCACCCCCCAGCCGTCAGGGGCACCCTCCACCAGGCCCCCACTCATGTCTCTCATCACCCCCACCCCCCAGCATCTAGGGGCACCCTCCACCAGGCCCCCACTCATGTCTCCCATCACCCCCACCCCCCAGCATCTAGGGGCACCCTCCACCAGGCCCCCACACCTGTCTCCCATCACCCCCACCCCCCAGCAGCCAGGGGCACCCTCCACCAGGCCCCCACTCATGTCCCCCTGCACCCCCACCCCCCAGCATCCAGGGGCACCCTCCACCAGGCCCCACTCATGTCACCCATCACCCCCACCCCCCAGCAGTGCAGGGCACCCTCCACCAGGCCCCCACTCATGTCTCCCATCACCCCCACCCCCCAGCAGTGCAGGGGCAGCCTCCACCAGGACCCCACTCATGTCTCCCACAACCCCCACCCCCCAGCCACCAGGGGCAGCCTCCACCAGGCCCCCACTCATGTCCCCTATCACCCCCACCCCCCAGCCACCAGGGGCAGCCTCCACCAGGCCCCCACTCATGTCCCCTATCACCCCCACCCCCAGCCACCAGGGGCAGCCTCCACCAGGCCCCCACTCATGTCCCCTATCACCCCCACCCCCCAGCAGTGCAGGGGCAGCCTCCACCAGGCCCCCACCCATGTCTACCACCACCTCCACCCCCCAGCAGTGCAGGGGCAGCCTCCACCAGGCCACCACTCATGTCTCCCACTACCCCACCCCCCAGTAGTGCAGGGGCAGCCTGCACCAGGCCCCCACTCATGTCTCCCTTTCCAACCCCACCCCCTAGCCACCAGGGGCACCCTCCACCAGGCCCCCACTCAGGTCACCCATCACCCCCACCCCCCAGCAGTGCAGGGCACCCTCCACCAGGCCCCCACTCATGTCTCCCATCACCCCCACCCCCCAGCATCCAGGGGCACCCTCCACCAGGCCCCCACTCATGTCTCCCACCACCCCACCCCCTAGCTTACAGGGGCACCCCCACCAGGCCCCCACTCATGTCTCCCACCACCCCCACCCCCCAGCAGTGCAGGGCTCCCTCCACCAGGCCCCCACTCATGTTTCCCATCACCCCCACCCCCCAGCATCCAGGGGCACCCTCCACCAGGCCCCCACTCATGTCTCCCACCACCCCCACCCCCAGCAGTGCAGGGCACCCTCCACCAGGCCCCCACTCATGTCTCCCATCACCCCCCACCCCCCAGCATCCAGAGGCACCCTCCACCAGGCCCCCACTCATGTCTCCCACCACCCCCACCCCCCAGCAGTGCAGGGGCACCCTCCACCAGGCACCCACACATGTCTCCCATCACCCCCACCCCCCAGCAGTGCAGGGCACCCTCCACCAGGCCCCCACTCATGTCCAACTCATGTCTCCCACCACCCCCACCCCCCAGCAGTGGAGGGAACCCTCCACCAGGCCCCCACTCATGTCCAACTCATGTCTCCCACCACCCCCACCCCCCAGCAGTGCAGGGCACCCTCCACCAGGCCCCCACTCATGTCTCCCATCACCCCCACCACCCAGCAGTGCAGGGCACCCTCCACCAGGCCCCCACTCATGTCCAACTCATGTCTCCCACCACCAACCCCCCAGCAGTGCAGGGCACCCTCCACCAGGCCCCCACTCATGTCCAACTCATGTCTCCCACCACCCCCACCCCCCAGCAGTGCAGGGCACCCTCCACCAGGCCCCCACTCATGTCCAACTCATGTCTCCCACCACCCCCACCCCCCAGCAGTGCAGGGCACCCTCCACCAGGCCCCCACTCATGTCCAACTCATGTCTCCCATAACCCCCACCCCCCAGCATCTAGGGGCACCCTCCACCAGGCCCCCACTCATGTCTCCCATCACCCCCACCCCCCAGCAGTCAGGGGCACCCTCCACTAGGCCCCCACTCATGTCTCCCATCACCCCCACCCCCCAGCATCTAGGGGCACCCTCCACCAGGCCCCCACTCATGTCTCACATCACCCCCACCCACCAGCAGTCAGGGGCACCCTCCACCAGGCCCCCACTCATGTCTCCCATCACCCCCACCCCCCAGCAGTGCTGGGCACCCTCCACCAGGCCCCCACTCATGTCCAACTCATGTCGCCCACCACCCCCACCCCCAGCAGTGCAGGGCACCCTCCACCAGGCCCCCACTCATGACTCACAGCACCCCCACCCCCCAGCAGTGCAGGGCACCCTCCACCAGGCCCCCACTCATGTCCAACTCATGTCTCCCATCACCCCACCCCCCAGCATCCAGGGGCACCCTCCACCAGGCCCCCACTCATGTCTCCAACCACCCCCACCACCAGCAGTGCAGGGCACCCTCCACCAGGCCCCCACTCATGTCTCCCACCACCCCCACCCCCCAGCAGTCAGGGGCACCCTCCACCAGGCCCCCACTCATGTCTCCCATCACCCCCACCCCCCAGCATCCAGGGGGACCCTCCACCAGGCCCCCACTCATGTCTCCCACCACCCCCACCCCCGAACAGTGCAGGGGCACCCTCCACCAGGCTCCCACTCATGTCTCCCATCACCCCCACCCCCCAGCACTGAAGGGCACCCTCCACCAGTCCCCCACTCATGTCCAACTCATGTCTCCCACCACCCTCACCCCCCAGCAGTGCAGGACACCCTCCACCAGGCCCCCACTCATGTCCAACTCATCTCTTACACCACCCCCACCCCCCAGCAGTGCAGGGCACCCTCCACCAGGCCCCCACTCATGTCCAACTCATGTCTACCATCACCCCCACCACCCAGCATCCAGGGGCACCCTCCACCAGGCCCCCACTCATGTCTCCCTGCACCCCCACCCCCCACCAGTCAGGGGCACCCTCCACCAGGCCCCCACTCATGTCTCCCATCACCCCCACCCCCCAGCAGTGCAGGGCACCCTCCACCAGGCCCTCACTCATGTCCAACTCATGTCTCCCATCACCCCCACCCCCTAGCATCTAGGGGCACCCTCCACCAGGCCCCCGCTCATGTCTCCCAGCACCCCCACCCCCCAGCATCCAGGGGCACCCTCCACCAGGCCCCCACTCATGTCTCCCATCACCCCCACCCCCCAGCATCCAGGGGCACCCTCCACCAGGCCCCCACTCATGTCTCCCATCACCCCCACCCCCCAGCAGTCAGGGGCACCCTCCACCAGGCCCCCACTCATGTCTCCCATCACCCCCACCCCCCAGCATCTAGGGGCACCCTCCACCAGGCCCCCACTCATGTCTCCCAGCACCCCCACCCCCCAGCATCCAGGGGCACCCTCCACCAGGCCCCCACTCATGTCTCCCATCACCCCCCACCCCCCAGCATCCAGGGGCACCCTCCACCAGGCCACCACTCATGTCTCTCACCACCCCCACCCCCCAGCCGTCAGGGGCACCCTCCACCAGGCCCCCACTCATGTCTCTCATCACCCCCACCCCCAGCATCTAGGGGCACCCTCCACCAGGCCCCCACTCATGTCTCCCATCACCCCCACCCCCCAGCATCTAGGGACACCCTCCACCAGGCCCCCACACCTGTCTCCCATCACCCCCACCCCCCAGCAGCCAGGGGCACCCTCCACCAGGCCCCCACTCATGTCCCCCTGCACCCCCACCCCCCAGCATCCAGGGGCACCCTCCACCAGGCCCCACTCATGTCACCCATCACCCCCACCCCCCAGCAGTGCAGGGCACCCTCCACCAGGCCCCCACTCATGTCTCCCATCACCCCCACCCCCCAGCAGTGCAGGGGCAGCCTCCACCAGGACCCCACTCATGTCTCCCACAACCCCCACCCCCCAGCCACCAGGGGCAGCCTCCACCAGGCCCCCACTCATGTCCCCTATCACCCCCACCCCCAGCCACCAGGGGCAGCCTCCACCAGGCCCCCACTCATGTCCCCTATCACCCCCACCCCCCCAGCAGTGCAGGGCAGCCTCCACCAGGCCCCCACCCATGTCTACCACCACCTCCACCCCCCAGCAGTGCAGGGGCAGCCTCCACCAGGCCACCACTCATGTCTCCCACTACCCCACCCCCCAGTAGTGCAGGGGCAGCCTGCACCAGGCCCCCACTCATGTCTCCCTTTCCAACCCCACCCCCTAGCCACCAGGGGCACCCTCCACCAGGCCCCCACTCAGGTCACCCATCACCCCCACCCCCCAGCAGTGCAGGGCACCCTCCACCAGGCCCCCACTCATGTCTCCCATCACCCCCATCCCCCAGCATCCAGGGGCACCCTCCACCAGGCCCCCACTCATGTCTCCCACCACCCCACCCCCTAGCTTACAGGGGCACCCCCACCAGGCCCCCACTCATGTCTCCCACCACCCCCACCCCCCAGCAGTGCAGGGCTCCCTCCACCAGGCCCCCACTCATGTTTCCCATCACCCCCACCCCCAGCATCCAGGGGCACCCTCCACCAGGCCCCCACTCATGTCTCCCACCACCCCCACCCCCAGCAGTGCAGGGCACCCTCCACCAGGCCCCCACTCATGTCTCCCATCACCCCCCACCCCCCAGCATCCAGAGGCACCCTCCACCAGGCCCCCACTCATGTCTCCCACCACCCCCACCCCCCAGCAGTGCAGGGGCACCCTCCACCAGGCACCCACACATGTCTCCCATCACCCCCACCCCCCAGCAGTGCAGGGCACCCTCCACCAGGCCCCCACTCATGTCCAACTCATGTCTCCCACCACCCCCACCCCCCAGCAGTGGAGGGCACCCTCCACCAGGCCCCCACTCATGTCCAACTCATGTCTCCCACCACCCCCACCCCCCAGCAGTGCAGGGCACCCTCCACCAGGCCCCCACTCATGTCTCCCATCACCCCACCCCCCAGCAGTGCAGGGCACCCTCCACCAGGCCCCCACTCATGTCCAACTCATGTCTCCCACCACCCAACCCCCCAGCAGTGCAGGGCACCCTCCACCAGGCCCCCACTCATGTCCAACTCATGTCTCCCACCACCCCCACCCCCCAGCAGTGCAGGGCACCCTCCACCAGGCCCCCACTCATGTCCAACTCATGTCTCCCACCACCCCCACCCCCCAGCAGTGCAGGGCACCCTCCACCAGGCCCCCACTCATGTCCAACTCATGTCTCCCATAACCCCCACCCCCCAGCATCTAGGGGCACCCTCCACCAGGCCCCCACTCATGTCTCCCATCACAGCAAACCCCCCAGCGGTCAGGGGCACCCTCCACCAGGCCCCCACTCATGTCTCCCATCACCCCCACCCCCCAGCATCTAGGGGCACCCTCCACCAGGCCCCCACTCATGTCTCACATCACCCCCACCCACCAGCAGTCAGGGGCACCCTCCACCAGGCCCCCACTCATGTCTCCCATCACCCCCACCCCCCAGCAGTGCTGGGCACCCTCCACCAGGCCCCCACTCATGTCCAACTCATGTCTCCCACCACCCCCACCCCCAGTAGTGCAGGGCACCCTCCACCAGGCCCCCACTCATGACTCACAGCACCCCCACCCCCCAGCAGTGCAGGGCACCCTCCACCGGGCCCCCACTCATGTCCAACTCATGTCTCCCATCACCCCACCCCCCAGCATCCAGGGGCACCCTCCACCAGGCCCCCACTCATGTCTCCAACCACCCCCACCACCAGCAGTGCAGGGCACCCTCCACCAGGCCCCCACTCATGTCTCCCACCACCCCCACCCCCCAGCAGTCAGGGGCACCCTCCACCAGGCCCCCACTCATGTCTCCCATCACCCCCACCCCCCAGCATCCAGGGGGACCCTCCACCAGGCCCCCACTCATGTCTCCCACCACCCCCACCCCCCAACAGTGCAGGGGCACCCTCCACCAGGCTCCCACTCATGTCTCCCATCACCCCCACCCCCCAGCAGTGAAGGGCACCCTCCACCAGTCCCCCACTCATGTCCAACTCATGTCTCCCACCACCCTCACCCCCCAGCAGTGCAGGACACCCTCCACCAGGCCCCCACTCATGTCCAACTCATCTCTTCCACCACCCCCACCCCCCAGCAGTGCAGGGCACCCTCCACCAGGCCCCCACTCATGTCCAACTCATGTCTACCATCACCCCCACTACCCAGCATCCAGGGGCACCCTCCACCAGGCCCCCACTCATGTCTCCCTGCACCCCCACCCCCCACCAGTCAGGGGCACCCTCCACCAGGCCCCCACTCATGTCTCCCATCACCCCCACCCCCCAGCAGTGCAGGGCACCCTCCACCAGGCCCTCACTCATGTCCAACTCATGTCTCCCATCACCCCCACCCCCCAGCATCTAGGGGCACCCTCCACCAGGCCCCCGCTCATGTCTCCCAGCACCCCCACCCCCCAGCATCCAGGGGCACCCTCCACCAGGCCCCCACTCATGTCTCCCATCACCCCCACCCCCCAGCATCCAGGGGCACCCTCCACCAGGCCCCCACTCATGTCTCCCATCACCCCCACCCCCCAGCAGTCAGGGGCACCCTCCACCAGGCCCCCACACATGTCTCCCAGCACCCCACCCCCTAGCTTACAGGGGCACCCCCACCAGGCCCCCACTCATGTCTCCCACCACCCCCACCCCACAGCAGTGCAGGGCTCCCTCCACCAGGCCCCCACTCATGTTTCCCATCACCCCCACCCCCCAGCATCCAGGGGCACCCTCCACCAGGCCCCCACTCATGTCTCCCACCACCCCCACCCCCAGCAGTGCAGGGCACCCTCCACCAGGCCCCCACTCATGTCTCCCATCACCCCCACCCCCCAGCATCCAGAGGCACCCTCCACCAGGCCCCCACTCATGTCTCCCACCACCCCCACCCCCCAGCAGTGCAGGGGCACCCTCCACCAGGTACCCACACATGTCTCCCATCACCCCCACCCCCCAGCAGTGCAGGGCACCCTCCACCAGGCCCCCACTCATGTCCAACTCATGTCTCCCACCACCCCCACCCCCCAGCAGTGGAGGGCACCCTCCACCAGGCCCCCACTCATGTCCAACTCATGTCTCCCACCACCCCCACCCCCCAGCAGTGCAGGGCACCCTCCACCAGGCCCCCACTCATGTCCAACTCATGTCTCCCATAACCCCCACCCCCCAGCATCTAGGGGCACCCTCCACCAGGCCCCCACTCATGTCTCCCATCACCCCCACCCCCCAGCAGTCAGGGGCACCCTCCACCAGGCCCCCACTCATGTCTCCCATCACCCCCACCCCCCAGCATCTAGGGGCACCCTCCACCAGGCCCCCACTCATGTCTCCCATCACCCCCACCACCCAGCATCCAGGGGCACCCTCCACCAGGCCCCCACTCATGTCTCCCTGCACCCCCACCCCCCACCAGTCAGGGGCACCCTCCACCAGGCCCCCACTCATGTCTCCCATCACCCCCACCCCCCAGCAGTGCAGGGCACCCTCCACCAGGCCCTCACTCATGTCCAACTCATGTCTCCCATCACCCCCACCCCCCAGCATCTAGGGGCACCCTCCACCAGGCCCCCGCTCATGTCTCCCAGCACCCCCACCCCCCAGCATCCAGGGGCACCCTCCACCAGGCCCCCACTCATGTCTCCCATCACCCCCACCCCCAGCATCCAGGGGCACCCTCCACCAGGCCCCCACTCATGTCTCCCATCACCCCCACCCCCCAGCAGTCAGGGGCACCCTCCACCAGGCCCCCACACATGTCTCCCAGCACCCCTACCCGCCAGCATCCAGGGACACCCTCCACTAGGCCCCCATTCATGTCTCCCACCACCCCCATCCCCCAGCATCCAGGGGCACCCCCCACCAGGCCCCCACTCATGTCTCCCACCACCCCCACCCCGCAGCAGTGCAGGGCACCCTCCACCATGCACCCACTCATGTCTCCCATCACCCCCACCCTCCAGCATCCAGGGGCACCCTCCACCAGGTCCCACTCATGTCTCCCACCACCCCCACCCCCCAGCAGTGCAGGGCACCCTCCACCAGGCCCCCACTCATGTCTCCCATCACCCCCACCCCCCAGCATCCAGGGGCACCCTCCACCAGGCCCCCACTCATGTCTCCCAACAACCCCACCCCCCAGCAGTGCAGGGGCACCCTCCACCAGGCCCCCACACATGTCTCCCATCACCCCCACCCCGCAGCCGTGAAGGGCACCCAACCAGGCCCCCACTCATGTCCAACCCATGTCTCCCACCACCCCCACCCCCCAGCAGTGCAGGGCACCCTCCACCAGGCCCCCACTCATGTCCAACTCATGTCTCCCACCACCCCCACCCCCCAGCAGTGCAGGGCACCCTCCACCAGTCCCCCACTCATGTCTCCCATCACCGCCACCCCCCAGCAGTGCAGGGCGCCCTCCACCAGGCCCCCACTCATGTCCAACTCATGTCTCCCACCACCTCCACCCCCCAGCAGTGCAGGGCACCCTCCACCCGGCCCCCACTCATGTCTCCCATCACCCCCACTCCCCAGCATCCAGGGGCACCCTCCACCAGGCCCCCACTCATGTCCAACTCATGTCTCCCACCACCCCCACCCCCCAGCAGTGCAGGGCACCCTCCACCAGGCCCCCACTCATGTCTCCCATCACCCCCACCCCCCAGCAGTGCAGGGCACCCTCCACCAGGCCCCCACTCATGTCCAAGTCATGTCTCCCATCACCCCCACCCCCCAGCATCCAGGGGCACCCTCCACCAGGCCCCCACTCATGTCCAACTCATGTCTCCCACCACCCCCACCCCCCAGCAGTCCAGGGCACCCTCCACCAGACCCCCACTCATGTCCAACTCATGTCTCCCACCACCCCACCCCCCAGCAGTGCAGGGCAACCTCCACCAGGCCCCCACTCATGTCCAACTCATGTCTCCCACCACCCCCACCCCCCAGCAGTGCAGGGCACCCTCCACCAGGCCCCCACTCATGTCCAACTCATGTCTCCCACCACCCCCCCCCAGCAGTGCAGGGCACCCTCCACCAGGCCCCCACTCATGTCCAACTCATGTCTCCCAAAACCCCCACCCCCCAGCATCTAGGGGCACCCTCCACCAGGCCCCCACTCATGTCTTCCATCACCCCCACCCCCCAGCAGTGCAGGGCACCCTCCACCAGGCCCCCACTCATGTCTACCACCACCCCCACCCCCAGCATCTAGGGGCACCCTCCACCAGGCCCCCACTCATGTCTCCCATCACCCCCACCCCCCAGCATCCAGGGGCACCCTCCACCAGGCCCCCACTCATGTCTCCCTGCACCCCCACCCCCACCAGTCAGGGGCACCCTCCACCAGGCCCCCACTCATGTCTCCCATCACCCCCACCCCCCAGCAGTGCAGGGCACCCTCCACCAGGCCCTCACTCATGTCCAACTCATGTCTCCCATCACCCCCACCCCCCAGCATCTAGGGGCACCCTCCACCAGGCCCCCGCTCATGTCTCCCAGCACCCCCACCCCCCAGCATCCAGGGGCACCCTCCACCAGGCCCCCACTCATGTCTCCCATCACCCCCACCCCCCAGCATCCAGGGGCACCCTCCACCAGGCCCCCACTCATGTCTCCCACCACCCCCATCCCCCAGAATCCAGGGGCACCCCCCACCAGGCCCCCACTCATGTCTCCCACCACCCCCACCCCCCAGCAGTGCAGGGCACCCTCCACCAGGCCCCCACTCATGTCTCCCATCACCCCCACCCCCCATCATCCAGGGGCACCCTCCACCAGGCCCCCACTCATGTCTCCCACCAACCCCACCCCCCAGCAGTGCAGGGGCACCCTCCACCAGGCCCCACACATGTCTCCCATCACCCCCACCCCCCAGCCGTGCAGGGCACCCTCCACCAGGCCCCCACTCATGTCCAACTCATGTCTCCCACCACCCCCACCCCCCAGCAGTGCAGGGCACCCTCCACCAGGCCCCCACTCATGTCCAACTCATGTCTCCCACCACCCCCACCCCCCAGCAGTGCAGGGCACCCTCCACCAGTCCCCCACTCATGTCTCCCATCACCCCCACCCCCCAGCAGTGCCGGGCGCCCTCCACCAGGCCCCCACTCATGTCCAACTCATGTCTCCCACCACCTCCACCCCCCAGCAGTGCAGGGCACCCTCCACCCGGCCCCCACTCATGTCTCCCATCACCCCCACCCCCCAGCATCCAGGGGCACCCTCCACCAGGCCCCCACTCATGTCTCCCACAACCCCCACCCCCCAGCAGTCAACGGCACCCTCCACCAGGACCCCACTCATGTCCAACTCATGTCTCCCACCACCCCCACCCCCCAGCATTGCAGGGCACCCTCCACCAGGCCCCACACATGTCCAACTCATGTCTCCCACCACCCCCACCCCCCAGCAGTGCAGGGCACCCTCCACCAGGCCCCCACTCATGTCCCACTCATGTCTCCCACCAACCCCACTCCCCAGCAGTGCAGGGCACCCTCCACCAGGCCCCCACTCATGTCCAACTCATGTCTCTCAGCACCCCCACCCCCCAGCAGTGCAGGGCACCCTCCACCAGGCCCCCACTCATGTCTCCCATCACCCCCACCCCCCCAGCATCCAGGGGCACCCTCCACCAGGCCCCCACTCATGTCCAACTCATGTCTCCCATCACCCCCACCCCCCAGCAGTGCAGGGCACCCTCCACCAGGCCCCCACTCATGTCTCCCATCACCCCCACCCCTCAGCATCCAGGGGCACCCTCCACCAGGCCACCACTCATGTCTCTCACCACCCCCACCCCCCAGCCGTCAGGGGCACCCTCCACCAGGCCCCCACTCATGTCTCTCATCACCCCCACCCCCCAGCATCTAGGGGCACCCTCCACCAGGCCCCCACTCATGTCTCCCATCACCCCCACCCCCCAGCATCTAGGGGCACCCTCCACCAGGCCCCCACACCTGTCTCCCATCACCCCCACCCCCCAGCAGCCAGGGGCACCCTCCACCAGGCCCCCACTCATGTCCCCCTGCACCCCCACCCCCCAGCATCCAGGGGCACCCTCCACCAGGCCCCACTCATGTCACCCATCACCCCCACCCCCCAGCAGTGCAGGGCACCCTCCACCAGGCCCCCACTCATGTCTCCCATCACCCCCACCCCCCAGCAGTGCAGGGGCAGCCTCCACCAGGACCCCACTCATGTCTCCCACAACCCCCACCCCCCAGCCACCAGGGGCAGCCTCCACCAGGCCCCCATTCATGTCCCCTATCACCCCCACCCCCCAGCCACCAGGGGCAGCCTCCACCAGGCCCCCACTCATGTCCCCTATCACCCCCACCCCCAGCCACCAGGGGCAGCCTCCACCAGGCCCCCACTCATGTCCCCTATCACCCCCACCCCCCAGCAGTGCAGGGGCAGCCTCCACCAGGCCCCCACCCATGTCTACCACCACCTCCACCCCCCAGCAGTGCAGGGGCAGCCTCCACCAGGCCACCACTCATGTCTCCCACTACCCCACCCCCCAGTAGTGCAGGGGCAGCCTGCACCAGGCCCCCACTCATGTCTCCCTTTCCAACCCCACCCCCTAGCCACCAGGGGCACCCTCCACCAGGCCCCCACTCAGGTCACCCATCACCCCCACCCCCCAGCAGTGCAGGGCACCCTCCACCAGGCCCCCACTCATGTCTCCCATCACCCCCACCCCCCAGCATCCAGGGGCACCCTACACCAGGCCCCCACTCATGTCTCCCACCACCCCACCCCCTAGCTTACAGGGGCACCCCCACCAGGCCCCCACTCATGTCTCCCACCACCCCCACCCCCCAGCAGTGCAGGGCTCCCTCCACCAGGCCCCCACTCATGTTTCCCATCACCCCCACCCCCCAGCATCCAGGGGCACCCTCCACCAGGCCCCCACTCATGTCTCCCACCACCCCCACCCCCAGCAGTGCAGGGCACCCTCCACCAGGCCCCCACTCATGTCTCCCATCACCCCCCACCCCCCAGCATCCAGAGGCACCCTCCACCAGGCCCCCACTCATGTCTCCCACCACCCCCACCCCCCAGCAGTGCAGGGGCACCCTCCACCAGGCACCCACACATGTCTCCCATCACCCCCACCCCCCAGCAGTGCAGGGCACCCTCCACCAGGCCCCCACTCATGTCCAACTCATGTCTCCCACCACCCCCACCCCCCAGCAGTGGAGGGCACCCTCCACCAGGCCCCCACTCATGTCCAACTCATGTCTCCCACCACCCCCACCCCCCAGCAGTGCAGGGCACCCTCCACCAGGCCCCCACTCATGTCTCCCATCACCCCCACCCCCCAGCAGTGCAGGGCACCCTCCACCAGGCCCCCACTCATGTCCAACTCATGTCTCCCACCACCCAACCCCCCAGCAGTGCAGGGCACCCTCCACCAGGCCCCCACTCATGTCCAACTCATGTCTCCCACCACCCCCACCCCCCAGCAGTGCAGGGCACCCTCCACCAGGCCCCCACTCATGTCCAACTCATGTCTCCCACCACCCCCACCCCCCAGCAGTGCAGGGCACCCTCCACCAGGCCCCCACTCATGTCCAACTCATGTCTCCCATAACCCCCACCCCCCAGCATCTAGGGGCACCCTCCACCAGGCCCCCACTCATGTCTCCCATCACCCCCACCCCCCAGCAGTCAGGGGCACCCTCCACCAGGCCCCCACTCATGTCTCCCATCACCCCCACCCCCTAGCATCTAGGGGCACCCTCCACCAGGCCCCCACTCATGTCTCACATCACCCCCACCCACCAGCAGTCAGGGGCACCCTCCACCAGGCCCCCACTCATGTCTCCCATCACCCCCACCCCCCAGCAGTGCTGGGCACCCTCCACCAGGCCCCCACTCATGTCCAACTCATGTCGCCCACCACCCCCACCCCCAGCAGTGCAGGGCACCCTCCACCAGGCCCCCACTCATGACTCACAGCACCCCCACCCCCCAGCAGTGCAGGGCACCCTCCACCAGGCCCCCACTCATGTCCAACTCAAGTCTCCCATCACCCCACCCCCCAGCATCCAGGGGCACCCTCCACCAGGCCCCCACTCATGTCTCCAACCACCCCCACCACCAGCAGTGCAGGGCACCCTCCACCAGGCCCCCACTCATGTCTCCCACCACCCCCACCCCCCAGCAGTCAGGGGCACCCTCCACCAGGCCCCCACTCATGTCTCCCATCACCCCCACCCCCCAGCATCCAGGGGGACCCTCCACCAGGCCCCCACTCATGTCTCCCACCACCCCCACCCCCCAACAGTGCAGGGGCACCCTCCACCAGGCTCCCACTCATGTCTCCCATCACCGCCACCCCCCAGCAGTGAAGGGCACCCTCCACCAGTCCCCCACTCATGTCCAACTCATGTCTCCCACCACCCTCACCCCCCAGCAGTGCAGGACACCCTCCACCAGGCCCCCACTCATGTCCAACTCATCTCTTCCACCACCCCCACCCCCCAGCAGTGCAGGGCACCCTCCACCAGGCCCCCACTCATGTCCAACTCATGTCTACCATCACCCCCACCACCCAGCATCCAGGGGCACCCTCCACCAGGCCCCCACTCATGTCTCCCTGCACCCCCACCCCCCACCAGTCAGGGGCACCCTCCACCAGGCCCCCACTCATGTCTCCCATCACCCCCACCCCCCAGCAGTGCAGGGCACCCTTCACCAGGCCCTCACTCATGTCCAACTCATGTCTCCCATCACCCCCACCCCCTAGCATCTAGGGGCACCCTCCACCAGGCCCCTGCTCATGTCTCCCAGCACCCCCACCCCCCAGCATCCAGGGGCACCCTCCACCAGGCCCCCACTCATGTCTCCCATCACCCCCACCCCCCAGCATCCAGGGGCACCCTCCACCAGGCCCCCACTCATGTCTCCCATCACCCCCACCCCCCAGCAGTCAGGGGCACCCTCCACCAGGCCCCCACTCATGTCTCTCATCACCCCCACCCCCCAGCATCTAGGGGCACCCTCCACCAGGCCCCCACTCATGTCTCCCAGCACCCCCACCCCCCAGCATCCAGGGGCACCCTCCACCAGGCCCCCACTCATGTCTCCCATCACCCCCACCCCCCAGCATCCAGGGGCACCCTCCACCAGGCCACCACTCATGTCTCTCACCACCCCCACCCCCCAGCTGTCAGGGGCACCCTCCACCAGGCCCCCACTCATGTCTCTCATCACCCCCACCCCCAGCATCTAGGGGCACCCTCCACCAGGCCCCCACTCATGTCTCCCATCACCCCCACCCCCCAGCATCTAGGGGCACCCTCCACCAGGCCCCCACACCTGTCTCCCATCACCCCCACCCCCCAGCAGCCAGGGGCACCCTCCACCAGGCCCCCACTCATGTCCCCCTGCACCCCCACCCCCCAGCATCCAGGGGCACCCTCCACCAGGCCCCACTCATGTCACCCATCACCCCCACCCCCCAGCAGTGCAGGGCACCCTCCACCAGGCCCCCACTCATGTCTCCCATCACCCCCACCCCCCAGCAGTGCAGGGGCAGCCTCCACCAGGACCCCACTCATGTCTCCCACAACCCCCACCCCCCAGCCACCAGGGGCAGCCTCCACCAGGCCCCCACTCATGTCCCCTATCACCCCCACCCCCAGCCACCAGGGGCAGCCTCCACCAGGCCCCCACTCATGTCCCCTATCACCCCCACCCCCCAGCAGTGCAGGGGCAGCCTCCACCAGGCCCCCACCCATGTCTACCACCACCTCCACCCCCCAGCAGTGCAGGGGCAGCCTCCACCAGGCCACCACTCATGTCTCCCACTACCCCACCCCCCAGTAGTGCAGGGGCAGCCTGCACCAGGCCCCCACTCATGTCTCCCTTTCCAACCCCACCCCCTAGCCACCAGGGGCACCCTCCACCAGGCCCCCACTCAGGTCACCCATCACCCCCACCCCCCAGCAGTGCAGGGCACCCTCCACCAGGCCCCCACTCATGTCTCCCATCACCCCCACCCCCCAGCATCCAGGGGCACCCTCCACCAGGCCCCCACTCATGTCTCCCACCACCCCACCCCCTAGCTTCCAGGGGCACCCCCACCAGGCCCCCACTCATGTCTCCCACCACCCCCACCCCCCAGCAGTGCAGGGCTCCCTCCACCAGGCCCCCACTCATGTTTCCCATCACCCCCACCCCCCAGCATCCAGGGGCACCCTCCACCAGGCCCCCACTCATGTCTCCCACCACCCCCACCCCCAGCAGTGCAGGGCACCCTCCACCAGGCCCCCACTCATGTCTCCCATCACCCCCCACCCCCCAGCATCCAGAGGCACCCTCCACCAGGCCCCCACTCATGTCTCCCACCACCCCCACCCCCCAGCAGTGCAGGGGCACCCTCCACCAGGCACCCACACATGTCTCCCATCACCCCCACCCCCCAGCAGTGCAGGGCACCCTCCACCAGGCCCCCACTCATGTCCAACTCATGTCTCCCACCACCCCCACCCCCCAGCAGTGGAGGGCACCCTCCACCAGGCCCCCACTCATGTCCAACTCATGTCTCCCACCACCCCCACCCCCCAGCAGTGCAGGGCACCCTCCACCAGGCCCCCACTCATGTCTCCCATCACCCCACCCCCCAGCAGTGCAGGGCACCCTCCACCAGGCCCCCACTCATGTCCAACTCATGTCTCCCACCACCCAACCCCCCAGCAGTGCAGGGCACCCTCCACCAGGCCCCCACTCATGTCCAACTCATGTCTCCCACCACCCCCACCCCCCAGCAGTGCAGGGCACCCTCCACCAGGCCCCCACTCATGTCCAACTCATGTCTCCCACCACCCCCACCCCCCAGCAGTGCAGGGCACCCTCCACCAGGCCCCCACTCATGTCCAACTCATGTCTCCCATAACCCCCACCCCCCAGCATCTAGGGGCACCCTCCACCAGGCCCCCACTCATGTCTCCCATCACCCCCACCCCCCAGCAGTCAGGGGCACCCTCCACCAGGCCCCCACTCATGTCTCCCATCACCCCCACCCCCCAGCATCTAGGGGCACCCTCCACCAGGCCCCCACTCATGTCTCACATCACCCCCACCCACCAGCAGTCAGGGGCACCCTCCACCAGGCCCCCACTCATGTCTCCCATCACCCCCACCCCCCAGCAGTGCTGGGCACCCTCCACCAGGCCCCCACTCATGTCCAACTCATGTCTCCCACCACCCCCACCCCCAGCAGTGCAGGGCACCCTCCACCAGGCCCCCACTCATGACTCACAGCACCCCCACCCCCCAGCAGTGCAGGGCACCCTCCACCGGGCCCCCACTCATGTCCAACTCATGTCTCCCATCACCCCACCCCCCAGCATCCAGGGGCACCCTCCACCAGGCCCCCACTCATGTCTCCAACCACCCCCACCACCAGCAGTGCAGGGCACCCTCCACCAGGCCCCCACTCATGTCTCCCACCACCCCCACCCCCCAGCAGTCAGGGGCACCCTCCACCAGGCCCCCACTCATGTCTCCCATCACCCCCACCCCCCAGCATCCAGGGGGACCCTCCACCAGGCCCCCACTCATGTCTCCCACCACCCCCACCCCCCAACAGTTCAGGGGCACCCTCCACCAGGCTCCCACTCATGTCTCCCATCACCCCCACCCCCCAGCAGTGAAGGGCACCCTCCACCAGTCCCCCACTCATGTCCAACTCATGTCTCCCACCACCCTCACCCCCCAGCAGTGCAGGACACCCTCCACCAGGCCCCCACTCATGTCCAACTCATCTCTTCCACCACCCCCACCCCCCAGCAGTGCAGGGCACCCTCCACCAGGCCCCCACTCATGTCCAACTCATGTCTACCATCACCCCCACCACCCAGCATCCAGGGGCACCCTCCACCAGGCCCCCACTCATGTCTCCCTGCACCCCCACCCCCCACCAGTCAGGGGCACCCTCCACCAGGCCCCCACTCATGTCTCCCATCACCCCCACCCCCCAGCAGTGCAGGGCACCCTCCACCAGGCCCTCACTCATGTCCAACTCATGTCTCCCATCACCCCCACCCCCCAGCATCTAGGGGCACCCTCCACCAGGCCCCCGCTCATGTCTCCCAGCACCCCCACCCCCCAGCATCCAGGGGCACCCTCCACCAGGCCCCCACTCATGTCTCCCATCACCCCCACCCCCCAGCATCCAGGGGCACCCTCCACCAGGCCCCCACTCATGTCTCCCATCACCCCCACCCCCCAGCAGTCAGGGGCACCCTCCACCAGGCCCCCACACATGTCTCCCAGCACCCCACCCCCTAGCTTACAGGGGCACCCCCACCAGGCCCCCACTCATGTCTCCCACCACCCCCACCCCACAGCAGTGCAGGGCTCCCTCCACCAGGCCCCCACTCATGTTTCCCATCACCCCCACCCCCCAGCATCCAGGGGCACCCTCCACCAGGCCCCCACTCATGTCTCCCACCACCCCCACCCCCAGCAGTGCAGGGCACCCTCCACCAGGCCCCCACTCATGTCTCCCATCACCCCCACCCCCCAGCATCCAGAGGCACCCTCCACCAGGCCCCCACTCATGTCTCCCACCACCCCCACCCCCCAGCAGTGCAGGGGCACCCTCCACCAGGTACCCACACATGTCTCCCATCACCCCCACCCCCCAGCAGTGCAGGGCACCCTCCACCAGGCCCCCACTCATGTCCAACTCATGTCTCCCACCACCCCCACCCCCCAGCAGTGGAGGGCACCCTCCACCAGGCCCCCACTCATGTCCAACTCATGTCTCCCACCACCCCCACCCCCCAGCAGTGCAGGGCACCCTCCACCAGGCCCCCACTCATGTCCAACTCATGTCTCCCATAACCCCCACCCCCCAGCATCTAGGGGCACCCTCCACCAGGCCCCCACTCATGTCTCCCATCACCCCCACCCCCCAGCAGTCAGGGGCACCCTCCACCAGGCCCCCACTCATGTCTCCCATCACCCCCACCCCCCAGCATCTAGGGGCACCCTCCACCAGGCCCCCACTCATGTCTCCCATAACCCCTACCACCCAGCATCCAGGGGCACCCTCCACCAGGCCCCCACTCATGTCTCCCTGCACCCCCACCCCCCACCAGTCAGGGGCACCCTCCACCAGGCCCCCACTCATGTCTCCCATCACCCCCACCCCCCAGCAGTGCAGGGCACCCTCCACCAGGCCCTCACTCATGTCCAACTCATGTCTCCCATCACCCCCACCCCCCAGCATCTAGGGGCACCCTCCACCAGGCCCCCGCTCATGTCTCCCAGCACCCCCACCCCCCAGCATCCAGGGGCACCCTCCACCAGGCCCCCACTCATGTCTCCCATCACCCCCACCCCCCAGCATCCAGGGGCACCCTCCACCAGGCCCCCACTCATGTCTCCCATCACCCCCACCCCCCAGCAGTCAGGGGCACCCTCCACCAGGCCCCCACACATGTCTCCCAGCACCCCTACCCGCCAGCATCCAGGGGCACCATCCACTAGGCCCCCATTCATGTCTCCCACCACCCCCACCCCCAGCATCCAGGGGCACCCCCCACCAGGCCCCCACTCATGTCTCCCACCACCCCCACCCCGCAGCAGTGCAGGGCACCCTCCACCATGCACCCACTCATGTCTCCCATCACCCCCACCCTCCAGCATCCAGGGGCACCCTCCACCAGGTCCCACTCATGTCTCCCACCACCCCCACCCCCCAGCAGTGCAGGGCACCCTCCACCAGGCCCCCACTCATGTCTCCCATCACCCCCACCCCCCAGCATCCAGGGGCACCCTCCACCAGGCCCCCACTCATGTCTCCCAACAACCCCACCCCCCAGCAGTGCAGGGGCACCCTCCACCAGGCCCCCACACATGTCTCCCATCACCCCCACCCCGCAGCCGTGAAGGGCACCCAACCAGGCCCCCACTCATGTCCAACCCATGTCTCCCACCACCCCCACCCCCCAGCAGTGCAGGGCACCCTCCACCAGGCCCCCACTCATGTCCAACTCATGTCTCCCACCACCCCCACCCCCCAGCAGTGCAGGGCACCCTCCACCAGTCCCCCACTCATGTCTCCCATCACCGCCACCCCCCAGCAGTGCAGGGCGCCCTCCACCAGGCCCCCACTCATGTCCAACTCATGTCTCCCACCACCTCCACCCCCCAGCAGTGCAGGGCACCCTCCACCCGGCCCCCACTCATGTCTCCCATCACCCCCACTCCCCAGCATCCAGGGGCACCCTCCACCAGGCCCCCACTCATGTCTCCCACCACCCCCACCCCCAGCAGTGCAGGGCACCCTCCACCAGGGCCCCCACTCATGTCTCCCATCACCCCCACCCCCCAGCATCCAGAGGCACCCTCCACCAGGCCCCCACTCATGTCTCCCACCACCCACACCCCCCAGCAGTGCAGGGGCACCCTCCACCAGGCCCCCACACATGTCTCCCATCACCCCCACCCCCCAGCAGTGCAGGGCACCCTCCACCAGGCCCCCACTCATGTCCAACTCATGTCTCCCACCACCCCTACCCCCCAGCAGTGGAGGGCACCCTCCACCAGGCCCCCACTCATGTCCAACTCATGTCTCCCACCACCCCCACCCCCCAGCAGTGCAGGGCACCCTCCACCAGGCCCCCACTCATGTCTCCCATCACCCCCACCCCCCAGCAGTGCAGGGCACCCTCCACCAGGCCCCCACTCATGTCCAAGTCATGTCTCCCATCACCCCACCCCCCAGCATCCAGGGGCACCCTCCACCAGGCCCCCACTCATGTCCAACTCATGTCTCCCACCACCCCCACCCCCCAGCAGTCCAGGGCACCCTCCACCAGACCCCCACTCATGTCCAACTCATGTCTCCCACCACCCCACCCCCCAGCAGTGCAGGGCAACCTCCACCAGGCCCCCACTCATGTCCAACTCATGTCTCCCACCACCCCCACCCCCCAGCAGTGCAGGGCACCCTCCACCAGGCCCCCACTCATGTCCAACTCATGTCTCCCACCACCCCCCCCCAGCAGTGCAGGGCACCCTCCACCAGGCCCCCACTCATGTCCAACTCATGTCTCCCAAAACCCCCACCCCCCAGCATCTAGGGGCACCCTCCACCAGGCCCCCACTCATGTCTTCCATCACCCCCACCCCCCAGCAGTGCAGGGCACCCTCCACCAGGCCCCCACTCATGTCTACCACCACCCCCACCCCCAGCATCTAGGGGCACCCTCCACCAGGCCCCCACTCATGTCTCCCATCACCCCCACCCCCCAGCATCCAGGGGCACCCTCCACCAGGCACCCACTCATGTCTCCCTGCACCCCCACCCCCACCAGTCAGGGGCACCCTCCACCAGGCACCCACTCATGTCTCCCATCACCCCCACCCCCCAGCAGTGCAGGGCACCCTCCACCAGGCCCTCACTCATG
Organism: Ambystoma mexicanum; assembly: GCF_040938575.1. Lineage (NCBI taxonomy): Eukaryota > Metazoa > Chordata > Amphibia > Caudata > Ambystomatidae > Ambystoma > Ambystoma mexicanum. The sequence continues at coordinate 947,755,137 of NC_090935.1, forward strand.
TCCAACTCATGTCTCCCATCACCCCCACCCCCCAGCATCTAGGGGCACCCTCCACCAGGCCCCCGCTCATGTCTCCCAGCACCCCCACCCCCCAGCATCCAGGGGCACCCTCCACCAGGCCCCCACTCATGTCTCCCATCACCCCCACCCCCCAGCATCCAGGGGCACCCTCCACCAGGCCCCCACTCATGTCTCCCACCACCCCCATCCCCCAGAATCCAGGGGCACCCCCCACCAGGCCCCCACTCATGTCTCCCACCACCCCCACCCCCCAGCAGTGCAGGGCACCCTCCACCAGGCCCCCACTCATGTCTCCCATCACCCCCACCCCCCATCATCCAGGGGCACCCTCCACCAGGCCCCCACTCATGTCTCCCACCAACCCCACCCCCCAGCAGTGCAGGGGCACCCTCCACCAGGCCCCACACATGTCTCCCATCACCCCCACCCCCCAGCAGTGCAGGGCACCCTCCACCAGGCCCCCACTCATGTCCAACTCATGTCTCCCACCACCCCCACCCCCCAGCAGTGCAGGGCACCCTCCACCAGTCCCCCACTCATGTCTCCCATCACCCCCACCCCCCAGCAGTGCCGGGCGCCTTCCACCAGGCCCCCACTCATGTCCAACTCATGTCTCCCACCACCTCCACCACCCAGCAGTGCAGGGCACCCTCCACCCGGCCCCCACTCATGTCTCCCATCACCCCCACCCCCCAGCATCCAGGGGCACCCTCCACCAGGCCCCCACACATGTCTCCCAGCACCCCACCCCCTAGCTTACAGGGGCACCCCCACCAGGCCCCCACTCATGTCTCCCACCACCCCCACCCCACAGCAGTGCAGGGCTCCCTCCACCAGGCCCCCACTCATGTTTCCCATCACCCCCACCCCCCAGCATCCAGGGGCACCCTCCACCAGGCCCCCACTCATGTCTCCCACCACCCCCACCCCCAGCAGTGCAGGGCACCCTCCACCAGGCCCCCACTCATGTCTCCCATCACCCCCACCCCCCAGCATCCAGAGGCACCCTCCACCAGGCCCCCACTCATGTCTCCCACCACCCCCACCCCCCAGCAGTGCAGGGGCACCCTCCACCAGGTACCCACACATGTCTCCCATCACCCCCACCCCCCAGCAGTGCAGGGCACCCTCCACCAGGCCCCCACTCATGTCCAACTCATGTCTCCCACCACCCCCACCCCCCAGCAGTGGAGGGCACCCTCCACCAGGCCCCCACTCATGTCCAACTCATGTCTCCCACCACCCCCACCCCCCAGCAGTGCAGGGCACCCTCCACCAGGCCCCCACTCATGTCCAACTCATGTCTCCCATAACCCCCACCCCCCAGCATCTAGGGGCACCCTCCACCAGGCCCCCACTCATGTCTCCCATCACCCCCACCCCCCAGCAGTCAGGGGCACCCTCCACCAGGCCCCCACTCATGTCTCCCATCACCCCCACCCCCCAGCATCTAGGGGCACCCTCCACCAGGCCCCCACTCATGTCTCCCATAACCCCTACCACCCAGCATCCAGGGGCACCCTCCACCAGGCCCCCACTCATGTCTCCCTGCACCCCCACCCCCCACCAGTCAGGGGCACCCTCCACCAGGCCCCCACTCATGTCTCCCATCACCCCCACCCCCCAGCAGTGCAGGGCACCCTCCACCAGGCCCTCACTCATGTCCAACTCATGTCTCCCATCACCCCCACCCCCCAGCATCTAGGGGCACCCTCCACCAGGCCCCCGCTCATGTCTCCCAGCACCCCCACCCCCCAGCATCCAGGGGCACCCTCCACCAGGCCCCCACTCATGTCTCCCATCACCCCCACCCCCCAGCATCCAGGGGCACCCTCCACCAGGCCCCCACTCATGTCTCCCATCACCCCCACCCCCCAGCAGTCAGGGGCACCCTCCACCAGGCCCCCACACATGTCTCCCAGCACCCCTACCCGCCAGCATCCAGGGGCACCATCCACTAGGCCCCCATTCATGTCTCCCACCACCCCCATCCCCCAGCATCCAGGGGCACCCCCCACCAGGCCCCCACTCATGTCTCCCACCACCCCCACCCCGCAGCAGTGCAGGGCACCCTCCACCATGCACCCACTCATGTCTCCCATCACCCCCACCCTCCAGCATCCAGGGGCACCCTCCACCAGGTCCCACTCATGTCTCCCACCACCCCCACCCCCCAGCAGTGCAGGGCACCCTCCACCAGGCCCCCACTCATGTCTCCCATCACCCCCACCCCCCAGCATCCAGGGGCACCCTCCACCAGGCCCCCACTCATGTCTCCCAACAACCCCACCCCCCAGCAGTGCAGGGGCACCCTCCACCAGGCCCCCACACATGTCTCCCATCACCCCCACCCCGCAGCCGTGAAGGGCACCCAACCAGGCCCCCACTCATGTCCAACCCATGTCTCCCACCACCCCCACCCCCCAGCAGTGCAGGGCACCCTCCACCAGGCCCCCACTCATGTCCAACTCATGTCTCCCACCACCCCCACCCCCCAGCAGTGCAGGGCACCCTCCACCAGTCCCCCACTCATGTCTCCCATCACCGCCACCCCCCAGCAGTGCAGGGCGCCCTCCACCAGGCCCCCACTCATGTCCAACTCATGTCTCCCACCACCTCCACCCCCCAGCAGTGCAGGGCACCCTCCACCCGGCCCCCACTCATGTCTCCCATCACCCCCACTCCCCAGCATCCAGGGGCACCCTCCACCAGGCCCCCACTCATGTCTCCCACCACCCCCACCCCCACCAGTGCAGGGCACCCTCCACCAGGGCCCCCACTCATGTCTCCCATCACCCCCACCCCCCAGCATCCAGAGGCACCCTCCACCAGGCCCCCACTCATGTCTCCCACCACCCACACCCCCCAGCAGTGCAGGGGCACCCTCCACCAGGCCCCCACACATGTCTCCCATCACCCCCACCCCCCAGCAGTGCAGGGCACCCTCCACCAGGCCCCCACTCATGTCCAACTCATGTCTCCCACCACCCCTACCCCCCAGCAGTGGAGGGCACCCTCCACCAGGCCCCCACTCATGTCCAACTCATGTCTCCCACCACCCCCACCCCCCAGCAGTGCAGGGCACCCTCCACCAGGCCCCCACTCATGTCTCCCATCACCCCCACCCCCCAGCAGTGCAGGGCACCCTCCACCAGGCCCCCACTCATGTCCAAGTCATGTCTCCCATCACCCCACCCCCCAGCATCCAGGGGCACCCTCCACCAGGCCCCCACTCATGTCCAACTCATGTCTCCCACCACCCCCACCCCCCAGCAGTCCAGGGCACCCTCCACCAGACCCCCACTCATGTCCAACTCATGTCTCCCACCACCCCACCCCCCAGCAGTGCAGGGCAACCTCCACCAGGCCCCCACTCATGTCCAACTCATGTCTCCCACCACCCCCACCCCCCAGCAGTGCAGGGCACCCTCCACCAGGCCCCCACTCATGTCCAACTCATGTCTCCCACCACCCCCCCCCAGCAGTGCAGGGCACCCTCCACCAGGCCCCCACTCATGTCCAACTCATGTCTCCCAAAACCCCCACCCCCCAGCATCTAGGGGCACCCTCCACCAGGCCCCCACTCATGTCTTCCATCACCCCCACCCCCCAGCAGTGCAGGGCACCCTCCACCAGGCCCCCACTCATGTCTACCACCACCCCCACCCCCAGCATCTAGGGGCACCCTCCACCAGGCCCCCACTCATGTCTCCCATCACCCCCACCCCCCAGCATCCAGGGGCACCCTCCACCAGGCCCCCACTCATGTCTCCCTGCACCCCCACCCCCACCAGTCAGGGGCACCCTCCACCAGGCCCCCACTCATGTCTCCCATCACCCCCACCCCCCAGCAGTGCAGGGCACCCTCCACCAGGCCCTCACTCATGTCCAACTCATGTCTCCCATCACCCCCACCCCCCAGCATCTAGGGGCACCCTCCACCAGGCCCCCGCTCATGTCTCCCAGCACCCCCACCCCCCAGCATCCAGGGGCACCCTCCACCAGGCCCCCACTCATGTCTCCCATCACCCCCACCCCCCAGCATCCAGGGGCACCCTCCACCAGGCCCCCACTCATGTCTCCCACCACCCCCATCCCCCAGAATCCAGGGGCACCCCCCACCAGGCCCCCACTCATGTCTCCCACCACCCCCACCCCCCAGCAGTGCAGGGCACCCTCCACCAGGCCCCCACTCATGTCTCCCATCACCCCCACCCCCCATCATCCAGGGGCACCCTCCACCAGGCCCCCACTCATGTCTCCCACCAACCCCACCCCCCAGCAGTGCAGGGGCACCCTCCACCAGGCCCCACACATGTCTCCCATCACCCCCACCCCCCAGCAGTGCAGGGCACCACCAGGCCCCCCACTCATGTTCCAACTCATGTCTCCCACCCACCCCCACCCCCCAGCCAGTGCAGGGCACCCTCCACCAGTCCCCCACTCATGTCTCCCATCACCCCCACCCCCCAGCAGTGCCGGGCGCCCTCCACCAGGCCCCCACTCATGTCCAACTCATGTCTCCCACCACCTCCACCCCCCAGCAGTGCAGGGCACCCTCCACCCGGCCCCCACTCATGTCTCCCATCACCCCCACCCCCCAGCATCCAGGGGCACCCTCCACCAGGCCCCACTCATGTCTCCCACAACCCCCACCCCCCAGCAGTCAACGGCACCCTCCACCAGGACCCCACTCATGTCCAACTCATGTCTCCCACCACCCCCACCCCCCAGCATTGCAGGGCACCCTCCACCAGGCCCCACACATGTCCAACTCATGTCTCCCACCACCCCCACCCCCCAGCAGTGCAGGGCACCCTCCACCAGGCCCCCACTCATGTCCCACTCATGTCTCCCACCAACCCCACTCCCCAGCAGTGCAGGGCACCCTCCACCAGGCCCCCACTCATGTCCAACTCATGTCTCTCAGCACCCCCACCCCCCAGCAGTGCAGGGCACCCTCACCAGGCCCCCACTCATGTCTCCCATCACCACCACCCCCCCAGCATCCAGGGGCACCCTCCACCAGGCCCCCACTCATGTCCAACTCATGTCTCCCATCACCCCCACCCCCCAGCAGTGCAGGGCACCCTCCACCAGGCCCCCACTCATGTCTCCCATCACCCCCACCCCTCAGCATCCAGGGGCACCCTCCACCAGGCCACCACTCATGTCTCTCACCACCCCCACCCCCCAGCCGTCAGGGGCACCCTCCACCAGGCCCCACTCAATGTCTCTCATCACCCCCACCCCCCAGCATCTAGGGGCACCCTCCACCAGGCCCCCACTCATGTCTCCCATCACCCCCACCCCCCAGCATCTAGGGGCACCCTCCACCAGGCCCCCACACCTGTCTCCCATCACCCCCACCCCCCAGCAGCCAGGGGCACCCTCCACCAGGCCCCCACTCATGTCCCCCTGCACCCCCACCCCCCAGCATCCAGGGGCACCCTCCACCAGGCCCCACTCATGTCACCCATCACCCCCACCCCCCAGCAGTGCAGGGCACCCTCCACCAGGCCCCCACTCATGTCTCCCATCACCCCACCCCCCAGCAGTGCAGGGGCAGCCTCCACCAGGACCCCACTCATGTCTCCCACAACCCCCCCCCCCAGCCACCAGGGGCAGCCTCCACCAGGCCCCCATTTCATGTCCCCTATCACCCCCAACCCCCAGCCACCAGGGGCAGCCTCCACCAGGCCCCCACTCATGTCCCCTATCACCCCCACCCCCCAGCCACCAGGGGCAGCCTCCACCAGGCCCCCACTCATGTCCCCTATCACCCCCACCCCCCAGCAGTGCAGGGGCAGCCTCCACCAGGCCCCCACCCATGTCTACCACCACCTCCACCCCCCAGCAGTGCAGGGGCAGCCTCCACCAGGCCACCACTCATGTCTCCCACTACCCCACCCCCCAGTAGTGCAGGGGCAGCCTGCACCAGGCCCCCACTCATGTCTCCCTTTCCAACCCCACCCCCTAGCCACCAGGGGCACCCTCCACCAGGCCCCCACTCAGGTCACCCATCACCCCCACCCCCCAGCAGTGCAGGGCACCCTCCACCAGGCCCCCACTCATGTCTCCCATCACCCCCACCCCCCAGCATCCAGGGGCACCCTCCACCAGGCCCCCACTCATGTCTCCCACCACCCCACCCCCTAGCTTACAGGGGCACCCCCACCAGGCCCCCACTCATGTCTCCCACCACCCCCACCCCCCAGCAGTGCAGGGCTCCCTCCACCAGGCCCCCACTCATGTTTCCCATCACCCCCACCCCCCAGCATCCAGGGGCACCCTCCACCAGGCCCCCACTCATGTCTCCCACCACCCCCACCCCCAGCAGTGCAGGGCACCCTCCACCAGGCCCCCACTCATGTCTCCCATCACCCCCCACCCCCAGCATCCAGAGGCACCCTCCACCAGGCCCCCACTCATGTCTCCCACCACCCCCACCCCCCAGCAGTGCAGGGGCACCCTCCACCAGGCACCCACACATGTCTCCCATCACCCCCACCCCCCAGCAGTGCAGGGCACCCTCCACCAGGCCCCCACTCATGTCCAACTCATGTCTCCCACCACCCCCACCCCCCAGCAGTGGAGGGCACCCTCCACCAGGCCCCCACTCATGTCCAACTCATGTCTCCCACCACCCCCACCCCCCAGCAGTGCAGGGCACCCTCCACCAGGCCCCCACTCATGTCTCCCATCACCCCCACCCCCCAGCAGTGCAGGGCACCCTCCACCAGGCCCCCACTCATGTCCAACTCATGTCTCCCACCACCCAACCCCCCAGCAGTGCAGGGCACCCTCCACCAGGCCCCCACTCATGTCCAACTCATGTCTCCCACCACCCCCACCCCCCAGCAGTGCAGGGCACCCTCCACCAGGCCCCCACTCATGTCCAACTCATGTCTCCCACCACCCCCACCCCCCAGCAGTGCAGGGCACCCTCCACCAGGCCCCCACTCATGTCCAACTCATGTCTCCCATAACCCCCACCCCCCAGCATCTAGGGGCACCCTCCACCAGGCCCCCACTCATGTCTCCCATCACCCCCACCCCCCAGCAGTCAGGGGCACCCTCCACCAGGCCCCCACTCATGTCTCCCATCACCCCCACCCCCCAGCATCTAGGGGCACCCTCCACCAGGCCCCCACTCATGTCTCACATCACCCCCACCCACCAGCAGTCAGGGGCACCCTCCACCAGGCCCCCACTCATGTCTCCCATCACCCCCACCCCCCAGCAGTGCTGGGCACCCTCCACCAGGCCCCCACTCATGTCCAACTCATGTCGCCCACCACCCCCACCCCCAGCAGTGCAGGGCACCCTCCACCAGGCCCCCACTCATGACTCACAGCACCCCCACCCCCCAGCAGTGCAGGGCACCCTCCACCAGGCCCCCACTCATGTCCAACTCATGTCTCCCATCACCCCACCCCCCAGCATCCAGGGGCACCCTCCACCAGGCCCCCACTCATGTCTCCAACCACCCCCACCACCAGCAGTGCAGGGCACCCTCCACCAGGCCCCACTCATGTCTCCCACCACCCCCACCCCCCAGCAGTCAGGGGCACCCTCCACCAGGCCCCCACTCATGTCTCCCATCACCCCCACCCCCCAGCATCCAGGGGGACCCTCCACCAGGCCCCCACTCATGTCTCCCACCACCCCCACCCCCCAACAGTGCAGGGGCACCCTCCACCAGGCTCCCACTCATGTCTCCCATCACCCCCACCCCCCAGCAGTGAAGGGCACCCTCCACCAGTCCCCCACCCATGTCCAACTCATGTCTCCCACCACCCTCACCCCCCAGCAGTGCAGGACACCCTCCACCAGGCCCCCACTCATGTCCAACTCATCTCTTCCACCACCCCCACCCCCCAGCAGTGCAGGGCACCCTCCACCAGGCCCCCACTCATGTCCAACTCATGTCTACCATCACCCACACCACCCAGCATCCAGGGGCACCCTCCACCAGGCCCCCACTCATGTCTCCCTGCACCCCCACCCCCCACCAGTCAGGGGCACCCTCCACCAGGCCCCCACTCATGTCTCCCATCACCCCCACCCCCCAGCAGTGCAGGGCACCCTCCACCAGGCCCTCACTCATGTCCAACTCATGTCTCCCATCACCCCCACCCCCTAGCATCTAGGGGCACCCTCCACCAGGCCCCTGCTCATGTCTCCCAGCACCCCCACCCCCCAGCATCCAGGGGCACCCTCCACCAGGCCCCCACTCATGTCTCCCATCACCCCCACCCCCCAGCATCCAGGGGCACCCTCCACCAGGCCCCCACTCATGTCTCCCATCACCCCCACCCCCCAGCAGTCAGGGGCACCCTCCACCAGGCCCCCACTCATGTCTCTCATCACCCCCACCCCCCAGCATCTAGGGGCACCCTCCACCAGGCCCCCACTCATGTCTCCCAGCACCCCCACCCCCCAGCATCCAGGGGCACCCTCCACCAGGCCCCCACTCATGTCTCCCATCACCCCCACCCCCCAGCATCCAGGGGCACCCTCCACCAGGCCACCACTCATGTCTCTCACCACCCCCACCCCCCAGCCGTCAGGGGCACCCTCCACCAGGCCCCCACTCATGTCTCTCATCACCCCCACCCCCAGCATCTAGGGGCACCCTCCACCAGGCCCCCACTCATGTCTCCCATCACCCCCACCCCCCAGCATCTAGGGGCACCCTCCACCAGGCCCCCACACCTGTCTCCCATCACCCCCACCCCCCAGCAGCCAGGGGCACCCTCCACCAGGCCCCCACTCATGTCCCCCTGCACCCCCACCCCCCAGCATCCAGGGGCACCCTCCACCAGGCCCCACTCATGTCACCCATCACCCCCACCCCCCAGCAGTGCAGGGCACCCTCCACCAGGCCCCCACTCATGTCTCCCATCACCCCCACCCCCCAGCAGTGCAGGGGCAGCCTCCACCAGGACCCCACTCATGTCTCCCACAACCCCCACCCCCCAGCCACCAGGGGCAGCCTCCACCAGGCCCCCACTCATGTCCCCTATCACCCCCACCCCCAGCCACCAGGGGCAGCCTCCACCAGGCCCCCACTCATGTCCCCTATCACCCCCACCCCCCAGCAGTGCAGGGGCAGCCTCCACCAGGCCCCCACCCATGTCTACCACCACCTCCACCCCCCAGCAGTGCAGGGGCAGCCTCCACCAGGCCACCACTCATGTCTCCCACTACCCCACCCCCCAGTAGTGCAGGGGCAGCCTGCACCAGGCCCCCACTCATGTCTCCCTTTCCAACCCCACCCCCTAGCCACCAGGGGCACCCTCCACCAGGCCCCCACTCAGGTCACCCATCACCCCCACCCCCCAGCAGTGCAGGGCACCCTCCACCAGGCCCCCACTCATGTCTCCCATCACCCCCACCCCCCAGCATCCAGGGGCACCCTCCACCAGGCCCCCACTCATGTCTCCCACCACCCCACCCCCTAGCTTCCAGGGGCACCCCCACCAGGCCCCCACTCATGTCTCCCACCACCCCCACCCCCCAGCAGTGCAGGGCTCCCTCCACCAGGCCCCCACTCATGTTTCCCATCACCCCCACCCCCCAGCATCCAGGGGCACCCTCCACCAGGCCCCCACTCATGTCTCCCACCACCCCCACCCCCAGCAGTGCAGGGCACCCTCCACCAGGCCCCCACTCATGTCTCCCATCACCCCCCACCCCCCAGCATCCAGAGGCACCCTCCACCAGGCCCCCACTCATGTCTCCCACCACCCCCACCCCCCAGCAGTGCAGGGGCACCCTCCACCAGGCACCCACACATGTCTCCCATCACCCCCACCCCCCAGCAGTGCAGGGCACCCTCCACCAGGCCCCCACTCATGTCCAACTCATGTCTCCCACCACCCCCACCCCCCAGCAGTGGAGGGCACCCTCCACCAGGCCCCCACTCATGTCCAACTCATGTCTCCCACCACCCCCACCCCCCAGCAGTGCAGGGCACCCTCCACCAGGCCCCCACTCATGTCTCCCATCACCCCACCCCCCAGCAGTGCAGGGCACCCTCCACCAGGCCCCCACTCATGTCCAACTCATGTCTCCCACCACCCAACCCCCCAGCAGTGCAGGGCACCCTCCACCAGGCCCCCACTCATGTCCAACTCATGTCTCCCACCACCCCCACCCCCCAGCAGTGCAGGGCACCCTCCACCAGGCCCCCACTCATGTCCAACTCATGTCTCCCACCACCCCCACCCCCCAGCAGTGCAGGGCACCCTCCACCAGGCCCCCACTCATGTCCAACTCATGTCTCCCATAACCCCCACCCCCCAGCATCTAGGGGCACCCTCCACCAGGCCCCCACTCATGTCTCCCATCACCCCCACCCCCCAGCAGTCAGGGGCACCCTCCACCAGGCCCCCACTCATGTCTCCCATCACCCCCACCCCCCAGCATCTAGGGGCACCCTCCACCAGGCCCCCACTCATGTCTCACATCACCCCCACCCACCAGCAGTCAGGGGCACCCTCCACCAGGCCCCCACTCATGTCTCCCATCACCCCCACCCCCCAGCAGTGCTGGGCACCCTCCACCAGGCCCCCACTCATGTCCAACTCATGTCTCCCACCACCCCCACCCCCAGCAGTGCAGGGCACCCTCCACCAGGCCCCCACTCATGACTCACAGCACCCCCACCCCCCAGCAGTGCAGGGCACCCTCCACCGGGCCCCCACTCATGTCCAACTCATGTCTCCCATCACCCCACCCCCCAGCATCCAGGGGCACCCTCCACCAGGCCCCCACTCATGTCTCCAACCACCCCCACCACCAGCAGTGCAGGGCACCCTCCACCAGGCCCCCACTCATGTCTCCCACCACCCCCACCCCCCAGCAGTCAGGGGCACCCTCCACCAGGCCCCCACTCATGTCTCCCATCACCCCCACCCCCCAGCATCCAGGGGGACCCTCCACCAGGCCCCCACTCATGTCTCCCACCACCCCCACCCCCCAACAGTTCAGGGGCACCCTCCACCAGGCTCCCACTCATGTCTCCCATCACCCCCACCCCCCAGCAGTGAAGGGCACCCTCCACCAGTCCCCCACTCATGTCCAACTCATGTCTCCCACCACCCTCACCCCCCAGCAGTGCAGGACACCCTCCACCAGGCCCCCACTCATGTCCAACTCATCTCTTCCACCACCCCCACCCCCCAGCAGTGCAGGGCACCCTCCACCAGGCCCCCACTCATGTCCAACTCATGTCTACCATCACCCCCACCACCCAGCATCCAGGGGCACCCTCCACCAGGCCCCCACTCATGTCTCCCTGCACCCCCACCCCCCACCAGTCAGGGGCACCCTCCACCAGGCCCCCACTCATGTCTCCCATCACCCCCACCCCCCAGCAGTGCAGGGCACCCTCCACCAGGCCCTCACTCATGTCCAACTCATGTCTCCCATCACCCCCACCCCCCAGCATCTAGGGGCACCCTCCACCAGGCCCCTGCTCATGTCTCCCAGCACCCCCACCCCCCAGCATCCAGGGGCACCCTCCACCAGGCCCCCACTCATGTCTCCCATCACCCCCACCCCCCAGCATCCAGGGGCACCCTCCACCAGGCCCCCACTCATGTCTCCCATCACCCCCACCCCCCAGCAGTCAGGGGCACCCTCCACCAGGCCCCCACACATGTCTCCCAGCACCCCACCCCCTAGCTTACAGGGGCACCCCCACCAGGCCCCCACTCATGTCTCCCACCACCCCCACCCCACAGCAGTGCAGGGCTCCCTCCACCAGGCCCCCACTCATGTTTCCCATCACCCCCACCCCCCAGCATCCAGGGGCACCCTCCACCAGGCCCCCACTCATGTCTCCCACCACCCCCACCCCCAGCAGTGCAGGGCACCCTCCACCAGGCCCCCACTCATGTCTCCCATCACCCCCACCCCCCAGCATCCAGAGGCACCCTCCACCAGGCCCCCACTCATGTCTCCCACCACCCCCACCCCCCAGCAGTGCAGGGGCACCCTCCACCAGGTACCCACACATGTCTCCCATCACCCCCACCCCCCAGCAGTGCAGGGCACCCTCCACCAGGCCCCCACTCATGTCCAACTCATGTCTCCCACCACCCCCACCCCCCAGCAGTGGAGGGCACCCTCCACCAGGCCCCCACTCATGTCCAACTCATGTCTCCCACCACCCCCACCCCCCAGCAGTGCAGGGCACCCTCCACCAGGCCCCCACTCATGTCCAACTCATGTCTCCCATAACCCCCACCCCCCAGCATCTAGGGGCACCCTCCACCAGGCCCCCACTCATGTCTCCCATCACCCCCACCCCCCAGCAGTCAGGGGCACCCTCCACCAGGCCCCCACTCATGTCTCCCATCACCCCCACCCCCCAGCATCTAGGGGCACCCTCCACCAGGCCCCCACTCATGTCTCCCATAACCCCTACCACCCAGCATCCAGGGGCACCCTCCACCAGGCCCCCACTCATGTCTCCCTGCACCCCCACCCCCCACCAGTCAGGGGCACCCTCCACCAGGCCCCCACTCATGTCTCCCATCACCCCCACCCCCCAGCAGTGCAGGGCACCCTCCACCAGGCCCTCACTCATGTCCAACTCATGTCTCCCATCACCCCCACCCCCCAGCATCTAGGGGCACCCTCCACCAGGCCCCCGCTCATGTCTCCCAGCACCCCCACCCCCCAGCATCCAGGGGCACCCTCCACCAGGCCCCCACTCATGTCTCCCATCACCCCAACCCCCCAGCATCCAGGGGCACCCTCCACCAGGCCCCCACTCATGTCTCCCATCACCCCCACCCCCCAGCAGTCAGGGGCACCCTCCACCAGGCCCCCACACATGTCTCCCAGCACCCCTACCCGCCAGCATCCAGGGGCACCATCCACTAGGCCCCCATTCATGTCTCCCACCACCCCCATCCCCCAGCATCCAGGGGCACCCCCCACCAGGCCCCCACTCATGTCTCCCACCACCCCCACCCCGCAGCAGTGCAGGGCACCCTCCACCATGCACCCACTCATGTCTCCCATCACCCCCACCCTCCAGCATCCAGGGGCACCCTCCACCAGGTCCCACTCATGTCTCCCACCACCCCCACCCCCCAGCAGTGCAGGGCACCCTCCACCAGGCCCCCACTCATGTCTCCCATCACCCCCACCCCCCAGCATCCAGGGGCACCCTCCACCAGGCCCCCACTCATGTCTCCCAACAACCCCACCCCCCAGCAGTGCAGGGGCACCCTCCACCAGGCCCCCACACATGTCTCCCATCACCCCCACCCCGCAGCCGTGAAGGGCACCCAACCAGGCCCCCACTCATGTCCAACCCATGTCTCCCACCACCCCCACCCCCCAGCAGTGCAGGGCACCCTCCACCAGGCCCCCACTCATGTCCAACTCATGTCTCCCACCACCCCCACCCCCCAGCAGTGCAGGGCACCCTCCACCAGTCCCCCACTCATGTCTCCCATCACCGCCACCCCCCAGCAGTGCAGGGCGCCCTCCACCAGGCCCCCACTCATGTCCAACTCATGTCTCCCACCACCTCCACCCCCCAGCAGTGCAGGGCACCCTCCACCCGGCCCCCACTCATGTCTCCCATCACCCCCACTCCCCAGCATCCAGGGGCACCCTCCACCAGGCCCCCACTCATGTCTCCCACAAACCCCACCCCCCAGCAGTCAACGGCACCCTCCACCAGGGCCCCACTCATGTCCAACTCATGTCTCCCACCACCCCCACCCCCCAGCATTGCAGGGCACCCTCCACCAGGCCCCACACATGTCCAACTCATGTCTCCCACCCCCCAGCAGTGCAGGGCACCCTCCACCAGGCCCCCACTCATGTCCAACTCATGTCTCCCACCAACCCCACCCCCCAGCAGTGCAGGGCACCCTCCACCAGGCCCCCACTCATGTCCAACTCATGTCTCTCAGCACCCCCACCCCCCAGCAGTGCAGGGCACCCTCCACCAGGCCCCCACTCATGTCTCCCATCACCCCCACCCCCCAGCATCCAGGGGCACCCTCCACCAGGCCCCCACTCATGTCCAACTCATGTCTTCCATCACCCCCACCCCCCAGCAGTGCAGGGCACCCTCCACCAGGCCCCCACTCATGTCTCCCATCACCCCCACCCCCCAGCATCCAGGGGCACCCTCCACCAGGCCACCACTCATGTCTCTCACCACCCCCACCCCCCAGCCGTCAGGGGCACCCTCCACCAGGCCCCCACTCATGTCTCTCATCACCCCCACCCCCCAGCATCTAGGGGCACCCTCCACCAGGCCCCCACTCATGTCTCCCATCACCCCCACCCCCCAGCATCTAGGGGCACCCTCCACCAGGCCCCCACACCTGTCTCCCATCACCCCTACCCCCCAGCAGCCAGGGGCACCCTCCACCAGGCCCCCACTCATGTCCCCCTGCACCCCCACCCCCCAGCATCCAGGGGCACCCTCCACCAGGCCCCCACTCATGTCACCCATCACCCCCACCCCCCAGCAGTGCAGGGCACCCTCCACCAGGCCCCCACTCATGTCTCCCATCACCCCCACCCCCCAGCAGTGCAGGGGCAGCCTCCACCAGGACCCCACTCATGTCTCCCACAACCCCCACCCCCCAGCAGTGCAGGGGCAGCCTCCACCAGGACCCCACTCATGTCTCCCACAACCCCCACCCCCCAGCCACCAGGGGCAGCCTCCACCAGGCCCCCACTCATGTCCCCTATCACCCCCACCCCCCAGCCACCAGGGGCAGCCTCCACCAGGCCCCCACTCATGTCCCCTATCACCCCCACCCCCCAGCCACCAGGGGCAGCCTCCACCAGGCCCCCACTCATGTCCCCTATCACCCCCACCCCCCAGCAGTGCAGGGGCAGCCTCCGACAGGCCCCCACCCATGTCTCCCACCACCCCCACCCCCAGCAGTGCAGGGCACCCTCCACCAGGCCCCCACTCATGTCTCAAGGCACCCCCACCCCTCAGCAGTGCAGGGCACCCTCCACCAGGCCCCCACTCATGTCCAACTCATGTCTCCCATCACCCTCACCCCCCAGCAGTGCAGGGGCAGCCTCCACCAGGCCCCCACTCATGTCTCCAACTACCCCCACCCCACAGCAGTGCAGGGGCAGCCTCCACCAGGCCCCCACTCATGTCTCCCTTTCCAACCCCACCCCCTAGCCACCAGGGGCACCCTCCACCAGGCCCCCACTCATGTCACCCATCACCCCCACCCCCCAGCAGTGCAGGGCACCCTCCACCAGGCCCCCACTCATGTCTCCCATCACCCCCACCCCCCAGCATCCAGGGGCACCCTCCACCAGGCCCCCACTCATGTCTCCCACCACCCCCACCCCCCAGCTGTCAGGGGCACCCTCCACCAGGCCCCCACTCATCTCTCCCACCACCCCCACCCCCCGGCATCTAGAGACACCCTCCACCAGGCCCCCACTCATGTCTCCCATGACCCCCACCCCCCAGCATCTAGGGGCACCCTCCACCAGGCCCCCACTCCTGTCTCCCATCACCCCCACCCCCCCAGCAGCCAGGGGCACCCTCCACCAGGCCCCCACTCATGTCCCCCTGCACCCCACCCCCCAGCATCCAGGGGCACCCTCCACCAGGCCCCACTCATGTCTCCCACCACCCCCACCCCCCAGCAGTGCAGGGCACCCTCCACTAGGCCCCCATTCATGTCTCCCATCACCCCCACCCCCCAGCATCCAGGGGCACCCTCCACCAGGCCCCCACTCATGTCTCCCACAACCCCCACCCTCCAGTAGTCAACGGCACCCTCCACCAGGCCCCCACTCATGTCCCCCTGCACCCCCACCCCCCAGCATCCAGGGGCACCCTCCACCAGGCCCCCACTCATGTCCAACTCATGTCTCCCACCACCCCCACCCCCCAGCAGTGCAGGGCACCCTCCACCAGGCCCCCACTCATGTCCAACTCATGTCTCCCACCACCCCCACCCCCCAGCAGTGCAGGGCACCCTCCACCAGGCCCCCACTTATGTCCAACTCATGTCTCCCACCACCCCCACCCCCCAGCAGTGCAGGGCACCCTCCACCAGGCCCCCACTCATGTCCAACTCATGTCTCCCACCACCCCCACCCCCCAGCAGTGCAGGGCACCCTCCACCAAGCCCCCACTCATGTTCAACTCATGTCTCTCAGCACCCCCACCCCCCAGCAGTGCAGGGCACCCTCCACCAGGCTCCCACTCATGTCCAACTCATGTCTCCCACCACCCCCACCCCCCAGCAGTGCAGGGCACCCTCCACCAGGCCCCCACTCATGTCCAACTCATGTCTCTCAGCACCCCCACCCCCTAGCAGTCAGGGGCACCCTCCACCAGGCCCCCACTCATGTCTCCCATCACCCCCACCCCCCAGCATCTAGGGGCACCCTCCACCAGGCCCCCACTCATGTCTCCCATCACCCCCACACCCCAGCATCTAGGGGCACCCTCCACCAGGCCCCCACTCCTGTCTCCCATCACCCCCACCCCCCAGCAGCCAGGGGCACCCTCCACAAGGCCCCTACTCATGTACCCCTGCACCCCCACCCCCCAGCATCCAGGGGCACCCTCCACCAGGCCCCCACTCATGTCTCCCATCACCCCACCCCCCAGCAGTGCAGGGCACCCTCCACCAGGCCCCCACTCATGTCCAACTCATGTCTCCCACCACCCAACCCCCCAGCAGTGCAGGGCACCCTCCACCAGGCCCCCACTCATGTCCAACTCATGTCTCCCACCACCCCCACCCCCCAGCAGTGCAGGGCACCCTCCACCAGGCCCCCACTCATGTCCAACTCATGTCTCCCACCACCCCCACCCCCCAGCAGTGCAGGGCACCCTCCACCAGGCCCCCACTCATGTCCAACTCATGTCTCCCATAACCCCCACCCCCCAGCATCTAGGGGCACCCTCCACCAGGCCCCCACTCATGTCTCCCATCACCCCCACCCCCCAGCAGTCAGGGGCACCCTCCACCAGGCCCCCACTCATGTCTCCCATCACCCCCACCCCCCAGCATCTAGGGGCACCCTCCACCAGGCCCCCACTCATGTCTCACATCACCCCCACCCACCAGCAGTCAGGGGCACCCTCCACCAGGCCCCCACTCATGTCTCCCATCACCCCCACCCCCCAGCAGTGCTGGGCACCCTCCACCAGGCCCCCACTCATGTCCAACTCATGTCTCCCACCACCCCCACCCCCAGCAGTGCAGGGCACCCTCCACCAGGCCCCCACTCATGACTCACAGCACCCCCACCCCCCAGCAGTGCAGGGCACCCTCCACCGGGCCCCCACTCATGTCCAACTCATGTCTCCCATCACCCCACCCCCCAGCATCCAGGGGCACCCTCCACCAGGCCCCCACTCATGTCTCCAACCACCCCCACCACCAGCAGTGCAGGGCACCCTCCACCAGGCCCCCACTCATGTCTCCCACCACCCCCACCCCCCAGCAGTCAGGGGCACCCTCCACCAGGCCCCCACTCATGTCTCCCATCACCCCCACCCCCAGCATCCAGGGGGACCCTCCACCAGGCCCCCACTCATGTCTCCCACCACCCCCACCCCCCAACAGTGCAGGGGCACCCTCCACCAGGCTCCCACTCATGTCTCCCATCACCCCCACCCCCCAGCAGTGAAGGGCACCCTCCACCAGTCCCCCACTCATGTCCAACTCATGTCTCCCACCACCCTCACCCCCCAGCAGTGCAGGACACCCTCCACCAGGCCCCCACTCATGTCCAACTCATCTCTTCCACCACCCCCACCCCCCAGCAGTGCAGGGCACCCTCCACCAGGCCCCCACTCATGTCCAACTCATGTCTACGATCACCCCCACCACCCAGCATCCAGGGGCACCCTCCACCAGGCCCCCACTCATGTCTCCCTGCACCCCCACCCCCCACCAGTCAGGGGCACCCTCCACCAGGCCCCCACTCATGTCTCCCATCACCCCCACCCCCCAGCAGTGCAGGGCACCCTCCACCAGGCCCCCACTCATGTCTCCCATCACCCCCACCCCCCAGCATCCAGGGGCACCCTCCACCAGGCCCCCACTCATGTCCAACTCATGTCTCCCATCACCCCCACCCCCCAGCAGTGCAGGGCACCCTCCACCAGGCCCTCACTCATGTCCAACTCATGTCTCCCATCACCCCCACCCCCCAGCATCTAGGGGCACCCTCCACCAGGCCCCCGCTCATGTCTCCCAGCACCCCCACCCCCCAGCATCCAGGGGCACCCTCCACCAGGCCCCCACTCATGTCTCCCATCACCCCCACCCCCCAGCATCCAGGGGCACCCTCCACCAGGCCCCCACTCATGTCTCCCATCACCCCCACCCCCCAGCAGTCAGGGGCACCCTCCACCAGGCCCCCACACATGTCTCCCAGCACCCCTACCCGCCAGCATCCAGGGGCACCCTCCACTAGGCCCCCATTCATGTCTCCCACCACCCCCATCCCCCAGCATCCAGGGGCACCCCCCACCAGGCCCCCACTCATGTTTCCCACCACCCCCACCCCGCAGCAGTGCAGGGCACCCTCCACCATGCACCCACTCATGTCTCCCATCACCCCCACCCTCCAGCATCCAGGGGCACCCTCCACCAGGTCCCACTCATGTCTCCCACCACCCCCACCCCCCAGCAGTGCAGGGCACCCTCCACCAGGCCCCCACTCATGTCTCCCATCACCCCCACCCCCCAGCATCCAGGGGCACCCTCCACCAGGCCCCCACTCATGTCTCCCAACAACCCCACCCCCCAGCAGTGCAGGGGCACCCTCCACCAGGCCCCCACACATGTCTCCCATCACCCCCACCCCGCAGCCGTGAAGGGCACCCAACCAGGCCCCCACTCATGTCCAACCCATGTCTCCCACCACCCCCACCCCCCAGCAGTGCAGGGCACCCTCCACCAGGCCCCCACTCATGTCCAACTCATGTCTCCCACCACCCCCACCCCCCAGCAGTGCAGGGCACCCTCCACCAGTCCCCCACTCATGTCTCCCATCACCGCCACCCCCCAGCAGTGCAGGGCGCCCTCCACCAGGCCCCCACTCATGTCCAACTCATGTCTCCCACCACCTCCACCCCCCAGCAGTGCAGGGCACCCTCCACCCGGCCCCCACTCATGTCTCCCATCACCCCCACTCCCCAGCATCCAGGGGCACCCTCCACCAGGCCCCCACTCATGTCTCCCACAAACCCCACCCCCCAGCAGTCAACAGCACCCTCCACCAGGGCCCCACTCATGTCCAACTCATGTCTCCCACCACCCCCACCCCCCAGCATTGCAGGGCACCCTCCACCAGGCCCCACACATGTCCAACTCATGTCTCCCACCACCCCCACCCCCCAGCAGTGCAGGGCACCCTCCACCAGGCCCCCACTCATGTCCAACTCATGTCTCCCACCAACCCCACCCCCCAGCAGTGCAGGGCACCCTCCACCAGGCCCCCACTCATGTCCAACTCATGTCTCTCAGCACCCCCACCCCCCAGCAGTGCAGGGCACCCTCCACCAGGCCCCCACTCATGTCTCCCATCACCCCCACCCCCCAGCATCCAGGGGCACCCTCCACCAGGCCCCCACTCATGTCCAACTCATGTCTTCCATCACCCCCACCCCCCAGCAGTGCAGGGCACCCTCCACCAGGCCCCCACTCATGTCTCCCATCACCCCCACCCCCCAGCATCCAGGGGCACCCTCCACCAGGCCACCACTCATGTCTCTCACCACCCCCACCCCCCAGCCGTCAGGGGCACCCTCCACCAGGCCCCCACTCATGTCTCTCATCACCCCCACCCCCCAGCATCTAGGGGCACCCTCCACCAGGCCCCCACTCATGTCTCCCATCACCCCCACCCCCCAGCATCTAGGGGCACCCTCCACCAGGCCCCCACACCTGTCTCCCATCACCCCTACCCCCCAGCAGCCAGGGGCACCCTCCACCAGGCCCCCACTCATGTCCCCCTGCACCCCCACCCCCCAGCATCCAGGGGCACCCTCCACCAGGCCCCCACTCATGTCACCCATCACCCCCACCCCCCAGCAGTGCAGGGCACCCTCCACCAGGCCCCCACTCATGTCTCCCATCACCCCCACCCCCCAGCAGTGCAGGGGCAGCCTCCACCAGGACCCCACTCATGTCTCCCACAACCCCCACCCCCCAGCAGTGCAGGGGCAGCCTCCACCAGGACCCCACTCATGTCTCCCACAACCCCCACCCCCCAGCCACCAGGGGCAGCCTCCACCAGGCCCCCACTCATGTCCCCTATCACCCCCACCCCCCAGCCACCAGGGGCAGCCTCCACCAGGCCCCCACTCATGTCCCCTATCACCCCCACCCCCCAGCCACCAGGGGCAGCCTCCACCAGGCCCCCACTCATGTCCCCTATCACCCCCACCCCCCAGCAGTGCAGGGGCAGCCTCCGACAGGCCCCCACCCATGTCTCCCACCACCCCCACCCCCAGCAGTGCAGGGCACCCTCCACCAGGCCCCCACTCATGTCTCAAGGCACCCCCACCCCCCAGCAGTGCAGGGCACCCTCCACCAGGCCCCCACTCATGTCCAACTCATGTCTCCCATCACCCTCACCCCCCAGCAGTGCAGGGGCAGCCTCCACCAGGCCCCCACTCATGTCTCCAACTACCCCCACCCCACAGCAGTGCAGGGGCAGCCTCCACCAGGCCCCCACTCATGTCTCCCTTTCCAACCCCACCCCCTAGCCACCAGGGGCACCCTCCACCAGGCCCCCACTCATGTCACCCATCACCCCCACCCCCCAGCAGTGCAGGGCACCCTCCACCAGGCCCCCACTCATGTCTCCCACCACCCCCACCCCCCAGCAGTCAGGGGCACCCTCCACCAGGCCCCCACTCATCTCTCCCATCACCCCCACCCCCCGGCATCTAGAGACACCCTCCACCAGGCCCCCACTCATGTCTCCCATGACCCCCACCCCCCAGCATCTAGGGGCACCCTCCACCAGGCCCCCACTCCTGTCTCCCATCACCCCCACCCCCCCAGCAGCCAGGGGCACCCTCCACCAGGCCCCCACTCATGTCCCCCTGCACCCCTCCCCCCAGCATCCAGGGGCACCCTCCACCAGGCCCCACTCATGTCTCCCACCACCCCCACCCCCCAGCAGTGCAGGGCACCCTCCACTAGGCCCCCATTCATGTCTCCCATCACCCCCACCCCCCAGCATCCAGGGGCACCCTCCACCAGGCCCCCACTCATGTCTCCCACAACCCCCACCCTCCAGTAGTCAACGGCACCCTCCACCAGGCCCCCACTCATGTCCCCCTGCACCCCCACCCCCCAGCATCCAGGGGCACCCTCCACCAGGCCCCCACTCATGTCCAACTCATGTCTCCCACCACCCCCACCCCCCAGCAGTGCAGGGCACCCTCCACCAGGCCCCCACTCATGTCCAACTCATGTCTCCCACCACCCCCACCCCCCAGCAGAGCAGGGCACCCTCCACCAGGCCCCCACTTATGTCCAACTCATGTCTCCCACCACCCCCACCCCCCAGCAGTGCAGGGCACCCTCCACCAGGCCCCCACTCATGTCCAACTCATGTCTCCCACCACCCCCACCCCCCAGCAGTGCAGGGCACCCTCCACCAGGCCCCCACTCATGTTCAACTCATGTCTCTCAGCACCCCCACCCCCCAGCAGTGCAGGGCACCCTCCACCAGGCTCCCACTCATGTCCAACTCATGTCTCCCACCACCCCCACCCCCCAGCAGTGCAGGGCACCCTCCACCAGGCCCCCACTCATGTCCAACTCATGTCTCTCAGCACCCCCACCCCCTAGCAGTCAGGGGCACCCTCCACCAGGCCCCCACTCATGTCTCCCATCACCCCCACCCCCCAGCATCTAGGGGCACCCTCCACCAGGCCCCCACTCATGTCTCCCATCACCCCCACCCCCCAGCATCTAGGGGCACCCTCCACCAGGCCCCCACTCCTGTCTCCCATCACCCCCACCCCCAGCAGCCAGGGGCACCCTCCACAAGGCCCCTACTCATGTACCCCTGCACCCCCACCCCCCAGCATCCAGGGGCACCCTCCACCAGGCCCCCACTCATGTCTCCCATCACCCCCACCCCCTAGCAGTGCAGGGCACCCTCCACCAGGCCCCCACTCATGTCCCCCAGCCAACATGTCATCACAATCTAGATCCCTGGCCCTTATGGTCAGCCTCCAAATGCCAAACACCCACCCGAGTATTGCATCCACCCACTTAGAAATGGCAATAACATGATAGAACCCCAATTGCAAGTTTGGAAATGAAAACATGTCCCTCACATACACCCAATGGGTGTCAGTGAATTTCAAAACCCATATCATGATATGCATGAAACCAATGAGATGATACTACACATTGAAGTTTGAAGAAAAAATATGTATTAAAAGCAACATAAATTGAATCAAAAATAAACAAACAAAAATGGAAATTTAAAAAAAAATAAACCAGCATGTCCGTGAAATAATACAAAACCACAAATCATAATCCAAAGGAAAGGTGTCCAAAGTCACAGTCCACAAAAGTAAATCCAATGGAAAATTAAAATCGAAAACCATTGTTCCATGGGTAAATCATAAAAAAAAAATTAAAATCCAAAAGTCAACTATATACAGATAAACAATCCAGGGTCCATGATCCCAACAGAAGAAATGAAACCTATCTAATAACACTACCTAAAAAAAAAAAAAATATATACAAAAATGTGGCCCATTGTCCAAAAGGTCCAAAAAAAATGCAAAACCAAAGGAAACCTAACACTAACTACAGAACTATTTACAAGGGCAGCGGGCTAGTCCGACGGCTCACTTCGGGATGTTCCGGGCCAGGGCATCATCGAACTCCTGCTCAATATCCCGGAGGCAGTCCTCCTCCATGGCCCTGAGGGTCCGCAGGGCCGTCGACATGTTCACCCCCAACTCCCTGCGGATTGCCTCGAGGCACTCGGCCCGCCTCAGGGCCCTCCGCATGGAGTTATCCGCCCTGACCATCGTGAGCCGTGCCTCTTCCGCCCGCTGCCGCTCCGCATCTATGGCGTGGCCCATCCGCTGCCACACGGAAGACACTTCCCGTCCTGGGTCCTCCTGCCCTCCGGCCGATGCCTGCCCCTCCGATGTCGAAGGCCCCGAGCCATCATGGCTCCCACCACGTTGCTGCTGTGCGTCTGCCCGTGCACTGCCTCCTGCTGCCTGCACATCCTCCGCTGGCTGGGGTGCAGTCGTTGATGTGGCCACCCCTGCTGGACGTCCGACTCCCAACTGTGGCAGGGATGCCTCCTCCACCAGCCTGGCCGCACCGTCAGAGGCAGCTCCACAGGGCACCCAGGTGACTAATGGGTGGGAAGATGGCACGGAGGATGACTGGCGCATAGGGGGTTCATTTGAGGAGGGGGTCTGAGCAAGCCCCATCAAACGGAGGAATCCGGCCTGGGTGACCTGTCCCAGTAGGCCGACGCGGTCAACGAGCCATTCGAGATGACGTGCAGTCTCCTCATGAAAAGACTGCAGGTCACCTCGCATGGCCCGTTGACGCAACGCCACACCAGTCAGGACAGGCTCAACCCGGACCCGGATAGCCACGTCCGCAGGCAGAGGAAGACCAGTTGTCGTGAGCTCATCCCCTGCCTGAAAACGGGTCTGGACGTAGGCATCCCTGCTGGTGCAAGATGATGCAGTGACAGGATCAGGGACAGGATTGGACACAGGCACCTCCACGGCGACCTGTGCTGCCTCCTGTCCCTGGTCCTGCACTGCACCACTAGCACCAGTGCAATCCCCACCTCCAGACCCCGTCTCTGTTGCTTCCACGGCCTCCTCCTCCACCAAACCCCCCACCTACCTGGATGACTCCGTGCCATCTTCCCCCGTTGGGCCCTGTTGGGTCCCAGCTGCCCCTTCTGCTGCCGAGGAGTCCAACTCCGACCTCAGCCTCTTGGACCTCCCCCCGGCAGCTGCAGCCTGGGATGCAGCACCGGACTCCTCACTCCCCGACGAGATCACAACCTGTGAGGGGAGCCGGGCCTTGCGTCTCCGGCTGGCGGTGCGATCCCCGCCGCTGTGCTCCACAGCACCTTCTCCGCCCTCTTCATCAGTTGACGCTGCAGACAGGGAGAAATAAAACACAGGCATCAGGGCACTGTACAATGGACACATACACACATGACAGTTGCACATGAGTGGCATTGACAAACCTCAGACATGGCATCACAATCGGCAACACACATGTCATTTCAACTTGCACACATGAGCCATACCACAGCCATATTGCAACTGCCAGCACCATCCATACACATACAACAGCATGAGCAGGCAAAGGAGAGCCAGACATCACATGCAACACAGGGAGTGCACTACACATGCACCCACACCACCACACTTGCATGCATGTGTACACCTCAGCCAACTGTTGCAGTGTTCAGATGAGCATCCATGTCACATCTGCCAATCAGGCTTCCACATCCCGCTGTCACATGCATCCCTGTTGCATCACTGTTGCACCCTTGTCAAATACACACACATGCACATGTACACAGTGCTGATACATGCAGCTGAAAACAACATACATGCGTGACATCACGAACATGCCTACTTACATACACATTCATCCACACATGTGTGCCCACACAACTGCATTTGGCATGCAAGCCTACACACACAAGCACCATCCATGTCTCACACATGAAGCCCTCGCATGTGTTAGCCTCATGGCCCTGTACACCCCCACCCATACTCGGCCCCATACAAACAGATGTGCAACCTGCACACTACTGGCACATCACCACACGCAAAGCTTACAATCATGATGCATGTACACTTACCGCTCAACTCCAGACGGGTCTGCCTCTCAAGGACCTGGACGTGGAGCGCTGGGGATATGCGTTCCAGGACCCTCATCTGATCTTCCGACAAGTGGCCCCGGCGCCCCTTAGCATCCGCTGCCTTCAAGAGGCGCCGGGCCTTGTTGAGGGTCCTGGACCTGAAGTCCTCCCAGCGCTTCTTGACATGTTGGAAGTCGCAGACTGACACCCCCTCCGCATTGATGGCAGTCACGATGTCCGTCCAGATCGAGTCCGTCCTTCCTTGTCGGTGCGCACACTTCCGAAGAGGGCATCATACTGCCCCAGGACTTGCTCCACCAGGACACCAACTTTTCTGGCACTGAAGCTGGTGCCCCTCTGCCTCTTTGGCCGGGGGGGTTGTCAGTGGTGCCAGATGTTGCAGTGCCCGACGCGACAACGCCAGAGGCAGGAGTGGGTGGGCAACTGGGTCCTGGGGCTGGGCTGTGGAGCGATGGAATCCCAGTCGGGAGTCTTCGGTTCCAGCAGGGGTAGTCACAGCAACAGCACCCCTGGCTGATGTGCAGGCAGCAAATGGCAGGGCATGTGGGCAGCAGGCAGTCAGGCAGCAGCAGATGGCAGGTGGGAGCGTGCTCAGGGCTCTGGGGGGCAGTAAATTGGCTTTCTGGGCAGGAGCGTGGTCTTCCGTGTGCTTATGCGTGGCCAGCTTGATACGTAGTGATTTGGCACGTGAAAATCCTGCACGTCTGCGTGTAATTCGAGGAAAGGCCCTTAGCGCGTATGCGCGTCTGCACGCAAACGCGATTTCATTGGCCCAAAGGCCCCCATGCGCAGCTATGACGACACGCGCATGGCCGTAGGGAATGGCGCGTGTAAAAAAAAAGATACACGTCCGAGTGTCAAAGCGTGTAATTGGTGGAAATGGCCTCATTGCGTATGCGCATCTGTGACGTGTGTATAAAAGGTACGTGTAGAACGCCATTTCCTTGTACGTGCTTTTCGTGGAGAGCGAGTGGGTGAAATCTGTACTTCTTGTCGGTTCACACGCGATTTACTTCACGGCGTTTCAAGTTCGTACTCCCTGTTACCTCTGACAGCTTTTTCTCTTTTCCTCTTTTTCCTGGGCCTGTTTCCTCAAACAGCGTTCCCTTCTACTGTTGTCCTGTCTCCTCAGACAGCGTACAATTCTTCTTTTGGCTGGGGTGTTGCCAACGCGCACAAGCACATATTTTTCACGCTTTTGTTCCTGGCAGACGGTGAGTCGCGCACGTATTTAACATCTGTGCTTGCCCCGTGTGTCGCATACCCCTTCAGAGGTCATTCTAGGCTGCGTCTGACACGCATACGCTCAATTTTGTGTTTCTGGGTGCCACAGCGTAGTGCAGGTTTATTTTTCCACACACGTGGTCTAGGAGGGGTTGCGTGCACCTTACTTCCATTTTTTGGGGTGCCTGTGCGTTGCGTGACCCATCATCTTTCCCCAGGGGTGACATACAGCCTTGCTAGAGCACTAGGGTACGATTACCATCTGGTACCCAACCCCTTTGACCCCCAATTGCCCAGGACAATAGTTCACAGCGACTCCCATACACACAATAACATCAGTGCCATGGCTGGGAGACGAACAAGCCGTAAGGGTGGCAAAGGTGGCCGAGCCCCAAGTGGTGGCCGTGGTGGATCCGGTAGGGGACGTGGCCGTGACTTGCAGGGTGCCCCTATCCCCCCATGTGTTGAGGAGCAGTCAGGGACACCCATGCCCCCCCCTGGTTGAGGGTAACGTGGCTGACACCATCCATGCTCAGCCCTTGTTGGACCAGCCCACTGTGGAACCAGACCTGGCACAGAGTGACTCCATGGCTGACTTCCAGGTCAGCAGGTTCTAGGCCACGTGCGCCGGTGCACGTTGGTGTCATCAGGCCATGTGGATCAGGGGCAGCTAGGTCATCTGCTGCCCCGCGTAGGCAGGCTGGGGGGCTGCAGGGGCAGCTACGGCTGCATCCACCCCACCTCTCACACACCCAGCCAGGACAGTGTCGGTCCAAGTCCATCCTGCTGACATTCCCCCTGACACCATCACACTTGAGCTAATGCCTGCACCAACTCCCATGCTGAGTGTGCAATCCCACACTCCTAGTACAGAGTCCACCGGGGCTCCTGCCCCTAGTGTCCAGAGCGGCGTAGGACGCTCAGGATCGCCACCACCTTCCAAGCAGAAGAGGAAGAGTGCTCGTCCAGTAGAGGCTGATGCCCCAGACACGGCTACACAGTCCGGTTCGTCAAGGAAGCCCAGCTTCAATGAGGCCGAACTGAATGCACTTGTAGAGTATGTGTCCGCACATGACAGCGAAATGGTGATTGTTGCAGGATCCAAGGCCACACCTGCACAACGTCTGGCACACTGGCAGACCATCGCAGACATCATAAGTGCCCTTGGAATCGTGAGGCGCACAGCTAATGAATGCTTCAAGCGCTGGAATGACCTGAAGCGCAGGGCAAAGAATAAGCTGGCCTCATGTCATGCTGCTACTCTAGTGACTGGAGGTGGGTATCCAGCAGAGGACATAGAACTCACTCCACATGAGCATGTTGCTGGGACCTACGTCACGGAGGAACAGATCCAAGGCGTGGGAGAACTGGCAGATTACGAGGCATTGTCCGGTGAGTGCACATACATGTGTGTGTCATCCATGTGCATGGTGTGTGTGTGAGGGCTTCTGTTTGGGTGCCAGGTGAGGGTGTGTGTGCCTGAGTGGTTTGGGTCACCCATGTGCCTCATCCAATACATTCTGCGCACCAGCATTTGGGTATAGCAGTATCCCTTCTGCCAACATTAGACATCTAGCCCAACACCACGCCAGTTGCCCTTGAAGTGTCATCTTGCCACAACATTGTTGCTTATTTTCCTCTGTTTATTCAGGCAGATTGTTTGCATACCACCACTTTTACTAGGCATTTCTCAGTCCTATTGTCACATGTCTGACATGGTGTCATGATGCCTACCCCCGGAGTACCAGGCCAGGCCCAGCACCCCCGGGAGCAGGCATCACGCCCCCGGGTAAAAGCCCAGTGGCCCTTTATAGGGGCTCTTTGGACTCTGTCCTGGCGCCGTTGGCGCCAGGCTCATGTTGGACATCAGTCCTGGCACCATAGGCGCCAGGCTCATAAGGGGAAGTGTTTGGTGCACTTACCTGAAGCAGACCATGCTGCACACTCACCTGATGCAGACCATGCTGCATGAAGAACCAAGCCAAATGAGGCTTAGGAGGGACTATTTTTCTGAGGGAACTATTTTGTTACTTGGGTGGGGCTGTGGAAGAATACTCACCTGGAACTTCTTCCAAGGCTATTTAAGCCACGCCCGGACAGCCACACGTGCTTCGCGTTGTTCTGCATCCCAGCAGCTGAACGCTCACCGTGTCAGCTCCTGCACCTGGCCTCCAGCCACGCCCGCCTCGAACCTGGAACACCTGTAAGGAAAGAAGAGAAGAGAAAGGTGAAAACCAAGAACTTATTCAACCTTCTTACCTGCATCCGGAATCTTCACGCCAGCATTCCTGAAGGAGGACTTCCATTTAAAAGCACCGCGTTGCTCGCTGCAGCGCCGCGCTTCACTCACCTGTTCCCGAGACGCCGCCCGGCTCCATCGCGGCTCTCAGCACCAGTCGCCACATTTCTGCACCTAGGGGAGAGAAGAAGAGACAAAAGGTGAGCAAGGGAACACAAGAGGAAGGCCGAATTTTCAGCCATATTACTTACCGGCTTTTCTTGGTGAACCATTCCACATCTCGGGTCGGTGCCACATCTTTGGCAGGTACCGCACCCCGGCCCCTATGGGGAAAGGAAAAAAGACATTACTGGGGAATTATAAAGACATTTAGAGGGGTCGCCCTCATCACTAACTCACCTGATTTTACCACCAGCAATTTAACCCCTCAACGCATCCCCTTGGTTCTGCACCTGAAATAAAGGACAGATCACAGGTTAGGAGAAACAACATAAAAGGAGGCTCACACTTGAACTTTAGCATCTTCATACTTACGGTGTATCGCTCAGAAAAGTCAAGTGGATTTGCCAGCGCCATTCTGAAAACCAGTGAAGTAACTGGACGAACGCGCGCCCCTGCACCAGAAGCAGGATGGAGAGTTCATCCTTCCAAACCATAAGGTGAGCTTAAACCGGGGGGTTTTGGAGGAAGTCAGAGAAGAACGAAGGGGGAAAGGGGGGAGCAAGCACACTATTCAGCAGACAGGTAATCCCCTTTCTCATCTGCAGAAGGATATTCCTATGGGCCAGACAAGCAATATTTGGGGGTCCTGTTCAATCGGAGGTCCGGATTCTGCGCATCACACTTGAAGAGGCCACAGCAACCCAGACCGGACCAGCGCCTCCGTGGGAGCCAGGTGAGCGTCACACATGGCTATGGTACAGTGGACTGGCTTTGTTTCCTGGATATGATTTGTTTAGACATGTCCCTGTGCTATAGGACCATTTTGGACTGGCAGCTCCAGGTTAAGCATTTGAACCATTTCAATGAAAAAATCAATTTCATGAGCAAATTAGACTGAATGAACAATTGGTGCCCTGCTCTCCCTCTTCACTTTATGGCTAGGGTACATGCCATCTGCGTGATGGCATGTGTATTTGACCTGCCAATCACAAGCCAATGTGTGATGCCACTGCTAGGCAGCATGCAGCAAATGTGTTCATCTTCCATCTTGGTGTCATCAATGTGTGCCATCTGGCTCCCCTTCACACGCAGTGATGGTGCATGCATGGGAGGGTTTTAGTCATGTGGGACATGTGTCAATCAAGTACTGTTTCTGTAGCTTCTCAGCCCTAATTGTGTGCCATAGTGCTAATGCCTGTTTCCATTTGTTTTCTTTTATGTCTTTGCAGGGGATGACGCACTTGATACTGCTGGGGTTGTGGAGATGGTGCAGACCCAGGAGGTGTCTCAGGCCCGACCGACCACGAGTGAGGGACGTGGTGTGGTGGTGGGTGAGAACCCACAACTGCTGCAGGTCGTGCTCTCAAGGGGTGTCTCTAGCTGCACCTAACCCGAGCTGTATTCAGGTGTCCATTCGGATGATGAGACCTATGTGCCGTCGCCGGTGAGTGTTCCTGGGAGGGATTCTGTTCTGTCCGACCCACCTGCACCAGGGTTAGAACCCTCAATGGGGATGTCAGTGTTGGCAGGTACGCCTTTGGTGGTTACGGATGCAGGGTCACACTCCGCAACATCTGATCCTGTTCCTGGGCCACAGATCAGAGGGGGAATGCAGTCCTGCAGCCTCAGGCAGTGCCGGCACAGCAAGGCGCAGTTCGCCTTGTCCCAGACAGGTGTGATGCCCGCCGACGTGGTGGCCGTACGCCACCTGGCAATACCGCATGGGAGCAATCCATATACGGTATGGCAACCCAACAGGCAGCATCATCAGAGATGATGGCTCAGGCCATGGATAGGGTGGCCACTTACATTGTCCCCCCCGAAAGGCTGATGGAGCGAGTACAGCAGGCAACAGACTCCATCTGCCAGTCACACAGGGAGGACATGTTGGCGTCCGACAGGGACAGGCGGGCGGCACTGGCGACTCTGCGGGAAGCCATTTCCATAGAGTCCCAGGGCCACAGGGAAGCCCTGATGGTGGAACTCCTTCACCTCAGGACGACTCTTGTTGAGCTTGAGGCTTCAACAAACAGAAGGACAGAACAGCAGCTGGAGCGTCTCACACGTACGCTCTCAGCTGAGATGCAGGCAACTAGGGTGGAGGTCCGGGCATCACGTGAGTTGTTGCATGGGGACCTACGCACAGTTATCCTCCAGAACGAGACCTTCCACACCCGCATGCTTGCTGCCATGGAGGACCAGACTAGGGCTTTGCGTGGGCTGCCTCCCATAGTGCCACCACCTCCTGATGCAGCTGCAGAGGGTGAGGAGAGCGACAGCAGTGATTCTCTCACAATAGGGTAGCCATGCAGGCCATGAGCCCATGGACGTGTTTTTTTTTCGCAAGATCCACACAGGTGGGTTTTGGTGTGCACCCTGTCCTCGGACCTCCTGGGTGGCCTCCCCCATTAATGGCCATTTTTGATTTTGTTTTTTTTTTCTTTGGGCAGTGTGTTGCCTTGTGTGGCTCCCGTGGGCATACGCTGTATTGTGGCTGGGCACATGCAGGCTTGTCATGAATTTGGTTCAGATGCTTGGGTTTGTGTGACACACACCCCTCCTGCTTCCCGTTTCCATGGGCTTGCAAAGGGTGTGCCCAAGTGACATTGACGTACTTGGTGATGTTGGACTCCCATTTGATGTGTGGGCAGTCTGTAGTCAATACTGTGTATACATTCATAGTGCATATTGTTGTTGTATTGTACACTGAATGGTGTATTGATATGTGCCTCTGCATCCATCTCATCCTCCTAATTTGCAGGTCCATTTCTCATGTCTTCACAAGGCGGTCTACCTTGGAACTGGAGTCCATGTTGTAAGCAGTGCACCTACATTCTTGCGTGGCGCTAACACTGTATACTTGGAAGTGTTCGAAATGCTGGCATTATCAGGTAGTGAGGCTACCAAATTTTTAAGTCTGTAATGTCATGTTTAAGGTAGGTTGGAGGTTGTGTAGGTGATTGGTATTCTTGGTAAGTATTTGGTAATGTGTGTTGTAGGTCCTGCATTACTGTGAGCATTTCATGTGTGGCCAGTTTCCATTAGGGACACTGTAGTTGGTGACACTTGGGGCATGTTGTGGGGATTAATTTGTTTGCTCTCACATTGCAAAGACATGCCTTGGTGTGTTGTGTGGCCGTGCCGGGGAGGGGTTGGGTGACATGGCACTGTTCTCATGTAGTATTTTGCAAGTGGGTATTCATTTCTGCAGCATGGAAGTGTGTCTTTTGATGACACTGCATTGGTGGTGTTTGTGTAGGTAGGGATGGACACATTCTGACACTTCCACATGAACAATCTCAGACTGCTATGGTTCTGACAGTTGACTGTCCCTTTGTTCGTCATAATTGTCAGGTCGAGTCATCATTGCTTATCAGATGGTATGTGCCAGGGCTGTGTGCACTCCACAGGGGTGTGATTTCTATGTGAAGTAATTAGCCACCAGCTGCGTACGTGCTGCCTCACCCCGTGCCCTTTCCCCTCCCATGCGCAGCGGGCGTGCATGTGGTTGGGGATGTGGGGGCACCACCATGTCCACAGCCAGGCCCCGGCGTGTTGCAACATTGTGCAGGACACATGCTGCCACTATGATCCTGCACACTACTGGGGGCGCATAGAACAGCTGCCCGCCAGAACGGTCAAGGGAGCGAAAGCGTGACTTGAGCACTCCAAATGTGCGCTCCACTATGCCCCGGGTTGCAATATGGGCTGTGTTGTATCTTACCTCGGGAGGCGTGGTGGGGTTCCGAATTGGCGTCATCATGTGGGTGCTCAGAGGGTAGGCAGTGTCCCCTGGTGAGGAGGTGATGGGCATCATTAGTGGGGTATTGACATAACTCTGCATCTGATATGCATGCATGTGCAGTGGCATTCATACTCACCAAGCAGCCATGTATCGCCATGCCGCCCAGCTTCTAGGTCCCGGCTTAGGGTAGACATTCGGTAAATGAAGCTGTCGTGGGTGGACCCTCGATAGTTGGCATATATTGAGGTGATGATTCCCTTGGCATTACATACTACCTGCACGTTGATGGAATGCCAGTGCTTGCGGTTCCTATAGATGTGCTCAGATGCCCTGGGGGGACATAGTGCAACATGGGTGCAGTCAATGGCACCTAGCACTTTGGGGAATTGTGCCACACCATAGAAATCCAGGGCGGCAGCCTGCCTTTCTGCAGGTGTCCTGGGCAGGTATATGTGCCTGCGGACTGATGGGCGTGCAGTGATGATGTTCAAGACCTGGTGTAGGCAGCCTGACTGCGTGGCCTGTGACACCCCCCCCACTATGGCACTTGTCCGCTGAAATGATCCAGTGGCCAAGAAGTGCAGTACATTAAGGACCTTCTCCAGGGGGCTGAGTGCTTGGGAGCACAGGGTGGGTGATGTGAGGTCATCCTCCCACTCACTGACCAGGTCCAGTATTATGTGTGGTGGAAACCTGTACCTACCATACACCTGGTCATCAGGCATCCCAAAAAGGCTGGTTCTGGGAGTGAAAATTCAGTCCCTCACTATCCTCCTCCTCCTCCTTTGGTAACCCACGGCCACTGCTGCTAGGAACGGTATATTCATCCTGGCGTCTGAGCTTGTTTGTTGCTTGCGCGCACTTTTATGCTGCGCAGGTCGACGTACGCCTGATTCATGCTGGCGTACGTGTTTCAGGATTGGACCATTTATTTTTCGGCGCATTGTAGGCAACCGTGTGAATCTTCCCGCCCACCCCAGGAATACACGTAACACGCTCTCCCAGGACCAGTCGCGAGTAAATATTCCCGCCCACCCCTGGAATACACGTACCCCACTCTCACAGGCCCAGTCGTGTGTGGAACTTCACGCGCACACCGAAATACACGTACCCTGCAAAATCGCGTGTGAAACTTCACACGCACCCCGAAATACACGTATCCAGGGCAATCGCGTGTGGAACTTCCCGCGAACCCCGTAATACACGCAGCCTGCTGGTATCGCGTGTGGAAGTTCACGCGGACCCATAATACATGTACCCTGATGGTGTCACATGTGAGACTACCCGCGCACCCCAGGAATACACGTACCCAGGCAAATAGCACATCTGGGGGGTGGGGGTGCTGTGAGACATGAGTGGGGGCCTGGTGGAGGGTGTCCTGCACTGCTGGGGGGTGGGGGTGATGGGAGACATGAGTGGGTGCCTGGTGGAGGGTGCCCCTAGATGCTGGGGGGTGGGGTGATGGGAGACATGAGTTGGACATGAGTGGGGGCCTGGTGGAGGGTGTCCCTGGATGCTGGGGGGTGGCGGTGCAGGGGGACATGAGTGGGGGCCTGGTGGAGGGTGCCCTGCACTGCTGGGGGGTGGGGGTGATGGGAGACATGAGTGGGGGCCTGGTGGAGGGTGCCCTGCACTGCTGGGGGTGATGGGAGACATGAGTGGGGGCCTGGTGGAGGGTGCCGTTGACTGCTGGGGGATGGGGGTGATGGGAGACATGAGTGGGGGCCTGGTGGAGGGTGCCCCTGGATGCTGGGGGGTGGGGGTGCAGGGGGACATGAGTGGGGGCCTGGTGGAGGGTGCCCTGCACTGCTGGGGGTGGGGGTGATGGGAGACATGAGTGGGGGCCTGGTGGAGGGTGCCCCTGGATGCTGGGGGGTGGGGGTGCAGGGGGACATGTGTGGGGGCCTGGTGGAGGGTGCCCTGCACTGCTTTGGGGTGGGGGTGGTGGGAGACATGAGTGGGGGCCTGGTGGAGGGTGCCCTGCACTGCTGGGGGGTGGGGGTGATGGAAGACATGAGTGGGGGCCTGGTGGAGGGTGCCCCTGGATGCTGGGGGGTGGGGGTGATGGGAGACATGAGTTGGACATGAGTGGGGGCCTGGTGGAGAGTGCCCATGGATGCTGGTGGGTGGGGGTGCAGGGGGACATGAGTGGGGCCTGGTGGAGGGTGCCCCTAGATGCTGGGGGGTGGGGGTGATGGGAGACATGAGTTGGACATGAGTGGGGGCCTGGTGGAGGGTGCCCTGCACTGCTGGGGGGTGGGGGTGGTGGGAGACATGAGTGGGGGCCTGGTGGAGGGTGCCCCTGGATGCTGATGGGTGGGGGTGCAGGGGTACATGAGTGGGGGCCTGGTGGGGGTGCCCTGCACTGCTGGAATCGCGTGTGAATCTTCCCGCGCACCTCGGATACACGTACCCTGCTGAAATCACGTGTGGGACTTCCCAAGCACCCAGAAGTACACGTACCCAGGCCAATCGCGTGTGGAACTTCCCGCGCACCCCGAAACACACGTACCCAGGCTAATTGCGTGTGGAACTTCCCGCGCACCCCGAAGTACACGTACCCAGGCTAATCGCGTGTGGAACTTCCCGCGCACCCCGAAGTACACGTACCCAGGCTAATCGCATGTGGAACTTCCCGCGCACCCCGAAGTACACGTACCCAGGCCAATCGAGTGTGGAACTTCCTGCGCACCCAGAAACACACGCACACGCTATTTTTCACACAGCGGGTGTCTGTTTTGGTCGGTACCCCTTTGCACCTCATTTGTCCTAGAGGGCCACTGTATGGACCATTCATCATGGCTGTATATGGGTGCTTTTTGTTAGCGCACATTTTGGCGCACATTTATTTCAGGCGCAGGGACGCTACCGTCTGCTTTCTTGTGGCGTACTTGTTTGGCCCTGTGCGCGTCTTTCACCGTGCGCTGGTTTGCCCTATTCGATTCCATGAATACGGGTTGTAGGCGAGCATGTGGGCGTTCTGCGCACTTGCCTCCTGTACTTCCCCCGTGACGCCCATATTTTCACGCGTTGTTCCCCATTCCGAGTGTTACGCCCCGTGTTCCGCCTACTTTTGTGATGTGCGCCGCGCTATGTGCGATTTCGCAGTGGCCGTGTCGCACGCTGTTGGATGACCTGTGCTCCGGCGTGCGCGGCGCACTTTTTCAGCGCACATCCAATGTTTTTCTCACGCACAGACTTCCATGAATGGATGTGCGCTGGTTTCCCTGCGATTTTCGCACTTGTACTGCGATTTTTGCACTTTTACTGCGATTCGCACGTTTTGGCACCTCTGCGCAGGAATTTTCGGCGCACATTAATTCCATGAATCGACACCTAGATTTCTTATAGTTGAATGATGTGGTGATATCATTTGGATATAATGGAAGGTGGTTTTGCAAATAGGTCCTGAAATGCAGGCTAATGATTGTCCTTGTAGTCCTGTGTACTTGCCCACTGGACAGGTATCCATATTTAGCAGTAGTTTAATTTTCATTTTGTCTTTGCCTTTCACATATTGATTGAGGAATTGGCGTAAAGATTTGAAAGATTCTTTGGGAATGTTGCACATTGACGTGCATGGCCATTTGTATACTAGACGTTCTGATTCAGTTGAATGGAGAGGTAATTCTAAGTTTTCTGGGGATATTTTTGTAAGTAGTATTTCCATTATGGTATCATTAACTTTTTCATAACCATGTCCACTGCTATGGATGGCAATTGTGTTTGTTTGCTTTTGTTTGTTTGCTTCTTCACTAAAGTATGGTTCTATGCTTGTAGTGTGACTCTATTCACCTCCACAGATACTTAAGAAGTTATTTCTGTTGACATTTCTTTTATTGAGAAGTCTTTTTTGTAATTTACTGATTTGTTTTGTTAGTGGTTTCATTTTGTTTAACAATAAAATAAATAACTTTCTTTTGAGAAGGATTGTACTGTCTATTAACGCTTCTAAAATTAATTTCCTACGATAGATTTTAAGGGTTGAGTTTGATTTCTCTCCTGTTTTTAGAAGATTTTGCAGTACTGATTTGCGGTTTGTTTTACATTTTGATAGAGGAGGCAAAGTTTCTGTACTTGAGGTTTGTTTTGTTTCACTAAATGACTGTATTAGCTGTTTTGTTTTAACTTTTTTTTACAAATTGTACTAGAGATGGATGCTTGTTTTGGACACTTCTATTTTCATTTGCTCTGTTTCTGCGTTGCCTTCTATGGACTTGATTTTTGGTAGGCATTCTTTAGGGACTGTTGAAAAAATAAAGAAGGTATGGGTCGGGGTGTTCTTAATGTATGTGTGCTGTTTGCATGAGTGTGTGAGTAAGATAATAAAGATGTATGTAATGGTGTGTGATTGTGCATTGGGCAACTACAACTAGTTGGGATGGCTATTCTTGAATTTATGTGCTACTAAACTGGGGTTCAGAAGATAGTAGAAAGTAAGCTAGTGGTGGCAAG
Organism: Ambystoma mexicanum; assembly: GCF_040938575.1. Taxonomy (NCBI): domain Eukaryota; kingdom Metazoa; phylum Chordata; class Amphibia; order Caudata; family Ambystomatidae; genus Ambystoma; species Ambystoma mexicanum. The sequence continues at coordinate 947,791,892 of NC_090935.1, forward strand.
AAGTAGAAATAGTAAATCTAATAGTAAAAACAAAATAGTGTGCTTGAATAATATTACAAATAATATGGTGGTATTCAACTTACTTTCTTTCTGAAATGAGCGGGTGCCTTCTTAGTTGTTCTTTGTACTTCAAATGTGGCTGCTTCTTTCCAGGAGAATGGTCTTCACTGCAATTGTAAAGGAAATAATTAAGGAATTTTGTTTGTTTATAGCATTGTTTTTAATTTAGACATTTATTCTTTTTAATTGACATTGACCCTTAGTGCCTTTCTCAAAAACATGAACACTTTCTTATTCACATAAGATGTTTTGCACCAGTTGAATATATATCATATGTTCTTAATGCATAAAATGTATTGTAATGACTAACTGTACCAACCAAAATATCATTTGTATGCCTTATGGACTTCATAATGTACCACTTAATACCACTATTTCTGTACCTAAGCTCTTGTAAGTAACAGCACCTCATTGCCATGGGCTGCTTGCGCAGTATGTAAATATAAGTAAATAAATGTTTACATTTTTGTACTAGTATTGTTTTTTGATTTTTGAACATACTGTGTCTATGCAATTTTGTTTGGGTATGTTAACTTTTCATATTGTACTTTAACTATGTTAGCTCAACGTGCTTTGAAAATGTGAGTGTAAAAAGAACTTAAATAGCAGATAGGTTTGGAAGTGACAATTGGTTTTAGGAGATGGAAAAAATGACAGTAAATTCTTTTTATAGATTATACAAGGTAAAAGTCAGTTAATTTGTTTATATGAATCCATAAAAATTGTACATGTACTATATAGAAAATATGCATACCTGTAGTTTGTGTTCATGCATATGGATATGCAAGCAGTTGTAAGTAGAAATGTACAGTATTTCTGGTAGAAGGTGCTTTCCAATGATATGACACTTGTACTCAGAGAGATTAACAGTACATTGAAAGTGCTGATCTATGATGAGGCAGGTAGATGTAGAGGTCTTGGATGTGATTGGTGGATGTTCATGTGACTTCTTAGCTATATCCAATGAGGGAATGGCACAGAAAGTGAAAAGGAAATGGTAGAAGGACTGGTCATGTTTCGACATGTCCGCGGACATGGCGGTAGACCGCGGACATTGGGTGTTACATCCGGGGATTTTTGGGTTGGGGAGCCATGCAAATGAGAATGAGTAGAGAAAGGGATTGGTCAAGAAAGTTTAGTGGGTGTGTTGTGCCAGTAGAGAGTTTTTCAGATACTCTTTTTGCTGAGAGAAGAACAGATAGCTGTGGCTGTGTGTTTCAAAAAACAGATTGTTTGGATTTTGGGAGACTCGTGGATTCATTGGTTGAAGGTGCATGCAGAAAGATGTGGAGTAGCTGTAGATCTTGGATTCCCACATGTGGAAGTGCACTGGCATGGAGTACGTGGAATGAAGTGGTTTGACTTGCTACCTCTTTGTGCTACTTTGGAAACAGAGCAACATCCAGACATAATTGTAATTCATTGTGGAGGGAACAGTTTAGGACATGTGTCTGGAATTTCTTTGCAATTTGCAATGAAAGAAGGACTTGGGAAGGTCATGGACATGTTTCCAAATTCTCAAATAATTTTTTCACGTATTGCACAGAGACAAATGGGGCTTTGTTCTTCTTCATTTGGTCCACAAATGGAGAAAGCAAAGCGCAATGTCAATAAGGCTGTTTGTGCCTTTCTAAAAGATTTTGGCATGTCCTCTTTTCACAATGAAAATATTATGTTTCGTAGTACATACACATTTCGCAGAGATGGAGTCCATCTTACTTATGCTGGCAATCAGATTTTTTTGAGAAATGTACAAAATGCATTGCAAACTTTTTTGGAATTACAGCATCCATTTTATAGTCGGTGTTGAGCATTTTAAATGTTTCAAACACAAATAAACACCACCAAAAGGCTCTTTTCAGAGCCACCACTTCATCCCAGATAAAACAGCAATGGTCATGATAGGGTAGCACCCCAAAATTTTAGATGTCCGCTGACTGTTTGCGGACTTCTAAAAAATACAGTCCTGCTTCATTTATTTTCACTTCTATTTTTTAACTATAAAAGGCGGCTCTGAAAAGAACCTTTTTTTTTTGTTATTTTACATTTTTTTAAATTTTTTATACAAGACACACTAGGAGAGGAGGGGAAAGGAGGGTAAGGCGGGGACACCAACCACGGGGATAAGAAAGGGCGAGCTGAGAGAGGAAGATGTAGAGTGGGTTTCACTTGGGTAGTGAGCAGACTTTTTCGTGCTCTGAAACTATAGCCTCAAAAGCACTACGAAGTCTCTCCCCCCTGCACAGTACTGCGTCGCAGTACATACACACAACTGTGACCCTCGAAAGGTAAGGGTCATCAGCATTGCGTATGGCCTGTGAGGCAGCTTGAGGAATACGCTGTCCCACAGGAGTGTTCCTTGTGGTGACAGGATCAGAAACAGAGGATGAAGTAGAGGAAGTCAACCAGCTTAGCTCTTTGCAAGGTACAACCTTGCGAATGGCCCCCGAGTGGAATGACCTTAGGTGTCGCTTCATGTTAGTTGTCCCAAAGCTGTAAAAACCAAGCCTCCCGCGACTGAGTACCATTTTGCACTCATTGCAAGTGACTTGGTACGCACGCGCCTTAGGACCATTACCACAAATGGTAAATAACCGCCACACCCAAGACTCACGTCGAGTGCTGGTAGTAGGGGCTTCCATTACCTCATTCTCATCATCCTCTTCTTCCTCCTGTGCATCCTCACTCCTGGTCCCCTCTTCAGGCCCTTGGGGAGGTGGTGGTGGCGGAGGGGGTGGGGGTGGTGCTGAGGCAGATGCAGCACCAGGTGGCAGTAGTGGAGCCAAGGATGCCATCAAGATTGTGATGGAAATCTGCAAATTTGCAGGAAAATTCGCTGTGCTCTGTAGGATAGCCAGAAACACAATGAGAATGAGCTCTAGGGCGTGGTCTTTTATAGGGGTGCTTGTGTACAGTCCGCGGACAGCCGCGCTGTTCGCGGACAGATCGAACACCCAAAAAAGGTTCAAAAAGTCCCATAAGGTATGTAGAAAGTCTGGATTACTGTCTGGGACTTGTGGTATGGTGATGCATTATTGAAAAATACTGTGGATTGCCTGAAAAGGTAGTTTAAAATTGTTTGCCACCATGGAAAGGGAAGGCGGCCGTTGCATAGAAAGTCTTTTTCCACTTTCCATTACAGCTGCCAGAAAGTAAAAAAGTAAAACATGTAATTGTAGTGGGCGAAGAAGATTTGTATTTGTTTTAAAAAGTGTAGTTATCAGCAACACCTTTAACAGAAAGCCAGTGCCTGGTGCACATGGCGACTGCAATGTAATGTTTTGTCCCAACCAGTAAATGGCAGTATGTACCGCCCTGCCATTGTGGTCAGTAAGCATACCTACATCGTACCCTTCAGAGACGAAAGGCGCACTGTTGTTGTGTTATGTACATGAAGACACTTGGGAAGTGTGAAAACACTACCACATGTAAAACACAAAGGTGTTTGTTCGTGCGTAATGACCTTTCCATAAATGTGTGGAACATACAGGGAATATGTTTGGCAAAAATGTGCGTACAGAAGGCAAAGAATGAGTGTTCTAATGTGTGGACAAAATCACAACAAACCCTGTGAAGCGAAGTGCACTAATGTAGAAATATTGCAAGCAACACCATTACCACTGACCTGTGCACACATTTTTGTGTAAGTGTCACAAGGTGAGATGGGTGAAGAAAGGTGTACTGAGAAGGTGTAAGGAAGCATTGCTTTTGAAACGTTTCTGTACAGCAAACACTTTCACTGCACCTGATCTCATGTTTCCACTTATAGAAAGATACCAAATCTGACAGCATAGCATCTTCATGCAGAACTAATCTCGGTAATTAGGGCATCTGGGTTTCAGAAAGTACCCTAATGGCACAAAAGCATAATAGATGGACCTGAGCCTAACGTTGCCAAAGCAAGTGGTGTCCAATAGCACTCTGGATAGCGTACCTTGGCAGCGTTTAGAAATGATTCAATAAAGGCTTACGTAGCGTGATACGCCACCTATGAAAGAACATACTACAACCCGCAACGTAGCATGGCAGATTATGAAGGGGAACGTGAAATGGTTAAAAAACACACTAACTTGTGAGCAGTAGTAAGGGACTTTTATTTCACAATGCACAGTGTTAAATCATCGCCCTGTTCTCAGTTGCAAAGAATTTGGAAATTTGTGTCTGTGCTGCACAATTGAAATGTTAGTTCTGACAGTCACGTAGATGTTTTCCCACACAGTCACCATGCGTTGGCGCCACAGGTTTTGACACATACACAGTATGCAGTGGCGACACAGTAGGCGGTTTCCTCTCAGATTCATTGTGAAGACGGCGTCAATCGCTGTGATGTAGTCCATCAGAAAGTATAGTATGTTACTTAAATTGTTACAGGCAATGGTGACGTTGTTGTTTAAGCACACTGAAATTATGCGTTGTTGACACAGAAGGCGTATTCCTGTCACAGTCATTTACAAGGCGACGTGAATGGCGGCGAACTATGACACCAGAAAGGATGGTATGTTGCTTCTTACTGCTACAACCGCGTACGGACATAGAGGTCCGATGCGGTCATCCCATTCAATGATGACGCACATACAACCGGTGACGAAAAGCTGCACTTGATGATTAAAGAAACCGTCAGTCAGACGCTGAAGTCCATGACATTCGCAGTATGGAAGGAAGTAGCTGAGGGTAAAAAAAAAAAGGTATGAATACAAAGGCTTTGCGGAAATGTAAATGGTAACACATTACATTTCTATAAACAATTATTTTTATATGGGGAAATGTATTGACTCCTTAGAAAAGGCGACAATGTACAATCTGTATAGTATTTAAATATATTTGTCACATAAATGTCATAGGTAATAGTGGAAATTGTAGTGACATTGTACAGACAGCGCTAATGTGCGATATGAATTTTGAACGGCACACAAACTTCCAAAAGGGCGGTAATGTGCAATATGAAATTTCAATGGCACACAAACTTTCAAAATCATTACTAGTAATAAATATCTTTTTTTTCAGACTAAGTAAATCATGGCAGGTTGGTGTACAGGCCTCTAAAATAAGCTTACATGATATGCACCGGCTCCATTTCGACCTACACATTCACACAGTAGTTCTTTGCTAGAAGACTTCCACGGGAATTGATATTTCATGTGCCTCACAAACCTTTTTGAAGCATAAATTATCAAAGGGAATGTTTCACCAACTGTGACTCCCTACATTCTTTCTGTCTCTGTTCCCTGTATGTCAAGGTCGAAAAACAATTGACCCTTATGAGGTTTGGTGCCTGCGCGACCATACTGAGCGCCTACTGAAAAAATGAAATGAGATGAACTGACCTTCACTCCGAACACAAATAAATTCCCTTTTTGCTGATGCATATCAGCAGTCACTCATGAGAGCTGTTACTTCCGACCACGTGCAGATGTGCTCTGTTTACGAAACCGTGCAGGTGGCTGCCTCACATTCCAAAATATAGGACGCCAGTTTAACCGCAGTAATGTTGGTGTTGGCTTCTTACAAAGACGCAGTAAAGAAGTGTATTACATTGTCTACCAAGTTGCAGTTCACGGTACGATAGTAGTAACAAGAACAAAGTACTGTTTTACTTTCTACTGCCACTTATAAGTAATGCTTACCTTTCGACGCAAGGTTCCATAAGGGTTTGTTTGCAGTGATTTTGTCGTACAACTCAAAAACTAAGTGACCATGGCGGCCGCATCAAAAGAATGCTACGCACTTGAAGCTGCGGCAGACCCAATCGGTGAAAGTGCAACATCTTGACGTACAGCATGCCATGGATTAGCCAATAGAAATATTCTCCACTGAGCGAACAGGGAAGTGGGACCACGGAGCGGACATAGATATCACTAAATCTGAGAGAGCAATTTTTTGATCATTTTAAAGGAAACTACAATAATAAGATTTCGCACAAAATTTACAAAAGCACGCTCTGGGGAACAATCCCCTGCCCCTGCCGCAAAATTGATGACAATCCGTCCAGTGGTTTAGCCTGCAGCCGTGGGCAAAGTTTTTGCCCCATTCAGTCTATGGGAAAAAAGACGTTTTTGGGACCCCCCCTATAACTTTGGCCCCCCTTGAGGAATCCTTACCAAACTTTGGAAAAATATTCAGAGTGGCCCATATACATTTTTTGCAAACTTTGGTAAGGATTCGTCCAGGTAGAGCCGAGATATAAACCGCCCCAAAAAGTGCTCTTCCTATGGAAAAAGCAACTTAACCATAACTACATGGCCACTACCGTGGCCATCTAATATACATTTGTCAAAGTATGTTTGTATGTTCAGGGTTGGCTCCAGCCCCATAACAGTTGGTGGGTGGAAAATTTGGCCCACGGTCAGCATACCAGTCTGGGGTGTACTGGCGATAGTGAAATTTGACCAACCCCACCCATTCGCCCTGCACAGGGGGGTCTCCCCCCTTTGCTATCAGTATAGGTGATTTTGGGAGATTGCTGTTTTTGCGACTTTTCCAATAATAGGAAGTTAGGATACAAGGTTGGCATAGCAGTCTGGGTGTACTGGCAATAGTGACATTTTACCAACCCCACCCATTCGCCCTGTACAGGGGTGGAGCGGGGTCAAGCCCTGTGCTATGAGTATGGGCAATTTCAGGAGATTGCCGATTTTGTGATTTTTCAAACATAGGAAGTTATGACACAATAAAATGTACACAAGGCTATGGCAGACCCTTACATGCATGTCAGCTACAGACACCTGCAAGGCCCGGTCGGACCTCTAGTATCTATATAACAAAAGCTTCAATCTTCTATTGGGAAAGACAGAGCATCTTCGATCTAATTGACTAAGTACTTTGTAAATATTTTTCTACAGCAAAAACAACATAGGCCTCATTACAAATTTTGGCAGGGCATGAAGAAAGTGGCAGTAATTCCATTACTGTCACTTTTTTGGGCAGTAATGGAATTACCATCATGTGTCCCTCACTGCCAAATTATAGTTTTTGGCAGATTTACCGCCGGTGGAATTACCGGGCAGGAAATCTGCCGATTGTTTGGGAGGAAAAGTGGTGGATTCATCTCCAGCTTGTTGCTGGAGGTAAATCCTTCATGTTACCTCCAATAATCGTAAAATGTACCATGTGGTAATTCTGCTGGCAATAAATCCTTCAAAAATCCTTATGGATGCCTACGGACTTCAAAAATGTGGAATTACACCACCCTACCACCACTTGTAATCCCATGGTTCACCAAACTCGCAATGAGGCCCTGTGTCTTTTGTTTAGACCTGCATTTGGCATAAGCTGTTCGTAAAGTTCTTACATATTTTTTTATATATCCAATCCCCTATCATTTTCATTAAGAAAACAACCATTCAACAGTTCATTACCTAAAAAAACTACAAACAATTTCAATAATTACAAAACCGTTGAAATAAATGACTTAACCAGGAAATGTTTCATTGTTATTCACAAAACAATTCAGATAAATTAATTGACCTAAAAAAACCTACCACAGCAATCATATCAGAGATTACAGTCCCTCCCAAGCATCTGTCCCACAGATATTCTAAGTCAATCCGGTCCAAACAGTGGAAAACATGCTTACAACATTTTAATCAACTGAATTGATGCTTAGAACATTCAAGCACCAAATGTTTGTTTGTTTCTAACCTGTTCTCAACTCTGCAGAATCTACAATTCATCTCACCAATTCCTATTTTGTTGTACCTAAGGAGGATTTCCTTAGTTGGAATTAGATTGCAACGGAATCTTAGAAAGTCACTCCTTGTCAACCGGCAATGATAAACAGAAAGAAAGGGAGCTTAGACTCCCATTTTCTTGTGAGATCCTGCAAGATGAGATAAGGAAGAATAGCTATGCATTTTTCAATAGCTGTTATCCAGTCACATATTGCCCCCCACATTTTAGTCATGTCTGGTCTAAACTGAACCCCTTCTTGACTGGATCCGGTTTCTCGTAACAAACCATCAAAGAGGTTACTGAAAGATTTCACCGCATAAATAGTACTGCCTTTCTGCTCAAGGTTCATCCCTTTATTTAAATCCCTATAGAGAGTATCTAATTCTGCATTCAGGATTATTTGCTTAGATACAGAAAATGGCAAATCCCCCTGCTTCTTAAAAAACGAATCCCCAGTTCAAATCTAATAGTTCCTACGGGAAACGATTTTTTCAATTTAAACACTCTTCCAGATTCACACCTCCATTACTGGCAAGCAATTTAAGATTGATAGATCATATAACTCAATATCATCAATTAATTTAGGTACACTCTTGCCTTCATTAAATCTAAAGGCCAGCAAGATTGAAAATGTACCATACTTTCCATCTGACTTGCTAATCTGGTTTTTCCAATCCAGAAGTTTTATTTAAAACATTTTCTATAATGCAGGCTTTATTTGATCTACTGATGTTGGGAAGCCTAAATAAATGTAGTGATTCACCATCTTCAAATTATGAGCTCCACTCCTCAGTGAAAATGGTTTAAGTTTTCTCTTGGTTGTACACTGGATCACCTTCGTTTTGTTAGTGTTAATAGATAGATAGTCTTCTTGTGCATACGCCCCAAAAGCATTATTTAGGCTTTGTAACCCCAGGGGAGTTAAATCAAACAACAGGAAGTCATCCTCGTAGGAGAGCCATGTAAGCCACTGATTATTCAATTGAGATGATGCAAGTTCTTAACTGTAAAGATTTGCTAATTATCTTCAGCCAATTCTGCTGGAATTCAAATACTATACAGTTTACATTGGCACAATTCTTTGGGATTTGTGAGCTGCAATGCCAAGGCTTCGTGTTGCATAAATAAATCATTGGTGGTGAGAAGGAAAACCATTCAGAATATTTAAAAGTCAATGCATTTGCAATAGAGTAAAGACACATCTCTATTTTCCTTTGCTGTAGCTATCATCCTACTCTCTACTACGTATACATGTTCAAGCCTTGTTGTTGGTGTCAACCTAAGTCTTGTCTAATGCAATTAAAATATAGTTCAGATTTGTATGTCAAACTAGAAGGTGGAAATGCATTTCCCATAACAAAATCCCCACAGCTTCCAGTTCTGTAATACCGAAAAACTACATAACCATTAAGGCTTATTATCTCCCAGACCTCTGTAGGCAGGCTCAAGCTGGCCAATCACCCTTAGTGAACAATACAAACAAGAGTTCAGTTTACGTTTCTGGGTCATTGACACTCTGCTGATTCACTGGAATTTCTACCCTTTGCTGTGTGTTTTTTGCCAGCAAGTTTGTCTAACACAGGTAAAGATGACTTATGTTTAGAATAGGGGGAGAAGGGTTTATAGGATGACATTTGGTCCAATCATTTCCTCAAAGCTCAAGCTAAAAGCCAGTTTTTGGGGGTGTACCTATGCATCCCAACTACAATGTTGTATATTTAACGGGTGATGGCTGGTCTTCTAGGGACATCATTTGGGGGTTGCTAGGGGTCGCAATTGCAACCCCTCATATCCCCCAAGTTACCCCTGTCCATGCCTTTGAGACCCTTGACTGTGAGGGTGCTCCGACTGCAAACATAAATAATTTCATTTTTAAATCCGAGCCAACCCCCCCTGTTCCCAGGACATGGATGGCTGTGGCTCCTGTGTTATACTGCACATGACAGGGACCAGAGCTGGTTCCTTTCGTGTGTGCTGGAGCATGGCAGCCAGAGTCATACCTGCAGAGGAGGAGCTGCAGAAACAGATTCTGAAAGGTAAGTAATGGATATTTTTTTAAATGTAAAAGTGTGTATGTGAGAGAGAGAGAGCATGCATACATTAACCATGCACATTTGGTAAAATATAATTCATTAATTTGAAATAGATATTAAATAAAATGTAAGCTATACATTTTAATTGAATTGCATGGAGCATTGTTATGAATAACAGAGTGTGGGTTGTGGGCCTAGAAAATACTGCACTAGCCACATGAAACTGTTTTTTTTTAATGTCACTTGCACTTTCAATGATGGACGCAAAGTTCTGCCTCAGCTGCAAAGCAGAGCTAGGCTTAAGATTCATAAACACAGTTATGAACATTGGCTGCAGGATCCGTCAGGGTTCTGTTAAGGGGCATTGGGCAATGATTGAAAACAGCGTGCTGTGTCCTGCTGACTCCCCCTGCTCTCCTGTTGGCTGCATCACACCCATCGCTCGACACTTCTTAAGAGTGATAGGAGAAGTGTTGCCTGCCAGCAGCCCCAATGCTAGGCCCTGCCAGCTGGTTTCAAAGACCTCGGCAGCCTAACAGCTACACATCCATGCAGGCTGCGCAAGATCACGTTGTTTTAACGCCTGACAGGGTTCCCTTTTTGATTGGCGAACTGCAGGTCCCAGGATTCATTGCAATGGAGATGATAGCCATCAACTTTTAGAACAATTACATGCCCACATGTCGCTAGAAACAGCGTTTGCTGGGATGATTCAGCCACAGATGTCAAGCAGTACACCATCATCATTCTGGGGCTTTCTACTCCTTTGTTGATTTTTGAAAAGAGATGAGGCATCTGTTCAGTGCAAAATTTAGATTACCTTTAGTTATTAATTCCCGCTCTCCAATTTACAAGAACATGCTTTGCCCCTCCCTGATGTTCTTTGGAGTGACTTCATACAGAGCACAAAGAAGACGAGAAACCCTTTGTGGGCGAAAAAAGTCAGGGTACATTAAATGCTAACAGACATGAAGCCGGGATGGTTCGACTCGGTTCTGGGAATTGAAACATGTACTGTGGTAATTATTTTATGGGGTGTGAGGCCTCTACATCGGACAACCCCTCCATGGTGGAATGGTAATTTCCAACTGACAGAGAGGATATTATATCTTTGATAGTGAAGGCTAAAAACTCTTGGGCCCCTGGACCAGATGGGCTGACAAATGCTATGCTTAAAAGATCCTGAGCTTTGGGGTACTTTCCTTTTAAATTATTTGCCTACATAAAAAAAAAAAAATGTAAAACAAATACTGACTTCTCGGAAATCCTGCATAGTGGTACCGATTTTCAGGAAGGGTGATAGGTCTGATATTAAAAATTATAGGCCTATCATCGTTCTTTATGTATCAGAAAAAGTATTTGCCACGTTGATTTTGAAAGAACTTTAAACACATCTAAAGTGTACCTGTCGTTCTGGCCCAAGCCTTTGACTTCGCTGATCGAACTGCCTTTGGGCTGAGCTAAATAATTGGTAATGCCTAGTGTTTCTCTTGAAGGCCAGAAAGGCCCTACATACTGGGACATCTTTCAAAATAGGACTGGGCATGAGGGGTCAGCTCTCTGGTCAAATTGAATCTTGAACAGTTCTTAAACAGGGCTGTCTACTAGCAGCAGCCTTGTTGAATCTATTCATTTGAGACTTAAAAGAAATTTTGAGGAAGCCCAGGAGCTTCCCACCGAGTATTAATGGTAACATTTTAAATCAACTGCTGTATGTGAACGATTTAGTCCTAATTGATCAAACACGGATCCGGGTGCACCACCAACTAAGCGCCCTTAAAGACTATGTTGACCTGAATGGTCTGACAATCAATGCAGCTAAATCAAGGATATTGATTTTGCAGTCGGCACAGGGAAAAAAAACAAAAGTGTTAAAACTTCCTGGCATCTGAACAATGAGATGCTTATGAGGGTTGTTTCGTTTGTCTATTTGTGCATGTGTTTAAATATCAGTCAGAATGACGGCCCTAGGGAAGCCATCCTATGAGCAAAAGTGAAAATCTGGTGGCACAAGTGGGTTTTTTTGAAAAAAGATGGTGGGTTTTCACTTTCCCCTGATATCTCTTTGGTGCAGAGGACTTTTTTGCTCTCCCTGTAAAAAATATGTCTGGTTCTTGAAGGCATCTTCTGGAAAAGGGTCCTCAATATTCCAAAGTGTGTCCCAATTCAAGTTTTAAGAATAGAGCTTGGCTTAATTTAATTGTATGGCATGGTTGTGAGGAAAAGTCTGGTTTTATATCATAAATGTGCATTGCCTGAACCAATAAGAGGTTTTGGTATGATATAAGGGGCCATTGCGAAAGAGTACATTTTGATTGAATGGAAGAGAGTCTGCTGTGCAATTCCAGAAAACCTGGGCACTTCTGAAGAGATTTTAGTCTTAAACCCGGTAGCTGTGAAACATAAATTATGGAGGCTAGACTGGATAGAAACACAATCACAGAGGCAAAACTATAAATTGTATGCCCAATCCTTACCATTAAGTAGACAATATAATACTCTACCTAAATATTTGTCTAGGTTTCCTAATAGTCACTGGGCCTCATTACGAGGTTGGAGGTAGCCATGGAGCTATTGGCGCCATGGCTGCCTCCAAACATCTTTCCGACTCCGCCCTGGTGAATGGAGCAATTACCGGTCCATTCCAAGGTTGGTGGGACCGGTAATTCCCCATTCACCAGGGCCATTCCCCATTTGAGCCCTGATAGGGCTCAATGGGAATGGGGAAGGCGCTAATAACGGAGGCTAGACTGGATAGAAACACAATCACAGAGGCAAAACTATAAATTGTATGCCCAATCCTTACCATTAAGTAGACAATATAATACTCTACCTAAATATTTGTCTAGGTTTCCTAATAGTCACTGGGCCTCATTACGAGGTTGGAGGTAGCCATGGCGCTATTGGCGCCATGGCTGCCTCCAAACATTTTTCCGACTCCGCCCTGGTGAATGGAGCAATTACTGGTCCATTCCAAGGTTGGCGGGACCGGTAATTCCCCATTTAACAGGGCCATTCCCCATTTGAGCCCTAATAGGGCTCAATGGGAATGGGGAAGGTGCTAATAACGGTACCACAAATTGCGGTACCGTTATTAGCTCTAGAGTCCCTTTGCGGGTCCCATCCTTAACGCCTGAAAAAAACAGGCGTTAAGGAAGGACCCGCAAAGGGAACTCGTAGTAGGGCGGTAAGGGATTACCGGCACCGGTGCCCTTACCGGTGCTGGTAATCCCTTACCGCCCACCTCCTAATGAGGTTCATTATCTTGCTCAGTACATACGATTTAGTATAAATCTGTACCCAACTAGGGAAGTGTTAGCAGTATGAAATCGCGATGGCAGACTCTGTAAAATTAAGAACGTTAAAGAAACCCTTTATCAACTTTCATTGTCCTGCTCTGTATTAACTGAATTAAGGTCTAGATTTCTGGGGACGTTTTTTTGTGACTCAAGTTCATTATCAGCAGATGAGTGATGGACCATTTGTTTGTGTGGGGAGAGGACGTCTTTAATTTTAGCTTTGATTAACTTTCTGAAGAAGGTGTTTGAATTATTTGTTTACCTTCTTGCTTTTGTTCAAATGTTAAAATGTGTTTTTTCTCTCTTCTCTTTTATGCATATGTTTAATGTATGTATGCTGTATTTATTTGAAACTATAATTATTGTGAAAGGTTTAATTTAAGACAACCACCAATATAAAATAAATAAAAAAAATAGACACATACACATATCCAAGCACTGCAGATCGCTTTAAAAATGAACTTTAAAAAATTAGGAAAATGTACATTTTATACTTTTCACTTTGTCTACACTATAGAATCTACCCCATGCCAAATGTCAGGTTTGTAGCATGTTTGGAGGTATGCTGAACATTTCAAACATATCCACAAATGTCCTGTATGCATGGAGCTCATACTTGAAAGGCAGCCTGGCCTGGGCTGCCTTATGGTCCACTTTGCCTCAGATGAAAGGTTGCTCCTGTGATTGTTGATTACTATTCCCAGGGCAGTAGTAGCATACACCAGTCCCCAAAACCCTTTCCCAGAGTGTGTCTGCCAGGCTGAGCCCAGTGTAGTCCTGGAGATGTGGGTTTATCCTAGCCAGGACGTATATGCCAGGAATGGTCCAACACTATCAGAAGCAAAATGGGGACACCAAAGGAATAGGTGGGCGCCCATTTGGAGAATGCAGTGTGAATGTTCTGGCATGTTGGTGCAGTAAGTCTAGCCATTTCTTACTTTGACAGGACATTTTTTTTTACTGGGCAACTATGATATGATATGATATGATATGGCATTTATAACGCACCTATACACAAGTGTTTCAAAGCGCGACGAGGCAAGGGAGGGAGAACAGAATGAAGACAGAGACAACCATCTTACTAGGCCAGTGCAGGGCCATAAGTAAAAGGTGGGGTCAGCTGGTGGCAAGGGCAAAGGTGAGTGCAGACAACAGGTGCCAAGTGCAGGTGGTGGGCTGTAGGAATACAGAAACAGTCCACAAGTGTCGGAGTTCCCAGGGAGGTAGTGCGGTCTGCAACTGGCGGGGAGGGCACCTGGGCTCGAGATCAGAGGGTGGCCAGGCGACCAGTGCAGTTTCACTTACAGCCAGGAGTTCAGCAGGGGAGAGGAGGAGAGAAACCAGAAGCAAAGAGGAAAGTTTTGAGGTACTTCCGGAAGCAAAGATGGTTCTCCTCAAGTTTCAAGGGGGCAGGGAGGCTGTTCCAGAGGGAGGCCCCGGCCAAAGACAGAGATCTACCACCAACTCGTTGCTTGAAGAAGCGACTGACACTGAGGGAGTTGTAGGCGGATGAGTGGAGAGCTCGAGAAGGAAGATATTTAGGAAGAGAGAGTTGAAGGTATTGAAGCCCCAGGCCTCAGTAGGCCTTGTGGACGGTTTATGGTCATAAGACTGAAAAAAAAAATCTCGAAAAAAAAAATCTCAAAAAAAGGCAGAAAAAACAAAAGTCGAATTTCCCCCCCCCCCAACCGCCCTTTTTTTACCATTTTTTTTTTAATCCCGGACCCCAAAATAAATATATAATTAAAAAAAGAGAAATGCACAGACAATGCACAGGGTCTTGAACTTAATCCTTGCAGCCACTGGGAGCCAATGCAGAGATTTATGATAAAGCAAGCATGATAAGTGTTCTTGCGTGTCTAGATTGGCCTACATTGGAGCCAGTTTGGACATGTTTTCTTATTATGGCATTGCATTTTTAATGGCAGAGCCAACAGGAGTATGTTACGTGTGGCTACTTACATATTGGCAGGGCCAGATTGTACATGTTTTCTTATAGTATAATTATTAGCATTAAAGCCAACATGAGTATGTTCTTATATGGGAACACAGCCCATAGTCGTGCAGCCACCATGGACCACACACAACTGCAAGTGAGGCATGTGGGCTTGTGGCAGGCTTTTGCTCATTATGTTGGTTCAGTTCCATGTAGCCTTGAGAAAAAAGAGGAGGAAACGAATGAGGGTCTCTCTCTCTCTCTCTCACTGCGTTCCTTACCACACTCAATATGTGAGAACTAACAAATGAAAATGCTTCAGAAAACTTCAAACACCTGTAAATATATATAACCTGCTACAATCTTTTTTTTTTTTTTTTGTTGCATATCCGGCAGGGGATAACTAGTTTGGGTCTGGCTTAGTTTCTAGGGGTTGAATTTGTTGACACACCTTCTTTCATTTCATTCAAGAGCCACATGTATTTTTATTATCAAATTATTGTGAATTACTATCTACACAGGCTGCGCTTGGTATCCAACGTAAAGCCACTGATGTGCAAAATTTAAACAAGAATGATGGGGAATTAATCACAGAGATATTCTACTGGTTTATTAGTAACAAAGAGCAAAGTTGTTCATTCACAGGTAAAGTGTAACACATCAATTGTGTTGAATGAGTCTGAACTTGGATGAATTACACAGAGCAATTTATATGCAATCAATAAAACACCCACAATTTATAAGCAATTGCGCAGCATATTTGTTGAGTACTTCAAAAACCAAAACTTGAATGAATCACATTGTTTGAGATAGGCTTATTCGCCAAAACACACACAATTTATATGCAATTGCCCAGCGTATTTCACATTAAAGAAAAGCCAAGAATTTGCCAAAACATGCCAACACGTGTTTCAACCAAAGAGGTCGTCCTCAGGGCATACAAATGTAGTTTACCATTTGCATTAATCTATAATTATTGAACCTTGGCTTGAAATCGAAACAACCAACGTCAGAGGTAGTGGGTCAAAAAACAAGAAAAAACAGGAGAGAAAGGAGAAATAGAAAGAAATAAAAACATACCGTTAGAGATAATATATGCAATTGATTGTTCTATTTCCTAAAATAGGGATAAATGAATCTATCCATACCTTAAATATGATTGAGGTTTCCTAATACTTGATTCAACTTTCAGTAGTTGAGAGATTTAGTGATTTCTACATGCTTGACTGGACAGGGTCTGTAAGTTATAAAGACTTGGTATAATATGACACATATTTTAGTTCAAAAGTCTGCATTGCTAGTAAGTTTAACATCTAATTTGTGAAAAGTATGGAAACTATAATTACCAGTCTTGCAATCAAGAGGTAGTTGTCGTTCGACTGATATGCCGCTGTTGCAGTATAATTGAAATGTAACGCACGTTTTTAGCGTGCCTTGCCTTTAAATTCGGCCGTAATCTGTAACATGGATATGACAACGTATTTAAACACTTGTTATAAGGAACGTGCTGCATAAGCTTTTCGTTTGGTATCGTTAGGGCGTAGAACTGGCTTACCGGCATACGCTCCAAAAGTTGATGTGCTCAATGGCCGGTTGTTTCTCAATACTGAAGGCATCGGCACAATCCGGGGGTTACTATAGTAACCTTCCCGGGTTAGGTCAGGTGATGTAGTCATCTGACCCTGTTGCTTGGATACTCCTTACAAGCCGGAAATGCATAAAACAGACATTTGAGGAAAGCTTCCTATGCGGAAGCTCATTCATTTACGGCAATATTTTTGCAGCGACTTAATTACATATAGATATTTTGACATCATATCTGTTTTATGCATTTCCGGCTTGTAAGGAGTATCCAAGCAACAGGGTCAGATGACTACATCACCTGACCTAACCCGGGAAGGTTACTATAGTAACCCCCGGATTGTGCCGATGCCTTCAGTATTGAGAAACAACCGGCCATTGAGCACATCAACTTTTGGAGCGTATGCCGGTAAGCCAGTTCTACGCCCTAACGATACCAAACGAAAAGCTTATGCAGCACGTTCCTTATAACAAGTGTTTAAATACGTTGTCATATCCATGTTACAGATTACGGCCGAATTTAAAGGCAAGGCACGCTAAAAACGTGCGTTACATTTCAATTATACTGCAACAGCGGCATATCAGTCGAACGACAACTACCTCTTGATTGCAAGACTGGTAATTATAGTTTCCATACTTTTCACAAATTAGATGTTAAACTTACTAGCAATGCAGACTTTTGAACTAAAATATGTGTCATATTATACCAAGTCTTTATAACTTACAGACCCTGTCCAGTCAAGCATGTAGAAATCACTAAATCTCTCAACTACTGAAAGTTGAATCAAGTATTAGGAAACCTCAATCATATTTAAGGTATGGATAGATTCATTTATCCCTATTTTAGGAAATAGAACAATCAATTGCATATATTATCTCTAACGGTATGTTTTTATTTCTTTCTATTTCTCCTTTCTCTCCTGTTTTTTCTTGTTTTTTGACCCACTACCTCTGACGTTGGTTGTTTCGATTTCAAGCCAAGGTTCAATAATTATAGATTAATGCAAATGGTAAACTACATTTGTATGCCCTGAGGACGACCTCTTTGGTTGAAACACGTGTTGGCATGTTTTGGCAAATTCTTGGCTTTTCTTTAATGTGAAATACGCTGCGCAATTGCATATAAATTGTGTGTGTTTTGGCGAATAAGCCTATCTCAAACAATGTGATTCATTCAAGTTTTGGTTTTTGAAGTACTCAACAAATATGCTGCGCAATTGCATATAAATTGTGGGTGTTTTATTGATTGCATATAAATTGCTCTGTGTAATTCATCCAAGTTCAGACTCATTCAACACAATTGATGTGTTACACTTTACCTGTGAATGAACAACTTTGCTCTTTGTTACTAATAAACCAGTAGAATATCTCTGTGATTAATTCCCCATCATTCTTGTTTAAATTTTGCACATCAGTGGCTTTACGTTGGATACCAAGCGCAGCCTGTGTAGATAGTAATTCACAATAATTTGATATACTTCAAGGTGATAGTGGCAGATCATCTCACTACCTACACGACAGCAGCTCAACCACAATTTTACTTTACTTCCTTTCATGAAAATCCAGTTGTGCGCATTCCTGACTAGGGCTTCACTTCCACATACTGTATTTTTATTATGTTGCATAGCATCATTTGACCTTGGTCGTCTGCTTACATCACAATAATTGATAACATGGGCCTATACACACTGATTTTACACATGGTGATCCATTTTTGTATGAAAGGTATATCATATTACAATGATATCGTAACCTTATTTTTCTTAGTGTACTGAGGAACAATGTTATGTGATGCCACTTCCTGGTTTCTGAAGGGGTGAAAGGTTGTGTGTCATCACTTCCTGTGACGTCACTTGGGTGTGGGGTCAAATTGCATCACTGCCTGTGATGTCATCTGATGTCAAGGGTTCTGTGATGCCACTTCTACTAACCATGGCATTTTGGTGAACTGACATCCCTGTAGTCTTCCCTTGTCAGTATCACATGTTTCCTTCTGATTCTACTGGTAGCATCCCAGATCCCCTACATTCTTCAATAGGATTTCACTTTTTCTGCTGCCAAACTCACCAACCTACAGCTTTGGTTTTTTGCCATTCTTTTCTGATGGATGCCTATTATGTTGTGTCAATAAACACCTTACTTGCTGAGTGACCTGACTCTGCCTAAGTTCCTGCTTTTATATGCCTGCAAGAGCTTTGTTTAAGGTAGAGAACTACCTCATAAGATTCATATGTGTTCAGCATTCACTCACCGTGCAGACACCATTCCGCCAGGCGCTGCACGTTGAGTGAGGCCCTGCACAAGACCCTCCTGGGTTCCTTTTTTTAAGATGGAGAGGCCTGGTGTGCCTCCTGGTACCGGTGCCCACGTGGTTCTTTCTCCCCGTTCCCGCCTCCCAGACCGCCCCCGGACCTTGATTGGCCTAGAGGCAGTGTGTATAACGGCCTAGAGGCCTCACTCACTGTGCAGACGCCATTCCACCAGGAACTACACAGGTGAGTGAGGCCCTGCACAAGAACCTCCTGGGTTCCTTTTTTTAAGATTGAGAAGCCCGGTGTGCCTCCTGGTACCGGCACCCACGTGGTTCATTCTCCTCGTCCCCCTTCACTTCCCATATTCCTCCCCTCCCTCCTCCCGCCTCCCAGACCACCCCCTCACCCCGATTGGCTCACTCTATACTATTAATGCCATCTCCCCAGGGCAGCCCTCTGCCCGGCAGTCCCCGCGGCTAAGGGCCCCTAGGCAAAGGGCGGCTACACAGGTGAGTAAGGCCCTGCAAAAGACCCTCCTGGGTTCCTTTTTTTAAGATTGAGAGGCCCGGTGTGCCTCCTGGTACCGGCGCCCACGTGGTTCTTTCTCCCCGTTCCCCTTTGCTTCCCATATTCCTCCCCTCCCTCCTCCCACCACCCAGACCGCCCCCGGCCCTTGATTGGCCTAGAGGCTACGTGTACAACGGCCTAGAGGCCTCACTCACCATGCAGACGCCATTCCACCAGGCGCTGCACAGGTGAGTGAGGCCCTGCACAAGACCCTCCTGGGTTCCTTTTTTTAAGATTGAGAGGCCTGGTGTGCCTCCTGGTACCGGCGCCCACGTGATTCTTTCTCCCCGTTCCCATTCGCTTCCCATATTCCTCCCCTCCATCCTCCCGCCTCCCAGACCACCCCCGTCCCTTGATTGGCATAGAGGCCGTGTGTACAACGGCCTAGAGCCCTCACTCACCATGCAGACGCCATTCCACCAGGCGCTGCACAGGTGAGTGAGGCCCTGCACAAGAACCTCCTGGGTTCCTTTTTTTAAGATTGTGAAGCCCGGTGTGCCTCCTGGTACCGGCACCCACGTGGTTCATTCTCCTCGTCCCCCTTCACTTCCCATATTCCTCCCCTCCCTCCTCCCGCCTCCCAGACCACCCCCTCACCCCAATTGGCTCACTCTATACTATTAAAGCCATCTCCCCAGGGCAGCCCTCTGCCCGGCAGTCCCCGCGGCTAAGGGCCCCTAGGCAAAGGGGGGCTCCAACAGTGCGGCTCCACAAAGTATCTGCAGGTGTCAGCAGGGGAAGCAAGGGAGTCAGCAGACACCTACAAAACTGTGAGTGTGGCTTGGGTGGGGTGTAGAACAATTACTCTACTCCAAGAAGCCCCTGTCACTCTACTTTACCTTCCATAGTGTAGAGGGCCATAGACCTAGCCAACATACACCAAGGGAGACTAGTGACCACTGTAAATGGATTGTAAATCTTTCCTTGTGATGCATATCAACTTACTTGCCAATTTAGCTAGTGCCACACCTGCAGGGAACTGAAAATTAGCCTGCGTCGCATTCACATAGATACGTGTTTGTTAGCATGTACCACACTCGTAAAGAATTCTGAACTTTAGCTTGCGTCGCATCTAGATATAAATGTGACTTAGAATATGCCAAACTCGTATGGAATTCTGAACTTTAGCTTGCTTTGCATCTAGATAGAAATGTGATTGTTATCATGCACCACTTTTAGAATTCTGAACTTTAGCTTACATCGCACCTAGATAGAAATGTGACTTAGCATATGCCACACTCGTATGGAATTCTGAACTTTAGCTTGCGTCACATCTAGATAGGAATGTGATTGGTATCATGCACCACTTTTAGAATTCTGAAGTTTAGCTTACATCGCATCTAGATAGAAATGTGACTTAGCATATGCCACACTCGTATGGAATTCTGAACTTTAGCTTGCGTCGCATCTTCATAGAAATGTGATTGTTATCATGCACCACTTTTAGAATTCTGAACTTTAGCTTACATCGCATCTAGATAGAAATGTGACTTTGCATATGCCACACTTGTACGTAATTCTGAACTTTAGCTTGCTTCACATCTAGATATAAATGTGACCTAGCATATGCCCCACTTGTATGGAATTCTGAACTTTAGCTTGTGTCGCATCTAGATAGAAATGATAGTTATCATGCACCACTTTTAGAATTCTGAACTTTAGCTTCCATTGCACCTAGATAGAAATGGGACTTAGCATATGCCACACTCGTATGTAATTCTGAACTTTAGCTTGCATCGCATCTGGATATAAATGTGACTTAGCATATGCCAAACTCGTATGGAATTCTGAACTTTAGCTTGCGTCGCATCTACATAGAAATGTGATCGTTATCATGCACCACTTTTAGAATTCTGAACTTTAGCTTACATCGCATCTAGATAGAAATGTGACTGTTAGCATATGCCACACTCGTATGGAAGTCTGAACTTTAGCTTGCATCGCATCTAGATAGAAATGTGACTTAGCATATGCCACACTCGTATGGAATTCTGAAATTTAGCTTGCTTCGGATCTAGATAGAAATGTGACCTAGCATATGCCACACTCGTATGGAATTCTGAACTTTAGCTTGCATCGCATCGATATAAATGTGACTTAGAATATGCCAAACTCGTATGGAATTCTGAACTTTAGCTTGCGTTGCATCTAGATAGAAATGTGATTGTTATCATGCACCACTTTTAGAATTCTGAACTTTAGCTTACATCGCACCTAGATAGAAATGTGACTTAGCATATGCCACACTCGTATGGAATTCTGAACTTTAGCTTGCTTTGCATCTAGATAGAAATGTGACCTAGCATATGCCACACTCGTATGGAATTCTGAACTTTAGCTTGCGTTGCATCTAGATAGAAATGTGATTGTTATCATGCACCACTTTTAGAATTCTGTACTTTAGCTTACATCGCACCTAGATAGAAATGTGACTTAGCATATGCCAAACTCGTATGGAATTTTGAACTTTAGCTTGCGTCGTATCTAGATAGAAATGTGATTGTTATCATGCACCACTTTTAGAATTCTTAACTTTAGCTTACATCGCACCTAGATAGAAATGTGACTTAGCATATGCCACACTTGTATGGAATTCTGAACTTTAGCTTGCATCGCATCTAGATATAAATGTGACTTAGCATATGCCAAACTCGTATGGAATTTTGAACTTTAGCTTGCGTCGTATCTAGATAGAAATGTGATTGTTATCATGCACCACTTTTAGAATTCTTAACTTTAGCTTACATCGCACCTAGATAGAAATGTGACTTAGCATATGCCACACTTGTATGGAATTCTGAACTTTAGCTTGCATTGCATCTAGTTAGAAATGTGAATGTTAGCATGCACCACACCTAGATAGAATCCCATATTTGCAAGGACAGCAATGCCAACTAACCAATCTACTAACAATTTCATCTCTCTGCTTACACCTCTCAAACTTTAACCAAACACAACCACAAGCCTAAAACGCAGCAATCCGCACATACTTCACAACACTGCAACAACAAAACAAACCACACATAGACTTGCACAACAACACACGATGGCTACCGACTGTGGCGCTGCCCCGTGACGGGACGCGCACACGGCGGCGTGACATTGCACGCCGCCACATGCTGTATAAATAAACGGCGTTCCCGGCCGCGTCAGAGCGACCGGGAAGCCCGAACTGTAAGGACGTGTGCTGTGTGGTCCTTACAGGGTGGGGGCTTACGGGCCTACCCCTCATCCGAGGCCCCCTGATCTGTGCTAAACATCAGCGATGACATCTTGGTGTTTGCAAGGACCAAGGTGGACAATCTGAGAAGGCTGGCAAAGACATTTGAGAGACTGCAAGTGCTAGGCCTCACCTTTCATTGGGACAAGTGTGAGTTTCTGCGCCCTTCCATCGAATTCTTCGGATTCGTATTCAAAGAGGGAGGGGTATCGCCAGACCCGAAGAAGGTCCAGGACATTAAGAAGGCACAGCCGCCTGAGTCAGTGTCCGATGTGCGGAGCTTCCTTGGCATCGTCACCTACTGTGGGCGGTTCATCCAAAACCTCGGCTCTAGGTCTGAACCCCTTAGGGCTCTAACGAAGAAGGAATCCACCTGGCACTGGGGCCCACTTGAGCAAGCTGCATTTGAAGACATCAAGGGTGCCCTGGCAGCTGAGGACACGATGGCGTTTTTTTTCGACCCGGCGTTACCATCCGAGATCATTGTTGATGCCAGCCCATTTGGTCTGGGCGCCATGCTAACCCAGGTGGACCGTGACGGGGGTGTTCGGCCAGTGGCCTACACCAGCAAAGAGCTATCCGAGACTGAACATAGATATTCACAGATTGAGCGGGAGGCTCTGGCGGTCCTTTGGGGCTGTAGACACTTCCGGCTCTATGTCCTGGGACGCCCGGTGACGGTGGTGACCGACCACAAGCCCCTGCTTCCCATTCTGGCAGGGTCCTCTTCAAAGCCACCGGCCAGGATCGAGTGGTGGATGCTCGCTCTTCTGGAGTATGGGTTCACCTTGGTGTATCGGCTGGGGGCCAACAATGCAGCAGACTATCTCTCCCGGCATCCGGGAGCATGTGGGGGAGTAGAATATGACACCTATGCTGAGGAGGCTGATGATCATATACGAATGGTGGTGGAGGCGGCCACGCCCAACGCAATGCCCTTGTCAGAGCTTGAGGCGGCAGCTGCCGAGGATGAGTGTTTCCAAATCCTAAAGCACTCCATGCAGCAGGGCTCCTGGAAGTCAGTGTTGGAGTCCTTGGCAGGACGGACTCAGGAGGCCAAGACGGGGCTAGAGCAGCTATGGAAGATCAAGGAAGAGCTGTCCTTCTCGGCGTTGGGCCTGTTGCTTCGAGGCGACTGCATAGTGGTCCCACAGTCCAGGGTAAAAGATGTGATCACCCTGGCCCACCATGGACACCAGGGTGCCGCAAAGGCCAAGGCAAGGCTGAAGTTTTGGTTCCCCGAACTGGAGCGGAAAGTCGACGACTTTGTGGCGGCATGCGTCTGGTGCCAGGCGCCATCTCCGTTGCAGCGAGAGCCGGCCATCGAAGCGATGCCCCGGGGCACGCGGCCCTGGGAGGTGGTCCATGCAGACTTTGTATCAACGACCGTGGGCACCCACTTCCTGGTGATCGTCAATGAGTTTTCCCGATACCCGGAAGTGGAGTTTGTGGAGTCTGTGGCTTTCGAGCACGTGGTGGTGGCTGTGGAGAAGGTGTTTGCGGCCCATGGATTCCCCTACACACTGTGTTCGGACAACGGCTCCCCCTTCCAGAGTGAACGGTTCTCTGAATTGATGGAGAGCTGTGGGGTTCAGCACCAGAAGGTTACCCCGCTGTGGCCCCGGGCAAATGGAGATGCTGAGAGACTAATGCGGACACTCAATAAGACCTTTCGGATCGCACAAGGGCAAGGACAGTCCCTCCAAAGAGCTCTGTATCAATTCCTGAGGGTGTACCGCACCGCCCCACATGCATCCACGGGGGTGGCGCCGGCTGAGGCCCTGTTCAAGCGCTGCCCGCGGGGTCTGCTGCCCGAAGTGGGGGAGAAAGAGCCTGGGGTGATTGACAACCAACAGGTCGAGGTGGACCGGCGGATGAGGATCGATCAGGAGAACTTGCGAAGGGGCCTCCGTCCTCAACGGCTGGAGCCCAGAGACGAGGTCCTCATCCGCAACAGACACCCCCATGGGAAACTCTCACTCCCCTATGAGCCGGAGCCATTGGACGTTCTGGCCGTAAAGGGGTCCATGGTGACTGCCTCCGATGGAAGATCTGCCGTCACCCGGAATGTCAGCTTCATCAAGAAGCTGGGGGATCCCAGAACTGAACCCCCCTTGGAGCCGGACGTGATGGAAATGCCGGATGATGGAGGTGGCTCCCCGAGCATACTCGAATCCCCTGTCCGTGGGACGTCTGTGGAAGGACTTCCCGTGCCGGAGGTAAGCGGGAGGTACCACCAGAGGGCTGGGCGAGGGAAACCCGCTTACCTCAGCGATTACGTGCTGGGACATGTGGCTGATCAACCTGAGGCCGGGGACTGTTGAGTAAGGGGACCCGGGTGGTTGACAAAAAAGGGGTTTTGGGCAAGTGATGTGTGAAATGTTGTTGTTAAGCATTGTGTGGTTTGCAGTGTATAGTAATAAAGTATTTGTTTGTCCTCCCGGAAAAGGAGGAGTGTGGCGCTGCCCCGTGACGGGACGCGCACGCGGTGGCGTGACGTTGCACGCCGCCGCGTGCTGTATAAATAAACGGGGCGTTCCCGGCCGCGTCAGAGCGACCGGGAAGCCCGAACTGTAAGGACGTGTGCTGTGTGGTCCTTACAGGGTTGGGGCTTACGGGCATCGCGCGGTGGTGCTATACCCACCCCCAACACCGACCGTAAAACACCCCAAGCCCAACCAACGGACCAACCGGGCTGAGGCTGCCAACAACACATCACTGCTCTCTTGCACTTTTCCAGCTTATTCCCACTAACCCACCCCACTCCCCATCCTTTTCAGAGCCGCCAGAGCGCCAGGGGACCTCTCCGGTGGTGACAGTGCGCGGTACAAATATCCTTTAACATTAACATTAACATTGTCTCGATCCACACCACCCAGAGCACTTCCTGATTGTTCCCAGTCAGGTTCTAACAAATACAATGTGCAGGTGGCACATTTTGTGGTTTTGTCTTTCATGTCACATGTTTGTCAGTATCAAACTGACACAGTCAAAATGTGAATTTGAATTTTTAGCATGTTCACATACTTAAGGCTCAATCTAGCCTACACCTCAGGTACATGTGTGTCCGCTTGTGCAACATAACTGAGACATTTATGTCACCTGTCATATACGTTTTTTAAAGAATGGAGTAATGTGTAGTTAGAGCAGGTCAATCCTATAGAAATACATATATATTTTATATGCACATGTATTTAAATAATTGAATAGTTACTTATGCATTTATGCACTCGTCAATTTCCGTTCGTTCATTCGACACACATTTTGACTGTTACAATGTACATTTCTCTTTCAAATTCTTCAAATGTTTATTTAACAACAAACAAAAAGTAGAATAAAACCTGTGAGCTAATAATAGATATCCTGTTTAAGACATGAATAGGCGGGTATTGATTGTAAAATATTGATGCAAGCAAAGTTTTTCCTTGGCATTATTCTCAAAGTTGTATTGCTATTGCTGCACTGCAATCCAAGCAAGGACAGCTATTGATTGACTGATTGACCTATCTGCAGAGTTTCAGAGTTCAGTCACAGGTCTGTGGTCTGCATCGAGGCAGATAATTCCCATAGAGACGGTTTACTGGACTTTTTCCTTCTACTTTGAATCAATTTGGTGGAAACTGCTTTGCCTCTAACAGGGTGCACACATTATGCAGGGTTCATACACCACAGTTTTAAAACTGGCTTAAATATTTCTTCATGAGAAAATGTATGGTTAATATGAGCTAGTTTAATATGGCATACAGTGAATTTGTTCGGAGCCTTGCAATGGAGGGTCCACAAAATTGAGTAGCCAACTACACAAAATGGTTTCTCAGGACACTTTACGCGTGGCAGCACACCATAGGCAGTCTGCCATGGCCGGGGCTCCATCTGTTTACCCATCCAGCTTCATGGTAACTTTAAGGGAAGATGGCATTTTAACACATATACAGCACAAAAAATTACAACACTGTGGGACCATTATGCATACAGGACTCTAACCTGTCAGAGACACGGAAACCTCCCAAATTGACACCAAAAAAGGCAACATCACAGAAAAAAGGTAAAGCTTCATCAGTCTTTGATACTTAGAGACAGCATGAGAAATGACACTCAAAGACGCTACCTCGAGAAAGGTGAGAGACAAATGACTTTGTGGTGTGAAATACATGCATGATCACAATTATTATGTAAAGAGCAACTCCATAGTCAAGCTAACCACGAGTGAAATATTGTTTACAATCGCATCTATAATAAGATAAGCAGAAGCTGTCAGCTGTATCTGGTATAGGGACCGCAGACAAGAGACAGAGAGAATAGATTATTTGCCTAGGATAGCACACTTTAATTAAGTGTTGAAACCATGATGTGGGTCATTTTGGCACTTGTCCACATATCTTCCAAGGTTTAGTTGATCTAAGCACGTGTTGAAGGGTTTTGTTTGGGTTTCATGCAGTGGTCGAAGTGTACGAAAAGAAGTAGAGGAGCTATGGTCACTTCTGGCCTGCCCCTGCTCCCCACAAACCCCATTCCCACAACCCCTCCCACACACACAATACACCCCCAAACACGTGCACCTGCTGTTTAAGGGAACGTTCAGTGCAATACACTGAAAGTGAAGGTTTCAACTTCCTCCTACACTTTTATTTTAAAACAAAACCATTCCGGAACGGTTTCTTTTTAAAATAAAAGTATAGGAGCTGTACAAGCTAATTAAAAAAAGTATAGTAGCACCGCTCCCGACCGCTCCCGCTCACTTCGACCACTAGTTTCATGTTCGTACGAATACGTTATTTATAGCAATGCCTTTAACAGAAAACACGTTACGTAAACAAAATTGAGTTTACACTGAATCGTCTCAAAAATATGCTGAGCAAAAAACTTTATTTTTATTTCCCCATCCTAAATGCAAAGGCATATTATGATCATACAAAATAATGCAAGCCTATAAATCTCTCTATCTGTAAAGCTCTAGTGTTAGGAGTAAGGGCGTGAAAAGGTTCCCTGCATTACCGGAGTGCCGGCAGAGGAAGCAAACGACTACAAATCCCATCAGGCGGTGGGAAAAGACTGTAGTCCTGTACGCGCGCATTGCCAGGTGCTGTTGATTAGCGGCAGCATAAAGCAGGCAACGGCGCACATGCAGGTGTGGCTTATTTTCCATAATGGGTGCAGTTCCAGGGAGAGGCGAGAACGGGATGCGGAAGGAATCCTGCTAGCGTGGACGGCTGCTAAAGACTGATCCCTGTTTGAACGTGGGGTGCAATGAGAGGTATGCTGTCACCGGCAGGTAGAGTACGGCGATCTCTGTTACGTCAGAGAGGTCACGCGTGGCCTCTCGGAGCTCAGATAAGCGCGCTCTGTGTTTTTCTTTGCCCATATGAATGCGGACAAATCCTGTTTGCCTGATTACTAACAGTACCATGCTTTGAGCTCTATTTTGATTTACGGACAGCCATAAAGCAAACAAACGTTATATCTGTTAAAGGGTGACAGTGTGGCTAAATAGCAGTGTGATTTCACTAACAGGCACGGAGAGCGGAAAATTGTGTTACAGAGGTGTCTGCAACCGGATAGGTGTTTGAACAGCTTAAAGGACTCCCCACAATGTTCACCAGTCATGGGGGGGGCATAATATGTTGCTATGTGTTTTTAGTTGCTTCTACGCGCCCAAGGGGCCATGTTTTCTGTTGTTTCATCCATGGAAATTAACTCCATTGTTATGTGTTCATATTGTTTATGCTATGTGTATGTCTGTTACATGTGCACACGTATTAAGGTGTGTTGAGATATGTTAGGGTTGGGTCAGGATTGTGCAGGTTACAACAGGAGTTAGAATACAATGTATGCATGTTAGAGTTAAGTAGGGTTTTCCCTGGTTCTTCCCCTTTTGCTATCCAACTTAGGTGTTCCCTAAACCTCTACCCGGTTTTCCTCAATTCCGCGATCCTAACCACAACCTCTCCCTAACCCCTCTTCCCTCCATTGGCTGACACGTGGTATCCGGGGGACTCAAATCAGGTGCCTGTGCCAACCACGGGTGGAGGGTCGATTCATTCAGCTTCTGTGGTTCGGGGGAGAGTGCCGAGTACTCTCCTCCCTTATTGTGTGCACTCTGACATCTAGTCATTATTGACAGCATTGTGCACCCTTCCTATTTCTCATCACCCACTATTTACATGGTCCATAAGAGCCAAGCATACCTACCAATTGCCCCCACTGCTGTATCTTCAGCCATCAATGACTAATTGCTCCCAATAATGCTCCCTTGACATAGAACATGTTTCACAGACCCCTGGGAATGCCTGAAGGACGATTCCCCATCCCGTCCCAGGCAAGGTGTGTTCAGAACGCAGGACACAACCTATATTTTCTGGACACTGCCTCAAAATATGGGATGTTTGGCCACCCTACTTCAAAAGCATGCTAGAGCCAGAAGGGCGTAATGGCACCAGATAAACATGTGCACATGCCCTGAGCCGAGGCAAGCTTGTTTTGTCAGGAAGTTGGGCAGTCCACGTTCGCTTTTCAGTGGGGCAGCACCAGTGGTCGATGTGGGTGGGAGTGGCTGGGAGCAGTGTTCCGCTTCTTTTTTATTTTTAAACTATACTTTTATTTTATAAAGAAACCGTTCCCGAAGGAAGAAGATGAAACGTGCACTTCAGTGCGTTGCACTGAACATTCCCTTAAACAGAAGGTGTATTTGTTTGGCGGTTTGGATTGCCCCTGAGAGGGGGCGTGGCGATGGGGTTTATGGGGAGCATGAGCAGGGCAGCAGGGAAAATAGTTCCACTACTTCTTTTTGTACACTTCGACCAGTGGGGAGCACATAACCTTCCTAAGCAGAGAAGTGTAGAGTAATTTTAAAACCTTGACAATATTCTTGCAATTTTCGGTAGCTTAATTTCACATTTTCTTTAGCCAATATGTAGATTGTTATTTATAAAGGAAGCACATTTCGCAGAATTACCTCAGAGAGCAAGGTGCATGTTTGCCCTCTTAATGGGTCATCCTTCCCCAGGAAAAGGCTCTGGAAGTAGTTGCTTTAAACCAGGACGAGGTGCTCTTGACCGAGCTGAATTTGTAGCAGTGTTTGAGTGGCTAATACGGGATGCTTTCATGTACACCTGCTCAAAGGCCTGCTTGTTATAACGTTCTTAAAATGTCCTTGTTCTTGATTTACAAGTTGAACATGTGGTGCATATTTATTTTCCCACTGTGACATTGCCTGGATTTTTGCAGAGCAATAAGAATGATTTAAAATGAAACACCTAACCTAGATTTTTAGTTCTGTGCTCCATTATCTAAGCACCCATCCTGAGGCAATTTACGAGCCCCATCAGCGTTAGGATTGTCAGCTGTTAGGCAATATTTCTGATGACCCCACATCACATCTTTTTTTTTTTCCTTTACTTACTTTCACAGCTTCCTCATAATATAAATAACCCGCTGCATCTGGATGAGAAAAAATAAATAAACAAAGAAAGACAAAAACAAAGAAAGGACAATAGAGGATTGAAAGAAAGAATGACATAGAAAGAAACAAATAAAGAAAGGAATACAGCAAGGAATAATGGAAGGAAGGAAGGAAGGAAGGAAGGAAGGAAGGAAGGAAGGAAGGAAGGAAGGAAGGAAGGAAGGAAGGAAGGAAGGAAGGAAGGAAGGAAGGAAGGAAGGAAGGAAGGAAGGAAGGAAGGAAGGAAGGAAGGAAGGAAGGAAGGAAGGAAGGAAGGAGAAAAGGGGGAGGGCGGAAGGAATGACGTATTGTTGTATCACAGTACATATTAGGGGCTTCTCAGGTTACCTCTGACCCCCAACCCACCATCTTTGATAGGTCTTTCCACCTCCAGCAACAACTCCTGCTCCCAGTCAGCACTGCTCCCTGTTTCCCATGGACCTGTTTCCATTCTAACCACCAATTGGGGCTGCTAGTCTCAAACCCAGTCACGTAGTTTAGTAGCTCCATATGGGCGTCCAACCCGTGGGCGTCCTCAGTTAAGGGTATTTAAGTAAAGGACAATCTCCCAGCCTTCTTCTCTCAGCCTAGCCTCTTACCTATGAGGCTTTACTTTAATGTGTCCTGCTACTTATCAGTAATTACCCATTATTGCTCCCTCTCAGTCTCAAAATCAGCATGCAATTCTCATGCTATCTCTTCCTTTTCCCTTATACTTCCCTCTGCACTCTCCTCCACTCAGAATAATCTGAACTCTATCATCTATTCTACTCAATGTTACCCCCCTCGTACTCCACTACTCCCTCCATTCACAAAACCTACTCCTACCGCAGATTTCATTACACTTCCTCCTCTCCGATATACCGCCAGTGCCTATATAATTCTCAGGCTCAACATTGCTATGCTTCTACCTCTCAATCTCTTTCTATTCCTCTTTGGAATGTGCACTCTGTCTGTAACAAAACCTCCTTTACCTCCAACTTATTGCTTTCTCACTGTCTTTCTCTTGACCTCACTAACCTTACCAAAACCTGGATCCCTCACTCTGATTCTGAAACCCTTTGCTGCCGTTCCTACTTTCACCCACTCTCGTCGCCTCACTGACAGTGGTAGTAGTGTTAGGCTGTTTTTATCTCCCAAACGTCCTTTGTCCTCTACTCTCATATCTCCCTCACTCTTTCAGATACACTATCTCCACTATCACTGCCCCTTACAGCATACATATTATCTCTATTAGCCACCTGGGGTCCTGTAGGTCAATTCTTCGACCACCTCTCCCAACTAATTCACTCTCTTCCTCCTGATCACCACATCGTTGTCATTGGAGATGTTAACCTCCCATCTCTCTCTCCGCTTCTCTATCCACTGATTGTAACTCTCTTCTCCTTAACCACTCACTGTCTTCTCTCCAATCGTTGCCCTCCCATTCAAATGGAAACTCCCTCAACCATATTTTCACCTCTCAATTCTATGCCTCTAATAACTCCACTGTTCCTTCTCCCTCTGATGACTCCATCATCTTTGTCTCAATTTCCACTCCTGCTTTGTCCTCACTCTCTCCATCTAATACTACTGCTATTAAACTTAAGTTTCCCTCCTCCAAATTCCATAACTATCTCTCTGGCCTACTCCACTCTCCCTACCTATGCTGAACTCAGCTTTCCATCCAATGAAGACGTCTTCACTAACTTTAATGCTGCTCTCTATGCTCCCTTCTCCTCTCACTACCCTCTTTCCACATTTACTCCTGAATCCTCCCTTGCAGAGGCCTGGATTACACCTCTCATCTGCACCCTAAAAACAACAATGCAGAAAAAGCTTTGCACTTGGCAAAGGTGAAGACACTGCTCAGATCTCCAACCATATCTCACTCCTCACTGCTCTTCAAAGCTACTCCCTGGTTCTTGACTCACAAACATGGCTTTCATCTCTCTCTCATTTCATCTCAAGCCTCCCAACCCAGGTATCTCCAAAAATCCCTCAACCCAATCCTGTCACCTCTTAAATCCGCCTCCATCTTCTCAACTCTTTCTGTAAATGATCATGCTCTCTTCTTACCTTCTAAAATGTCTACCATTTTCAGTATGTTCACTACTTACCTTGTATCCCCTCTCCTGCTCACTTTTCTCCACCACTCCTACCCTCCTCTCCCACTACTATGTCTTCCTTTGCACCTATGAACCCTAAAGAGATGTGTGCCTTACTCCTCATGGCTATCCCTTCCTGTGCCCCCACTAACATCTTACTTCCCTCTTCAATTCCTCTCTTCAGAATGCTACTTTTCCCTCATCCTACTGTCATCCCTCTCATTAAGAAACTTTGTTGCGATCCTAACTGTACCTCAGGTTCTACAGGAGGTTAATTTGGAAAATGACTTGTTGATAGGAGATTTTAATTCTAAGTTGAGTCTAAATAGGGGAGTCCCACAAGAAATGTTGTGAGTGGACGAACTCTGTGGCATACCACAGAGATCTTTATGCGGAAAGTTATGCACAATAGGTCAGTTAATGGATTTATTTATGGTTTAATACATGTTTGTTGAACTGAATGGCAGATGCATGGGGGACATCCCTCCTATTCCAACTTATAAAGCTGGGGCTAAGAAAGAAATCACAGAGTATTGTCCTGGTAACTGTTTCTCTTTCAGAAAAGTTGGGAGTTTTAATGTTTCTGACCACCCAGAGAGTGATCATAATCCTCTGGTGGTATGTTGGCAGATGGATGTGTGCTCTATATCTAAGATGCGCCCTAGGGATAAATTAAGCCAGTTTATCCCCATGCAGAGGATCTACAGGAATTTGGTGGTAACTTTGTAATAAGCTTTTGGAGGCCCAACTACATGGTAAAGTGCTAGATCTTTTTGATCTTCTCCAATTTAGACTCTATCCAATTGCCCCTCATGCATCTCCTGATTACTGGAACTCAAGAGGGTCCGTGTGGGTTAGTGCACCTTTGTTCGTTAGTGAATGCAGACAGCTAAAACGGGCAGTACATTAAGCATCACAGCAGCAGGAAATAGTGCAGGGTCTTTCTAATCCTTTAAAAGATCTCATAGGAATTTGCTTAAAAATAAAAAAAAGTCAATTCATAGAGGCCGAATGGGATCTCCTGGACAAGACAGTGAGGAAGAATCAACGTCAAGAATTCTGGAGGCTAGTAGCATGTGGGTTTGAGGGTGCCAAGGCAGGTGCCAATGAGCCAGAATGTTGGGTCACTCATTTCAAGGAAGTGTTTCTGCCCCAGATGTGGAGGCGTCTTTAAGCCCCACAAGTGGGATTGCTGATAGTGAACAGGGTTAAGTGCCCATCGTCTCTTGTGTCAAAATTAAGGTGCAAATAAAAACCCTAAAAAAAAGAAAAGCAGATGGCCCTGATGGGATTAGGCAGGAGCTTTGTGGTCAAGTTTGTGAGTGGTGGGCACATATCCTGGCTCAGGTCTTTAACTCAGTTGCTGCTGGGAACACTGCTCAATTGCTCCAGAAAAAATGCTTATTAGTCTCTCTTTTTAAAAAAGGTGGCATGCTGGACCCTCATTGTTATCACCCGGTTGCGTTAATGAATGTTTCCAATAAGAATTTCTCTGGATGCTTGGCAGCTAAACTGTATGAATGGATTCTGGAGAATGATGTGATTCCAGATGCTCAGGCGGTTTTTCCGCAAAGGATTCTCCATCAATGATCAGTGTCATGGTGGAGAAACATTTAAAAAGAAGGAAGTCTCGCCTCTTTACTGGTTTCTATGATTTAACCGAAGCTTTGGACTCAATTAGTCAAACTTTGTTATGGGATAGGTTATACTGTATTGGGGTTTCCACCAGCCTTTACAAGTTATTAAGGTTCTATATCTCTATATCTGTGTATCCGTCAGATTTGACGGACCATGCAAGTTTTCAAGGGACATTGGCACCAATAAAGGGGCTAAGCAAGGGTGCCCTCTGGCACCTCTTTTATTTTCTTTATTCCTTTGTGACTTTAACCCTGCTGCTGACTCGATAGCGCAGATATCAACGTCATTAAATGGTGTCAAATACAGGGCACTGCTCTACGCTGATGACTCCATTTTGATGGATTTGACAGCCAAAGGACGGCAGCAGAGATTGGAATATTCCAATAACTAGTTTAAAGAGCGCGGCATCATGTTGAATTTGGCTCTTGGAGGACGTCTGTGCTTTTATCACCAATTTTATGGTAAACCCTTAGATACATGTCTGCAGGTGATGCAGGCTAAGATTAACACTGCAATCGTTTATGGTGCTGAAGTTTCGGGTTCATCTTCGTGTAGGTGCTTAGAAAAGTTTCAAAATGTGGGACTACGTAGGTTGGTGGGATTACCTGGGAGTACCTCCGCAGATGTACTGCAACACAAACTGGGGCTTGTTAATATTTCTATTTTAGCTCAGCAGCGTTTTTTTGAATTTTCAGTGTCAGTGTGTTATTCGCACGGTATGTTATTCCCACAAATTCCAATGTTGGAGCTTTTCAGTCATTTTGCTTGTAATTGTGATAGTTGGTACAATTGTGAGATTAATTTAATGGACCGCTGGATGCTGGGAGATGTGGAGGCATTGGGTGTTCTCTCAATCATGCAGCATAATCATCCTTCTAAAAAAAAAGGCCGTGGAGATGGAATTGGTGACTTTTCAGGGAATAACACTGATGTTGCCTTCATTAAAATGTTATGTACCAGTTCTAGGGAACCCGATTCTTGTTCCAGCAATAGTAAAATTACATACTCCTAGAAGCTGCAGCTTATTGGTAATGTCTTGAACTAATGTGTTATGTTTTGTTATGTTATGTTACATTTTTTTTACACCCACCAAAAGGGGGATGCAGCGCAACCAAGACCAAAAAGCCAACATGGCGCTAAAGCGGAAACCCATGATCAGGAAACATGACGAATTAAATAAAACAGTAAGGTTTTAAGGGCCTTCCGGAAGTGCAGATGCGCAGATTCCATGCACAGAGAAACAGGGAGAGCATTCCAGAGAGTAGCCGATCAAACAGAAAAGGAGCGGGCACCAAATTCTGGCACAATGAAACTTGGGTGCAGCCAGAAGAAAGCAGTTTGCAGATGGAATTGCGCAATGAGTAACATACCGCAGACATTTTTGCTGCAGGTACTTAGGGCCAATACCATAAAATGCCCCATGCACCAGGCAAAAGGGCTTAAAATGAACTCGTCTGCCACCAATGAAGGGATCTCAGAACAGGGGATATGTTCCCGGAAATGTGTGCCGCTGGCAAGGCGAGCAGCCAAATTCTAGAGAACCTGCAGACGGTGTAACAGGTAATCAGGCTGGGCCAGGTAAAGATAGTTACAATAGGCGATCTTGCTCAGAACTAGAGCCGAGACCACTGGCACAGGCAGATGGAGAGGAATACATCGAAAAACCTTCTTGAGGATTTTCAGCTGGAAGTGGCCCGCTTGGCAAACTGCACCAACCTGAGGGGCCATAGACAAAGAGGCAGAGAGGTTAGCATCCAGGTTTTTGACCACAGAAGCAGCGGCTGGAAAAAGAACCAAAAGAGGGAGGCCAAAAGGCAGAAGTCCAAGAAGAAGGAGAAGAGGAGCCAACAGCTAAGACCTTGGTATTGTCTCCATTTAATAATAATTGAGCCAATTATTGGCCATCCAGTAACCCGCAGCTGTACGGCAGTCTCGTAACTGAGAGCCCTGGGCCGGATGAAGAAGATCCAGCCTGACCAAGATCTGCGTGTCATCCGCATATGAGTAACATCTAAAGCCGTGGGCGCGGATGAGAGCAATTAGTTACTACTTAGAGCCAGAGCACCTTTGTTGGGTTTAGGAAAGATTGGCCCCTGCGGTTTGGAACGTGGGTGTGGGGGCTAATTAATTTCTTTTACGGTTTGCAGGTAAGAACATGTGTAGGGGCAATTGACTTTTTTATGACTAACAATGATGGAACGTTTTTATATGATGCTGCGATTCTGATTAAGTATGCTCTTAAAGAAATTAATAATTATAGGAGTAATCCCAGAGGACCAATATAGGTTGTTTTATTACGCTAATGTTGCTGTATACTTCGTTAGTGATGTTGTTAGTTTTGCTTTAATTATCGTGATTTAAAAAATGTTAAAATTGATGTTATGTCCAAATAAAATGGTATATCTGTATCACTCCCTACTCTCCCAATCTTTCAATCATCCTTGGCTCACCTCCTTGCCACTGTTCAAACCCAATGCACTCCCTTTCGTTTCCGCTCTCTCCCTATTTCCCTCTCCTCACTCCCCTACTCTGGAATTCTCTTCCTCTCCCTCGCTATACTATTCCAACTCTGCCACTATTCAAATCCAACCTCAAAGTCCTCCTCCTTTCTGAAGAACCTGTTTCCTAGCACTCTACGTTACTCCATCACCCTGCTTCCTTCTCTCCTTACCCTCACGGATAACCCTAATGCACTTTTCCATCACTGCTCTATCCTTAATTCAACACTTCCCCCACCATCCCATTCCTATATTATTCTGTCCTGTCCTCGTCCTTGGTTTTTGTTTCCACCTACCCCTGTAACACCTGGTCTTCATGCCACATTCTCTCACCCTATTGTCACTGTCCTCAACTCTGTTATCAATGTTACATTTTGTACGTATTCTTGTGACAAAAATGCATTGCTTTCCTGTAATTTCTATAAATAAATGAATACATAAATACATATTATGTGCTGATTGCACCATGTCCCCAGTTAATGACTGAACTTAGAACATAACATCTCTGATGTACACTTGATGCCTGACTCCAAGGATTGGAAATAGTCCACCAAAGACATGTGAAAGTGCAAAGCTACATATCAATTCAATACATTGCACATACAAATCTAAAAGGGGACTGTTAGAGGTTAAAAAAGAGCTGCTAATTATTAGTAAAGTAAACTGTTGAGGAATACCTTTAAAGTGGGATCTAGTGAAGTTCAGAATATACATAATAAACAAGGAGGGAGAGGCATTCATATATGAACTTACTTCTAATGGGTCAGGCAAGCTACATTCTCATATAAAATGCAAGGTAGAGTCTGAAAACACAAGCCATGTGTGCCTCATATGTCAGTGCTAAATCACATAAGTGACATTTGGTTGATATCAAGGTTTTAACACGTCAATTGGAGTTTCAACTATCAAAGAGTGCCACTTTTTTTGTATCTGCCAAATCAAGCTGAGTGCAATGAAACATGGTTCAAGTCTATACGATATGAGTTTCCTGAATAATTTGAAGGCATTGTACAATTATTTAGGAATTAGCAGGCACCAAAAAGTAACCCACATGGTTATAACATATCGTAGCTTTTGGAACTTGTTTCAATAATATGCACACAGAGACATACCAAGAATAGCCCACCTTCACTTAGGGGGAAGAATGCATGAAGCCTTTTAGCTTATCTTGCAGTGGCTCTAACCTTCGCCCATTTACCTCAATGTGGGAATGTACGAAAGGCAATGATGTATGATATTCCCATAGGTGGGCCTTGAAATTAAATCAGATCTACAGTATAACAAATCAGTGCAAAGGATGAGGACGTTATTTGTATGGTTCATGTACCTAAACTGTCTTTCTCCACTAGAGAACATGACAAGTCACAAAAAATAAGTTCATCCATTGGAAGCAGCATATATGGGGCTGATATTCCTTAATACGAGAGGATATTGTAAGTTGCACATGGCTCAAAGCATTGAACGATCCAAAAAGGACTATAACAGGGACACACTTAATAATTTGTTTTTGGCAGGTGGTCTGTTAGCACTTGATCTTATAACCTATCCTCCACAAGGTCGCCACATTGAATTAAGATTGAACCTCTTGTGTGGTCCTTATCCAATGTACACATGTTACAAGGCTATTGATGGGGTGGACAACCAACATAAAAACAACCAGGTTACCTGGGGTGCCATAAAAGCCCTGTTATGGTGAAAATATATCCATCTGAGGCAGATGATAGGGGCACTGATCTTGATGGAGTCAGATGACAACTAGAGCCACCACACAGCAGCATTAGTTCTTAAACACCTAAGGAAATAAAGTCTCAGGCACAATTGGATGTATGTATCCTGTCATGGAATAAAGACACAGATAGATACTTGTTTCTTTCTATTAAATGTCTATGATAGACCCATGGCTAGAAGAGGGATCCAGACAATTCATTTGATTAAGGATCAGGTGGGCAATTGGAGAAATTCCACCACTTTTAGAGTCACATGAAAACATTCTGGGTAACTTACATTTATACATCTAAGCCCTGACCCAAAGTAACCAGTATCCATGAAGAGGAGGATTTTGCATGGGATATACCAGAGTTGCAGGCCACATGCCTGAAGAGACAACATAAACGGGCGATGGAAGTGGTGCATTTGTGATTGTTGATGGCGTTTAGATCTTGTACTGGGAGGATTGAGAGGGGTTGGCCAACTAGGCGCAACTTCTGTACCAGGGAACGCTTTAGTCACATGGATTATAGCCTCATTATGTTGTGGGAGCTACCAAGAAATTTCTGCTGTTATACCATCTCTTAAGAGGTTATTTTGGATCTTTCATTGTCAATGAAGAAATTAATGAGTGCTGACTATTTATGATTACATTCTAACAAGGATCCAGCCTTTAATAACTGAGCCAGGCACAGCTATGTGAAAGCCATTATGGAAGACTGACTCTTGACATGCTGAGGAGGAAAAAGAGATAAATCTCACTTGATACAATATTTGAGAGAGTTGGTTATTTACCTGGTATCATTGGTTTGTTTAGGAGTTAAAAAATTGATTGAAAAGAAGAACTTTCTTTTTGCTGAGGAGAAATGGAAAATAATTTTCAAAATAATGTTCAATTCTGGAAGCTAGTTCATGCAAAGGTTGGAGAAGAAGATTTCTCAATTTTACCTGTATTCCTGAAAATGTCAGGTTTACTTACTTTCAGGAAGTTTACAAAGAAAACCAGAGGTTACTGTATACTGAATGAGTGGACTATGCGCAAGAATGGTGATCCCCCTCCCCCTCTACAGTTTTCTCCCCAGGAGGTGGTTGCGGCAATTATGGCACAGAAAAGCAATACAGCCTGATATCCTGATAAGGTGCTTGTAGATATTTTTAAAACAGAACCATCTATATGGGCTCCATTTCTATTGCATTTAATTAACACTATTTCTTCTTTAGCAATCACCCCAGCTTTATGGTATAATGCTGAAGTTATCCTATTGTCAAATAAGGTGGATGAGAAGATTTGTCTAATTAACGCCCAAGTTTCCTACTGGAGGGGGTGGGAAAGATATTTGTTAGAATTCTTCTAGTGGGATTACATGCGTGGATTGAAGAAAATAATGCAATCTACCACCTGCAGGCTGGATTTTATTCTTGGTTTGACCATTACGGACCAGGGATTTAGGTTTTTCCTCTTGTTTCAAAAATATATTGCATTAAGGAAAATGTATTTATATGACAGTTTGGATATAGGTCTAGAGCACCCCAGCCAAGGTCCTCTAATGGTAGCAATGGACTAGCAACCAATTCTGAGACTCAAGGGAGGTGATGCTGGCAGATTCTTAGGTCAAGTGAATCCTCAAGCCACACAAAGGATTTTCCACACCCTATGGTATCTGCTAACACAGTACGTTTATGTATATGAAGGTTCAGGTGAATATATGCAGCAATAAATAAGACACTTTGTACTCAGACAACACTATCCTAATAATGGCAAATATTGACACCTCTATGTGGTATCACAATATACTTAGATTCAGGTAAAATGCACCAGCTGCTGACAGTTATGAAAAAGCATAGAATTACTAAGCAATGTGTCAGTTCATAGATAGTTCTGTAGATAGGCAGGCAATAATTATAACATAGGCAGGATGCTTTCTTTAGGATAAACAATGCAATACTGTTTGAGGATCCCCCTACCTGGGCAACCTGTAAGGAAAAGTTAAGGTGTACTTTATCTTGTATATTACAGCCCAGTCCAAATGTGTTCAATATTAGTCTGCTTCTCTTTCTACAGATCCCACTACCTCAAAGTACCTAGGAAGCCACAGGAGAACAGGATTCAAGATGATTATTGGACCCATTGATGAATCCTGATGAAGGATGATGTTCTTCCTCGTCTCTGTACTGTACCTTGGGTGCCTTGGTAGGCAAAGTGGTGGAGTTTCTTGTCTTTGCTCGACAAGACCCCACGAGGATGGAAACCCCTTGGAAGAAGGAGTAACTGGGATGTCGGTTTCGAGAAGAAGAAGGGAACCAAGCAATGCCTTAAGGTAGCACTCGCTGTCTTTGTGCTAGTCTCCATTGTCACGCTGCTATGCTGACTTTGGATGTCCTACGAAGGTGAAACTTTCTGTGGACCTTGAGAAGGCTTGGTTGAAGAAGAAAAGACCCTTGGTTGCCGTGGATGACTTTCTGTGGTGATCGGTGCAGTTGCAGACATAGATGTTGGGTTTCGGTATTTTGCAGTTTACTGACTTTGGGTTCTTTGGTGCTGCAGCCACAGCACAGGCATGCTTTATTCACCGTCCTGAAAGATATTGGCTTAAATCCAAATCCAAATACGGCTGACTACTCCTCATGTGTCTCCTATCATGCCCGCTATGATGACTGCTTATTTTCTGCTAAATGCTCCTACTTCTCTGACCTCCTACATACATAGTCAACTCACCCTAGGTGTCTTTTTTAAATCCTCCCACGGTTACTTTCTCCACCCTCTCCTGACTATTCGCTTAACTCCACTCTTTCAGTCTCTGAATTGGCTACATTCTTTTCTTCAAAGGTGGCTTCTCTTTGCTCTGGCATTGAAGCTTCCGCCTCTTCAACATTGCCTGTCTCTCCTGTTCCAGCTCCTTCTGTTTCTCTCTCCTGCTTTGTCTTCATCACCAATACAGAGACTTCTCTCCTACTGGTTAAAGCTCGTCCACCTGCTTACCCCACTGATCCTATCCCATCAGCACTTATTCCTAAAGTGTACCTATCCCTTGTCTCCTATCTTCCTTCCTTCCTTAATATCTGTCTTTTGACATCAACTTTTCCCTCATATTTTAAACACGCTTCTATTATTCCAATTTTAAAGAAACCTTCTGCCGACCCCTCGCTTGTTTCAGATTTTTGTCCTATTTCTCTGTTACCTTTTCTTTCTAAACTACTCAAATGGTTGATGTATTCTCAAGTTTCTACTTTTGGCTCAAATTCTTCTATTCTTCCACATTTTCAGTCAGGCTTTCGCCACTGCCACTCCACCAAAACTGCTCTTCTTTCTGTTCTGAACTCTTTGCTTGCTGAACGCTATTCTAAACACTCATCTTTTCTTATTCTGTTGGAATTCCTAGTGGCTTTTGATACTGTTGATCACTCTATACTGTTGGCTTCTCTTGCTTCCTTTCGTTTTTCTGGTTCTGTCATTAACTGGTTCCAGTCATACCTGCTTCAAAGAACTTTTCCGTATCTTCAGCCTTAAAACATCTGACACTTTCTGACTCATCCATGGTGTCCCACAAGAGTCTGTTCTGGGTCCTTTTATATTTTTGCTTTACACTTCCCCTCTCGCTGCTGTTATCTCCTCATTTGGTCTTTCACATAACTTTTATGTTGACGTCACTCAACTCTTTCTGTCCTTTTCTTCTGGCTCTTGCGATATCAATCACATAAATGTCCTCCCGTATATTAGCTATTAAATCTTGGATGTCGGCTCACTATCTTACAATCAACGCTACTAAAACTAAGGTTCTCCTCTTCCCTGCTAACACTCTTCCTCCTCCTATATCTCCCCCTTTTGTTTTGTTTCCCCATTCCAGCTTTCTCTGGCATGGACAAGTGAACAGATGTTGTGGCGAGGACGACCCTTGAAGGATTCTGCAATGATATGGAACTTTTCCAGCTTCGGACGTCAAGTCAGTCTATGTCAGGTTACCCCCTCTTATGGGCGATGCTCAGCAACATGACCTCCAGCAGTCACAAACACTCCTGCAGACTGCGGGTGACACATATGAACAACTTGGATTCACGATGTTCAGACACTCCTCTTCTGGACCACAAAGATCCCTTCTCTGGATTACAGGCACACTGGACTGACCTCCAGGACACTTCGATGGAAGAGCAGCAGTTGCACGATGTTCCCTCGTAGCTACGGGAAAAGGATAACCATCCAGGTCCCCACTGGTTCAGTCCTTGAATCAGCATGGCAGCTTTCACAGTATATGAAGAGATGCAGCTGCAGTCTTCATCCTCCAGCTGGATTCCAGGATGAAAGCGTAAGATTACTTCAGCTTCTTTTTTAGGTTTCTTGTTTCAGCTACTGACTTCAGTTTCAACTGACCAAGGAGGTGAGTGTGGGAGCCCCTGTTATACTATAAATTCCCATTCACTCAGGCTGAGCCAGCCAATCAGACACAAGTGCATTCATGCAGGCAACATCCAATCACCCAAAACCAGACACCCAAAACACAGGATGTGGATTGCAGGTTTCTCCCCCGCCTTTCATCACACTGCACTGTATTTACTCCAGTTTCAGTCAGGGCAGGCTCAGGCATTGTACCACACAACCAAAACCAGATACCCACAACACAGAATGTGAGAATGTGAGTTGACTCCTCAATTCATTCACACAGGCTCCACCCAAGGGTGGTTCTTCAGAGCACAGTTCCTGGGGAGGTTCTAGCAAGTCTGGAATGAGCTTCCCCTCAGGACCATATATGGTTCTTCCACTCAACATCCAATCACGGGACGAAAACAGAGCCAGGGTTCCTCAGGAATTTCAGAATACAAGGTGTATAATCAAAGGAACCAAGATGCCACAGTGGCCATCATCAGTTGCAGCTGGTGAATACTTTAACTGGTGGTGCATAAGTATTTATCCCAGATATGCCACATTAGTGGGTGAAAATGATGCCTTTTGCAGAACACCTTTCAGAAAAATTGGTTAAAAAGTCTTGCAAAGGGTTTTGTAGAGTAACTAATGAAAAAATCCAATAGATGCAAGTCACCACAGTGCTAACAGTGCACAGGAGCATGTATCCAGCACATCTGCATGATGTATTGTCCCACAATATGTGCCAGCACAACATATTTTCACACTGGCTGTGGCCATACATTTCCATGTTGACTGCACTATTATACCCTAGTATTCCCATATCAGAACATACTCATGTTTGTTTTTTGCATAATGCCAGTAATGATACAATAAGAAAACATGGCTATGTTTGTTCTGCCAATATATGGCAATATCCCCAAGTAAGAACATGCTCCAGTTGTCTTTACTATAAAAGATGCATGCCAAACTATGAAAACATGTCCAAACTGGCTGCACTAAAATGCCAGTAGAGCTAGATAATAACACTTATCATGCTTGCTTTATCAAAAGTGCCCAATGCAAAATGTCATACCACAAGTAGAAATGGCTAGACTGGTTGCATAAAAGTGACATTCTTGCTTCATGATAACACCTATCATGCTTGATTTACTAAAGATGCCCAATACAAAATTTCATACCACAATAGGAAATGACTAGACTGGCTGCATTGACATGCCAGTCTAGCTACATAATAACATTTATGCTTTTTTATCAAAGAGGGCCAATACAAAATGTCATGACACAGTAAGAATAATACGACTGATCCTGCTTGCTATATCAAAGATGCCCAATACAAACTGTCATGTCTCAGTAAGAAATGGCTGTTAGGGCAAATTTATCTTACGACTAATTTACCAATTTATTTGCGGACCCCCCAAAATGTTGCTTTTGTTCCAGCATCCTGACCTGACTTTTTCCAGTGGACCACAGATTTCAGCTGCACTCCACTGGGCTTTGGCTCATCATTATGGGGAAACTGACATGTCTTTCAGGCTGTCAGCA
Source organism: Ambystoma mexicanum (assembly GCF_040938575.1). NCBI lineage: Eukaryota > Metazoa > Chordata > Amphibia > Caudata > Ambystomatidae > Ambystoma > Ambystoma mexicanum. The sequence goes on from NC_090935.1 coordinate 947,835,778, forward strand.
CTGAGAAACGCTATTTCTCTTAGTGTCTCAACTTTGTTGCCACTTTTGGTAACTTTTTATCATTGCACAAAGTACATTACTGTACCGCGCAATGGAATCCTTTTGTTTTCAGGCTCTGGTCATCCACTAAGTATTTTATGGTGACTGGACAATGTGCCTTAGAGTAGAGTGGCGGCCGCAGAATCTTTTTTGTGTAATTTTCTAACTTTTTACTTAGCCATACCATGCTCACCGTGTTTGCCTCATGATTGTGGCCAGTGTCCATCATGGCCGTGCCACAAGGTCATTTGTCTACTCTTTTGGCCATGTTGTCCGTTGCCCTTGCCCCTGGTCTTGGTGACCTCGAAATTCCTTATTGGGCATGCAGTTGCCTGCGAAAGCTGCTTCTTTTGTGGGCTACTGCAGGTCACATGTGTAGGTACCAAGGAAATGGGCTGTGGCAGTCTGGTACCAATACGCACTACTGGTGCCAGGAGGACTGGTGTGCTCAAGAGCATGAGAACCACAGTGGTCCCTCATTGGACTACTGCTTGCATGAATGAGTGGGTCAGATCTCCTCATTGGTCGGCTGGGTGCAAGCACTCACTGGACTTGTGGATATGATAATGGGTCCTGAATGCAGACCCGCAGATCAGCAACCGGTCTGAATTGACCAGAAGAGCCAAGCAGATCCAAGGACTATCAGAACCACACAGTAGAAGGTTGGCACCCTGAGGCGGATGTTGTCCCCTTAGATCCCTGCCTTGTGCTTGATCTCCAAAAACATGCAAAGGTGCTTCAACCCCTTGGAGTGGTGGGTTCAATCACTCTCGATGCCTCCTGGATGCCCTGCAAAAGAGCTTGTTTGGAAGTGTTCCTGGGCCATCCAGTGGACTGTCCAAGTCAAAACTTGGCACCGTGCAGGAGCGTTGTCTCGTCAAGTTTGGCCTCGAAACTATGGGCAATCCTAGTGCACAGCAAGGCACCTTTTCACCGAATGTTGTTGTTGCAGCTGCTTTGAGCCATGAGAGAGAAGCGTGCATCAAATCGCGAAAGTTGGGTGAGCCTGCACCACTGTATGACAGTGGCAGGCGTTGAAGGTGGTTTTCCACATATTCCTTGTGCCCTGAGACCAGCTGCATCAGTGCTTCCTCTGTTCTTCAACTGAGACGAGAGAAAGAGAAGCAGCTCCTGGTTTAAAACGGACACACATTTGCACCAGCAGCACCTGTGCATTTTGAAGCCAAATCAAGGGTGGGAAATTGTACATCTGGTGACCCCCTCCAGACCTGCCAAGTTTCGACCAAAACCAAGCTAAGGGCAGTGAGTACTGAAACCACTTACTGGTGGCCCCTTGTTTATCCATTGTATTTTACGCAAATCCTTTGTGGTCCTCCCTTTGTCTTGGGTAGCTGCCACTTACTAAAGTCCTCCAAAAGTTTAGCTTTGTTCAATGCAGCAGATCCTCCCCTGACTCTTGGAACCTGTTTTTACTCTTCAGAATCCTTTCTCTACTGTGCCAGCTCCTTAGAAATTGTACCTTGTGATTTTACACACAACCAAGCGCTTTTACGCACGTATCGAACATTGAGCACAAGGCTCCATTTATCGTAGGGCTGAACTTATAAAGTTAAGGTTATCCATCTCTGAAGATTGTCGATGCTATAAAGTTTGACTGCCCTTTCATCTTACAGGTTTTGGTGGGATTCCACACTTTACTGCATTGACCAAAGTGACTGTATGTATTTTACAAAGTGTGTTTTTTGAGTGGTCTTTTTTGGTGTACATTTCATTATTCTCTTGTGTTTATTCTTGGGCCTAATATTTTTTTTTTTTTTCCGTATGCTATTGTCTAAGGGTAATGCTCAGTGTCTTACTGTGTGTGCTCTTCAACGACCTCAGATCACCCCACTCCTTCTGTAATTTAGCCTTGACTGCTCTCTAATATACCGTAAAGTGGTCTGGCTATCTTCCCTGGCGTGTTCCCTGTTTCACTAACAAGGGGGGCCTCCTAAACATGTGTTCAGCAGATCAAAGTTTAGAAATACATTCTAATACCTATACTGGTTGCATGAAAAATGTCAGTCTTGCTTTAAAATGACATTTACCATGCTTGCTTTACTAAAAATGCCCAATACAAAATGTCATACACATTAAGACATAGCTAAACTGGCTGCATTGAAATGTTAGACTAGCTACATATTAACACATTTCATACTTGCTTCATCAAAGCTGCCCCATATAAAATGCCATACCACAATAAGAAATGGCTAGAATTTCTGCATTAAAATACCAGTCTAGCTACATAATAACACTTATCATGCTTGCATTAATAAACCAAGCTAAGTAAAAAATGCTATGCTTGCTCCATGGTGTACCAGCGTCTTGCACTCAGACATAATCACATTTATGATAAATATGATTATGTGTGAGTGCAAGGCGCTGATTGGTTCAGGGGCAGATGTGTGTCAGGAGCTGGGTTCCAAGGGTACAGCCATGGCATCTTTTACTGGGAATAGATGACTGCCCCTTGAGGCCTTGAACGCCCCACAGGCACACATTAATTGGTGGTGTGTGAGGTGCTGGGGTGCCCAGTAATGATATTTTTTTACTGGGGTCTAGCTGATGCTCATTAATAAATGACCTTTCTTCCCCCATTTCCCTCCAGTGCCTCACATGCACATGTAATCAATAATGTGTACATGGGAGGTAAGGCTTGGGGGTAAGGCATATCAGCACCAGTCAGGATCCTGGAATACATGCTTAGCAGTCATGTGACTCACTGTATTTAAGGGAACTGTTTTCACTCCGCAATGCTTCTCAACATGTGTGAGTGGCGACCTTGTTTCTTGTGTTCCTGTTTACTCAGTTGGATTGGCTGCTCTGGACCTTTGCCTTCGTTTCTTGGACTGCTTGTGGATTACCCTGCTGACCCGGCTGACACAGCGTTCTCAGCTTGGCCCTGCTTCTTGGATTGTCTTTTGGATTTCCCTACTGATTTTGGTGAACTGTGTTTGCTCTGTGTAATATCTAGGTACCTGGAGTAACACCCAGACCAGCAGGTAAGATATATGTACGTTTATTGTATGTTAGTTGCCAGGAACAACAACGGCATGCCCCTTCAAGCCAGCATAGCTCTCAACTGTAACTCTTAGAACCCATTCAGAGCATAATATCTCCAACACTCCACACACCCTGGCTTCACTACATTCCACAAAACAGTGATGTCACAACCTCACCTGAGGTACACATTACAACACCTCTCCCTCCTTTCATTTCTTGAACAAAGAGGAATTCCACCAAAACCATCACCGACACAATCCCCTGCATGCACGTGTGGCCAGCACGTAATACGCCAACTAACCATACTCCCTGACGACAAGGAAACTGCCACCTGGAGTTCACCATCACCCTCAACACATCCAGTTCTATGACACTAGGGAAATCTGCTTAACCCCGACAAACATATAGCCTACATGGCACCCCAAGAATACACTCTCTAAATGTGCCACCAACAAATTGGACAACAAAACCAACCCGTGTCAGCCGAAACTCCCCAACTGCAACTACAGAACACACCCAAATCCAACTCCAACTTCACTCCTCCCTCTCAAAACACAACAATGAGGAACCCAACGCAGTCTAATAAGGGCTAACTCCTCCCATAAAACAGACCGGAAAATACCTTCGAGAAACAAAAATAATAAACTAAACGCTACCACCTGTTCCAAGCTACCCCTTGGAGCCTAGGACCTGCCACAACCCAGCGTTCCCAAAAATACACTACCTAACGCGCCAAACCCTCCGTGCACAAACAACCTTCCACCCTAGTCTGCACCCTAGGGCACCAGAGCAGCCACCCCCGGCAGGAACCCAGCTCAACAAGAGCAACAACAAGCACACCATCCCAAGATCAGTCCACAACAGCACCCCAACAGGGCACCCTAACACAACAAGAACACCTGAAAACCCCAATCTTACAGGAATGCGCAAAAACACCCACCTTAAGCCAACACAATACGAGACACAAGTCCCAACTGACTGGCACTGACAGTACACCACAAGCCTAGGACCCCTAGTCCAGCCAACTGCATCACCGCAGTACACACACACACACACCTAGGACCCCTAGTCCAGCCAACTTCAGCACCGCAGCACACTCACACACACCTTGGACCCCTAGTCCTTGCCAAACTGCACCATGCAGCACACCTTACTCTACCACAGAGGACACCAAGTCCTAACCAATCTGCACTAGCAGTACACCAAGTCACCAACCAATGGGAAACCCAAATCACACTAGGTTATCATCGGGACACTGTCATGGTACACTACAATTAGCAGAACACAACCCCCCCACACACACAACCTAGAGGATTACCCTCACATACCATACGCACACATGCTATGCAAGCAATAGGCGGGCATATAAAACAACATACTTTGGCATAAATATGCAAATGTGCACAGTCTGACATCAAAAATACATCAGCACACTGAAAGATAAATGTTAGTACAACAAATTCATTACAGCAACATCGTTTTAGTACTAAGACAATAAAGCTGCCGTAAATACAATATCACAATACCGGAGTTCCGTCACCCACGAGTCCATCAAAACCCCATCGAGGAAACCCGACCTGCAAGGAAATAAGGTTAGAGAAATTAACACATTGTACTGTTTTTCCATATCCAATGATGATGAACCCGCAACCCACGAGTCCAGCCATCCATGGCCCACCATTCAATCCCCCATGGGTGATACCACATTCCATATTGCACAAAATAAAGTGCAACCTTAAAGTAAAGCACAAAGTTCCAATTGCAGAATAAATATAAAATCAGGTTATAGCAGGACTGCCGGAAATCACATGAAATACAATGACAAAATTAATCGCACATGGGCCACAACACTTCACACACACACTCACACGGCCCGTAATACACAACCTAGCAGGCTCACCTTCCTAGTGGCCTACAACAGAAAACACTACACCACACGCACTCACACCAGGCCAGGATCAACGACAAATTAAAGCATTTCAAAATACAAATTGCTCCCGTAAATACCGCCACTGATGACAAGGAAAATCCGAACTCCTCAGGTCAGATCCAAACTTGATCCTGCAACACCTAGAGGCGTCAGTCCATGAACATAAGTCTCCTTGGACAACAGACCACATCATCCTGAAACAGGCTGTCCTCCATAAGGCGTCCAACATACGCTCAGACGTATCCTGCCCCGAAACTCCATCTGAGCCTCCAGAAGAAAATGTTCCACACTTCCTTGCCCCAGATGCAACATTGCGCTCGCTGCATGACCTAACTGCCAACAACGTTCTGTTCACGCACGTGCTAAACTTAACACGGCTGTAACTACTTCTGCGTTCCAGTTCCTCATGAAAAACGCATTCCAGACGTTCACTCTGGAATACTTCCTGATGACACGCTACGTCATCATAATTCACCCAGGCGCCACACCGATCACAAGTCCTGCACCCCTCCATTGTGTGAAAGGATCGGGGGCCTGTCACACCTGAGAACGCAAGGTTAACACCCATGGACTCAGCCACCTCCAGCAGCTCCCCGGGCCCCACATGGATGCAGTCTATTCGCTGCCCGCTAGCTGGACCACCCGGCCTCTTCTCCCATACCATATTTACCAGTAATGCTGGTAATGCAATAGTTTGGGCACATTATTGAGGGCCATATTCCAGTGTAATCCTCAAAATCATGATACAAACAAATAATCAATGTACTTTCTATGCTCATTTTCTATAGTACTCATCCAGTGTAATGTTTACAAACAGGAGTTGCTTGAAGTTACACATGGAATTGGAAAACTTAGATGCTATGCCCATTTAAGTGATCCAAGCTATTTTCCATTACAAATGTTTATAAGACACCAAATACAAAAGAACATTACTGACTAGATACCATCATGATGACAACAATTGCTGTCAAGCTGCCATGTGTAATGTGTGACACCTCGTTCTGGTTTTCTCATTGCATGCTGGGACTTGCAGAACCCTACTTAGAATGGGGAAAATGAACTGCAAGTTCCAGCATGCAATGGGAAAACCCGGACTAGCTTGAGATGTCGTGCATAACATAGGACAACTTGGCATCTAGGGCTCACATTCTTCCAATCCTGACTTTTTTGCTGTCAGCATTTTGCTTGGTGGGATTTGTAAATTCTCTTTTCTCAGATAGGTATGATATCAAACTTTCAATGTTTTTTGGGCCGAAAACCAAGAGCGGGAGAACATTAGCCTCCAGACATTGAGCCACTTTGCTGCTATATCGAAGTGATATTGACCACAGTGTTCTGTGGTTATAAGAGCAGTCAAACAGTTAGAAGCCAGAAATATGAATGTAAGGATAATGACTATGAAAACCACAAAATACATTGGTTTTCTTTCAGCAGTTGCCACAATGATGATGGCCCATGTTCCATATGACAAAAGAACAGATGTGCACTTCTTTCTCGAGACACCTGCGGAGAGTGCCTCAATACAAATTTGGTGCTAGTAATCCACCAAATTACTGCCAAATTTACACTACCCCCACTTGGTCTTCTGGGTTTACCATGGGATTGCAAGTGGTGGTATGGCAGTGTTAATTAACGTTTTTGGAGTCCTGAGGACACCATGGGGATTTCAGTTGTTCCGCTGAGATTATTCCACTGACTTCTTATCTTAAAGTGGTGGATTTATTTCTAGAATGATGCGAGAGGGAAATCCTCCCCTTCAAGGTCAAACGTTTAGTTCGGTGGTGCGAGAAAAATGACAGTAATTCGAGTACTGCACCACAAAAGTGGCAGTAATAGAATTACCATGTGTGTTTTTCCTCCACCACTGAACATGTAATGAGGCAAACATGTCTCCTCCAAAGGTAGTGTAGAGGGGTATCAGACCGCCCCCACCCTCAAACTGAGTACAGATAACACGATAGGCTGATCAACAGTTCAAGCATTGCAGAAATTAGAATGATGGTGTTTTTAAAGCTAAAAACGTCCCTACTCGGGTGACACATATTTTTGGGGTCAGAATGAGCCAGGAAGTGAAGGGTGCCTCGGGTAGTACACACATCATGAATATGTAAAAATACATGCTAGAAAGTGGATAGAAAATGAGATATGCCTAAAGTAAATATTGAATTACTGTTTGGTAGTGAGGCCGAACAGACTGAGATATATTTTCAAAATAAATTCCAGATACAAAATGGAATCTTGAGAGCAGGTGTCAAAAGGCCTGAATCATGCTTACAAAGTCGAAGGTCTTTGACAGCATCTCGCTATGAAATAATTGGGTCTGGAGATTACATTTGAAACTTGGCTGTGAAAAGCAGACATGATTGATGGTAAATCAGATAAAGGCAAGGAAGTTTCCAATTAGTGCAGATCAGCTGAAATACTTGACAGCAAACAAAATGAGCTTAGTGAGTTTTGCACGGTATAAACTGGCAATTAAATTTGGCAGGACCTCATGAAGCAGATAAGGACTGTTTTTTGGAAGAAGTTAAAGGATGTGTAAATGTGTTCGGCTGGGTCTAAGCTTATCAGTCTATGTGTCAGTCAGAGAATGGTTGCCAATAATGAACTCATTTTGGCTTTATGAGTGACAGACAAGCCACCCGATCAAAGACAAAGTAGGGCTTTATTTTGGCTAAGAGAACCAATCAGATATGTATCCTGAAATTGCATGAAAGTATTGCATCATTGAAAAGGTTGATACAAAGAGGAAGGCAGAATGTGTGCCCTTCCAGTGTGTCTTTTGAATCTGTATTAAAGATGACTGTGAATCTCACCCGGGCGTCCATTCCTTTATTCTTGTCTCCAGTGCCAGAGTCCACAGATGCCAGAGGGGGATTGATGGGATGCAGATCGACCTTTTTTACACATGGTGCCTGCACAAAGCGACCCTAGAAAATGTTCAGGGACAAGAACCCAGGCTTGTGCTGACATGCTGACAGAGATGGTGAGATGCCTAGAAGGGATGGGTGAGTGGCAAAACTGCAGTTTGCTTTCTCATACCTTGACGGGGGTCTCCTATGACTGTCAGCATGGCGCACTTTGGCATCTGTGTATTGTGTTATGTATTGTGGGGGACAAGGGCAAATGAAGAATAACAATAAGACATGTTCTGCATATATTAATTGTGGTAGTTTAGAAAGTAACAGGGGACTTAGAAAATAGTGTAGGGAAAATAATGAGTGGTGTTTGTTGTGTGTATACATAAGAGATAAGGAGATAAAAGGCCCAGAGAACTCCTTGTCCAAGGGATTTCATAAGAAGTCATTATACACTTCAGTTGAAATAAATTAGGTTATGCAGAGGGCAGGTCCCTGTAAGATAATGACTTGAACACCTACCAGGGTATATTTAGGGGCAGAGATAAGGAATTAAGTGCTGAGGATTAATGTAAAAGAGGTAACTGGCCTGTCTGTCCGGCTGTTATGTGTCTGTTTCAAAATAAAGGTGTCAAAGAGTGACAATGAGTTGTAAAAAGTTGAGACTAAGTCAATAAATTATATTATTTATTTAGGAAAGTTGGTTTGCACTGAACCCAGAGATAGGCAGGGATCAGTGAAAGGGGAAAAGGTTTGAGCAAGCCATTGATGGAGCACACTCACATTTTGTTTTCTGAGATATAATGGAGAAAAAAAGCAGAAGTAATAATATGAAGTAAAAATTGTGACTACTTTGCACCCTTGAGGCGGGCAGGTGACAGTAGCTAGAGGGTTCATTTTTATATATCTACATATATGACATTCTTAGAAAGCAAACATTATTTGCATGGTGGAAAAGTGCATCATAGAAACGAAGACAAAAAATATGTTGCACATGAGTCAACTTTTTGCTGATACAAGTGCGTAGTTAGGAAAATATAAAAGGGTTTTCAAATTAAGTTGACACAAAATCTAGCATTCAATTCCTTTCCTGCTTGAGCAAGAGAAGGGAATGTGATATATGACATGTTTTGAAAGTGAAACAACACAGAGATATAGCCAATTTTGTACGTTGTACGCTGTGCGCAGCAGGGTAAAAAGCTAGCGCTGGCAGTACACAATGATTATTTATGTTTAAAACCGCGCTGGCAAGAGTAGCTAAAAGCTCTTGTTCAAAGCTAGAGATAAGAAGTTGACAGAGTCAAGAGGTAATTAAATAGTTCAAGAGATTCAAAGCTGCGTGGAGTTTTGAAAAAGATAGCTTTTTAAGCCAAAGCAGCTGTGAACTAGTTTTACACAGAGAAAGAGCAAATATGCTGTTTTGTGTTGGCAATAAATGGCAAAAATGCATGTATATGTATTAAACAAATAAAACAGAAAAATGAATGAAGATTTATAGAAAGGTGACCAGAATTAGTAGGGCTGAAGCTAATATATGTATAAGTATGCAAGGAATATGTTTAGTGATTATTTGCATAGTTTTGAAAAATTCATTTTTTTGGTATTACGACTAAAAGTGAGCAAGGGCTAACCTTGACCCTTATGGAAATGAAGAGTTGAACCAGAATGCATTAAATTAATTTGTTCTTTTTTGGGGATTTTTATGAAATATATATATGTTGTATGTGTTCAGCAGTAGGGGCGCTTATTTATGGGTTGAAATGATTGACACCCGCTGAGTAATTGACAAATGAGTATGTTTTGAAAAAATAGCGTTCAGTGTGCTATAAAAAGATATATTGCAAATGGAAGCACAGGAGAGTGCTGTGGGTGACCACAATAGTGAGAATATTGGTAGTTGAGGACAGAGAGAAGGCATGGGATATGCACCATAAATAATGCAGAGTCATGGAGATGTTATACATGCACATTTAGGCATGTGCACCAAGGCCAGAGCAGAGTGGACAGTGTTTCCCCCACTGCATAAGTATACCTATATAATATAGAGGCATTTGAAGAGACAAGAAAAAATGATGAATGTGTCTAGAATCACACAATTGTGAAAGGGTGTAGCCGAGAATAGAAAAGTAATTATGAGTGTATATTACAGTAAATAGTACATTAATGCAATAAGGAATGACATTAAACTAAGTACAGTAAATTTTTATGGGGAATGGCAAGAATAAATGAAGCAAAAACCCCTTTTTGGGAAAAAATATTGGAAAAGCATGTATTGATGCAAATGTGTATTTAGAACGAGGAAGCAGTAAATAATGAGAAGTGCTCGCAAAGCGCAATGGGACTAAGGACACACAATATGGACAAGGATCATGATATATTTAAACAGTTGTACTGAGAAAAGATTAGATCAAAAGAGTATTTTTTTATAGAAGTACACACCCTGATTGGCTGACTTCTAAGAATGAGGAGTGCACTATTTAGGGGTTTTGCAGGGTTTGTTTAAATAAAATGTATTTATGAATAAGTACAAGCAGGCTGAGCACTGACAAAGAAAAATGAGGGAGGTTTGGCACAATTATTGAAGCACAACATGGATTATTATGATATGTGATTAACTGATTTATTTGGGGAAAATAGAGATGATTAACGTTAGAATGAATCTCTGTTATGATATGCTTGAAAGGAGAGGGAGAGTGACACAGGCACACATACACACAAACACACACACACACACACAGACACATATGCACATTCATACACACATGACACACACACACATACACCCATACACAAACACGGACACACACACACATACACACACACACACACACACACACATGCACACACACATCCACACATACATACATGCACACACATACACACATGCACACATACACACATATGCACACACACACACACATGCACACACATGCACACATATACACATACACATATACATGCACACATGCACACATGGACAGATGCATACTTTCACAAACACATGTACACATGTACACATGCACACACACACATGCACACATCCACATGCATACACATATGACACACACATACACCCATACACAAACTCACATACACCCATACACAAACACACATGGACACACACACACACACATGCACACACACATGCACATGCACACACATACACACATGCACACATATACACACATGCACACACACACACATATACATGCACACATGGGCACATGCACACATACATACACACACACAACCACATGCACACATGTACACATGCACACACACACGTGCACACATGCACAAGCGCTGGCACACACACCTGATCTTGTAGAAGTACATGCAATCAATGGATTGCAGGCTCAATGCACACAAGAAAAATACACATAGGTAGTCAGAAGAAGGAATATAATACTGCAATGAGAACACACACACACACATACACATAGAGGATGTTTTCACTTTATATTACAGGATTAGAAGATACCATTTAGGGATTTTATGTTTTGCTAAAATATGATATAAAATAAGCCAGATTTGTTGAAGATTATAAAAAAAAGAGAATAAGGATCTGCTTGCTCACATTCAGGAGCAGTGGACTCTTGAAGTATGCAAGCCGAGGGCAAAAACAGTGGCAGTATTTTACTACATTTTATCTCATGGATTGCCTGGGCAGGTACAGAGGCAACTTAAGAAGCAAATGGGAATGGAAGCGTAACCGTGGCCTGAAATACAGTTGACTATAGTGCATCACTGTCGGCTGTTACAGGAGAAGACGAAGAAAGACAATGCTAGGAAAATTGAGGAAGCCAGGTTAGTTCAGAAAAACATTGTCAAAACATGCCATAGAAGGGGCAGTATTGACAAAGTGGAAAAGGGCTAGGAATACAGCAAACAGTAGGTACATCACAGACGAATAACTAGTGCCCGATGGATCATGGAGGAAATGGATTTATACCACAAGGTAGAGGTGTGGGCTATAGAGGAAGGGGTATATTTTAAAAATAATAGAAGTAGGTTTCAGAATATACAGAATGAGAGTCAGAATATGCAAGCGGGACTAGTTAGACAGGGTCCTCCTTTGTATTGGGCATCTGTGATGACAAGGCACATTGCGTGCACTTGTGGGAGCCAAGGAAATGTGCAAAATAGTCAATTTTCAAGAGGGGGGGACAGCTTATATTCCAGTATGTAGCTCACAAGCTAGGGAAGGGTTCGCCCAGGATCAGACATTGTATCAGACGCAAGCGCTGAGAGTGCAGCAGGTACAGAAGCTAGCACAAGGGTAAATTAATTCACTATAGGGGCAGTTGCAACAAACCTGCATGCAGATTTAGTGATATGAAAACACAGGACAGGTATTGACACCCAGAATAGGAGGTGCCACTGTGGTAGGAGGAAATCCTTTCACAGGAACAGGGGTATGCATGCACCCACAATAGGACAGCTCACAGGACGACGTGATGTGTTCAGAATTATCAGTTATATTAGACCCCCAAGAGGAGCCAAGGGTTAATGTGACAGTAGGAGGCAAAACCCTTGCTTTGTTAGTAGACACTGGGGCTGCACATCCATATACATGGGAGGAAAAGTAGTGAATGGCGGGAATTGTCATAAACGATTAATTAAGAGTTCTCTGGATCTACGAGTTGAGTTCCTTTTGATTGATGAATTACCAGTTTCTATAGGAGAGTGTGACATGACTGATCCTTTGTTATATTTGTGACAACTACCAGTTAGTATTTTAGGAAAGGATTGGATGACAAAACGTAACATGATGATCTTATTTCTTGAAACAGGAATAGTGTGTGCCACTCTTGGAATACACTATTTTAACACAGCAAATTTATACTCGCACTCACAGGGCAAGTGACTCTGTGAGATGTTACAGTTAAGTTGGAGGTGTTTCTATTTATGGGGTGAACAGTCTATTAACATGGCTATCTGGCCTAGTGGAGAAGATGGTGAGAATACCTGAGGAACTTGTGTTAAAAAACATGGATACCTATGGACGAAGAGGGGGGAGAGACAATCCCTGAAGAATTAAATGTAGCCATAGTATGAGGGGAAATGGCAATGCTCGAAGGAATGGATGATGAGGGTAGGCCATGGAGGACAGTGAAAGTTCTCAAAGAAGGGTCTAGGCTGACTGACATTACTCATGATGACATGCTTAGAGAAGACTAAACAAATGATGAAGTAGTGTTTTTAGGAGCATCACATACTGAAAGAGAAAAGGGAAATCGCACAGCTTATGGCAATAATGCAGCGGCTCTCAGTATAATTTTTGGAAAACTTGGAAAGAGACCCAAGTTTCCTGAGAATAATAAGCCCTTATGACGTAGGTCCACTGAAAGAAAATGGGGAACAAAATAAAACTACACACATGTAAGGGATTTTAATATGTAACAAATGATAGGTTTGCGTTATAAATAACCTAATTAATGAGAGGTAATCATAAACTGTTAAAGCTACAAGCATTGAAGTAAGAAGTTTAAAAAAAACCAAAAGATTGATATTAATTCAGGAAAATAAATACATAAACAAATGGATGATTGGGTGAATGAATAAATAGATGAATGAGTGAATGAATATTAAAGCAGCAAAAAACACAAATTGATAGAAGGTGCAAATAAAGGAACAAAGAGTAACATTGGGAGACAAGGGTGATGAAGGAAGGTGTGGACAAGATATCCAGATTTTCAAACAAACAATGAGTACACTAGATGGTGCTGGTTACAATTGAGTAGTGTCGTATATTTTGATGAAAATAAAATAAATGGTAAGTGTGTGAATACACTTTATTGATCATTATTAGGAGAAAGAGGACCCAGGTGAGTACAGAAGAAAGACAGTAAGGGATACAGTCTTTTAAATAGATAGCAGTTTCCCAAGAAAGCTGCAGCCAGGTGTCAGCATAGAATGGCATTGATAAACAAGTGTGGCCAAATCTAATGACAAGAATAAAGAAAACCTTTCGATAGAAGGTGGAGTAAACGTTTTGTAATTTTGAGAAATGCCAAAAAGGTGCATTTGGCAAATGCATAACGTTTTGAGGATAGGCAAAACAATGTATGCCTATATGTTACACTCACATGCATTTAATAGGAACAATGCTGGGTTCCAAATAACAGGGGTCGGCAAGATTAGTATAGGTAGGGTGACGAAAAATGTTAATTATGTCTCAACAGAATAAACAAAGTAAAGAAAGAAGAAGACTGTGGTCCCACAACATCAGGAGGAGGACTTCAAAAGTACAGAGAAAATGTTCAGAATAGAACAAAGAAAGTTATTCTTTACATTTATGCGCATAAATATTCAAAGAGAGTGAAACGTTGCAATGGTCTTTTGACAAAACAGATACATAAATGTTTTAGATTAAGAAAGTACAAAATGATTGAAGACACTGTTGATTCAATAGAAATGTTTTTATGATACCTCCCATGTTGAGATAAATCACCACACTGAGGGGGGTGACTGAGACAGGGATGTTTAGGTACACTTTAGATGGGGGAGGGTAGACACTGGTGTAGTGATCGTGTATTGAACAGTGGTCTAATAGTGACCATAGGGGGGAGTGCATAGGAGTATCAGACCCATCCACCCTCAATCTGAGTACAGATAACATGATAGGCTGATCAATGGTTCCAGCATTGCAAGCATTAGAAAAATAGTGTTTTTAAAGCTAAAACAAATCCCTATTCAAGCAACACATATTGTTAGGGTCAGAATGACCCAGGAAGTGAAGGGTGCCTCAGGTAGTACACGCACATCATAGATATGTCAAAATATAATCTGGAACTGGATAGAAAATGAGATATGCCTAAAAGTAAATATTGACTTACCGTTTGGTAGCGAGGCCAAACAGACTGAGATATGTTTTCAAAATGGTTGCCAAATACAACATGGCATCTTGAAATCAGGTGTCGAAAGGCCACAATCATGTTCACATAGTAGAAGGTCTTTTGGCAGCATCTCGATGTGAAATAATTGGGCCTGGAGATTAAATTTGAAACTTGGCTTGGAAAATCAGACATCAGTCATAATTGATGGTAAATTAGATAAAGGCAAGGAAGTTACCAATAAGTGCAGATCAGCTGAAATACTTGGCAGCAAACAAAATGGGCTTATTGAGGTTTCCACAGTATAAACTGGCAATAATAAACTCATGTGGGCTTTATGAATGACAGATAAGCCCCCCAATAAAAGATAAAGGAGGGCTTTATTTTGGCTAAGAGAACCAATCAGATATGTATCCTGAAATTGCATGAAAATATTGCAACATTGAAAAGGCCTATAAAAGGAGGAAGTCAGAATGCTGTTCTGTTTGCCCTTCCATTGTTTGTTTTGAATCTGTATTAAAGATGACTATGAATCTCACCCAGGTGGTCCATTGCTTTATTCCTGTCTCCAGTGCCAGAGTCCACAGATGACAGAGTAGACTTGATGGGCTACAGGAGGACCTTCCTTACAGTAGCACCAGAGATATTGCTTATCTTAAGGCTAGTGAGAGATGTTCAGCAAGTAGCTCACATCCATTTGCATTGTCATATTTTTACGTTTCGAATGCAACCTCCATTTTCAGGAAGCTGGGGCCAGACTGGGTCAAGTGACAAGAGCAAATCATTTCACCCGGATATTCCTGTGTTGGCCTTCCCTCTTACACATGCTTAGTTTTGGGGGTTGACCATGACCAACAACCAGGATGCATTGGTGAATTAAATGGAACTCCTTGGCTCGAGAAATGGTGCTTCAGTGACAGAGAGGAATTGTGTTACTCCAAGATTGACATTAAAGAAAATCTGTGGAACTGACTGTAGTAAACTCCTTCTAGATACTATATTTGAATGAAAAATCAGATATCTAATTCATAAATAACAGTACAACTTTTGTTAGAAATGGAATGGAGAATGCATGTTCCATATCTGCAGAGTGGCCCCACCTTCAATCAGTCAGGTGGTTTTAGCAAAAAGTACTTTGAATGACTGAAATCGGAGGCCTACACTTACGAGAAAAAAAACAGAATAAGTCCCAAAATGCAAAGTGATTTTGGCTGAAATGTCAGCACTGGGTCACTGTATCTGCCACATTTCATGGGCTATTGCCAGCTGCTGTCCTTTTCTTCAGACGCAAGCAATGCGCTTGGATCTCAGTACAGTAGAGCTCTGAACAGAGAACACATTTACAAATCAAGCAACTATTTGTTTTCACAAATAAATGAATCGATACATCAGAAAGTTGCCTTTGCACATATTGTGATTTTGTGACATTAGCTGCACAGATTGTGCACTATGTTATTTGCCCGGGTGAAATGACCCTGAGGTGCTACTTTTGCATTGCACCCTTTTATTATCTCACACTTCACTTTTTTGGAGTGGCGTTTCTCATTTTAAGCCAGGACAAGTTTAGTACTTTCTCTGAGGTAAAGCTGCTTCATTTGTGTTTGCTACAGCTGTGGCCCGTCCCTGGTGTGGCAGAGGAAGAACTGCCTGAACTTCTCTCACTGCTAGGGTGTCTGACAGAGGGGGACTGGTCAAATCCCAGAAGGCGCCCTCTTGTGTGTTCCAGCTAGAATCTTCTGGTTCATGTCAAGACAGCAGTCTGTTATAGTTTCTGAAATGTAAAAAATGTGGCGGCTGAGAAAAATGGTTCTGTGAATACTGCCTCTTTAATATGTGGCTACTGCAGTGACTGAATGTGTCCCCACACGAAAAAAATAAAAGATTATTGTGTGAACACACCAGTAAGAGAGAAAACACACTCCCACCTACTGCAACAGAGAAAGCTCAACTATCATCATTTTTTAAAATAGAATTAAACATGCCCGTTTTTAGACGTTGCGTGTGAGTCACCCACGTTATCTCTTTGGCTTGTCATTTGTCCCCAACAAAGTTATAACAAATAGCCAGTTTTCATTCACTTGCCCATCCTCTCCCCAGGCACTTTGATCATGTGCTTGCTCTATTATGGTTGAAGCCTGCTAATGCCGTGCAGTAGACATTGTTGTGGTTGTGCTCCATAAATGATGTTTTCTGTCTGATGCACTTGTGTTTTAATCAGTATAATAAACACATAAAATCACATTATGTGACACCTCTGATACTGCCCTATGTCAGGAGTAAGTAGTCTGAGTAAGTAAGCTAAAACTGTTGGCTTTATCAATGCTTATTTTAATAGGACTTTGGACAAGTGTGAGCTAAAAATCAAGTGACAGAAGGCACACTTGGTTAAGGCACTTTTACTACACTGGTAGCACATTTTGCAGCTGCAATGAAGTCATTAACTATCAGCAGACAGATCAGGAACAATATTGGTGGGCTACAGTTTAATGTTAATGCTTGATAAAGATAGCTCAAAGTGAGCCCCGGAGGATGTATTTTGGAAGGGGCAGGTACTGGGAGGAAATGGCCATAGAAATGAATGTGCCCTTGGGCAGTCACTAGGTGGGTAAATAACAAAAAAACACCTAAAGGTTATGTGTCCATCTCATCGACCATCTACCTCCTAGCTATGCTCCATTGCAATAGTTTTGGTTGCAGGTGGCAATTAAGCACTACCTATAAGCCAAAACTAAAAAAACGGGTACCCTTCCCCCTTTTTCTTTATTTGTTAATGGTGTTATAGACAAACTGTTGTCCACTCCTACTGATGCCCTTACATTGGGAAAGGATGCAATTCCAGTCCTCCTATTTGCAAATTTCCTTTTTTGGTATCACTCTTGCCAATGGGCCTCAAGAAGCAATTTGTTTTGTTTAATGGATTTCTGTAATGTCAATGGTATTGTTATAAATCATGCAAAAAACAAATCCATGAACCTGTCACTGGTGTGCCCAGAGAAAAAGGCCAAATTGGCATGCATAATTGATGGAATGGCCATTGAGCAGGTCAAGATTTATGATTACCTAGCCATCAGGTTCATGAATTGTGGTAGACTGAATTTGTAGATGGAAAGATCAAACCTGGTATTTGTCAGATATAGTTTGACAATTGCCAAATTTATGAGGGGTCACTGGAATGGTGTTGTGCGACCAACCCTAAGAATATATGAGATGCAGGCTAGGCAGGAAGCACTTTTTTGTTGAGAGATTTGGGGTTATCACCCCTGGTTGACTTTGTATAAAAAAACACATTTATGAAAAAAATATTGCATATGTCAAAGAGCTAACTGACTCTGCCCTTACATGTTGAGGTTAACTTGAAATCTATTGATTGCTTAATTACGATGTAATCACTTCTACAAAGAATACATATATGGTCCAACTCACATTTAAAAAAGAATGTAGAGAAGCAATCAGGATATCCTCACTCAGGATGGTGGCCACACACCATGGAGCAGACATGTTCAGTACCTAGCAAATTATATAGGAAATCCAAGTTGTGGAATAAACTAACAGATATTGATTTGACCAATATGTGTGCCTAATGATATGATTATTATGTATGTATAGGCTCTTCTCGCTGATATGTATTCACAAGTCTATCCAGCCTATGTTTTAACTCATCATCTTCAATGCACATTGTAGAAGCAACAGCATTGACAATGTGATAGTGCAACAACATAGACACAATTCTATTGTGGAACTCCAAATATTGACTGCCTGGACCCATTAAGACCTATATGACTTTTCATGCCTACTTGGCTTGGTTTTCAGGTTGCGTGGGGCACCCCCTATCTTTCCTCTTTGTATTCCTTCTACCCCCCTCCCCTGTGGTACCAACCCCTCTTTCTCCTAGCTGTCCCCTGTCTTTGTTTCGTTTTTCTCTTGAAGCCCATCTGTTGGCTTCTCCTTAATTGGACAATGTAACGCAACTCTTCATTTGTTTTTGTAACGTTTTTGGTTGTGTTCAGTGTGTTGGTGAAATCACTATATAATCCATTGAATGAAATTAAAATCCTCAGTGGATGTTGCTGTACTTGAGAAGTGTAATGTACAATGTGATGTGATCATTTGCTGGATGCAGAGAAGAAGGTCACTGTTCTCAAATGGGAGAAAATAATTAAGACAATTCATGGCAGCCTGCAATAAACTTATATAAGCCTTAAACAGTTTCCCTATTGCAGTCAAACGGGGACATGTTCAATTAAAACAGAATTTGCACAAAGTGGACCAATTCCTTTTGCACGTAATTGAAAATGGTTGCCTCAGTGCACTTTTTTACTTTTCCACCAACTAGTGGGACAGTTAAGAGAGAAACATAGGTAACAACACTTTTACTATTCACTTTCCAACTATGTTGCTGGAAATGTGTACAATCCTACTGGAATTATCAATTGCTGGACAAATTTACAATGGATTTTGATGGAATCTGCCTACTTGAAGCAGCAGCAAATGTAAGCCAATCCCATAGAAATCCATAAGATTACTCTCTGCATGAATGTCTATGCTGGCGGAAAAGCAGTCACAGTATCCGATGGTAGAGGAAATGTAAGTTGGACTTTGTATGTCCACCCAATTCCCAGCTCCTTCTAATAATTACACGTAACATGTGGCAGATAGGAAAACGTAATAGAAACATTGTTTTCCGCCACTTTCTCTAATACACCAGCACCGTCTTGCACCGTCTTGCTACCCACCTCCAATCAGAAAACGTCATTACTACTGTCTTATCTTATCAATTATTTACAGATGTGCCAATGCCCTTTCTTCTAAAATACCTTTCTCTGTAATTTTAAGGCCATTACTTGCTAAGCAACTGGTAAAGGCAGTGTGTTTATTGTGCCCACTGCTGGAGTTTAGTACAGGAGGGCATGAATCTATCTGCATGCTTCACTTATTTAAAACCACAACAATTATTTGTATGTGCATTATATTACTCTGCGCAATATATCGTTTGCATTACATTACAAGCTACATATTACTGTTTTGTCCTTCAAAGAAATTCTACATTAAGTTTATGCATCAAAAACAAGACTATTTGTTGCATTAGAATAAAAAATGGACCATGCATTAAGTGGAAGATGGTGAAGTCACTAAGGATTACACTTTCCCTCTAACTCTGTGAAAATGACTTTGCTTTTCGCCTTGGAGTTAAATATATTATAGGGGGACCTCGACCTTCAGCCTTGTCCCTGTATTCAAACAAGACACTCCTCAGTGACCTCCAACACAGTGATCATCTAAAGTAAGGAGTACTTTATCCCAAATGTATTATGGCTGTGACACAAACCCCATCACGTGGTTTGGAGGAAGGGCAACATGTTCTGACTGAAGAGTGAAGCAACAGAATGTAAGTGGACATTGTAAACTGATCTCTAAACATTTGTAGAGAGTTGCAAAGATGTTTTGAGAAAATACATTTTGTTCAGTCAATACAGACATTATTATGTGTTAGCAAGACATTTGAGATATTCAAAAGAATATAAAATAGGTAATATTTAGTATTTGATGTGGTGTCAGTTAACTTGTTCTTTCAAAAAGAACTCGAGTCATTTTGTCAGGAAACAATTTTGTGTAAACATTTTGACCCCCATTCAATACTTTTGGAAAAGGGGTGCAGGTGCAAAATGAGGAATGTAACCTATTGGAAGAAAAGATGCAGGAAAAAGAAAATTAAAGTGCCACATCTACCGAATTGGGGACACACTGTGCCAGCACGTAGTTGGAAGTCTAAACGCACATTAATGTTGTACTGGAAATTTTAAAAAAAACATTGTGCGTTTGTGGTGCCTACCAACATCTAGCTAACTCAGCGGCAGGGTGTCTCCTTTGTAATGCTCACAAGATACATATGGACTGTAAAAAGACAAAAAAAGGTCTGTAAGGATAACATTTCAATTACTGGACAATTGTTCTATAATGATTGCTCATGATTTTCCCTATGTGTTTAATATTTTACTCCTAAAACATTGAGTGAAATATCTCGCTTGGTGGTAATGCTCGTTCAAGTATGTGCGGAATTCTTAAGTGTTTGCTGTTGTATTTTGTTTAATTTGTGTGCCAATTTTGTAAATGTTTGATGTTCTATGTTAAATAAAAAAAAAACGATTTATTTTGGTATGATTACTATTCTGTTTGTGCTTGGTAAATATGCTATTTTAATCTGTTTTGGTTGTATGCCAATTTTTATTGAAGGTGGTTGATTAATGTCACACCTGTCATATGTTTCATATTTGTTCAAAATTTTCTAAAACCAACGTGAAAGTGGGAACAATCATAAACTACGCTACACTACTACCTATACTTTAATATATTGTTATTTTAATTGACTGCCAGATTGTAAATTGTTTGTATGACATATTCATTATGTGAACTCATAATACTTGTTGCAGGTAACAATTGGTCGAAGAAAAATCTGCAAATCTTGTAAATCGAAGGCACAGTGATTCTGTATCTCCCAGTAGTTAACATCATATTGAAATCCTGAACTTAAATGTTTAAGTATGTTCTATGCCACATGGAGGCCCTCACATTCCCTTTCTGTATTCTCTTACTTTAAGTAGCACAATATCACCTTTTCTGAACCTGCACTGTTTTGCTTTTTAATAGTCTATTATCTTCCAAAGCCTTGTTTTAATTTCTGTGAGGACCTAGACTCCCATCTGCTCAACCCGTTTATCTCATTACTGACTCTTTCCATTTGTCCCAACTCTCTGGCTCTCTCCCCTTTTGATCTAGTCTACCCTATTCCCCCCTCACACATCCACATTTGGGCCTTCCCTTTTACTCACTGTGGATCACTTACTTTTCCTATTAGTATACAACTACATGCGAGACGGATCGGGTGATAAACGGTGCCAGATTGGTTATTATTGACATTAGCACCCCAGATTGCTAATCTGGCAACCGCGGTGCTGATAGTAATGTATTTTCTTTGACTGAACGGGAAGCCTCGCGGGATGCCATAATAATCCTCAATTGATAGATGTCTTCATTTGAATTATCCTACTATCTTTCTTCTCCCAGTTCTTTCCAAACTTCTTGAGGATGCCATCTACTCCCAAATTTCCTGTTACCTTGATTCTTATTGACCCCTTTCCTCTACTTTTCTCTGGTTTTTGTGCAGAGGATTTCATTGAAATCTCTCCTTTAAATGTCACCTACCCTCATCACAGTATGCAACTTTCCCTTACTAATCTTTTAAAATCATGTAAACACATTTCACAGAGTTTACAATGCTTTTGTCTGCTCCTTCTTTCCCCCTACACCTTTCTATTTCTGCTCTTTCTTAGATATCTTCCTAAATTTCAATCTGCTTCTAGACTGTTTTCTTGTTGGCAATTTCTCTGCACACTCCACTCTGCACAGTATGATATCCCGCAAGGGGCAGTTCATGGTCCTCTACTATGTTCGATTAACACTATCCCTCTCTCTTTCTTCAATGTTCAAATCTTTTCCCTCTTTCAGTGGCACCCTTCACATTTCTATCTCTTACTGTTTGTCTACTACCAACCTCTGGTCCATCAATCACTGTTTACAAATTCGTTAACCTAAAACTGAAATCATCACCTTTCCTGCACATTTTCCTTGCAGTTCCATCCCACAACTTTTCTTCCACTCTCTTCTTCTGCCAACAACGTTGGTGTAATCGTTAAACCATATCTTTTATTATTTAACCACATTTCCACTCGTGCCCACACCTGACTCTGTTTTCACACTTTTCATGCACCAAAACTCTCATTCTTCCGTTATTCTTTTCCCACCTAAATTACTGCTTGTCTATTCTCATTGCTCTTTCAACTTATGCTCTCTCTTTCCAAATCAATATATATTTAACTCTGCCACCTATAACCTTTATTTTATTACCTCCCAATTCCTGCACCTTTCCCTTTCCTGCTGCCCTTTATTGGCTTTAATCCTTGGTTAACCTCGTGCTAGCAAACTTTCTATTGTTTTTTTTACAGCCATGGCCTCAGGCTTCCCTAGCTTTAACTCTTTCTCACCCTGTTGAATTATAATCACTCTGTCCCTTAGCTACCCTTCACCCGCACTGTGCCCAGTCTCATTTTTGTTCCTCTTCCCGTCTCACCCCTAAACTGTAATATGCTTTCATACACATAGGCGGTCATGACAGTTTTGGTGGTATCCTGCCGGTAATTCCTGCAGAATGCCACCAAAATGGTAAAACTGTTACCATCACTTGGAATTACTGCTGGCATATTCCCAAGTCGCGGAAACACCAGTAAATCCCCATTCCATGGAGTTCAATAGGACTCCATGGGGGGAGGTTGCCAGAATTACTGGTGCCGGTAATTCTAGCATTGTTCTGCCAGTTGGGGAAATTATTTATCTACAGCTCTTGGCAGCTCTCCCCATCCTACTCCCACCACTGTCGCATGGCTCCCCCATCCTGCTCCCAAAACAGTCCCTGGGCTCCCCCGATCCTGCTCTCAGCACAGTCCTAGGGCAAGCGGCGGCTGGTGAATTTTTAAAGTGGAGAGACATAAATATTTCCCACAGATATACCATAGCGAACGAGCGTAGTGAGGGAGCCCAAACCAATCAGTCAGGGTTCAGGGGGTTCTCCCCCCGTGAATTCTTTTTAAATAATGGGTTGAAATGCTGCATTTTTTAACAGAATTTTTAAATTAACCACCTTTACCACTCTTACCTCCAATCCCTAAACTGCACAGCTCATTATAAAGTATTTCTAGAACAAGGGTGATCATGTGAGGCAGTAGAAGGAAAGAAGAAATAACATGTATACAAACCACTTTGTAGGTATCAGGATGGATGTTTCCTTTTTTAGGCTTGCTTGTTTTGGACCTGCAATGACAGACATAGTTCAGTATTTTACTGAAGGTGCCCCGTCCAGAGTGAGGTGCTTTTTTCACACCATGCCGACAGCCATCATCACTATTATTTATTGGAGCGGTGGCATTCCTCTCTCATTTGATGGTACTTGTTTTATAATGTTGCACTGGTCACCTTGCAGTAGTTGTAATACATAGGTTTCACTTGTGTCAGTCCTCCTGAGGAACTACCTTTCCGTATTGCAGTGGGGGTGTCCTGTGTGAGGTTTGGTTTCGTCATTCTTGCGCTGAATGACACATTTCAATATTTTAAAACAATTGTTTGTCCTGGTTGAGGTGTTTGTTTTAATCCTGCAGTGTGAGTGGCCTTTTAGTATTGCAGTGCTGGTGTCTATTCGTGTTTGCTATAGGTTTGTTTCAATCCTTCAATGATGGTCGCAATTCAGTATTTTATTGTTCATGTGGGTCACTTTTAATTATGTACTCTCTAGTATTGAGGTGCACTTGTTTTAGTCGTGCATCCATTGTCACCTTTCAATTTTGCAATGCTGGTGTCCCTTCTAAGATTGTAGTCAAGTAGTTGTGTTAGGCCAGTTTTTCTGAAGTCCAACTAAGGGCCTAGCAAAATCATTCAACTGAAGCAGTACAAGACTCCACTCTTAGTATAAGGCTGTACCACCTGAGTATATGGTAGCGTAGACAGAGCAGGCAGGCTTACCTTAGGAGGGAGCGAGGGCAGTAGACACAGTACAAGTGAAATTGTAATACAAATGATCCAAAGAAACACTGAAACACTATGGGCCTCATTACGAGTAGTGCGGAATGGGTTTAACGGCGCCGGGAATGCGCCAACGCCGTTAAACCCACTCCGCACTATTACAAGGACCCCTCGCGGGACCCGCTCTGGGCGTCTGGATTTTCCAGACGTCCATAGCGGGTTCCTCGAGGGAACCAGGGAGCTAACAACAGGCCCGTAATTGACGGGCCCGTTGTTAGCTCCCTCCACATTCCCATTGAGCCCTATGGGAGCTCGAATGGGAATGGGGAAGGACCGGGCCGGTGTTCCCTGAAGGAGGAATTACTGGGCCCTCCATACTCAGAATGGCCCGATAATTCCCCATTCAGGGAACCCGGACCCGGACACGATTTTGGAGGCAGCCATGGTGCTAAAAGCACCATGGCGGCCTCCAAAGTCGTAATGAGGCCCTATGTATTGTAAACATAAAGGATTTATTGAAATCCCCCACTGGGATTTGTCCCATTTGAAGAAAGGCATAAGACAAGGGATGGGGATGTTTTGGACTCCTCCCCCACTTCCTGTGCTTGCAGACTGACTGGAGCCTGAGTGTGGTGTCCAAGGGATTCCTGTCAAAGACAAAACACACACAAAGGAATTTCCCACCCTTGAGGTAAGGGGAAGGAGCAAGAAACGACAAGAAACACTAAAATGGCAGAAAAAGAAGACAGGGGCCATTTTGGTAAAATGAGCACCCTTAGGTGTCTTTACTGCAGCTGTGAACACAGCCCACGGTAAAGGTGCACCAAATTAGTAAAAGGTGTCACTGCCACCAGCCATTAAAGGTAAGCTTGTACTGTAACAGAATTGTTACAGTTTTAAATGTGAAAGGGGATACATTGGGCCTCATTACATGGATGGCGCTAAGGGAATACCGGCACCGGTGCCCTTACCAGAGCCGGTAATCCCTTAGCGCCATACTAGGAGGTTCCTCAGTGGGTCCCGTCCTTAACGTCTGGCCAGACCACACGTTAAGGAAGGGAACCGCTGAGGGACTTCAGGGCAAATAACGATACCGCTAATAGCGGTACCGTTATTTGCTCCTTCCCCATTCCCATTGAGCCCTAAGGGGGCTCAAATGGGAATGGGGAAGGGCCTTGGTGAATGGGGAATTACCGCCCGCCAACCTTGGAATGGGGCAGTAATTCCCCCATTCACCAAGGCGGAATCAGTAAAATAGTGGCGGCAACCATGGCGACAATAGCACCATGGTTACCGCCGTCTGTGTAATGAGGCCCATTGTATCTCCCCTGCACTCCACATACAGTGGGGTGTGCTGGTTTCACAGAACAAAATGTAAAAGGGATCCAAAGATCCTTTCTACCCTTGGGAACTGTGGTTCACTCAAGGTTAGCACAGGAAAGTTAAATGGGGCGCCCCTAGGGCAACCCAGCAACAACAGGCACTTATTGCCAATAAGTTGTTAAACATGATAACTAAGGCACTATGGAGAGTCTTAAAAATGACACCCATAAAAACAGTTAAAGATTAGGTTAATTTTAGAAAAAGGTTCCCACTCACTGAGGTATTAATGAAAAATATTCCACCAGAAAAGCAAAATGTTCTGGGGTTGAACCAGGAAAGGAAGATTTACTAGCTCTGTGGAAATCTTCCTTAACACTTGTCCCCCCCAGATTAAGGAACAGGAGAAGCTAATCCTCACCTGGATGGATTTCTTGTTTCCAGTCAGTTAAACTGTTTGCTGAGTCAACTAGCAATCTTTTTGTAACCTTTGCTGTGATACTTTTTCTTATATTAGTTATCATTTGCAAACTATATGACCTACAAGTAGTGTTGGGCACTTTATTCTTGTCTAAGGTATAGGGGATCTGATTAAACAGTCCCTCATAAGTTGTGACAACTTCTGAACCTACAATAGGCTTTTTAAAAGGGTTCTTATAAAGAAATCCATTAGACCACGAGAGGTCTCCATGATTCCTCACCACCTCTCTCACATGAGCAGGTTGGGTCTCAGGTATCCTAGTTGGAGGGGTTGCGGTAAAGCATTGGTGATACTTCCACTTCCTCTTAGATCTGTTTTTACATTGGTTAGGGTTTTCCCTTCTAACACTAGGATTTACAAGGGGGTCTTCAGTAGAAGAGCCCACAATGTCAAGGGGTTTAGCCTTAGACATAGCTTCTCTGGATTTCCACCAGCTTTGAGGTTTACTAGTCCTCAAAGGCCTAGTTAGGTTTTTCAACTTGTCTATCCACCCCTTCCTCAGAAGCAGTGTGGGTCAAAGTCTTTAGAATAGGACTCAAATGGTAGAGCATGGTTTGGGCTCCCATTTCCCTAATATTCTAGATTTTTATTTGCCTTTGGTAGAGGTTTCCCTTCTAACATTAGGACTTTCAGTAGGATTCTCTATAGAGGATCCCTGAGGTTTAGAGTGGTCTCTTGAAACAGAGGCCCTAGCCTTCTCGGAACACCTATCCATCTCTCCTGCAGTAGTAGTTGGAGTAACAGGCTTTTTATCAGAAGGCCTAGTAAGAAAGCTGTTCTTAGGTTTCTTATAACTCATTTTGGTTTTCAGATTTTCAGGCCTGGAAGTTACATTCTGGGCACTCTGAACTAAAGGAGAACACTCAATTCGTACCTTGGGGTCAATGAAACTCCTTGCCCTCTTAGGGTTGTTAAAAACACCCAAGTTGTGTACATCCATCTCAATCACCTCCACTCTAAGTGGGTTTTCAGGTGTATCCATGTTTAGAGTATTAGGAACCACTTCCACTGTAAGTGGGTTTTCAAATGGTTCAGCCACTACAGGTTTAACTGAAGGGGCCTTTATTCTAAAGGCCATACACCACACAGGTTGTGGGTCATGAACACTAAGGTTCTTGTCAGTTTCAACAAAGTTTTTACACAGTGTTATACATTGGACAGGAATATATAAGTTTCTATCCACAGGGTGAACCACTTCCATTCTAGGTGGGTTTTCAAGAGGTTCTTTCAACTCAGTGTTAACTGAAGGTGGGGTCACAACAGTGACCTGGTTATTGGTATTTCACCATGTTGGTACTGGGACAGAAGTTTTTAAGTTTCTGGGAACTAGTTGAACCACTTCCACTACATGTGGGTTTTCAAGAGGCTCTATCACCTTAGCAGCAGCTAAAGGTGGGGTCACAGGAGAGACCTCTAGCTTTGTGGGCCTAGGGGCTTTGTCCCTATTTGAAGTTATGGGTGCTACACCCAAGTGCCCTTCAGAGTGGCAGTTAATGCCTTTTATCTCTAAGGAGGGGTCTCCTAAGGGGACCTCTCTTACTTCAAGGTTAAGCACCTGAGCCTTTTTACAAGGGGGCTCAGCTGAGTCTAAGACCACAGCGTTTCTGCTATACTTAGTATTGACAGATTTCTTAAGGGATGAGGAGACAACACTTTTTGACATACCTCTATTCTCAGAGTCCCCTAAGGGGTTTAGATATGGAGAAGTGTTCTTCTTATATCTATCCATGAGAGCTGTTTTTACCCTATCCCAGTTACCTCTTTCTACTTCAGGTAAATCCAAGAGCACTTGGTAGTCTCTCTTGGGAAGTCTAAAAAGAACCCAGGGTATTCTATCACACTCCCACAGACCACACCTTTTACAAATGAGGTCAAAAGTTTTCAGCCATACAACAATGTCATACTTTATATCATACTGACTCACCAATTCTGGGAACCTGGAAGCTGTAGATACAGAAGACCTGGAAAAAAAGAGCTGTGCAGAAAACTGTCTTCTACAGATCTGTTATACTCTTTGCCATGTGCCCACATCATCATATTGTTTCCCCACAGGTATTTTCTTATAGCCAGTTTCTTAGATATCTCAGAGCTCATGGTAGACAGTAAGGTAGAGGCAGGAGAAGGAGAGGGGGGAGAACTAGCATCCTCCTCAACAGAACTCTCATATTCCTCCTCTTTGGAGTTTGGACAGCTGTCTGAACCCTCACCATCCTCAATGAGAACTATGCATATGGTCCCATAACATTTGTAGGAAGTCAAGCTTACTTCCTTCACAAGTGAGGCCCTTATCTATATACATTGTGACCATATTTTCCATTGCAGCATAAGAGTAGTCCTCAGACCTAAAGCAGGCCATGGTGCCAGTTCTTGTGTTAAATACAATAAGTACACTTTACCTTGGCTAAACCAAACCTACTGGATGATTTCCTTTGGACACAAAGTATTTCAATAATCAATGTAATGCAATCCACCTTTATCCCAGAGCATGCCAACAGTGTTAGGACAGTTTGTCTGAAGTCCAACTAAGGGCTTAGCAAAACCATTCAACTGAGGCAGTACAATACTCCACTCTTAGTATAAGGCTGTGCCACCTGAGTATATGGTAGCGTAGACAGGGCAGCCAGGCTTTTATTTTAGGAGGGAGAGAGGGCAGTAGAGACAGTACACATGAAATTGTAATACAAATGATACAAAGAAACACTGAAACACTTTGGGCCTCATTACGAGTTTGGAGGTAGCCATGGCTGCCTCCAACCCGGGCTCCATTACCGGGTTCCTTCAATGAGGGATAACCGGGTCATTCCAACATTGGAGGACCCGGTAATTCCTCCTTAAAGGAACCATTCCTCATTCCCATTTGAGCCCCATAGGGCTCAATGGGAATGGGGAGGGAGGTAATAACGGGCACATTACGAATGGCCCGTTATTACCTCCCTCTTCCCCTCGCAGGACCCGGAAAAGACATCGGGTCTCATTACACGGATGGCGGTAAGGGTTTACCAGTACTGGTAAGGGTTCCAGTGCCGGTAAACCCTTACCGCCTTACTACAAGGTCCCTTTGTGGGACCCTAGCTTAACGGCTGGTTTTACCAGCTGTTAAGGAAGGGACCCGCAAAGGGATCTAAGAGGTAATTACGGTACCGCAATTTGCGGTACCGTAATTACCACCTTCCCCATTCCCATTGAGCACTATGGGGCAAAAATGGGAATGATGAAGTGCCATGGTGAATGGGGAATTACTGCCCCCACACACCTTGGAATAGGGCGGTAATTCCGCCATTCACCATGGTGGACTCGATAAAATACCGGCGGCAACCATGGCGCCAATAGCGCATGGTTACCGCCATCCATGTAATGAGGCCCATCTGGTTTTATCAGACGTCTGGTCCGGGTCCCGCAAAGGGAACCTCATAATCGGCGCTCACGTAATGAGGCCCTATGTATTGTAAAAATAAAGGATTTATTTAAATACAGGTAGGCCCAGATAAATCTAGGGGTAAGTAAGCATTAACACATTATATGAAATCACAGTATAAAAACACAGCACTATACTTGAAATCCACAGACCCAAGTAGAGACCTTATTTGGAACACCTAACAGTAGTTCTAGGGAAGTCAAAACCTTGTCATACACATTTAGTATAGGTCAGGCCTATTCTTTGGGAGTAAGAGACCAATGGTTACTTTCATATTACATTCAGTAATACAAGGGCAGTAAGCTCTTCCAGTTGTACAGTGACTCTTGGAACAAATCACATAAATAGTAAACTGGACAATATACTTTTGGTGAATAGTGAAACACTTATCCTAGGTGCAGTAAAAAAAAAACCTATAACTACTTTTGTCATAACACACAGTTATACCAGGTGAGTAAAACCTAAGGATGTAATATACAATTACAGATGCTTTTGAAATCAGGGACCCCAGATTGAGGTAAGCAATAACTCTGGTAACTTATTTTGGATGGCACACAGCTAACACAAGGTAAGTAACACCCACATACTTTAACTTCACAATGAAGGGGAAAGTAAAACCAAATGTCACACTTTACTGAATAGTTATTCTACCTAGGCAACAATCTAATGTAGACTTATTAAGGACAGGCTAGCAGCAATTCAGGGGAAGCAAGACCCAGTTGGGGGACACTCATACAGTTATCTAACAGGACTAACCTGGTGATACCAACAGTTGGAGGACACTCATACAATTACCCTACAGGAATAATCTGGTGAAACCAACACATTACTTTTGTAAAGAGGCACAACCTAATCACAGGAGAGTAAAATACCTCCACATCTACTTTCTATTAGACTGGAAGAAAAGAGGTTAACCATACTTTTAGTGCATTACATATTCAAGATCAGTAAGAACTTCTGTAACTGTTCACTCTTAGAATCACAGTTACCAACCAACTCTTTACAATTAAGTAAAACACTTGATTTCTTTTCTAGGCAGGAGTCCCAATCCCTTCAAAGTCTTTCCCTTATTCTTGGAGCATGAGTGTTCTCAGTGGCAGAAGTGGGTTCACTAGGACTAGTAACCAACAGGCAGTGATTGAATAAGTTCTTTAGTAGCAACAGTCAGAGTTCATTAGGAAAACTGGGCAAACAGGTGAGTACTTTACTTTTAGGGTTAGAAGAGGGTCCCGGGCTTCACAGAAGACAACCTAGCAGGATTCTAGCAGTAAAACTGGGTGTACTGGACGAGGGACCTCCCAATCACAGAAAACACCCCAAAGCTACACAGAAATCCCAACAGGCTTAAGGTAGGCATATACCCAAGCCAACACAGTGCCTCAGCAATGAAGAAAAGATTGCAGCAGGAGCACTTTAGGAACAGCAGCCAAATACCCGGTCAATGGGTTCTTTGTGGTGGAGACTGAAAACAAGACCTCAGAAGGGACTTTGCAGCAAGGATCGATGAAGAAGGCTCTAGACAAGGTTTCCCTCATGGGTGAATGTGGTTCTGTGGATTTGGCGCCTTTTCAAGGAGCACAGAAGAAGACAGAATATTGTGGTTGAATTCTCGTCGTTACAAAGGTCCTGCACTCTTGTGAGGGGATTTATCAGACTGAATTTGTGTCTCTGGAGATACACCAAGATGTCCACGAAGTTTCAACGAGATTTGGAATTCGGAAGACCGTGCACCGCACAGTGGCTGGAGGTCCCAGGGTATTGTGGTATTGCAAGAATGCAAGGTCGCAGCAACCTGAGGGATGGCTCAAAAAGCAGATCTTCTTGAGCCTAGTGGGTTTCACCAGGCTGTGGTTTCGAGTCGTCATTTTCGAAGTCTCCAGATTGATTGGAAGGAAGGGCTGCAGTAGGCTCCGGTTACACAGCAGGCTCTCCGGTTGCTGGAAATCATCTCTGCCACTTTTCCTTTGTCATCCTCTTCAGTTTTCTATTCCAGTGGTCGAAATGACTTCAGCTTACAGGTTTCCAGTATTTATCAGGAATTACAGCACAACCTCTGCATTCTCTCCCCGCATTTTACAAGAAAGGCGCGTCTGGCTGTCCAATCAGGGCAGCCAGCCCCCAACTGGGATTTGTCCCAGTTGAAGCAAGGTGTAAGACAAAGGATGGGGATGTTTTGGACTCCTCCCCCACTTCCTGTGCTTGCAGACTGACTGGAGCCTGGGTGTGGTGTCCAAGGGACTCCTGTCGAAGACAAAACACACACAAAGGAATTTCCCACCCTTGAGGTAAGGGGAAGGAACAGGAAACAACAAGAAACACTAAAATGGCAGAAAAAGAAGACAGGGGCTATTTTGGTAACATGAGCACCCTTAGGTGTCTTTACTGCAGCTGTGAACACAGCCCACGTTAAAGCTGCACCAAATTAGTAAAAGGTATCACTGCCACCAGCCATTAAAGGTAAGCTTGCACTGTAACAGAATTGTTACAGTTTTAAATGTGAAAGGGGATACATTGTATCTCCCCTGCACTCCACATACAGTGGGGTGTGCTGGTTTCACAGAATAAAATGTAAAAGGGATCCAAAAATCCTTTTGACCCTTGGGAACTGTAGTTCACTCAACGTTAGCTCAGGAAAGTTAAATGGGGAGCCCCTAGGGCAACCCAGCAACAACAGGCACTTATTGCTAATAAGTTGTTAAAAATGATAACTTTAAAAAGGCACTATGGAGAGTCTTAAAAATGACATCCATAAAAAGAGTTAAAGATTAGGTGAGTGTGGAAAAAGGTTCCCACTCACTGAGGTATTCATGAAAAATATCCCACTAGAAAAGCAAGAAGTTCTGGAGTTGAACCAGGAAAGGAAGATTTACCAGCTCTGTGGAAATCTTAGTTGGTGTCACCATCAAGCATTGCAGCTAATATCATGGTTTAACAGAACATGCAAGATCCAATGCCCAATAGTGTAGAGAGCTATAATACTGTATGTTGTGGCCAAACTACTATATGCTTAACCTGTTCTTCAGCATGCAATGCATATTGTGTGTATTGATATCCGTATGCAAGTAAATGGTACCATTACACACAATATTCATTACATGCCGAAGACCAGATTTTTTTTTTCTGGAATATAGACATCAGTGTAGATTCTAGACTCCAAGAAATTGCATTAAAAAAACAAATGCTTACATTCAGGCTTAGAAGGGGGATACTCAACGTTACTTCTGTGTTAGGGTTTTACCTGCACAGGTATAGTGATACACCCTTGTGCAGTCACTATATCCAGCATACTACGGAATAGAACAAGTCAACACACCATATTTAACATGTTTAAAGCACTGCTACCTGTTGAATGCTGGAACCTGGACGTAGAATGCAGTCCCCAGAACGTGTGTTTGACACAGTCATTCAAACTGTATTGTCCTTGCTTATTTACAAAATGTGCATATTGTTTGTGCACATTGTGTTTACTTGTATTCCAAGAATATTGTATGTGTATAGGCAGAATGCAAGCACATTTTTGTTTGTCAATGGTGTGCAAATGTGTTTGTGTACAGTGCCAGGTGTGTGTACCTGTATGCAGTCTTGACATTCTCTACAGGTTCAGGTTATAGACACGTTTTGGGGGTTTAAAAATGTGAACATTTTGAGTTTGATGCATCCATTTTTCAAATGTATCAACGTGTGTACCAGCACCTGGTTAGGTGCACGAAGAAAATCTTGAGTCAAAGTGTACACAGATGTCACAAATGTCATCCTAACCCTAGGGAGGGCATAGGACCTCCAGAGGATACAATAGCCCCCTAAAATAAAAAGAAATTACATTTCAGTCACCATGGTCTGTGGGACACTAGGTGGGTAGATAGGCCACGGTTTGTCTGTGGGGTGTGAGATCATCGTGACCCCCAGGAGGACAAACGGGGCCATGTAGTGGTACAAAAACCCTAATTATTTTTTTTTAAATGACCTTTCATTCGCCATAGTCTGTGGGGCACTGGGTGAGTCCACAAGCACGCTTACTTACTAGTTATATGGCATACATTGTGAAAGCCTTCCTTTTGGGTGTGTGGAAAACCCAGGGTAAAAAAGACTTTTTCAGACATATTTTGTTTTTTGTCATGAGACTGTCTATGAAAGTTGAGCAAATGCAGCGTGTGTGTTTAGAGATGGCCCGCATAATGTTTTGCCACATTTGGTGATCTTTCATGGATGAGGTCAAAGGCTGCAGAGGAAAATATGTTTTTGTTTTCCAATGTGATGTGCCAAACTAAACAACCAAACCCAAACTATGCAACTGTTGTGATTTCTAAAGTAACTGTAATTATGCCAGCACCATCGTAAAACAACCATTGTTTGGCCCCTATCCTTTTACCACTAGCGATACAGATACAATGCAGAGTCGATAATAGCTTATTAGGGGTCTTATGAGTTTGGTGCTAATACATTTTCAGGAAACTTTACAAAATTACTGTAGAGTGGACTTTGTGAAGGGAGTGAAAAGTGGCAGAGGTGCCAAAATGTCATTCCCTAGGGCGAGACACCAGTGGCAATGGCTGCAGGCTATGGACACTGTCCAACACTTTGGGAACAATGGCAATTGGCAAATTCAGGAGGGTCGCAAGTGCAGAAGGCCATGTTCCAACCATGGTGACTAATTGTTTAGCTGCAGGCCATAGCCTTTGGTCAATTCAGGGTCTATCGGCTTGCTGACCATGTCTGCAGACTTTGACAACAGGACATTTCAGGAGAGTTGGGGATCTGATGCATTGCCAAAGGCATGCCAGAGACCCGGAGGCCACTTCTAGGGGCCTTTTGCAAAATTGCTATGGCTACAGGACATGATCGGTGGGCAGTCGGAACAGGGACGTAATTTCACCAAAATGCCAGGGGTAGCAGAAGTGATATCACACAAACCTTGACCTCTGAGAACATCACCGGTAGTGATGTCATTTGACATCACAGGAATTGATGGAACACGATCTTTCACCCCTTGACAAAACAGCAAGTGGCATCATATAGGATGTTTTCTAAGTACACCACGAACAAAATGGTTGTGATATCACTGTAAAGTGATATACATTTATACAAGAATTGATCACCATATGTATCATTAATATCAGCGTGTATAGGCATATATTCCCAAATTACTGTGAATGCAAGCAGATATCCAAGGCAAAGCGATAATGATGTGTTATTATATACCACTTATGCTTGAGCGCTTTATATAGAACAAACATATATACAATATTACCCAACATGTGTTGGTACCCATTTATCAACCACAGCAGGATGAAAGGCTGAGTTAAGCTTGCTGGGAGTCGAACTTGCAACCTGCAGATCACACACACTGCAGCAGCGAGCGCTCAACCCACTGAGCTATCGTAATGGCTAGAGATATCTGAAAAACAGCCACTCCAGAAACAATGAGCTACATGCTGCTGGCTTCAGTCCAGTTTTTCAATTGAATTTTTAGGGGTAGCAAGGGAGACCACAGGTGTAGCAAGGGAGACCTCATGGGTTGCAGGTACGACCCCTGGTGACCCTTTAATGCCTTGCCTTGGCTGGTGCATGGACAGTGCATACTTTGGGGAGCAAGAGGCAATTGCCAAAGATGGAGACCAAGGCCAATTCCCACTTATTGTAATGAAGGGTCTGTGAGAGAAGAAAAATAATGGCTCGGTCATATTTGCGATGGAGGTCTTTGTTTAATTTTTTCTCAAATCACTAAGCATTCTGAGGTTTGGATCTCTGTTACAGTCAATTTCCCATAGTACTTCAATTGTCTGCTTGGTTTTAGCATGTTTAGTAGGTAAGCCCAATTTATAAAAGTTTGATGCTTTGATATCGATATTGATTCAAGGTATTTTAATTTTGATAATTCTGGAATTAGCAAGTTATTCTTGAAAAGTGGCATATTATCAATACATGCCTATATGAGTTTGCAATGTTGTGGAAATTCTGCATGTAAAAGAGAGAATTTAATTCCCAGTTTGTTAAAGGGGAGTGGATCACACCCCAGGAAAATCTGATACATATACCCAACATGCTTATTCAGCTACTTTTTCCATTATAGGGATGTACCATTCACTTTGATTTTGCTGTTACACCAAAGGTATGGTGATAGGAGGCTTGAGGGGTTATGTGCAAACGGATATTCCTTGAGTACTGAAATTGTTAAATTCATTGATTTAGAGTAAGCAGGTTTAACATTGTTAAAGAAAACACAAAATCAGCAACAATGATGGGAGCCGTCTTTCAGTGTCTAGCCAAACAAGGATATCTGCAGGGTTATTGTTTGAAAACC
This sequence comes from Ambystoma mexicanum, assembly GCF_040938575.1. Classification (NCBI taxonomy): domain Eukaryota; kingdom Metazoa; phylum Chordata; class Amphibia; order Caudata; family Ambystomatidae; genus Ambystoma; species Ambystoma mexicanum. The sequence goes on from NC_090935.1 coordinate 947,871,528, forward strand.
ACCATTGAACCTGTTTGAGAATGAACGCCTAATGATAATATTTAACGTTTGGGAATCTAACTCATCCATCATCATGCAAATTAAAGAATTTAGATATAGCAATGCTTTTGTGTGCTTTTGTACTCCTAAGAAAATTGCTTAAAGCAGAGATTATAGATTTAAAAAAGGAGTGAATAATTTGTAAGTAAAACAAGATGACCGCAGATAACATCATTTTAATAGATTAAAGTCTACCCCACCAAGTAAAATAAAGTGGATACCAGGTGGCAATCGAATCTCTAATCCTATTCAATAAATGATCTACATTAGATTTAATAGATTTTCCAATAGAATACCCAAGTACCTAATATGGTTTTGGCACCATTCTAGCCCTGAGGACATGCTGTCATGGTCATGAAGACAGGGGCACAGGCATGCAGGGGTTGCTTGCACAGGAGACCTGGGTGGACACTGTTCTGGCACCTTTGGCACCAGGCTCATGAACAAAAGTAAACAAGAACATCCATTTAACACCAAAAAGCTTATATTATGGACATAGCACTTCAGATGCATTAGCCTTGAACATTACATCCATTGAGAAGGATGCATTAACCTTGAACATTACATCCATTAAGCAGCCCCAAGTGTATTCTAGGGTGTGGCTGCTAATGGATTGCCTTCGCACGTGCTCAGTCTCTAGGAGTGGTAGGGTCTGGCTGGTAAGATGGCCCTAATGGGCGTGAACATGATCTCAGCCATATAAGCTGCCCTGATCCTCAAGGCAGACGCTTCACGTTATTCTGCACTTGCAAGCAGCGTAACACTCACCGTCGCCTGAGGTCAGACTTATCTTTGAAGATCCTGCTTCCTGGACATCCTGCTTCCTGCCAGCATACTTACCAACTGGGAGAAGCTGTTCTTACCTGTACATCTCTTCGGTGAACCAAGTATTCATCTTTACACTTTCCAGAACGCCGGAATCTTTATCTTGGCACCACAGCATGACATGCTCCATTGTCTACAGCAGCGCCTGCAAGGAAAAACAGAAGACAAGGTTACACATCGAAAAAACAGTCATTTTAAGGTTGCACTTTGCCATACTTTGCGCTTTCCTTAAACCACCACTTACCTGCTGTTGAACATTGCAGTAGCATCCATCTCCCATCCGGCTGCATCTCGCTTCTCACAGTTGCATTGAGGCCGCATTTCCATCTAAGGGAAGAAAACAGAAGAGCGACATTATTGCGGGCATAAATAGGAGCAACATATAAAGACATTAACCAGAACAAACAGCATCACGAGAGCTCAAGAAAAACTTACCAGTCATAAGGAGAAGCAAAGTCGCAGCTGGACTGGACTAATCCTTATCAGGGATAACTAGATCACATTCGATGCGCCCCTGCCAGATGTAGCAGGACGGAGAGCTTATCTTCCATAATTCACAGGAGCAGTATCACCACGTACCACCGCTCACAGCTTTTCTACTGAGGGAGAGGCCGGAAGGGGTTGTTTCAAATTCAGGGAGGGCTGCAACCATGCCCCAACGCCTCCGCAGAGACCAGGTGAGAGTAACATATACATTGATGTTTGACACAGAGTGAATTTAGAGATAACATTTCTGATTTTTCCTTACTTGGTTTACAGCCTGAAACATCTGAAAATGAATTAATGATTTCTTATAGATTTGTAAGGCTGTTATTAGGATTTTTAATGAAAACTTCTAATTTCTCAAATAATATGCCTGGAATACAGGTGGATTGTCTATTAAGCTCACGGAGGAGCTCAATGTATAGAATTACAAGAATGGGGGATAATGGACATCCCTGATGAATGCCTCTGGTTAATAAACAACGTGGGGAAAATTGTCCATTCATAAGGATTGATGTCCTTGGATTCAAGTATATTAGTTTCTTTAAGTAGATAATATAACTTTGGCTCAACCCATGCCATTGGAGCAATTCAAATAGTTCCACTCAACCCTGTTAAAATCTTTTTGCGCATCTAATGCTATCCTTTGAATAATTGAACACTTTGAAATAACATGTAGCATATCAAAAAATTGCCGAGTAATAGTAGAAATCATTCACCCCTTAACAAATGCCACTTGATATGGTTACATTTATTTTGGTAGAAATTGTTCAATGCCATTCGCTAAACGTTTCACAAATATTTAAAGTCACTATTAATTAGCAAAATCGACCTATAATTCTTAGGACTCATAACATTTTTGCCTTCTTTAGAAAAAAGTATAAGCAACACTTCAGGAAAGTACCCAGTCATGTTTCCATTGTCTTAGAAATATGAATGTATAGTTTTGGGACCAGATGGACTGTGAAATGACCCAATTAAATCAATGGAAATGCCATCCTGTCCAGGTGCTTTACCTTTACACAAATCCTTTATTGCCTTTTATAATTCATCGTTATGAAGGGACGATTATAAATCATCCAAGTCCAGCTGTGGATAAGAGTTCCTACACACCGATTGAAAAAAGATTACAAATTCAAATTATTATTATTGTATGTTAAGATTCATATAAATTTAATAAAAGTCTGTGAATCTTTCTAAAATAGCTTTGTCTGAAGATACCAATGTATTCTAATAATTTCTTCTAATTGATGTCATTCTGGACCTATCTTTTTTTGATTTTAAGATATGAGGCAAGGGCTGTGCTAGCTTTATTAGATATCTGATATATTTTAGATTTGTATTTGAGAATAACACCACAAGCTTGTTCTGATATTTTTTTTATTAATTGCCTATTTTAACGCTAGGATACTTGGATAGATATCCACATCAGGTTTACTGTTATAGACTTTTTGTAATGTATTCAGCTTGCCAAAGAGAGTATCTATTTCTTTTTG